>NC_066583.1:499672909-500398396 GCF_024323335.1 Lathyrus oleraceus
TATATATATATATACGTGCCAATTTTTTCAAAGGGTAATATAGGTATTTAGGTGGAAATGTGTTTTCGAAAGTTATACCGTTGTTGGATAAGGAAAATTACCCTTATCTTCCTTGAAAGATTAATATTGTTGCAGTCTAGTCAGTTTTATTATATTGTAACATTTGATGGTTTGGAATGTCAAATTCGCAATAAGCTGATCAATTTTACAAAGAAAGATTTTGACACTTATTTTGGATTATGGTAAAAAGGAAATGAAATGTGTATTTCAAATGCTCCTGTTTTTTTTTTAAGTTTGATCTGGTTAAAAGCATTTCCCTGTATACCTTTGATGATCAATGGGATATGGCAAACTTTCACACCAGTTAAGTGAAATTTGAAATGAGAATTCTTCATCGGATCATTGTGAAAATGTTGTACATGAAGTCTTGTAAATGGGCAAGAGCTGATGACCAATACCTTTATATGATTTGAGTTCTTCTAAGTGATGTCTATTTTAATTGGGTCAAGTCTATTCTTTATAGAATTGAGCATTGCAGGTCCTCCACGAAGATGTCTTTGTTCTTTTCCTCTTTCATTCAGTTCATCTTAGAATTGAATGGTATCACATCCACTTTGAAGGAGTTGATAAAGGCAGTAAAACCTGTTGATCCAACTGCAATCAATTTGATATGGTATTACCAAGATAAAAATAAGGAGTACTACTACTTGCACATTTATGGTAGTTGGGTGTATAAGGATAGGATTGTCAAACCAAAGAATTCGCTAGGTGGCATTACTATTTTTGGCTTTTATTTTATCATGGATTTAGTTGTTTGTGTGTTCCTTTTTTCTTTTTGATATTTTTCAAAAGGGGAGAAGTTATTGAGATATTATCGATATTCATGCACATTAAGTGTTTAATGCAGAGGGACCGTTATAGCTCATGCAACATATTTTATGTTCATCTATAATGCGCTAAGGAAACTCACCATATTCGTTTTTTCTTCAAATTCCAAATAAACGCTCAAATCAAATTAATCAACAATAATATCTCCAAATTTTCCAAACATAAAAAAGGGGGAGACTGAAATTGCAGTTACGTTATTGTATGGTATAGTTTTTCAGTTTTTATGTTTTTTTCAATTTGCGTGTAAGTTTATTTTTTGTTATTCGTGTGTTTGTAATTTGTTTGTTATTTAAATATTCGTGTGTTTGTAATTCATTCGCATTTGATTTGTATTATGCTCCCCTCATTATTCAATAAATTAGCAAGTTAGTTTTTGTCGTTTCATCGGGCATTGCTTGAATCACAAGTTATAACACTTAAATCAAGGTGTTCAACTGTTTGATTCGAATAATGTGTATTGTATGACTCAAATTATACAAGTTTTGTAAATTGGATTTTGCCTCTGTGTGATTAGACTCAAATCACAAGTTGAACTTGCCTCGAATCACAAGGCAACATATCTCAAATCATGGTTTGTATTTGGTTCGAATCATAACTTCAAAATTCTAATTTTCCACCTTAGATTTAAATAGTTGTTTCTTTGATGCAAACACAAGAGTGATGAAGGGTGTGAAAAAATCTCAATTGTGATTCTTTTTCATGATGAAAGTCATGGTGAAACCCTAAGATAAAAATGTCAATTGTCTTTTGTTCTCTAGTGTGTCTATTCCTAACATCTTGTATCTTCCTCTTGTTTGAAGAACAACTTCTTGAGTGTTAATCCATGTCAAAATGCATCTTTTTTTTACACTTTGTGTATGTAATTAGTTGTTGAGTGAAAACTAGAGAAAGAGATTTGATCAATCTTGTGTTTATTCAATTTTGATCAAGCTAATGATAACCATCAAAATTCAATACCCATTTTATCCAAAAATTTAATAGAACCTTTGTGTGTGTTCTTCATTCACCAACATCTAACTCCTTGTTGATGTCTTATGAATTAGAGTGTGTGTATGTGAGAGATTATTTGGCATTGTTCATCATCTTTAACCTTAGTCCTTATCCATTGTTGTTGACCTTCATCTCTAAAGATTGAGTGTTTGAGGGAGACTAGTGGTACATTAGGGTATCTAATATTTTATGTGAAGTTTGCTGTTTGTTGCAGGTGTAAAGATTGTTTCTTGAATGCCGTTTAGATTGTATGTTATCTATAAAGAGGAGAGTTTCACTATACTCCATTGAAGACTTTGGCGAGGTCGAGTACAGACCGTTCGTAAGACGAAGTCGGGAGTTATCTAACTTTGGTAAAGTTATGTAAATATTATTTGTAGATAAAGTTAGGAGTTATCCAATTAAACTCTTAGCTAATAACAATCACTCATACAAGAAATCAGTGGGATCAGGGTGGATTTCCACATGCGAAGATTTGGAGCAGATTATTATGGATATCAAGGTTATTGGATCAAGATCATTGAGGATCTTGTGTTTGTTAACAATTTGAGTATCTGCATCAACAGAATCAATTATCATGGGATATTTCATTATAATCAAAATGCTTGTATAAAACTTATCAAATACTGGAAGATCATGATTATTTCCCAATGGTTTTTAACACTATTGACGAGTGGAGTAGGCAAAGCAAGGACGAACATCGAACCACTATATATCTTTGTGTATCTTTTATTTCTTCCCTTATCTCCTTTAATTTTATGCATTCATTACTATAGATATTGCATCATTGCATTGTTTGTACATCATTTAGGTTAGACATTGCTTATAGTGATTTAATGTGTAAGTTTAGGTCTATGATGCATCATACATATTGAATTATCATAAATCCAATTATGTATTGAACGAACTTCTATGTATAGTGTTTTTAAATCATTTAGTTTAAAGCGACTTTGGTTATCTTGTAATTGATTTGCATTAGAAAGAATCAGGCTTCTAGTGATGCCTTGTAATGCTTTTGTTGGATTAATTCATTTAGAAGCTTCCAAGCTCTCTTTATGTTGTGTTTTTCTTCCGCGTATTTTAAAATATTCGACTTTGTTTTATGAGACCTAAAATGTTTTTGAAATTGTCTACTTGGGAATAGGTTTATTCAACCCCCATTTCTAGACATGCTTATATCCATATTCTCACCTAATGAACATACATATATGTAACTCTTACTAGAAAGTGCCCTAGGGTGAAGAATTATAATTCTTGATTGATAAGGTTAAAAATTAATTTACCGGTTGGAAGAGAAGAAAACTGTCTTTTGCAGGTAGAACAACTTAAACTAAATATGTGATGGAGGCAATCCCTACTTTCTCAATGATGAGAAACATGATGCCAATGACTTGCTTGAAAACTATTCAAAAGATTCAAAGCCAATTCATTTAAGGATATGCCATTAAAGACAACCACTTACACACAATCAAGTGGGAAGAGATGGTTAAGCCTAAGAAATTGAAGGTCTAAGGTTGAGGGTTCTGATATAGATGAGTAAAACCCGTATCTCCAAACTTTGGTGGAATATAAAGAGTGGAGGCATGGATCTTTGATGGAAAGTAATGAGGGGCAAATATGAAAATAGATGCAACATTAGTATAATACAGTTGAGGCTAAGACACAAGATTACACTCTATGGAATAAAATTGTACAAGAATGTACCATGCTTGATAACATGTCTGTTTGGTCAGTGGGAGATGGCACAAGAATCAGAGCTTAAAAAGATTATTGGTTAGACCCTAGTATTATTTTTAATGATTTCATTAATACTAATGTAACTGACTAAAAACATGTGATTGTTTCAGATCTTATTAGTGATAGTGGTGATTGGGATTGGTGCCTGCTTAAAAGTTATTTCACTCAGGATATGTTGGATAAGTTCATCTCCATTTAACCTCATATATCTGAATATGGAAAGGACACTTGTAGCTGGAGTGGAACGAATAATGGTTACTTCATAATTTCAAGCGTTTTTGACAATATTAGCTCGTTCGGTGTGAGTTTGAATATTGATAAGTGGAGTAACATATGGAAAATTATAGCTCCTAAGAGAGTCAAGTCCTTCATCTGGCTTGTTCATCATAATGGAGTCAAAACAACCCAGTACCTTAATCAGCGTAGGCTTGAA
Source organism: Lathyrus oleraceus (assembly GCF_024323335.1). Taxonomy (NCBI): domain Eukaryota; kingdom Viridiplantae; phylum Streptophyta; class Magnoliopsida; order Fabales; family Fabaceae; genus Lathyrus; species Lathyrus oleraceus. Next base: position 499,676,958 of record NC_066583.1, read on the forward strand.
GATCCTCATTGTCTTGATTGTCTTGACCTGGAAGAGTATATCCTTCATGCTCTGATAGATTGTGATATGACCAAACATGTATGGATGAATTTTGTAAGAAGCAGATACATAGAGAAGTTCTTTAATCTTATATTGAAGGATTGACCGGTGTGCAACATGACCAAAAATTTATGCAACAATAAGGATCATAAGGATTGACAATCTATTTGGGCTATAGATTGTCACACTACGTGGTATTGGCGCAATCAAAGAATCCATAATTTGGAATATGTTATGCCACATAGTTTGTTAAATAATATTCTTACACATGTTATTTAGTATCGAGACAATATAGCTTTGGCAAACAAGAGCATGATCAGGCCAAAAGTTTCCAGGCAGTTTCAGTATAATAGGTCTGACGATAATTGAGTGGCGCTAAATATAGACGACGCTAATTGAGTGGTGCTAAATAGCACGGAAATTATTTTAATTTACAATATTTAAACAATTTTTTTTGAACAAAGGAAACTCTCTCTCTCTCTCTCTCTCTCTCTCTCTCTCTCTCTCTCCCTCTTTCTCTCTCTCTCTCTCTCTCTCTCTCTCTCTCTCTCTGATTCTCTCATCTCTCTTTCTCTTAAACCTCACGGATCTGGATTGTCTGACGTTCACGCAAAAACGTCAGTCTACCTTTGGAAAAATTTTGTTCGTTCGATGTATCTAATGCTTTAGATTAAATAACGTGTCCAATTGCGAAATCAATTTTTTTATTTGAAAAACTCAGAACAAACCCATCGTCATCTTTAATTGCATCGTTGACTGGAAAATAAAACTGCACGAAGATCACACTAGCAACCATCTGGCCGATAAAGAGATGGTGAAAGGGATTTGAGATAGCACAACAACATGAGTCTAAGGTTCAAAATCATTCAAACGACATCCAATAGTAACAACCGAAGAAGAAGAAGTTGTAATGGCGAGTGAGTTGTTACGACAACAAGTATCAGTGGCAACGACGACGACAACGAAAAGGAAACTAAAAGGGTGACATTTTTAGGTTATATCCTGCTCTATAATGGTGTTTTAATTTGTCTTTTTAGAGCAAAAAAAGGCCACATGGTATAATTTGAACGATTCAAATGATCTAACAGACAATAAGTAATGAACTGAATTATACCCTTGGTACGCAAATGTTAAAGGATCCATTTCCCCAACCTCACTTCCTCTTTACACTCTCTCTCCATTTATCTCCAACCTCACTCCTCAAAGCTTCAAACTCATCTCAAAACCTCATTCATTAATACTCTTCTCCTTTCTTCTAATTTGACTTCATGAATTTTTTTTAACGTTTTTTATTTAAATTATTTTTATTTTTCAGTACTAAAACCGACTAATTTATAGATTAATCTCATAGTCTATTAGGAGAACCATTTAAGGGTATAAAGCTTATAAATTTGAAAACACGTAAATAATTTTTGAGTGATTTTAAGGTGTTTGGTTCTTTTAAAGTAGAATTGATTCTGCCTTCATAATTGATTCTACTTGAAATTAAAATTTATAATTTCCGAGTTTAAACATGATTTTTACATTAAAATTTGTTGTTCAACTCATTTGTACATAAATGTATCCAAACAAAAATCAAATATGTTAAATTCAATTCTCTTCACCACCAATTCAAACACACACTTAATTGTTTTTTTTTTTTCATGCTATTATTTTACTTTTATACTACCTTTTTCTTTATTATATTTATATTTAATAGTTGTAAGATATAAAATGATGATTTTATTTCATATACTTTTGTGGGAGTATGAAACCTAAGAAGGGGTGTTTGAAAGATTTATCCAAAGCCCGGCCCGTTTAGACCAATGTTAACCTAATGCTTTGTCATATGGACCAAAACGTTTTCTTTTTCCCTCTATCTATTTCACCGTCGCTCTTTCCGCTCCCCCACCTGCTCCATCGTCTCTCTTTCCGGTCGTTCACTGCTCCGTCGCGGCTCTTCCCGGTCATCCACTTCCTCCATCGTTCCAGTTCCCGGCGGCCACTTCTCTCCGCTATTATCCGCGATTAACTATTTATCTCAGTGTGATACGTACCTTCTAAACTCTTAAGGGTTTATTGTAATCTACGACTATATAGGTGATTTATTCTGTTTGATAATTGAATCTTACTGCATTATATGTTAATTTCTGTTGTGAGTTTTGAAGTTTTGAATTTGTTAATATGGTTCAACTTGTGGTTCAAGGAATGACTAGTTCCATGGTGTTGAAATTTGTTCATAGGTTAGAAACTGAGAATGGAGGAAGAGAATCAAGAAGTGAAATCATTTAATGATCTAGGCTTATCTGAGCAATTGGTGGAAGCTTGTGACAAATTGGGTTGGAAAGCACCGCTAAAAATTCAAATTGAAGCAATTCCTCTTGCTCTAGAAGGTTATCTTTGCTTCAAATATAGCCCTTTTGAACCTGAAACTCTACTTATCAATGTTATAGTTTTTACATTTTCAAAATCATAGTTAATGATGGTTAAAGTTAAAATTTATTAAAATTCTTCTTTATATTATATATTATGTATTTCTCAGGAAAAGATGTGATTGGACTTGCCCAAACGGGTTCTGGTAAGACTGGGGCTTTTGCTCTTCCGATATTGCACGCACTCTTAGAAGCACCACAGCCGAACCATTTTTTTGCTTGTGTATTGTCTCCCACAAGGTTAGATACTTTGATAACTGATCATGAGTTTGATATTCACATAGTTTGATTCTCACTCATATTTAACTAGTATATTTATTCGGTTCTAACTTTTTTCTTAATCTAGGGAGCTTGCTATACAAATTTCTGAACAGTTTGAAGCTTTAGGAACTGAAATTGGTGTCAAATGTGCTGCGGTGAGTTCTAATATGTTTTTCTGACAGGATTTGTTATGCATGGATTTGATGTCTTCCCGTTCACTACATAGCTTAAGTTCATTTTGTTTTCTCGTATCATATGGTGGTTATTTACTTGATGCCAGACACTCTATTTGATTGGTAATTTGGTATCTTTTCCTTTTTCGATAGATTGTTGGAGGCATTGACATGGTACAACAATCCCTCAAGCTAGCAAAGAAGCCTCATATTATTGTAAGTATTACCACTGCTGTAGGCATGCTTTGATTTCATTTGTTCCTTGTACATCAAGAACATTAGGGCAATAGGTGAGTGATACCCAAAATTAGGTTGCAGCTTCTATCTCATTCAATTTATGAAAGATTAACTTTGAAATTTGGAAACCTCATATCACATGTATCTTATCAGAGTCCCTACGCCTTTCCTTGGACTTTTCTTTTGATTTTGTGAATCTTGAAATTCAACTTGGTTTTTATCGGTTGGAAGAATAAATGGATTCAACAACTGATTTCAGACTAAAAAACATATGTACAGTAACTGACTGGGTGAGACTGCGCCTAGGTTATTGTTGTTAGTACTATTGGTTCATAATAGCTGCAAATGATACAAGAGAAACAAATTTCATCTATAATCTTGAACTATTTATAAAAATAATAGAAGCTTTTGGTGGCCACCATTTCTCTAATCTCAAGTAACTGTCTAGTAAGCACTCACCACCTCTCTAATATTTAAAGCACCATAACCACTATTTCATTCTCTTCAGTTAAGTGTAGACAGAGAGACACAATAGTACTTGTCTTTCCTCTAGCTGTGATGCAAAGCTTGGCTCTCTCTCCCCCACCTTTCTGTTAACCGGAAAATTTCAGACCCCTTCTCTAGTACTTCTCTTCCATTAAGTTAACCGCCTAACTATATAATTAAGATTTAGTCCCTACCACTCCCAGACTCTGTTGTTTTTATTTCTTCATACATATACCAACATGACTGGTGCTCTTCTATCAACACTGCACAAGAATGATGCAAAAAATGATAGATAGTGTTGACAAGAGATAACTGAACTTTTGCAGGTTCTGCATGTACAAGATTTACTGTTGAGATTGTGTGTTGATTTAGTGCTACTTTTAGTTTGCTACTTCATCAGTCCTGTATTTTGTTTATCATTTATTTATATTGTTTTCTTGCTCAGGTTGGGACTCCTGGCCGTGTCTTGGATCACCTAAAAAACACCAAAGGATTTTCTCTCAGTAAATTAAAATACTTGGTATGATTTGTTCATTATTTTGTTTTAAGCATTAGTTTTATCTTTTACATCCAAAGGTTAAGTCTCAGTTTATTTTCTCCTTGATAAATTAATGTGAATATTTTTTATGGTCATAAATACTATTGTTTTGCATGCAAAACTATAAATTTCTCATTGGCCAGATTTTCCTCAATTAATTAAATATTAGTTTTTGTATGAAATGAGAGCATTTGGCTAGAATTACTATACTTCAAGTATATTTATTCCTGTATGTATTTGAATTTGTTTGATTTCTCTTCCTTTTGAGCAGGTCTTAGATGAGGCAGACAGGCTATTGAATGAGGATTTTGAAGAATCACTTAATGAGATTTTAGGAATGATCCCTCGCGAGCGAAGGACATTCCTTTTTTCTGCTACAATGACAAAGAAGGTAAATATGTAGGCTTATCCCTTTTCCCTTGGCATTAGCCAGACTTCATATCTAATATTCAAATGAAACCTTTTTCTTTTCATTTACTGAGATCATTAGATATAAGGCTCTTCAGGAAAGCTTTTTTGCATCAAACATTATTAAAGTAACAACTTTTCTAAGTTGTATTATTTTTTGTATGCTTAAATTCTAGTTGAATGTAAATTAACATTATTCAAGCTCACAGTTGTTGTTTTATATATTTTTAAACTTTTGAATATATTTTAAAAAGTAAGCAATCATACTATTTTTGGCCAAATCTCTTATATTTTGTTATGATGACAAACCATTTCTCCCTTTAGGATCTTAAGGTGCTAATGATATTGAATTTATGCAATGTTTATACACTGCATATGCTTGATTGTGTAATTTATTCATTTTTAATGTTTCTGTTTTAATAAAAGTTGCACTCTTGCTATTTCAGGTCGAGAAGCTGCAAAGGGTTTGTTTAAGAAATCCTGTTAAGGTATAACCATCATAATAATATTTATAAATATATGCTTATGGATAAGGAAAGTTATACTCCCCTTCCTTGAAAGATTAACATTATTGCAGTTTAGTCGGCTTTATTGCCTTAGACACGTTTTTAGCTTTGGATATTATTGTAAATTGAAGTTCACTTTGAACCTCAATGATTGACTTTGGGGACTAGACCGTTAGAAAATAAAATGAAAGTTTTGGGTGAAACTCCAAAGTTTGTAATTTGGGTTTTTAAAATTCATCCGGTCTTTGTCTTAGAATCAATAATACTGTGTTCAAAGGGTGCTCTCTATGACATTGAAAATTTGAAAGAAAAAATGTCCTTTGGTTGTTTGCTCACTGGTACCGCCATTAATTAGTTCATTTAAATTTTACATTAAAAAGAACTTTAGTCTAGCATAATATTTCATCTCTTAGGGAAAGGACGAGTTATTAAATTTAGACAGTGTAATTTAAGAATCTTCCTTGGGAAGGAGCTGTAGTTTATGGTATATGTACACGGGTTTTTCACAATTTTATATTCTCTTTAGATTGAAGCATCAACCAAGTATTCTACCGTGGACACACTGAAGCAACAACTCCGCTTCTTGCCAGCAAAACATAAGGTAACTGTTCTCCGTTATCCAAAAAAATGTTGGATTTTAATTATTTCGGCTACCAATTGTTCATTGAACTTCTTAGTATTGGATTGTTTAAAGTCTATTTTATAGCACTCCTGTTTGAGGGAAAAATTTGAATGCCGCGTGCCTCTTTTTTTATTAAAAACATGTATCAGTACCCTGCATCAAACGAGGGTAAACACATTTGTTTGCTTTTTGGCATATATATTCTTAGAATACGGTGGGACTTAACTTATCCTTACAAAACTGGTTAGTAAGGTGAGGGCTGTTTAAGCTTTATAAGCACTACATAGGCCATAACTCTAGGCAATGGGAAACTAAACCCACTCCTTCATGGTTCACACCCATCACAATGAAAGTGTTGTAGCTTGTAATGAAGGCAATCCAAATGTTGCAATTAGGCGACTAGAGTCGAACCTCAATGATGGCAGAATTTCCAACATATATTAAATGTAGATTAGATCAAAACAGAACTTAAAAAGCATAGGAGAGAGCATCTAGTTTCATTATCTGTGTGCCGAATGCTATTTAAGTAAGAATGTCATAAGCTGACATCAGTTCCCTTTCGAAAATATTTGCTGCTTTTCATTGTTTTTGATGGGGTGACACAGTCAAGTCAAGGTTACATAGACAAATACAATAGAATTAGCAAAGTAGAAGTAATTTCTAACACAGTAATATTGAGTTATGGTGTTAGATGCAGACGAGAGAGCATTCATGTTACAAAGGAAATGTCATTATTTTTTACAAATTGTCTATTTGGATTGAAACTATCAAAATTTCATTCATTTTGGGTTTCATGAATCACCACTATTATCTTTTATGCTTTTGATGATTGTGTTCATCAATTGCTTGCTTCTTTCCTAGGATTGCTACCTCGTGTATATTCTCACTGAAATGGCCGGAAGTACATCAATGGTGTTCACTCGGACATGTGACGCAACTCGGCTTCTTGCTTTGATTCTTAGAAATCTCGGTTTGAAAGCCATCCCAATTAATGGTCATATGAGTCAGGTAATTTAATTGTACCTGGTATCCAGCATTATAATTGTAATCTGCTCTAAACTTACCTTTTGTTTTTCTTGTAATTTGTACCTAATATCTTTTGACAGCCCAAGCGACTTGGAGCCTTGAATAAGTTCAAGTCTGGGGATTGCAATATTCTTCTTTGTACTGACGTAGCTAGCAGAGGACTCGATATTCCAGCAGTGGATATGGTGATTAACTATGACATTCCCTCAAACTCCAAAGTAAGATGTGCTCTATAATACTTTTTTATCATCAAAAGTTCAAAGTTGGCTTACTGTAATGGTAGAAATTTATTAGTAATTTCTCGGCTATTCTAGGATGTGATGTCTAAATAAACAGAAAACGCTGAAATATAATTTTAGTTTTCACTGGAGAAGTCCTGACTTTGTTAACTGCAGGATTACATTCATCGTGTGGGAAGGACTGCTCGCGCAGGGCGCTCTGGGGTTGCCATTTCCCTTGTAAACCAATATGAGCTCGAATGGTTCCTTCAGATAGAGAAGCTTATAGGTGGGGAGCATATTCTTATTCTTTGCTATGACATTTGAAGGAGTAAAACATTCTTATTCTTAACAAATGCAAGTGTTTTTTCAGGCAAAAAGTTACCAGAGTATCCCGCCCAACCGGAGGAAGTTTTGCTTTTGGAAGAGCGTGTTGGTGAAGCCAAAAGATTAGCAGCAACGGTAAATTTTACATTGAGCTTAGCCATGTTTTGGGCTATTTTAGTCTTTCTGTTTCGAAATTGAACGATTAATGCATATATCATATTATATTTGTATAGAAAATGAAAGAAGCCGGAGGGAAGAAGAAACGGAGGGGCGAAGATTCAGGAGAGGATGAGGATATTGACAAATACTTTGGTCTCAAAGATAGAAGAAAATCTTCTTCTAAGAAGTTTAGAAGATAAATATAAAAAATGTATTTTCTTCCTTGGTCTAAGAATTTTTTTCTCATATAGTTAGTTGTCTGACATTTTCATATCAAAGTACTGAGAAAGTTAAATTATTATTTGGTTATAGGAAAAAATTTCTAATTAGGATTTGTATACCTCGTCTTAAGTTATAAATACAAATTAAAAAAACTTGTCTATCACATTATTTGTTTAAGAGTGGTATTTTTCACTTGATTTTAATGGGTAGATATTGTAGAAAATAGTATATGACTTGGTGTGAAGGTAACATAAAAGTAGATATTCCAACTTTATCTAATGACTATAATGTTTACCTTTGATATTCATCACAACTTTAATTTATTCTCAATCAATAATATACAAACCTTTTTAATATTATTCTGTTAGCTATAACTGCATCTTTTCAATATTCCTTAATATATGAATATGAAGATTATATAAAACTAACAATAATTAGTTGTTATTTTGCATTATATCATACACTGATTGATACAAAATACAAACTATTATAATAATAAATTAACACAATTATGGATAACATTCATCACACAAAGTATTAGTACATCAGATACACACATGAACAAAATAAACACATAATTAAAGTTTCACACACTAAACAATTATTATAAAGCAAACCCATATAATCATAAAGTTGGAACCATAGATTCCTTTTCTTGAGCTTCAATTTCCATTTTAGAAGTTTCAACTTTTAAGTGCTTAAAAGCTCCAAGCTGCATAATTGTTTCAGGCTTCAGAAATGATCACGAAAATCAGTCACTCCTTCATATTGGTCATGCAAGTGCCATGTATTTTTGATTCTGCAGTAAAAAAAAATAATTTTGATTTAAAATGAGTTGAATGTATATTAATTTATATTTGAGTACATTTACATATAAAAAGTTAAACAATGTAAAAATCATGTTTAGACTCAAATTACACATCCTAGCTTCAAATTAAAATTAAATTATAGAGGAAAAATCAATTTTATTTGAGAGTAACCAAACCATGTCAAAATCAATTTTACTCGTCCATAATCGATTCTAGAACCTCCAAAACGTGGAACCAAATATAGGCTTCATCTTGGTTTGACCTTTACCTTCAAAGATGATACAAACTAGTACTAAAAACTTTATTCTCAATCTAATAAGATTTCATGTCAATAAACTTCTAAAGTAGTGAAACATTTGCAAATCATTGATAAGAGAATTAAGAAAGAGTGAGAAAAAATGAAGTTGAATATTTATTTACCTTAGCAGGTTTCATCAGATGCAAGCTTGAATGTGTCTAGCATGCATGAACAAACCTTGAATTGTTTCTCAAATGTGATTCACATTTAGGTATAACAGTTTCAAAAGCTTCAACTAGCAATGCAACCTTCTTCTTCCTAGCAGGAGCAAGCTTGTTAACAACTTGTCTTAGTGCACAATCAACCATCCAATCCTCCGCATTCTTTCGCTCGTCCATCATTTGATGCCTCAAATCGACTTTTTCTTTTTCTTTTTCAGGAACCAATGGAAGGAAATTCGGATCTCTTGGATTGAACTTCCTCATCTCATCATCGTCGTCAACACACATCTTTCTTCTAATCACACCTTTCCAATTCTCCCTTGCATTTTCATCTTCCTCGACTACGCAACTTGATCTTTTATTACTTTTTCCTTGATTTTGAATATCTTTGATGCTTTCTTCAACAACATCGACTAATGGAATATGGTTGTCGTGTCTATGAGTTATCACGTCAGCGGTAACAGTTTGGTCTGTCATTGTTAGTTTCAAGGAACAAAGTTCAAATTCACTCGTAGACGTTTGAATTTGGTTTTTTTCCCCTCGCTTGAAATCTTTGTTCTCTTCGCTAGTCTCATCAACTTTCTCTTCGGAATTTGTTAGGTAATCAAATATTTCATCTACCAAAGATTGGTCACAATCGACGTCACTGGTAGGGTAACCGATATCTTGAGTCTCGTTGCTTCCAATTTTGTCGTCAAGGACAAAACTAATCATGCCATCAAGAGGTTCGTCTTCAAGATAGATGATTTCTTCAGATTTGTGTTCTTTGAGTGTTTCATCAAACAGAATAATGTCATCGTAATAGCTGCTAATGATATCGTCTAACCATGTCACTGATATGTCATGAGAACTCTGAGACAAAGATTCATCTTTCGAGTCATTTTCCTCGTCTGTGTAAACAGAGGAATCAGCATCATGCTCTTGATCAAATCCATAAAACTGTTCGTCATCACACTTCATATCATCGGCTTCGGAATAATCATCCGTATTGTTATAAACATCTTCCATACTCATTTCTTCATGAGACCAACTCGATTGTTCTTCTTCGTCCGCATCTTCGCTTTTCTCTTGATCCTCAACCTCTTTCAGAAAATCTGCTTCTACACCATCATCTTCAATTGTAGACTCGATGACATCTTCATAATCCTCAACCTCGTCCAGAAAATCGGCCTTTCCAATTTCTTCTTCTCCTTTCAATTCCTCATCTTTTTTTCCACTAGCATAGATTTCAATGAAGAAATCCATATCAATTTCATCACATTCAGGTTTTTCATCAAACACATTCCGCTCAACATCACAGTCCCTCTTTTCTACCTCACACGTCGTCTTCAATCTTCGACTTCGAGGACTCAACGCTTCAAGCTTCACACGCTTCAACACGCGCCTCCTCGAAGACACAAACGTCTTCAAAGGAGGCAAATCACCGTGATGATGATGATGCCCATTAAGAGAACAATAACTATATGAACAAACCTTCCTAACTGAAGTTCCCTCTAACTCAGTTCCACCATGATTAAGCTCAAGATATGAAGGAAAGTTTGCATCTTTCAAAGTTGAAGAACAAGTAGCTCTTCTAGGAAAATTTCTAGAACCCTTAAAACTAGTAGTTTTTGTTAATGTTCTAACCAAACTCAAACTAGGTTTTTTACATGTAGCTTTTGAATAATCACTTGAAATTTTTCTATCAAGATTCTTAGAAACAGAACAAGATTGAGTTTTTTTAAGACTTACATGAAAAAGTTCCTTTTTTGATTGTGAACTACTTGTGGGCTTCATGTAATTTGGTGAACCATCTTGTTTTGTAGTTTTTCTTGAAACTGGTGTTGAATGAAGTTGAAGAGTCTCAAGATCAGAGAGATTGATTGAGTTTGATTTCTTCATTTTCTTCTTCATATCAAAAAGTTTACTTTTTTCATCTTGGTTTTGATGAGGAGAAGATGAAGAAGATAGTTTCATGTTTGTTGAAAATTTCTCTGATTTAACATGTTGTGTTTGGATACTAAGCTTGTTTGGGACCTTTCTTTGAACCATTTTTTAAGAAAGGGAGGAAGGTTTTGTTGTGGTTTTGGTTTTCATGTGAGGAAGTTTAGGAAGAAAAGGTTTTGAAAGCTTGAAACACAAACAACCATAGAGAAAGAGAGAGAGAGAGATTCTCTTCTTTTAGTTTTGGTTATTCTTTTTGTTTATTTTCAATAGTGGTTTGGAAGATGATCAAGTTTGAATATAGCATAAGATAGTGTTTGTTTGATGGTGACTTGCACTCATAGGTGGTTTTGGGGACCTACTATATGCTTGAGTATTTTTTAACATGAATTATTAGTAATTTTGTCATTAATATAAAAAATCTATAATAATATTTAAATTAGTTAGTATTTAACTATAAAACACCGAAAGACAACACAATAGTACTACATATATAGTACTATATAACTAGAGATAGAACAATAGATATAATATTCTTTTGGAACGATCAGTGTTTTATATCTACACCCTCTAATATATTTATTATGTTCCACTCGATCTTTTTTGCAGCGTTGACATTGACAAGAATTTTTTTCAATTTTAACATTTAAGGATGCCAGACTAACATATGCGCTCTCTACCTCATCTTCAATTTTTTCCGTGAGACGAAACCAAATTTTAAGTTTACATCATCAATGATATCTCTTCTTTACCGCCCTAATTTTTGTAGACTTTTATAAGATGAGTCTAAACGGAACGAATATGTTTATTTATAACTTTAAACACTGTCACTCCAACATTTATTATATAAAAAATTTAAATTATAGTATGTGTGATGTAGCTTCTAATGATGAAGATAGAAGTTTTTATATAACGAGGGTTTTCTTTTTGTCTTGTGACTTAATTTTAAAATTCAAAGCATATAATATTAATGCTGATTTGATCCTCTAACTGATTTAATAAAAAAATGTCTAAATTAACCTTCTCTTAATCATGGACAAGAAAAGTGATGTGTTTTTGAATAAGTGATAAGATATGTACAAAAGAAGCAATTTGCATTTGTTTATGCAATTCTGTATAGATGTAAATTTGGCTCTACTAAGGAAAGTAGTTTGATTTCAATAACAATCATGATGGTTTCTCCTTATCAATCAATTGCTTTATAATGGTAGAACATAAAATAAATTTGTAATATACTATTAAGTAAGCTGGTTTAATTTAATGTAAAAGATGTTCCATCAATTATAGCTTTTTCAAGTTTGTGTAGGGTTGGGTTTATCTTTCATTGAGAAGAACAACAATCGGAAGTTAGTAGATATGTTAGATCAATATTAAGAATATGCTTCTCAAATTGGAAAGAATTTATAAATTCAATCTTTGACATCTTGGTTGTGTGTATCTAAATATTTTCTTTCTTAACAATGAGGCTTTTGTTTCAACAATATTTCCTTATTCGAAAGGATTCTCTCATTTTCAGTATTTAATGTGAAATATATATATATATATATATATATATATATATATATATAAAATTTTAAAGTTAAATTAAAATATATTAAAAATAAGAGATGGATTCAATCAAGTACAAGGTGTACTCAATTTTTTTTAAAAATAAAATTAAAGGAAAATATTATAATCCATGTGTATTTCTATCAAGAGCCTAAATATATATATATATATATATATATATATATATATATATATTAAATTCAATGATTCAAATTATTTTGCGACACATATCATTAATTTCTTCAAAAATAATTCACATCATTTTATTAGCTTATGTGTACACCTTCTACTAAACCATCAATCAAGACACTATTATTTGACAACATCACTGTTTGTCAACACCTAATTTCTGACTCTTTCTCTTCCAATAACAAATTATTTTTCCTACTCATACAAATATCTCAGGAAGTGTGGTTGTTCTTCCATTACATTTTCTTTTTTCTATCGTTTGATTTTCTTCTTCCTATTGTTACCGACACATAGATTTTGGAATTCTCCAATTACAGTTCAATTTTCTACTTCATACCATTACTTGCTCAACTTTTTCCATCCTACCATTACTGACAAATAGATTTTGGATTATCGTTCTTGCAGAATTCAATTTTGGATATATTCATGTTTCTTTTCAGACATAGTTGAAGTACTTCATGCTCTTGGACATGAAGAACACGTTTATGCACAAGGAAAACCTACAAAAATTATCAGACTTGAGTTGAGACTACATGAGTAAGATTTCAGCTATGCGTATTTGCTTATTCATATATTCATATATAAATTAAGTATATTAAATTAAAATTAATCTTAACATTCTAATCATAATTTATTCCTAGGAATAAAATTGTTAAGGTCACGTTATGGAAAGAAATAACTATTGAATTTGAAAATTTGATGACAACTCAACAAAAAAAACCACTATTGTTGCAATCACCTCTACAACAATGAATATGTTTAGAGATAACTAAATATTTAAACATTATAGATATTTTATTCACTCAAAGGATTGCCATTTTTATAAATAAATTATCATTTGTATTCCACAAATGAATAGTCGATCAACTCAACTTCAGCTACCCGAATTTACATCAATTTAGAAAATCCAGAATTCCAACGCCTAAAAAAGTAATGTGTCCATCGAATATACTTTATCCGTTAAATACTAACATTTTTGAATTATCATTTTAAATAACTAAAATTTAAAGTTAGTCTTTTACTATCTCTTTTTATTTTGTATAAATTATACAGTCCATCAATTGACCAACTAGAAATAAAGGAGATTCAAATCACTTAGTTTTCAAATATTTCACCTCAAATGAGGATGACCCAAAATAGAACTATACTGCAAAATATAATGACAATGACATGGGAGTCAGATACACAGGTACACTATAAATTTTATTTAAATACTCCTTTATAAATAAAATTTTAAAGTTATTTTACTTACCAAGTTTTCTAAACTTTTAAATATAAGAGTTTTTCTTCACAATTTTAGCAACTATAAATGAAATTGATGATACATTTGGATGTAGTTACATTGGATGTGAAAAATGTATGAAGAAACTTAAGCAAGAAGGACATGAATTGAAATGTCCTTCGTGTGAAACACCTTCAATGTGTCCAAAACCAAGGTTAGACATTTTCAATCATAAACCATCTTATAAAAAATATTATTAGTAATATAATATAAAAACATGTAATCACAGATTCAAGATAATGCTAAAAGTGTCTGATGAAACCGCTAAAGTGAATTTAATAATGTTTGATCAAGAGGCAAAAAAGCTACTCAATACAACGACTCAAATACTCTTGCAACAACAAGCTAACATGTCTACACCATCAATACTACAGAATCTCTGTCGTCGTACTCTTATTTTTGAAATAAATTTGTCTGCAAAAAACTTAAAGAATGGTCACAAATCTACACAGTATCACGAACTTTTGTACCAACTGCTATTCTACAAGAACCAATTCTAAAAATACCTATTAAACAGGTAATTAAATTTGTACTATAATCATACAAATATATTCTAACTTTATGAATACTAACAATATACTTATTACATATAGTAGTCTATATCACCACCAATGATTCAAAATAAAGAAGATCACAAAGAAGATGAAAAAGAATAAAAAGAAGAAGAACGTGGAAGAGGAAATGATGGTGACAACATCAATGGTAAACCATACGAGAAAAGAAAAACAAAAACTCGCAGTACTAAATGAAGGCTAATGATAACATCATAAGGATTGGATTTCTATTTTGTCTAAGGGGAGTATAGATATTAATAGAGAATTATGGTTTGATAATCCTGCAAGTTTCATTGGATTGTAACTTTTCCCTTTGTATTGGGTTGCACCCCTTGTGCGTTTTAATACAAGTGTTTATCAAAAAAAAAAGGGAATTAAAAAAATAATAGTAGCAACAATGAACTTCCGATATTATCCTCTGACGACGAATCACTTCTCATATACAAGTTAAAGATTCAAAAAATCATTAAAACAAAACAAAGGGACAACAAAGGCTCATCTAAGAAAAAAATAACCAAAAACCATAAAAATTGAAGTCTTCTTTCATGTTTTAACATTTATTTCCATATTTATAAATATATTACCTTTCAATTAAAATTAGACTATTTTCTTTTGTTATGCTAATCTTATTATCTATATTAGAATGTTTATAATAAATAATATCTACCATAAATAAAATTTTATTTTATTTCAACAACTTCTATTTACTATTCGCACGATCTTCTTTACCACCCGTGCATCGTGCGGGTCCTAATCTAGTTTATAAATATTTTTGGTTTCCATCCATCTTCACGAAGGATTTTGATCTTATAATAAAATGTGAAAATTTTGATTCTTTGTTGCCAAAAATACTTAAATTTCTTTTCTTCTAGTTAACTCATATGCTCGCTAACTAGATGACTTGACAGAGTATGTGTCTCCTTACTAAAAGAATGAGCTATGTAAAATTGAAGGGAATGAGCATTGATGTCTTTCATATGAGCATTGAGAATACATAGCCAATGCAAGACACAACTTTAAATATGGGAAAAAAAACTCACTAAAGGAATAAATGTTTGAGGGTTCTCATCTTTTCTACATCCACTTGTACACCTCTCAAACTTGATTGTGTCATTCCACATCACTTCCACGAGAATAAAGATACTTTAAGCGGCATGATTTGGTCTTTATGTATTAGAATGAGATATTCACCTTTCACCAAGTACCCAACATTTAAATTAAGAGTCCACTCTCAATGATCAACAAGATTATCCTACAAAACAATGTTATTCAATAAAGAATGATACCTGTCACCTTCGATTTATCCGAAGAAAAAATACCTCTTGCCATCTCCAACCTTACACTGCCATTCCAATCTTCTCATATTTGCGATTGAAATATTTTCATTTGCCTCTAACTCATAGAGTTGACGAAACTTAGAACAAAGACTTCCTTTCTCCAATCAAGGGGCCTTCCAAAACGATCCTCTTTCCCATTCCCACAGAATAAGACAAACAATCATCAAACTACCAGCATGAAATCACCATTAACACCTTATTTAGACATGTCCATCAGACACAAGATGTCATATTACCTCTACCTTTACTACGACCACCTTCTACCACTTATTTTGATACTTAAACCCTATACCACAAACTATCTCTGTCAATATACAATCTCCTTTCCACCACATGAAAATGAAAGCTAAAATAAACTCCTTTATCCTTTACACCACCAACCCACCTACTTTCCTATATAAGCATACTTTGTTTCGATTAATCCATTCAATTTTATGAACATCCTTGTTGGAAATCCCCCAAAACTTATGAAGAATTTCAATCAATCTTGATGAACAAGATTGTTATAACCCACACAATGATAATAAAAGAAAATAATAATGAAGAAGGAAAGAAAGTAAAGAACAATGAAGGAGAAAAAGAATTAAAATTCTGCAGAGTTTCTCTCTGTCCACAAACTGTGGAAAAATTCTTATTCACTTTGCAACTGCAAAATACTGTGAATACAATGTTATGAATACTCTATTCACTTCATTACAAAAATAAGGGTTACTCCCTCTATTTATAGATTTAGGTTAACTTGGAACTCAAGGCAAAACCCAAAATTATAAAAGCCCAAAATAGCTAACACTACTAAAATAAGCCTAAGTCGAAATCCTGTGTGAAGCAACATGCTTCAACACTTTGACACACTAACATAACTCAACACACTAGGTGGTTCGACACTTCCTTGCTTCTGTCGAACAACCTGCTTCGATACAAGGAATTACAATTCAACAATCCTCACTAAAAAAAGAGAAGACTTAATTAAGGATTCTATAAAATAAATAATACACATGAGAGCTAAGAAGGAAACAAAGTAAACGCACAATGATATCAAAACATATTTTGACGAGTATAAGGAAAATCCATGAAGATTTTGCTGCTTTTGCACTTTGATAACATGTTTTTGATTGTCTCCACCATAGGATTCTAGAACAAGCGTCAATAGGGACTCCCCCTAATTGAGAGACCATGGTATAGGAATGAAGTCAAGTCAATTTTACAATTTAACACTATTGAAGCCTCCACCAACCACCAATCCTTAATATTTACATCAACCGACATATTCTTATGAAAATTCACCTTTAAACCCAATATTATTTCAAAGAGTATCAAAGTTATCTTTAATGATCTAATATTTTCTCAACTCTTTTTGTAGAAAGTCAAAGTATCGTCATCAAAATTTAAGTAGGAGATTCTGAAATCAGAGTATGTGCCTATCCTATAGGCAGAAAAAAGATCGGAGTTGAGTGTAACATTCATTGTAATGTTCAGCCCTTCTACCATAATCGAGAATAAAAATAGTGATAAAGTGCTTGATATCATAGCAATGAAGCTGCAATTAGATCCTTTCCCCAAATTGTCATTTTAAAAGAAAAATTCTCATGAAATTTAATTTAAGATCCTACCAAAAGTCTTTTATAAATTCAAATTTAATTCCATTTGGTCTTAGAATTTTTAAGCTTTTGCAATCCATCACTACCTTCTTCAACTCTTCTTCAAAGAACATACTAACTAGTTGACCCACCTCGGTTCTTCTAAAATTCTTAAAATGAAAATTATTCACCCATGGTCTATCAAAATCAAAGAACTTGAAATGGTTAAACACCATCCCTATCACTCTCATGACTCAATCCATTCTAAAGTCATTCGCAATGATGTTATGTATACCATTATTCCTTCTCTTTACAAGCATGATTGCATTGAAGAATTTTGAGTTTGCATCCTCATCTTTGAGTCAAAGCAATGTTTTTTTGCTGCCATTGCATGCTAACATTAACGGTGGAAAGAAAAAACACTTGCAAAGAAATTTGTCGGGCATCCTCAAAATTGGAATAAGATAACATGTCTTTCTCTTTTTTTTTTTTTTAAATCATCAATAACTTATTTTCTTCTTTTAATCTTCCTGAAATATTACTATGTTTTAGAGGTTAATCCTTTAGTCTCCTTTTTTTAAATCAATTTTAGTTTCTTATTTAGAATGTATCTAGCCCATCCTTACACATCAAACAAATGTCATTTCTCTCTAACAAAATCATTATGCCAAGGAAAATGAATCCAACATTTCAACATAAGAAAAGGTTTCTCTTCGTCCATATTGTTATAACAAACAAAACACAAGGTTTGTGAAATTTGGAATGAGTAAATTTGGATGTGGAGAGTGAAAGAGGATAATAGTGAGAGAGAGTGAGAATTGAGGGTGAGAATGATTAATTTCATTAGTTTGGGTAAGAGTGAACCCTACACACTTATATAGAGATTACACAATTATAAGAATTCACTTTGACCAAGTACAATAGCAAAAAACAAAAAACTCGGGCTCGTAACCGGTTACGCCAAGATGGGTAATCGGTTACACATGAAGCTAATTAATTCCATAATTAATTCAGTTCCAGTGGTAACCGGTTACACTAATCTTGGTAACCGGTCACATTTTCGAAAAATATACTTCTCTGCTACTGAACTGTATACTTGCACTTGAATTATCAATCAAACTTCAACATACCACCTTAGTTCAAGTGCTGCAAGTCTACCATCCCCATGCTTATTTTCAACCTCTTTAAAACATCATTTATGACTCCATTTGTCAACAAATCAACAACTTGGTCCCCGCTTCTGCAGTATCCCAATCGCAACCTTCCTTCACTAACTAGTTCCCTCAAATAGTGGAACCTTATCTCTATGTACTTGCTCCTTTCATGTGCAATTGGGTTTTTAGCAAGATTAATCGCAAAAACGTTGTCAACTAAGAGTGTGACAACCTCACTCTCACTGCAGCCCAACTCCTCCAATAGATTCATAAGCCATATGACTTGGCACACACATAGCAAAGTGATAATGTAATCGGTCTCACAAGATGAGAGTGCAACTACCGGTTCCTTCTTCGAACACCAAGAGATTGGTGTTGCACCGAACATAAAGATGCATCCAGCTGTAGACTTCCAATCATCTTTATCTCTGTACCAGTTAGAATCGGCAAAAATCGAGCAAATTGCATTTTTTTCCGTACCCGCTGCTGGAAAGAGTATTCCGCAGCCAACGAAACCTTTGACATAACGCATGATCCTCTTGACTTCTTCTATATGAGACACCTTCGGTCTCTCCATGAATTTACTCACAATACCGACACTAAACACTAAATCCGATCGCGTATTGCACAAGTAACACAAAGATCCAATCAACCTCCTATATTGAGTTGGATCAACATCTTCCTCATCCTCATTCTGATACAATTGCAATCTTGGTTCAGCTGGAGAAATGGAAATATTGCAATGCTCCATTTCACATTTTTTCAATATCTCAAGAGTATACCTCCTTTGGTGCATGGGCAACCCCATTTTGGACTTGTAGAACTCAATGCCAAGAAACTAAGTCATGAGACCAAGGGCCGTCATCTCAAATTCATGCATAAGTTCACTCTTGAACTTTGAAATTCACTCATCATTGATTCCCGTGATCAATAAATCATCCACATATATATAAAGGATGATTACTCATTCACTACCATCCATATTCACATATACTCCATGCTCCGATACACATTTCTTGAAGTCAATGTCCTTTAGGAAACCATCAATTCTTCTATTCCAAGCTCTTGGAGACTGCTTCAATTCATATAACGCTTTATTCAACTTGTAGAATTTTAGCTCTTGGTATTTTACAACAAAACCATGGGACTGACCTACATATACCTCCTCTTCAAGTGGTCCATTCAAAAACGTATATTTGACATCTATTTGGTAAATATGCCAATTATGGTTATGAGCAATACCAACAACAAGTCTAATGGTTTCAATCCTAGAAACTGGTGCAAATACCTCCTCAAAGTCTATACCTTCTTTTTACAAAAATCCCTTTAGCTACTAATCTAGCCTTATGCTTGATTATCTCACCCATGGGATTTGCCTTCACTTTGAGCACCCATTTCACTTCAATTGCCTTATTCCCTTTTGGTAGATCAAGTAACTCCCAAGTACTATTTTTCTCAATGGATTCCAACTCCTCTTTCATAGCATAAATCTACTTTGGATCACTTAAAGCCTCATCCACATTAACGGGTTCAGATTCGGCCATAAGTGAAAAGTGGACGAAATCACCATTGTCCTTGACCTCATTGTCACGAAACAACTCACAATCTTTGAGTCTCTGAGGCAAAACCCTTTGCCTTGTTTACCTCATAACATTTACTTCATCACGAGCTTCGGCGACATGCTGTTATCTACTTCCTGCAATCTTAGAATCTAAAATTTCGAACCTATAACCGATTATAGGATTCTAGTAACCGGTTACAACTTGCTGGTAACTGGTTACAGACAGTTGGTAACCGATTACACCCTGTTTTAGTTTCTTCATTTCATCGATCATCACATCCCGACTGATCACGATCCTCTTGTTAACAACATCAAACAGTTTGTAACCACTGGTAGAGTGATATCCAACAAGAACTATCACCTCCCATTGTCATCCAACTTCTTTTTATGTTGACCCGAAACATGTCGGTATGCAATGGAACCAAAAAATATCAAATGGTTCAGATTTGGCTTTAACTCTGACCATGCTTCCTCCGGTGTTACATTTCCAGCTTCTTAGTAAGGTACCTATTCAACAAGTAGGAAGCTGTAGATACCGCTTCTCCCCATAGCTCCTTCGGCAAGTTCTTCCATTTCGACATGCTTTTCACCATATTCATAATCGAACAATTCCTCCTTTCGGCTACACCATTTTGTTGTAGTGTATAGGGTGGTAATAATTCACGTATAATGCCTTCTTGATCACAAAACTTCCTAAAATCATTTGAGATATATTCGCCTCCACCATCCGTTTTGAGTACTTTGAGCTTGTGACCACTTTGCACCATGAACTTGAACTTTTTGAACACTTTGAATACCTCATCCTTTCTCTTGATTAGGTATGTTCATAGCTTCTTACTATAATCGTCGATAAAAGTGACAAAGTATTTATTGCCACCTATAGAATCTACTTGCATAGGTCCACAAACATACGAATACACCACCTCAAGGTGATTCTTGGTTCTCCAGTCTGCACCATTGCTGAATTTTCCTTTATGTTGCTTAACTTACACACATTCCAGCTGGTATGTTGATAGATGGCAGCCCCGTTACCATACTGTTCTTTTGAAAATTCTTGAGATCTCTAAAATTGAGATGCCCAAGACGATATTGCCACACCCACTCTTCTCTACTTGATGTAATAACAAGACACCTATGCTTTATAACCTTCAACTTAACCTTGAAGGTTCTATTGACAACCATAGGCGCTTTAAGGACCAAAAATCCATTCGCATCCAAAACACGTAACCTCTTGCTTTCCATATGAATTTTGTACCCCTTCTCAAGCAATTGGCTAATGGCTAGAAGGTTACATTTAATTCCTAGAATAAACAAGACATATTTGATCAAGGAATGCCCATTATCCCTTCTCAGGATCAAAACATCACCGATACCGCCGACCATTAGAGTGGTATCATCCACAAACTTTACTTTGTTCTTCATGGCACAATTGATTTTGACAAACCAATTCTTTCTTCCCGTCATCTTAGTTGAACAACCCGAGTACAAATACCACTCATCACTGCATTGAACTCCCTTCATACTCATCATGGCGTCTTCCTCTTCACGCAACCGGTCAACCGTATCATTCAATGGGCTGTAGCCCAATTTTTATGCATTCTTTGAGCTGCTGCAACTGCTGTCTTGCAGCTGTAAATTGCTACAATTAGGTCCCGTGATCATGACCAAGAGTGTATTCTCTTAATCAAACTCTTACCTTGCAACCTTGACTTCATCCCCTTGATATTCCTTCTTGTTCGCATTGCATTCTTTTGCAAAATGACCGAACCATTGACACTTGTAGCATTGCTCTTTGCTCTTGTCAAATCTCTTTCTTTCGCCTCTAAAGTTTCCATGACCATCATGGTTTTTGTAGCTAATCTCACCCTTTTGACTCATCGAATTCTTTGAATTTTGGGACTCTTTTCCACTAAAACTCTAAAAATTTCCTTTGTTCTTCAAGGGCCATTTTCCTTTTGATTTGTTGTCCTTCTCATTGAAAAGAGCTTGCAAAGTTATCTCCATCTTTACCTTTCGTTGTTCCTCTCCTCCATCCTTTGCTCATGAGCTTCAAGAGAACTTTGCAGCTCCTCTTTGCTCATTGTCACAAGATCATTCGACTCCTCAATCACCACAACTATGCTATCGAGTCTTGGCGTTAAAGAACACAAGATCTTAGTAACAACATACTGCTCCGTAATGGTTTCTCCACATGCCTTCATTTGGTTCACCAAGCGAGTGATTCTCATTGCAAAATCATTGATTATCTCCTTTCTCCCATTTGAATCAATTCAAGCTGCCGTTTGTGAGTTTGTAACCTCACCACCTTTGCTTTGTCATCCCCTGCATAAACCTTCTCTAATATCTCCCAAGCTTGCTTCGATGAATCACAATCACCAACATTTTTAAAATTGTCACCATCAACACATTGATGAATCAAGAACAACGCTTTGTAATCCTTCTTCTTCTCTTCTTTTTGCGTTGCTTGTTGCGCTTCAGTAACATTCTGAACAAGAGGAGTAACACTATTTTTGATCACCTCAAGAACATCTTGGTATCCAAATAACACATTCATTTGCTTGCACCACTTGTCATAGTTCTTCGCATCAAGAATGGGTAAATTTGCAGGGATTCTTTCATTGAAAACTGAATTCATGCCGCACATAAGGTGTTTGTGGATCTGAACCAGGCTATTGATGTCAAATATTAAAACAAACATAACACAAGGTTGGTGAAATTTGGAATGAATAAATTTGGATGTGAGGAGTGAAAGAGGATAAGTGTGTGTGTGCGTGTGTGTGTGTGTGTGTGTGTGTGTGTGTGTGTGAGAGAGAGAGAGAGAGAGAGAGAGAGAGAGAGAGAGAGAGAGAGAGAGAGAGAGGATTGATGGTGAGAAAGCACAGTTTCATTAGCTAGGGTGAAAATGTACCTTACACACTTATGTTGAGATTACACAATGATTTGAATTCACTCTGACCAAATACAATAGCAGAAAAATAAAAAATTAGGGCTCGTAATCGGTTACGCCAAAGTGAATAACCGGTTACACCTGAAGCTAATTAATTCATTTCCAATGGTAGCCGGTTATGCCAATCTTAATAACTGGCCACACCTTCGAAAAACAAACTTCTCTACTATTGAACTGCATACTTGCACTTGAATTATCAATCAAACTTCAACACACATTTAATAAAATGATCAAATAGCTTACATGCAGCCCAACTTGTTAACAATTTGACCAATATTGACACAACTCATCTAACATCAAGGATATATCCAACACGCTCATAGATCGTTCATCACCCCAAGCCCACATGAATCGTCTCCCATATAGTGGGAGATCAATCAACGAGAAAACTTCAATAAAGTAATTATATATGTATATATATATATATATATATATATATATATATATATATATATATATATATATATATATATATATATATATATATATATATATATATATATATATATATATATATATATATATATATATATATATATATATATATATATATATATAACACTTGTTTACCTTTACCTCACAAAGAACATCAATACATGTAACGTCACAAAGAGCATAATTTTTTTCGTATATATATATATATACGAAAAAAAATTAATTACTTTTGAATTATGCTCTTTGTGACGTTACATGTATTGATGTTCTTTGTGAGATAAAGGTAAATAAGTGATATATATATATATATATATATATATATATATATATATATATATATATATATATATATATATATATATATATATATATATATATATATTATATATATATATATATATATATATATATATATATATATATATATATATATATATATATATATATATATATATATATATATATATATATATATATATATATATCAAATTCAAGCAAGTCTCACAAACATGTAAATGGAATTCAATTAAAAAAAATATTGTTGTATATTTAAACAATTCATAAGTCATAAGCCTACCCAATAGATGTCAATCCATAAGATGTCAATCGCAAGCAACTTCACCAAATAAAAATGATTAAATTAGTCTCCGAATGTGCTCACCTTAGTAGACTTGTCAACCAAACAAACTAACTGATAATAAAACAATAAATAAATGAACACATTTCTTCCATTTTTTTTATCCTATCATAAAAAATAAATATATAATTAATCAATCACACATGCTTCAAAATCCAAACATGATTATATTTTATTATCGTCATCTTAAGATTTCGAAAATTCGGTATAAATTATATACAATATAATTGTGATAAAATAATAAAGACTTTATTTTATTATAATTTAATTGTAACAAATATTTTATTATATATTTTTAATATAATTTAACCGTATTAAATTTTAAACTCTAGGTATGTTTTCACATGCTAAATGAAAGAAAAAAAAATACTAATAATCACTAATTAGACAGGAACCCATATGCAATGCATGAGGTAGGGAATGTGTTAATAAAATTATTCTATTTTTTTTCTTGAGTGGCAGAGTCTAAAGACAAAAACTTTAAGGATGTGGTCGGCAAACAGGGGCTGCTTTAGGTGGACCTATCATTTTCCATGGAGTCCACATTTACAGACGCTCCTCATTTTCCATCTCATACCAAAGATTCAAAGAAAATAAAGTTAGTTAATAAAATAGAAAGTGATAACTGATAAAGTGGTGTATAAAGAAAAATAGAATACAAAGTGATGATAATAAAGTATAGAAAGACAAATTAAATGCTGTATTTATAGATTCTTATTATCCTATGATATATATGAGATCCTTATCATTGTAGATTACGCCACCGCCCCATGCTTACTTAGGGTCCTAATCTAATTGATACTCCCTCCGTTCCTTTTTAAATGTCACATTTTGACTTTTTACACATACCAAGAAAGTTAATTATTATTGTTACTTTTTAAACAATAATTCTCATTTTACCTATAATACCCTTAATTATATTCTACATTCATTTTACTTTTTCTCTCTCTGTAATAATTACATAAGGGTAATTTTGACAAAAGTACACTTAATACTACCTTGAATTCTACAAGTGACAATTAAAAAGAAACACAAATTTATCAAGAAAGTGACATTTAAAAAGGAACGGAGGGAGTAATAGTTTTGTTTTGTTTTCATTTTTTTTTTAATTTAAAATAGTCAATTCTATTATAGGAACCATTATACATGTGTTCTTTATCAATATATGAGTAACAAATTTATCTAAAATATATAAAAGTGTGTTGAATAAAAAAAAATATTTTAAATTGTCTGACACTTAGTAGCATTATATTCAACGTTGAATATTAATTTTAAAAAAATTAAAATAATTTTTTAAATATTTATTTAATTTTTTACGTATATTATACAAGTGTCAGATATTAATATGTGCATAATCATAGAGATATGTTAGTGTTTTATAGATTTCATATATTTTTAATCTAACAAGAAATAATGAAAGATGGCTTGAAAGTCAACCGAACACAGTTTTCATCCTATCTCAATGAAATTCCTAATTCCCACGAGATCATCTTTAAAAACATTAGAAATATTAAAATCTACAGTAGAATACTCAATCTTTTATATTATTTTTGTTTTTAAAATAAGAAAAGTTTATTTCATTAAATTATATTTTTATTTTTAAAATATAAATATGAGATGATAAATTTAAAAATTTAAATTAATTATATATGTAATGTTGTTTTAAACTGTTTATATATTATCTTTAAACTATATACTAGCATTTATCTAATACAAGGCCTTAGTCATGCCACATTTTCGAACTAGATTTTTTTTAATTAAAAAGCTCTTATTTATTTAAAATAGTATTTTGTTTCTTTATATTATTATTATTAAATATATTATTATATGATAAACTGAGAAGTCTTTAATTAACTTAATGGGAAGAACCACCTAAGGTCATGCAGCCCTTTGGAAATTAGTAATACTAAATTAGTTTGTGGAATGTACGATAAAATTTTTGGTTATTTGAAAAAAGAATTCTTAGTTGAGAGTAGGAGAGATAAAATTGATAATAAATTGGATAGATTTGGCTTGAATGGTTAATTAATGGATCAATGAGAAATCTTGGCACCTCTAACTATAACTCCCATCATCTTTTTCATGAATCAATTTTTGCAAAATTTTCTTAGAGACGTAAACAATTCAGTAATACCTACAAAAGTATTGGTATATATTTTTATCGGATTATTTGAAATATTCTACATGTGGTAAAAGATTTATCGGAAGTTTAAAAAACTCCAGGATATAAGATATTTTTGTTGATTTGTTATATCAGTTGAATCTATTTATAACCTTATGATTTCTATCGATATATAAATCAAGAACATAACTCTAAACAAATCCCCATGAATTAGATATCTGATCGACTCATATCACTTATACACATACTCAAATACAATTATGAGAATGAAAGAGGAAACGTACCTGAGTTTGCCATTGAAAATAGTTGAAGGTTATCGAGTATGTGATATTCCAATTGTAGAGTTCCTTGTGTCTCCTTAAATATCCTCTGATGGGGATGAAAAGATAATTTTTTTCTTCTGATGAGCCATTTTCACGATGTCTACAAATGGAGACTATAACCCCTATAAATAACCTTAGGGTTATTTCTTAGTATTCAATATTCTAATTTGCCCCTTCATCAAATTAAATATTGACTTATGGTATCTACACAATAATCTTAACTTTCATGATATTTATGCTTTTAGCCACATACTTATTATTAATTAGACAACTACAACTTTGTCTAATTACATAATGACCCCTAACATATGTAATATTATAACTATGACTCACATTTTTTAACAATCTCCCATTGGTCACATGTGTAATTATACACATGTGTTAGATTTTATGAGCTCAAAATTCGCCATTATATTTCTTAAGCATATCCAAATTATCTCGTTCATCAGTCATGTCAATATACAGAATCAAGACGATCTCCGTTATATCAATCATAACTAAACCCTTCAATGATCACCAATAGTGACATAACTAAATGACATAGATCCATCATGAAATATGCATCATGAAAATCACATGAAATTGATATGTATATGTCAATTTTCAACTGGTCCTACTTTACTTTAGTGAGATCATTCAATAACTTCATTGTACAAAATGTAAATTGTTGAATATCAAACTTTATTAATTGAAAAATATCCAAAATCATAGTATGCATACATAATATCAAACACAAAATATAAAATCTACAATTGACTAACTCCCACTAAACCAAAGACTCCCCTATTAGTAAAACACTCATGCAATCAGTGTTCTCATAAAAGACCTTGGGTAGAAGACCTTTTGTAAGAATATCTGCTATCACGGGGTTTGTCCCCAAGTGTTTTTATGGAAATCTGTCCATTTTGTACCCTTTCCTTAACAACTAGGAACTTGATGTCAATATGTTTTGACTTGGTCGAGCTTCTATTATTGTTAGAATACAAGATGGCTATTTTTTTGTCCCAATATAACTTAAGAGACCTTTCAATTCCTTTCACAACTTGCAGCCTAGTGACAAGATTCCTTAGCCAAATCCCATGGTTGGATGCCTAATAACATGCTATAAAATCTGCTACTATGGTGAATGAAGCCGTAAGAGTTTGCTTGGAACTGCGCCAAGAAACTGCACTGCCAATCAACATATTGATATAGCCTAAAATGGATCTTTTACTGTCTTGGCATCCAGCAAAATCAGAGTAAGAGTATCCAGTGATCTCTAATGGGCCTGACCTCTTATATGTGAGCATATAGTCTTTTGTTCTCTTTAAATACCTCATAACCTTTTTGACTGCTTTCCAATGATCCATTCCTGGATTGCTTAAATATATGCTTAACATCCCAACTATGAACGCAATATTCGGACGCGTACATACTTGGGCATACATCAGACTCCCTACTGCTGACACACAATGAATCTTTATCATTTCTTGAATTTAGAAATTTCCATTTGAGCATTGATGAAGACTAAATTTGCCCCCCTTAGCGATTGGAATATTCCCTGGTTTACATTCCTACATTCCAAACATTTTAAGCACATTTTTTATATAGATCCTTTGTGATAATCCTAAAATACCACGAGATCGATCTCGACGTATCTGAATTCATAATACAAATGAGGTATAACCAAGATCTTTCATTTCAAAATTTCTTGATAGAAATTTCTTAGTTTCGGGCATCATGCTTATATCATTTGTGGCAAGTAGTATGTCATTTACATGCAAGACCAGGAAAATATACTTGCTCCCACTCAATCTTCAACAACATTCACCTCAAAACCAAATAAGATGATTAATTCATGAAACTTGTGGTACCACTTACGAGGCGCCTACTTTAGTCCATAAATGGATTTTGTTAACTTGCAAACCATATTCTTCAAGTCTACTGACACAAAGTTTTCTGGTTTCACTATATAGATCGTTTCATCAACGTTGCCATTGAGGAATGTCGTCTTGACATCCATTTGGTGGAGTTCCAAATCATAATGTGCAACAAGAGCCATAATTTTTGAAAAAAGAGTCTTTCGATGAAACCAGAGAGAAATTCTCTTTAAATTCAATCCCTTCCTTTTGGGTATAGCCCTTATCCACAAGGCGAGCCTTATACCTCTCCACATTATCGTTAGAATCCCGTTTGGTCTTAAAAATCCATTTGCAACCAATGGGTTTCACACCTTCTGGTAATGAGACAAGTTTCGAAACTTTATTGTCTTGCATGGACTTATACTCCTCTTTCATTGCTTCAATCCACTTTTCTAAGTTTGAATCCTGCATGACTTGGTAGAAGTTGATTGGATCATCTTCCATCATACCATTATTTTCCTCATGTATTGATATTTATTGATGTCCAACGGCTCCACTGGGTTCTCACGGTTGTCATACCCCAAATTTGTCCCTACCCCGATACAATTTTCATCTGATCCATGGCCCTACTGCACATGCATACATTCATTATTTCAATAAAATAAAATAATAATAATAATAATTTGGGTAATCGATTACCCTAATCATGGTAACCAATTACCCAGACCAAAAATTGATTTTTTGCCCATTTTGGACTGGGTAATCGATTACCCTAATCATGGTAATCGATTACACAGACCCAAAATTGATTTTTTGGCCATTTTTGACTGTGTAATCGATTACCCTAATCATGGTAACCGATTACACCTGCGCAGACAACAGTAATGGCTTTGTTTTTTACACAAAGGACCTTTTAGTTCACCCACTTCAACCCCTTTGCTTCCCCTACAAATAGAGCACTATCCTCACCCATTTTCAAGCTTGAAAGCCATAAAACCTATGTACAAATCACATTCAAGCTCCCCTTTTTCAACCTAAACCATAACTCACCCAAACCCTTTTTTCTTCTTTGAACAACCCAACCACCATGTAAAAATCCACAATCTCCACACAACGAAAACAATAGCAAACTTGTGACCTTCACTCACATAATCATTCACCACCACCACATAAACATACAATTTCCTTCCCTTCCATTTTTCTACCATAACAACCATAGCCACCCTCTTCCAAGCTTTTTGCTTCATTCTCAAACCCAAACACATCAATAACCTAGTTTTGACACCACAATCTTGGTAGTATTTTGGACTCAAACTCCTTGACATTTTTGGTTTTGTTTTATGTTTGAAAATGGATTTTTACTCTTGGGTTGTGTTTTGAGAGAGATTTGAGTCAACATTGAGACAAGTGGTTTTTGTTGAGTTTACACCCTTTTGAGGATTTTTGCTCTTACTACTTTTTATCCACCATTTTCAGTCAAACTTTTTTTTGTTATCATTTAATATTTATTGTTGACTTGTTGTTACATTTATTTGGTTGATGAGTTCTATTAGATCATGACATGGTTGTTTAGAGTTGATTAAATCTTCAATGTTTCAAACCTATTAATGGTTGATCAATAGATCATTCATGATACTTTGAGGCATTGATAGATTGCCTATATTTCACCCATATTTGAGTCATTTGATGCATTGATGAAACCATATTCTCTATATTAACTTGCTAATCCATTTGCTTATTGTTATTCTACTAACTACTAACTACTAACATTTATATTATTGCACTTTAATTCCTTGCAATTTATTTTATTGTTACTAACCATTAACTACTAACCTCTAACATTTACATTATTGCACTTTACTTCCTTACAATTTATTTCATTGTTCATTTACATTCACTAACCATTATTATTGTGATATTACCATTCTTTATCTTGTGATTTACTTTTATGTCATTACCTTGTAATTTACATTCAAGTACTCATTATCATCATCATTGTACAAACTCATCATGCATGTTTATTTACTTGTTATTTATTTTATTGTCATCATACATTAAAAATAACAAACATGATAAAATGATAAATACCAAAAATATTCACTCCACACTTAATCAACTTGGACTTAGAGGATTTCGTCTTATGACCTTTGCTTGGAAGTCTTCCTTTACTCTTTGTGATACTTTGTAAACACTTGGATTTTCATCCGCAACTTACATGCATGTTGTAAGAATGGCATCATGGCACTACCTTAGAGGGACATGTTTGTAAGACCATTATCCTTTGTTTAGCTTAGGTCACTTTAGCTCACAAAAGGATTTCTCTTGGGCTACCTTACAACGAGACTCTTTAATTTCTTGTTGGTTACTTTGCATTCACGTTGCATAAGCTAAAATTCATAAGCAATCTCATTTCTAGGCCATTTTTATAATTCAATTCATATGCACATGTAAATACAAACCTCAGTCAATATCGAGTGTGCCTTTTCCAAACACCTTTGTAAGTCGATTACTTGTAAAAGTATCGCCATCAACCTCACATAGCTTACTCTTGGGCTTTCTTATAATGAGACCTATTCGATTCTTATCGAGTAGAAGAGCAATACACTAAATAAATTCACTTCATTCAAAACACAAATCTAAAACCTCGATCCAACGTCGAGTATTTTCTCCCAAACTCAATTGAAATACCCCGATCAAATCAAAACATTTTTTCACAATAAGTTGAATGAAAAAGGAGTTGACTTTGAGTTTTCAACTTCACTCCTCAATTGGACGAATACGAGTTCTCTTACTCGGTTAGTCGAACAATTGACATTTTTCCGCAAATACAACTTAATCAAATCGCTTTCATAACAAACTATACGAAAAGGGAGATGATTTTGAGCTTTCAACTCCTCTTCTCAAATGCTTGGATATGAGTTGTCTTACTCAACTATTCAAGTACTTATCGTTCATTCTAAAATACATCAACCATATACAACCTTATTTTCGTAAATACTCAGATGAAACAGAGAGTGGTTTAGAGTCTTCTATTCCCTTTCTCGGTTATTAGGATACGAGTTGTCTTACTCGACTATCCGAGTAATCGTCATCCAACCAAAAATATCTCAACACATCAAACCTATCTTTTCTCGCACTCGTGCAATCATAACCAATCATACAAAACACCTAACACATTAATTCAACTTGTCACCTCCATGTGATCAAAACTCTTTTCAAAAAGAACACTATTTAATCCTTTCTGATGTGCACAACAAACTAATGCTTAAGCCTCCGTAGAGAGTAGACAAGCCAACTTTTAGCCTTTAGGATGCGATCTAAACGGTTGTTCATTAAAAAACACCAACCAACCGTAGTTCCCCGAACTACGAATGCTCTGATTTCCTTATTGCACCATAAGGATACGTAGGCAGGAGATTGCTGTATCTTCGCGAGCACACTAATAAAAAACCTCCCCTTTCCCTTTCTGAGGTTCTCATCCATTTCTATTTTCAATATTTTATAACCCAAAGATAACAAACAAACATAGATTAACACTCGAAAAGCAGATTAGAACTAAAAGGTTCCCGTTGAATACAACGGACGTAAGGGGTGCTAATACCTTCCCCTTATGTAATCCACTCCCGAACTCAAATATGGTTGCGATGACCATTATTCCATTTCCTAAAGGTTTTATCGATATTTTCCTATCCTTTCATTGGGATAAATAAAGTTCGGTGGCGACTCTATTCGAACGTAATTTTTTCCGCGACCATCGCGAGGAATCGTATTTTTCGAGATGCGTCATACACAACCAAATATCCCCAGCAATTGCATACTTACATGCATCTCATGCATCATCCCATGCATGGTATTCCTACCCAAAGTGGAACATCATAAAAAATCAAAATATAAGGATCCAAGGTCATTCATGAATATCTTAGACATTCCTCATTTCCAAATAAAGTTATTTCCCTGCACGTGCTCGTGGAATTATTTCTCAGCAAACCAGTTTTCAACTCTATGATTAATAATGGTATTCCCATCATTTTCTTTGCAATCATTGCTCCCCAAGCGGAGGTTACCCTAAAAAGTCTCCTATGAGCTTTTCCACTGCAGAGCATTTCCAATATGTCTCCCTCAAAATGAGTCTTTTCTTAAAAATCCCCCAACAGACAAATATTCGAGATACAACTTCATTTATCTGAAGAATCTCATTTCTCTGTTTGAGATACTGCTTCATTTATCTGAAGAATCTCATTTCTCTGTTTGAGATACTGCTTCATCAATTGGAGGAATCTCATTTGTTTTCTAGAGATACTTCTCTAAGTATCCTCGGAGAGTCTTAGACTCAATTAAGGTATCATTCCCTTATTCGGAATATCTTAATTCTATCATATAAGATGCTGCTTCGACTCGATACAGAGAGTCTCATTTTTACTGTTTGAGATACTACTTCATCAATATAAAGAGTCTCATTTCAGATTTTTTAGAGATACTGCTCTAAGTATCCTCGGAGAGTCTTAGATTCAATTAAGGTATCTTTCCCTTGCTGGAATATCTTAATTCTATCATATAAGATGCTGCTTCGACTCGATACAGAGAATCTCATTTTTACTGTTTGAGATACTGCTTCATCAATATGAAGAGTCTCATTCCAGATTTTTTAGAGATATTACTCTAGTATCCTCGAAGAGTCTTAAATTTAATTAATACATCATTCCTATTGTCTGGAATATCTTAATTCTATCACATAAGATACTGTTTCGACTCGATACAGAGAATCTCATTTTTACTGTCTGAGATACTGCTTCATTTATCTGAAGAATCTCATTTATCTGTTTGAGATACTGCTTCATTTATCCGAAGAATCTCATTTGTCTATTTGAGATACTGTTTCATTCATTTGAAAAATCTCATTTGTTTTCAAGATACTGCTCTAGTATCCTCGGAGAATCTTAGATACGATTGAGGTATCATTCCCTTGTTGGAATATCTCGATTATATCATGTAAGAAACTGCTCCGTTTGATCCCTAGAATATCATGTTTTCTGTTCAAGATAATGTTCTGCTAATTTTCAAAAGTCTTAGATACCATTAGGGTATCGTTCTATTGTTGGAATATCTCGATCATGGCATCCAAGATATTGTTATGATAATTCCCAGAGAGTCTTGATTGTTTTATTTTACCTTTCGATAACCTTTTCTTACTATATTTCTCACTGCATTTTGTTTCTGCATTTCTTCCTTACATTTCAAAGGACAAAATTCGGGTTTTTTAAGTATTTAATTATCTTCCACCGCGAATGAACGAAGACTGCTGTCATTCGTACTTTCTGGTTCAAGGTAATTAAATAGGGGCGTCTGTCATACCCCAATTTTGTCCCTACCCCGATACAATTTTCATCTGATCCATGATCCTACTGCACATGCATACATTCATTATTTCAAAAAAATAAAATAATAATAATAATAATTTGGGTAATCGATTACCCTAATCATGGTAACCGATTACCCAGACCAAAAATTGATTTTTTGGCCATTTTGGACTGGGTAATCGATTACCCTAATCATGGTAATCGATTACACAGACCCAAAATTGATTTTTTGGCCATTTTTGACTGTGTAATCGATTACCCTAATCATGGTAACCGATTACACCTGCGCAGACAACAATAATGGCTCTGTTTTTTTACACAAAGGACCTTTTGATTCACCCACTTCAACCCCTTTGCTTCCCCTATAAATAGAGCACTATCCTCACTCATTTTTCAAGCTTGAAAGCCACACAACCTCTGTCCAAATCACATTCAAGCTCCCTCTTTTAACCCTAAACCCTAACTCACCAAAACCCTCTTTTCTTCTTTGAACAACCCAACCACCATGTAAAAATCCACAATCTCCACACAACGAAAACAGTAGCAAACTTGTCACCTTCACTCACATAATCATTCACCACCACCACATAAACATACAACTTCCTTCCCTTCCATTTTTCTACCATAACAACCATAGCCACCCTCTTCCAAGCTTTTTGCTTCATTCTCAAACCCAAACACATCAATAACCTAGTTTTGACACCACAATCCTGGTAGTATTTTGGACTCAAACTCCTTGACATTTTTGGTTTTGTTTTATGTTTGAAAATGACTTTTTACTCTTGGGTTGTGTTTTGAGAGAGATTTGAGTCAACTTTGAGACAAGTGGTTTTTGTTGAGTTTACACCCTTTTGGGGATTTTTGCTCTTACTATATTTTATCCACCATTTTCAATCAAACTTTTTTTTGTTATCATTTAATATTTATTGTTGACTTGTTGTTACATTTATTTGGTTGATGAGTTCTATTAGATCATGACATGGTTGTTTAGAGTTGATTAAATCTTCAATGTTTCAAACCTATTAATGGTTGATCAATAGATCATTCATGATACTTTGAGGCATTGATAGATTGCTTCTATTTCACCCATATTTGAGTCATTTGATACATAGATGAAACCATATTCTCTATATTAACTTGCTAATCCATTTGCTTATTGTTATTCTACTAACTACTAACTACCAACATTTATATTATTTCACTTTAATTCCTTGCTATTTATTTTATTGTTACTAACCATTAACTACTAACCTCTAACATTTACATTATTGCACTTTACTTCCTTACAATTTATTTTATTATTCATTTACATTCACTAACCATTATTTTTGTGATATTACCATTCTTTATCTTGTGATTTACTTTTATGTCATTACCTTGTAATTTACATTCAAGTACTCATTATCATCAACATTGTACAAACTCATCATGCATGTTTATTTACTTGTTATTTATTTTATTGTCATCATACATTAAAAATAACAAAAACATGATAAAATGATAAATACCAAAAATATTCACTCCACACTTAATCAACTTGGACTTAGAGGATTTCGTCTTATGACCTTTGCTTGGAAGTCTTCCTTTACTCTTTGTGATACTTTGTAAACACTTGGATTTTCATCCGCAACTTACATGCATGTTGTAAGAATGGCATCATGGCACTACCTTAGAGGGACATGTTTGTAAGACCATTATCCTTTGTTTAGCTTAGGTCACATTAGCTCACAAAAGGCTTTCTCTTGGGCTACCTTACAACGAGACTCTTTAATTTCTTGTTGGTTACTTTGCATTCACGTTGCATAAGCTAAAATTCATAAGCAATCTCATTTCGAGGCCATTTTTATAATTCAATTCATATGCACATGTAAATACAAACCTCAGTCAATATCGAGTGTGCCTTTTCCAAACACCTTTGTAAGTCGATTACTTGTAAACGTATCACCATCAACCTCACATAGCTTACTCTTGGGCTTTCTTACAATGAGACCTATTCGATTCTTATCGATTAGAAGAGCAATACACTAAATAAATTCACTTCATTCAAAACACAAATCTAAAACCTCGAGTATTTTCTCCCAAACTCAATTGAAATAGCCCGATTAAATAAAAAAAAATTCACAATTAGTTAAATGAAAAAGGAGTTGACTTTGAGTTTTCAACTTCACTCCTCAATTGGACGAATACGAGTTCTCTTACTCGGTCAGTCGAACAATTGACATTTTTCCGCAAATACAACTTAATCAAATCACTTTCTTAACAAACTATACGAAAACGGAGATGGTTTTGAGCTTTCAACTCCTCTTCTCAAATGCTTTGATATGAGTTGTCTTACTCAGCTATTCAAGTACTTGTCGTTCATTCTAAAATACATCAACCATATACAACCTTATTTTCGTAAATACTCAGATGAAGCAGTGAGTGGTTTAGAGTCTTCTATTCCCTTTCTCGGTTATTAGGATACGAGTTGTCTTACTCGATTATCCGAGTATTTGTCATCCATTTAAAACACCTTAATTATTATCAAATCCTTTCTGTAATTAAGGATAAAAAATAAAGCGGTCTAGAGTCTTCTATTCCCTTTCCCGACTGTTAGGATACGAGTTGTCTTACTCGACCATCCGAGTAATCGTCATCCAACCAAAAATATCTCAACACATCAAATCTATCTGTCGTCGCCCCGTGTGATTGAAACCAATCCAACAAAACATCAAACACAATAACTCTACTTGTCACCCCCGTGTGACCAAAACTCTTTTCAGAAAGAACATTGTTTAATCCTTTCTAATACGTGTAAACAAACTAATGCTTAAGCCTCCGCCGAGAGTAGACAAGCCAACGTTTAGACTTTAGAACGCGATCTAAACAGTTGTTCACTAAAAAACACTAACCAACCTTAGTTCCCCGAACTACGAATGCTCTGATTTCCTTATTTAAGGATACGTAGGCAGGAGATTGCTGTATCTTCGCGAGCACACTAATAAAAAAAACCTCCCCTTTCTCCTTTATGAGGTTCTCATCCATTTCTATTTTCAACATTTTATAACCCAAAGATAACAAACAAACATAAATTAACACTCGAAACGCAAATTAGAACTAAAAGGTTCCCGTTGATTACAACGGACGTAAGGGGTGCTAATGCCTTCCCCTTACGTAATCCACTCCCGAACCCGAGTATGGTTGCGACGACCATTATTCTATTTCCTAAAGGTTTTATCGATATTTTCCTATTCCTTAATTGGGATAAATAAAGTTCGGTGGCGACTCTGTTCGAACATAATTTTTTCCGCGACCATCGTGAGGAATCGTATTTTTCGAGATGCGACAGATGGCGACTCTGCTGGGAAACCGCTCCAAGCAAAAGAGAGTGAAGCCTAATTTAGTTCAATTGATGTATTGTTTGTTAATTTTGTTTATCTGTTTATTATTTATTTTGTTATTATTATGTTGTCATAATTATTGTATGATGTTTTATTGGCTATGTATTATTGGGGTTCTCTGGTTGGTGATACTTTGTGAGATAGGCTCTCTACCCGAGTCTGAGAAAAACCATAAGATTAAGTTGGTGGTTGCGTAGTGGGCGCCCACAAGGAGTCTTCCTTGTTGGGAATATACGAAGACCCCGCCTAGAGGAGATTCTCTTGAGATATTATTGCCCGACGAGTTTTCGTCACGACGATAGTATTCTTAAGTTGGACCAATGACTCTAGGGACCTTTTAACCCATTATATCCGGTGGTTATGTAGCATTTACCTGAAAAGTCCAGGACTTATTAGGTTAACACGAAAGCCCTAATCAGATGAGATCCCTTGGACGTATTACTATCTTACAGTAATATTTCCAACCTCGATCTATGACTCTGAGAACCTTGTTAGAACCCTGGACTCGAGAGTCGTGTAGTAGAATCCCCGTGGAGCCTTCCTTGTTGGGACAATACAAAGACCTCACCTAGACGAGATCTTCTTAAGGATATTATTGTCCGACGAGTCTTCGTCACGACAGTGACGTTCTCAAGAAATATCCGTGACTCTAAGAACCTACCAACTTTAGAGCCTACCCATGGGGTTCCATTATTCAGAGATACCCGTCATTCACCCGTTATTCTGATCCATCTGAGAATGCTTTGAACCTGTATCCTAAACATGTCACTATATTCATACACATATCATTGCATTTGCATTCATCATCATACATTTCATATCATTTTTCACCAAAAAAATAAATACAAAAAAACTCATCCATCCTCCGTCCATAACCTGCAGTTGATTTCCCGACACTTATATCAGACTAAAAGTAGCTCTTGAAAAACCATGGATCCATTGGAGCAAAATCACATTGCATTAAGAGGAGATGTTGACTCGATGAAAAACCAGGTAGACCAACTTGTGGAGGCTATAATAGCTTTAGAAAAGAGGGAGGACAACATTTAGCAAACTGCAGTCGTAGAGAATGTTATTCCAGATCCAGTAAATGGTCATACCCAACCTCAGCTTGTGCGAACCCCTGTTAATAACTCTATTGTACAAGAACGTCATGTTGTTCAAGATCCCTCATGTCATGATGCTGTTGAGTATCACAGTTTTGCATTCTCCGTGCCAGATTCCCATGGAACAAGCCTAGTGGTTAATGCTGAACAACCACAAGATGATGAGATTGCTAAAAGATGTTGCGTGCTAGAGAAAAGACTAAAGGCCATAGAAGGACAAGATACTTTCGAACTGAATGCTTTAGACATGTGTTTGGTACCTGTCCTGGTTATGCCCGCAAAATTCAAAGTACCAGAATTTGAGAAGTACAAAGGGGATAGTTATCCAAAGCACCATTTGGTGATGTTTTGCTGAAAAATGATCTCCCATGCCCATGACGATAAGCTAATGATTCATTGTTTTCAGGATAGTTTGACTGGGGGTATCACTGAGTTGGTACATGAAGTTAGAAAGGAGTCATATTCAATCATGGTTGGACCTAGCTAACGCCTTCTTGAAGCAATACAAATATAATTTGGACATAGCTCCCGATTGCATGCAGCTAAGGGCCTTATCTAAGGAAAGCAACGAATCCTTTAGAAGGTATGCCCAAAGATGGAGAGAGTTAGCGGCTTGCATTGAGCCACCACTCTTAGACAAAGAATTGATGGAATTATTCAGGGACATCCTGCAAAGTCCATACTTCGAAAGGATGATTAGCAGCGCAGCATCAGACTTCGCTCACTTAGTGACAATTGGAGAACGCGTCGAGAGTGCCCTAAAAAGTGGAAGAATCCAAGGTGCCTCGAGAAACCAAGCTAGTGAGACAAAATCCCTCAGTGATTCCCAAAAGGAAGAGGGTAATGAAATAAATGCAGTCATGGCAGATGTTGAGTATTCTCATGATGCACCAGCCATACCTTATGGTTCTTCACCTTCTCAGCAATCACCATTTCCAACACCACGTTATCCTTATAGGCAACCGGCAAGGCCTAGAGCACAATTCAAGCAACCATGGACTGTTCCTCATACAAATCAAAGATCTCGTGGTCAAGGATATCAGAATCAGCATCAAAACCAGCATAGTCCTCGAAACAATCTGGAAAGAAGGAATGCTCCTCTCGATCCAATCCCTATGTCATACAGTCAACTTTTGCCATGTCTGATTCAAAGCTCGCTAGTGGAGCCCAAGTCTCTTAGGCCATTGTCAGAACCATACCCACCTGGATATGATCCTGATGTGCAATGTGGATATCATGCCGGAACAATAGGGCATTCAACTGAAGACTGCAATCTTTCAAGGCTAAAGTTCAACAATTGATCGACAAAAGGTACATATCCTTTTCAGAAGGAAGCCTGTTGGTGCACGTTAATCTCTCGTCAGAATGAGTTCAAAGATTTCAAGAGTATCTTCTAATGCCAGTAGTTCAGACAGGAAGACATCCTCAACACTGGCAATCGTTGGACTGATTTGTTTCTATTTTTGCATTTGTAGTTTCTTTGTTGTTAAAAGCTTCTTGTGTTTAAAAATTGTTGTTTTTAATGGTAATATTGATGAAGTAATGATGCATGTTTTGAATTAATTATCTCGCATTCACTCATTTTTCTTCTCTTATATCAAAAACAAAAAATACATCAGTGTTTCTCCCATTCACTTTTCTTTATCATAACTTTCGTTTTAGCAAAGATTTGAGGGAGGATGATGAAAACAAGATACCCATAATTGCTGACTATATGCTTTCGGATAAAATCCTGCTGATGATGTACATGCATTGTTTCAAATTCCCAAATACTTGAGAGATAAGGAGTTAATCCCTAGTCAACCACTTCGAGCCGAGAAGTAGGAGTTTCTTTCGGATCTAAAAAAAAACCTTACATTAAACCTGGGGAAGGGTAGTGTTCAGTTAATCTGACTACACATTCAAATTACAAGACAAAGCATCCTGTCTGTAGATCAACCACATGATATTATTTGCACACATCCCGAAGCACAAAAGGAACCATGCAAAATCCAAGGGTTATGTTGGATTGTTCTTCAAATGACCAATGACTTGGCAGTCACAATTCTAAAAAATAAAATGAAAAAAGCCCGCTAAGTCGAACACCCAAAGATACGACTTAGGCAAAAAATAGGGGCAATCCCGATGGACTAAAGCTTCAAAATACGGTCCATGCAAAAGTTAGGGATCAATAAAAAATCAAAGGAGGTCACGAAAAACCCTCAACAAAATAAAATGAGATTCAGTGACTACCATATCCAAATCAAAAGATCACCAACATCCATAAAGAGCGAAATAAGTGACTGTCATTTCAAAAAGATCTTACACTGCTGAAATCTCGTAAGAGTAAGTGTGTGTCGAATTAATTGAACGTAGGATTAGAGATCATCATGAAGAAGGGGTGGGTTAAAATAAACTTTGAGCCTTATATCCTTTTGTTTCAAGAACTATGAACCAAGCCACGTTACAACCCTCAAAAGACCTAATTGAGGTAGGGTTATTTCCGAAAGCATATTACAACAAAGTTGCTTAAACTGACTCCTAAAGATTTGCTAATCTTCAACATCAATGTCATTATTCTCGTTGCGTCTTTCACACTTTAAATTTCTAAATCAACATTACATTTGGACTCACGGTCCACTCGTTACACACTATCACATCATTCCAATAAATGATTCTTTTTCAAAACTTGCATGAATATCGCATCAAAATTACCATTGTAAGTGAACAATTTTAATTGCAATTCAGTACTCGACATCATTAAAATCTCAACAAAGAGCAACCAGTGGAACTTGACCATTTATCGTAATCAAGACTATCTCCGAACCTATGAGTATGGGGCATGCTACCTAAACATCAGTTGATCATAGGAAGATTACTCCAAGAATTAGCCAGTCTTAAACAATCTCCAAACACTTGTTAATCAGGGGCAAGTCATTTCAAGAATTATTTGATCCAGAGTAAATCATCTCAGAATTCTATTAACTAGGGGCAGATCACCTAGAGGTTCTGGTGGCCAGGGGCAGACCCCTTCAATGTTCAGTTAGGGTGAGTTAAGTCGCTTCAACGCTCATACCGGGGCAAGCTACATCAGGAGCACATAAAGTCAACCACTTCAAGAGTCGGTTAACCTAGGATAAATCCTTTCATGGATCAAAATTCTGGGGCAATCCATCTCCAAATTATGGTACAATTGCTTTCAAAATCCTTTCAAGGTAAACATTTTGCATAGACCCATCACATTGGGGCAAAATGAGCCATATAGGAGCGAGTCCTCTCCATGTTTCAAGCAGTTCAAGCAAAAGATTTTTCGCAAGTCAACTGCAGAGTTCAAGACGAGTGTCGGGGAATCATGCTATCATCCCCATCCAATAACCTTTTGGCAGACAAAAACCTTTCTGCAAAGAACCTTCTCTTCCAATACCCACGCAGGGGCATTTTGAAAGCCTTTAAATCATTGCATAAATCATCCCTATGCATTAGTCATGTCGCTTTTCTCTAGCATAAAACCATGAATATCATATCATTTACCGGACATAACCCCATAACATTGAACCTGACATCAAAAAGCATTGAAACACAAAATCTGACACCAAAGTCCAGTTCCCGTCTGGAAATTCATTTCAAAGCCCAGTTCCCGTCTGGCAATTTATTTCAAAGTCCAGTTCCCGTTTGGAAATTTATTTCGAAGTTCAGTTCCTCTCTGGCAAACCGTTTCAAAGTCCAGTTCCCGTCTGGCAACTTATTTCAAAAGCCAGTTCCCGTTTGGCAAATCTTTTTCAAAAGTC
This sequence comes from Lathyrus oleraceus, assembly GCF_024323335.1. Classification (NCBI taxonomy): domain Eukaryota; kingdom Viridiplantae; phylum Streptophyta; class Magnoliopsida; order Fabales; family Fabaceae; genus Lathyrus; species Lathyrus oleraceus. Next base: position 499,718,899 of record NC_066583.1, read on the forward strand.
CAGTTCTCGTCTGACAATTTATTTCAAAGTCCAGTTCCCGTCTGGAAATTTATTTCAAAAAACCAGTTCCCGTCTGGAAATTTATTTCAAAAAAACCAGTTCCCGTCTGGCAACTTATTTCAAAAGCCAGTTCCCGTCTGGCAAATCTTTTTCAAAAGTCCAGTTCTCGTCTGGCAATTTATTTCAAAGTCCAGTTCCCGTCTGACAATTTATTTCAAAAAAACCAGTTCCCGTCTGGCAATTTATTTCAAAGAAACCAGTTCCCGTCTGGCAATTTACTTCAAAGCCCAATTCCCGTCTGGCAATTTATTTCAAAGTTCGGTTCTTGTCTGGAAACTTATTCCAAAGTCCAGTTCGCGTCTTGCAAACTATATCAAAAATCAGTTCTTGTACGACAAATCATTTGCCAAATACCAGTTCTCATCTGGTAAATTATCTCTTAATACCAGTTCTCGTCTGGTAGGTCACCTATTTCAATACCATTTCTCGTCTGGTAGTCAATTATTTTCACCAGTTCTCGTCTAGTAGCCTACTTTAAAAATCAATTCCTGTCTAATAAACAAAAACAAATTCAGTCCCGTCTGACATTTCAATTATTTTCACCCGTTCGCGTCTGGTAACATATTCTTCAAGTGCTGTTCTCATCTGGAAGTTCAATCTCCTTCACCAGTTCTCATCTGGCAGTTCCCATTTAAAGTCCAACCTCGTTGGCAATCAAGAATTAAACCCTACAAAAACATCCAATTACTCAGTTGCATTCCCACATGCATCACACGAATCATCCATACATGGTTTTCCTACCAAACAGAAAATTAAAAAAAAACACAGTCATATCAATCATCAGCATACTTATGCATAACCTTATACAAAATCTCATTTACATTCTCATACACAGCCAAATATCCCCAGCAATTGCATACTTACATGCATCTCATGCATCATCCCATGCATGGTATTCCCATCCAAAGTGGAACATCATACAAAATCAAAATATCAGGATCCAAGGTCATTCATGAATATCTTAGACATTCCTCATTTCCAAATAAAGTTATTTCCCTGCACGTGCTCGTGGAATTATTTCTCAGCAAACCAGTTTTCAACTCTATGATTAATAATGGTATTCACAACATTTTCTTTACAATCATTTCTCCCCAAGCGGAGGTTACCCTAAAAAGTCTCCTATGAGTTTTTCCCCTACAGAGCATTTCCAGCATGTCTCCCTCAAAAGGAGTCTTTTCTTAAAAATCCCCCAACAGACGAATATTCGAGATACTGCTTCATTTATCTGAAGAATCTCATTTCTCTGTTTGAGATACTGCTTCATTTATCTGAAGAATCTCATTTCTCTGTTTGAGATACTGCTTCATCAATTTGAGGAATCTTATTTGTTTTCTAGAGATACTGCTCTAAGTATCCTCGGAGAGTCTTAGATTCAATTAAGGTATCATTCCCTTATTCGGAATATCTTAATTCTATCATATAAGATGCTGCTTCGACTCGATACAGAGAGTCTCATTTTTACTGTTTGAGATACTGCTTCATCAATATGAAGAGTCTCATTTCAGATTTTTTAGAGATACTGCTCTAAGTATCCTCAGAGAGTCTTAGATTCAATTAAGGTATCTTTCCCTTGCTGGAATATCTTAATTCTATCATATAAGATGCTGCTTTGACTCGATACAGAGAATCTCATTTTTACTGTTTGAGATACTGCTTCATCAATATGAAGAGTCTCGTTCCAGATTTTTTAGAGATATTCCTCTAGTATCCTCGAAGAGTCTTAAATTTAATTAAGACATCATTCCTTTTGTCTGGAATATCTTAATTCTATCACATAAGATACTGTTTCGACTCGATATAGAGAATCTCATTTTTACTGTCTGAGATACTGCTTCATTTATCTGAAGAATCTCATTTATCTATTTGAGACACTGCTTCATTTATCCGAAGAATCTCATTTGTCTGTTTGAGATACTGTTTCATTCATTTGAAGAATCTCATTTGTTTTCAAGACAATGCTCTAGTATCCTCGGAGAATCTTAGATACGATTGAGGTATCATTCCCTTGTTGGAATATCTCGATTATATCATGTAAGAAACTGCTCCGTTTGATCCCTAGAGAATATCATGTTTTCTGTTCAAGACAATGTTCTGCTAATTTTCAAAAGTCTTAGATACCATTAAGGTATCATTCTATTGTTGGAATATCTCGATCATGGCATCCAAGATATTGTTCTGATAATTCCCAGAAAGTCTTGATTGTTTTATTTTACCTTTCGATAACCTTTTCTTACTATATTTCTCACTGCATTTTGTTTCCGCATTTCTTCCTTACATTTCAAAGGACAAAATTCGGATCTTTTAAGTATTTATTTATCTTCCACCACGAATGTACGAAGACTGATGTCATTCGTACTTTCTGGTTCAAGGTAATTAAATAGGGGCAGCTGTCATACCTCAATTTTGTCCCTACCCCGATACAATTTTCATCTGATCCATGAGCCTACTGCACATGCATACATTCATTATTTCAAAAAAATAAAATAATAATAATAATAATTTGGGTAATCGATTACCCTAATCATGGTAACCGATTACCCAGACCAAAAATTGATTTTTTGGCCATTTTGGACTGAGTAATCGATTACCCTAATCATGGTAATCGATTACACAGACCCAAAATTGATTTTTTTGGCCATTTTTGACTGTGTAATCGATTACCCTAATCATGGTAACCGATTACACCTGCGCAGACAACAGTAATGGCTCTATTTTTTACACAAAGGACCTTTTGGTTCACCCACTTCAACCCCTTTGCTTCCCCTATAAATAAAGCACTATCCTCACTCATTTTTCAAGCTTGAAAGCCACAAAACCTCTGTCCAAATCACATTCAAGCTCCCTCTTTTCAACCTAAACCCTAACTCACCCAAACCCTCTTTTCTTCTTTGAACAACCCAACCACCATGTAAAAATCCACAATCTCCACACAACGAAAACAGTAGCAAACTTGTGACCTTCACTCACATAATCATTCACCACCACCACATAAACATACAATTTCCTTACCTTCCATTTTTCTACCATAACAACCATAGCCACCCTCTTCCAAGCTTTTTGCTTCATTCTCAAACCCAAACACATCAATAACCTATTTTTGACACCACAATCTTGGTAGTATTTTGGACTCAAACTCCTTGACATTTTTGGTTTTGTTTTATGTTTGAAAATGGCCTTTTACTCTTGGGTTGTGTTTTGAGAGAGATTTGAGTCAAATTTGATACAAGTGGTTTTTGTTGAGTTTACACCCTTTTGGGGATTTTTGCTCTTACTACTTTTTATCCACCATTTTCAATCAAACTTTTTTGTTGTTATCATTTAATATTTATTGTTGACTTGTTGTTACATTTATTTGGTTGATGAGTTCTATTAGATCATGACATGGTTGTTTAGAGTTGATTAAATCTTCAATGTTTCAAACCTATTAATGGTTGATCAATAGATCATTCATGATACTTTGAGGCATTGATAGATTGCCTCTATTTCACCCATATTTGAGTCATTTGATGCATAGATGAAACCATATTCTCTATATTAACTTGCTAATCCGTTTGCTTATTGTTATTCTACTAACTACTAAATACTAAATTTATATTATTGCACTTTAATTCCTTGCAATTTGTTTTATTGTTACTAACCATTAACTACTAACCTCTAACATTTACATTATTGCACTTTATTTTCTTACAATTTATTTTATTGTTCATTTACATTCACTAACCATTATTATTGTGATATTACCATTCTTTATCTTGTGATTTACTTTTATGTCATTACCTTGTAATTTACATTCAAATACTCATTATCATCATCATTGTACAAACTCATCATGCATGTTTATTTACTTGTTATTTATTTTATTGTCATCATACATGTTTATTTACTTGTTATTTATTTTATTGTCATCATACATTAAAAATAACAAAAACATGATAAAATGATAAATACCAAAAATATTCACGAGCACACTAATAAAAAAAACCTCCCCTTTCTCCTTTCTGAGGTTCTCATCCATTTCTATTTTCAACATTTTATAACCCAAAGATAACAAACAAACATAAATTAACACTCGAAACGCAAATTAGAACTAAAAGGTTCCCGTTGAGTGCAACAGGCGTAAGGGGTGCTAATACCTTCTCCTTACGTAATCCACTCCCGAACCCGAGTATGGTTGCGACGACCATTATTCTATTTCCTAAAGGTTTTATCGATATTTTCCTATTCCTTCATTGGGATAAATAAAGTTCAGTGGCGACTCTGCTCGAACATAATTTTTTCCGCGACCATCGCGAGGAATCGTATTTTTCGATATGCGACAACGGTGAACCATAGTTGCCTGAATGTCATGAAAAAAAATGTTGTTAGGATTGGAAGAAGGGTTGCAAAAATCTGTATCACCCATTTTTCTGTGCTGGTGGAACCCCTTATAGCCGTCAGAGTTGAATAGAAAAGTCAGTATGACATTCCTCATAGGTAACTAAAGCAACAAAAAATTCGAATAGGCTCGAGAAAGTGAGGAAACGCGGATACAAACATCCCTCGCGTCAGGGTCATTATCATCCTCAACAGAATCCAGACCAAACCTGGGTCTATCACTGAGCACATTTGGATCATGGACATGATGATTAACCTATAAAGTATTGCCATAAAAAATGTCTAAAAGGTCTGGGTGGTCAACACGGTGATGAATATTCTCCACCGTCAAAGTCCTTTAACATGTTCACAAGAATATTCCCCATGTTAGTCATTACAAGAGAATGGAAAGGCACTGAGCATGGGTAAAGAAACATAAAGATACCTAAGAAGATGAAAATAGGTCAAAAAGAGCAGAAAGTAAGCAAGCCCGAAGGACACACTGGCTAAAGAGTTACAAGTTCTAGATCACCGAGACTACAAGAGAGGCAAAGGTCCCACATAGTTCGTAAGAAAATCAAAGTCATGAAATGGGTGAAAATTCCACGGTACAATGGGGACGAAAATGTTCTTTTGATAACCAAACCATATTTATATAGAAAGGTGAACTAGACCAATCGATGATCCAAGTTACAGGATGGTAAGTGAGCAAAGGCAACATCCAGATCTTACATTAGAAATACAACGACACTTGAGTTCACTCGAGCACCTTAGTCGAGGCATCATGCCTTAGCCTTTGAAATTTAAGCCACATGTACTAATTTCTACGAATTCACACAACGACAAGATTGACATTAATGCACACATCTCCCACTTTATTTGCATCCGGCCCGCGATGCTCTCCCCGAATACTGATGGTCAATCTAACATCTTGCGACCGACACCAATCCAAAAAGGTTTCCCTTTTTCATATCCCGACAAGTTTTAGGGGGAACTGTTCTTTGTCGACCAAAAACCTGATAAGGGAGACCCAATTATTATTACAAAGAAAGGCCAATGGCCGCCTAATCCAGAGTTATATATGTTTTTGTGTGCGTAAGACTAAATGTACACACACTCTTTTCATACTTCACTCTACCCCATTTTTGTACTCATTCATTCACCGACTTAAATACTAAAATGTTAATTTTATAAATCCATCCCTAAATTTCACCGCATTAGAGATTTGCACCACCGCATCAGAAATCTATCATTATAATTCACTCATAACTCAAGTTCCAATCCAGAATAATAATTATTGAAAAATAAATAAATAAGAAAAAGTAAATGATACATTAGTACAAAGACATAATATACATTATATCGTGTATATTTGTTATATGTTAGTCAAATGTAATTAAAATTGGGCTATTCATTAACTTATTTTTAATTGACTATTCATCATTAAAAGAGTTAATTACATGTTATTGGTAAAAACAAATATAAATGACCTATTTCTGTTTAATATTTAATTGACACGTGCTCCACACATTTTTTTTAACTAGTTTGATACTCTTCAATATTTTTTCCAATTTTATCATAAACTTTTGAAATATGTAAAAAAAGTTATCTTTAAAATTTTCATTTGTAGAGTTATAGAATAAATAAAAAATATTGTAATTAGCTTATGCTTGATTTGCTCATTCATGTCACTATATTTTCTAGTGTTTTGGTAATGAGTTGTTTAATGTGCTTAGTCAAGTCAAGGCTTACTTCACTCAATTTATTAGCTTCATTGAATTCGACCTTGAGTAACAACTACTAACACGTAACAAAGTTACGCATTTGTGCCCTATATTTATGTCAAAATATTTTCCCACTTGTTGGAAAATATACAAGATTCATTCCTTTAGTTATGATGATTTCATTCCTTAGATGAAAAAAAAAACAAATATCCTTGGGAGAAATTTTGGTTAAAACAAATTATCTATAGGCAATTTTGATAGTTTAATCGAATAATCCTATTGATAATCGATTATAACCTTTTTAAATATGACAATCTAATCCAAAAAAGGAAATCTTAAAATGGTTATATGGTTTAATCAATTAAAAAATTTTCTAATCGATTGAGAGGTTGTTTACTTTGCTCTAATCGATTAGACCTAATCCTTCATCGATTATGCAGAGTATAAATTTCTTTAATTGATTAGAAATACTTAATCAATTTTATACATGCTTTGATATGTTTTCAAGAGGTTTTTATAAAATCATAGAGGATTTGAAAAGATTTTTCAAGTGTTTGATTGTCATAGTATTTCAAGACTTATTCTTGATATTGATATTTTACAATGTAATTGATCACTCTAAGACGCTAAACGTAAGATTAGATGAGTTTTCACACTTTCACAACTTCAAATATTTAAGATCTTCTACTTGATTCATCATCTTAAGTAGAACTTCAAAAGAAATTGAATAGTCTAATTGATGATTCTTGAGATATCTTCTACATAATATGTCATCATCAGAAAATTTTACTTGATAATTGAAATAAAATCCCCTATTATAGAGAACTCTCAATCATCTCAAAACTCATTTGAATAATGAAATTGTTATCTTCAAAGCTCTTTCATCGATTGTCATTATCAAAACCAACTGATAATCATTATCTACAAAGTAGATTGATTCACAATTAATTTACAAGAGGATCCTCTAGATGCACCACCAATGTTGTATTTAATTCAATATTTTAGAGGATCAATCTAGTTAACCTAAGTGAATTTATGAACAGTTTGAGCATGATAAGTAACACTAGAAAACTAATAGTTTGGAATTCTTGAATACAATAATACATGTGTCATTTATACAAGTTTGAGTAGGCATATCACTTTGAACACCGGAAAACCGCATCTTGTTCTTTGAAAACAAAAAATAAAATAGTAATCATTTCTCGCATCTCGAAAAATACGATTCCTCGCGATGGTCGCGGAAAAAATTACGTTCGAACAAAGTCGCCACCGAACTTTATTTATCCCAATGAAGGAATAGGAAAATATCGATAAAACCTTAAGGAAATGGAATAATGGTCGTCGCAACCATATTCGGGTTCGGGAGTGGATTACGTAAGGGGAAGGTATTAGCACCCCTTACGTCCGTTGTATTCAACGGGAACCTTTTAGTTCTAATGTGCGTTTTGAGTGTTAATTTATGTTTGCATTACATATCGGCTTTATTGCATAAATTTCAATGCTGTATCTTCTGTGATGGAGTGTGTTTCGGGATGAATAACCTTGTAAATATTCATAAGTTGTTTTTTATTATGCTACATTATTATGCTAGTTTCTATAATATTGATTCAGTGGAAGACTCTTATAAGGTTCAAGGTATATCATGTACTGTTTTTTTATAGGCTTTTCTTGTTAATTTTGATTTATTTACATTGTTATTGGTGTTTGTTTTATATAAAAGCATTTGTGAGTATCCTGTATATTGGGCATTTGGGGATTGTGTAGATGTTGTAGCTGGTGCTCATTCTTGGCTTAAGTTTGATACTATTATGAACTTGCCATGAATTCTTTCGTGGTGATTTCTAAAAGGATGCGCACAAAGTTGATGAGTGTTAATCATGTTTGGTGGATATTTCCCAAAATTTATGTTCTTCCATTTCTAAACATTCTGATATTGTTAAGTTTTTTTAAATTATTAAAGTAGTGTACATTGAATAATTAGATTTTAGTTTTGTTTCTAATAGTATAATGATTATTAGTTATTGAAACTCAATTTTATGTTTTGTTCCCAAGAGCACAATTGATTTTGTTTTGGTTGGTTGTCTTAACATAGACTTTTTATTTAGTCTCTGATGTAATCCTTTTTATTTTACCATTGTGAAAATGAATTTTATCTTTCTATCCATGGGTATCTTGTCATTTATAGTGTGCCCATTAAGAGTGCAATGTAAATATAATATTGTGTTGCTACTATTTCATTCCATTTTAAACCGATTTTTTTACCTACGGATTCGACTCTATGTCGTTATGCCGCCAAAGTTTTTATAAATTAATTGTATATTTTCACCGTGTTACGATCTTGCGTATGACAAAAATCATATTGTCATTTCGCTCTAACCGGTTTTGAGCATATTGTAACCAATTCAATCCAATCTTTTTTTAATCGACGTTATCACATATTTTCATTCTTTTAATTAAATTGATTAATCAATTGAAATTTTGCTTAATTAGTTAATTACTATTAATTAATTTTAATTAACATGATTATTTGGTTTGAATAAATAATTTTGATAATTAATCTTAATTAATTTAATTAATCGATTTAATCAAACTTTAATTAATTAATTTGGTTAATTAAATATTGATTGATTTATTTCATTTCATTTCATCATCAATCCAAAACCATTAAAATCATAATTCTCGATTCAAAATCGAGCCCATTTTCAAAAAACCTTTGTAAGTCGATCGCTTTTAAAGCATCGCCGTCAACCTCACATAGCTTACTCTTGGGCTTTCTTACAATGAGACCTATTCGATTTTTTAGTCGAGTAGATGATTGATTCACTAATAAAATCCATTTCATTCGTAAACACAAATTTAAAACCTCGATCCAACATCGAGTATTCTTATTTAAAATTAAATTGAAATACCTAATCATAATTAAACACCATTTCATTTGGAAATGAAAAAGGGGATGGTTTTGAGTTTTTAACTCCTCTCCTCGATTATTTGAATACGAGTTCTCTTACTCGGTTAGTCAAATGGTCGTCACTTCTATCCGCCTAAGCACAAACAAATCGAATAATTTTATAATAAGAAACAAAAAAGGAGATGACATTGAGTTTTCAATTTTTCTCCTCGATTATTTGAATACAAGTTCTCTTACTTGGTTAGTCAAATAATTGTCGTTCCTCTACAAACTTCTAAACCCCGATTAAATCAAAACACTGTCATAATAAGTGAAATGAAAAAGGAGATGGTCTTGAGTTTTCAATTCCTCTTTTCAAATGCTTGGATGTGAGTTGTTTTACTCAGTCGTTCAAGTACTTGTCGTTCATTCTAAAATACGTCAAACATACACAAGCCTATTTTCATAGTCACTCAGATGAAAAAGAAAGTGGTCTAGAGTCTTCTATTCCCTTTCCCGATTATTGGGATACGAGTTGTCTTACTCGGTTATCCGAGTATTCGTCATCCATTCAAAATACATTAATCATCATTAAAATCCTTTTACAATTAAGGATGAAAAAGAAAGCGGTCTAGAGTCTTCTATTCCTTTTCCTGGTTATTAGGATACGAGTTGTCTTACTCGATTATCAGAGTAATCGTCATGCATTCAAAACACCTTAATTATTATCCAATCCTTTTCATAATTACTCAGATGAAATAGAAAACGGTCTAGAGTCTTCTATTCCCGTTCCCGACTATTAGGATACGAGTTGTCTTACTCGACCATCAGAGTAATCGTCATCCATTCAAAACACCTTAATTATTATCCAATCCTTTTCATAATTACTCAGATGAAACAGAAAGCGGTCTAGAGTCTTCTATTCCCTTTCCCAACTATTAGGATACGAGTTGTCTTACTCGACCATCCGAGTAATCGTCATCCAACCAAAAAATCTCAACACAACCAATCTATCTTTTCTCGCCCTCGTGCAATCGAAACCAAACAAAACATTCAACACAATAACTCAACTCGTCACCCCCGTGTGACCAAAACTCTTTTCAGAAAGAACATTGTTTAATCCTTTCTAATGCGCACAACAAACTAGCGCTTAAGCCTCCGCCGAGAGTAGACAAGGTAACGTTTAGCCTTTAGAATGCGACCTAAACATATGTTCACTAAAAGACACCAACCAACCTGTTATACCCCAAAATTTGCCCATTTAATCTTGCAAAACATTTCTCGAAGCACTCCAACTTATTCTGCAAGGCACTGACCTTAAAGGAACAAAAGCCCAGCTCACAACAGACCCAATCCAGAAAAAGGCCCAAACTAGTTTGCTCGCTAGGCGAGCAACTCCTTCGCCTAGCGAAGCTTGCGATATATCAGAATTTTCGGGCTTCATTCTGAGCCCATTAGGTCACCACAATCACTATAAATACCGACACTTCAGTCACGAAAATAGAGAGACGAAGACGGACAAAAACCCTGGCATAGAAACCCTGGAGACTAACTCAGAGAATTCCGAGTAAAGAAACCCTGAAGGCCGCTCATCCGCACCGAAGTTACCTCCGCCCAACTCCATCCGATACCAAGAGTGGTCAGTCCCTTCAACATCGCAGCTCAGTTGCAAACTGGTTTGCGCATCACTACTGTTTTATGCTTTTAATCGGTAATCTCTACATACATAAGGCATCATGATTAAATTTTCGGATATGTAATTTGATTTCCCATGTGAATTTAAGTATGCCTGAATATCCTGAATGTTTGTCCATGCTATTCCTGTAATTAAATGCCATAAAGTTCAGGGTTCCGGAGATCATGCTGCTATCAAACTCAAAACCCGTAGCCGCTCGCTAGCACATCGCTAAGCGAGCCTGTAGCGAGCACTCGCTAAGCCTTCGCTAGGCGAAGCAGGAGCGAACGGGACAGTGGCTGTTTTGTTTCTTTTCTGTTCTGCCTTATGTTTATCTAATCAAGATTTATTATAACTCTGCATTATTTGGCCTGACCTTATGACTGTTGTGTTTATTTTGTGGTGCAATTTTCAATTGTACTTTATCTCGATGTTCTAACCCGTGTGCTGAATTGTGTAAAGGCTTACATATTCCCGAAGAAACGGCCGGCTAAGTATTCCACTTTATTTGTGGGATACCCTTATGGAGATGGATTCTGAATTACTTAATTTTAATGTGGAGATTCATCCTAATTGCCTAATTAATTTTAATGTGGAGATTCATCCTAATTACTTAATTAATTTTAATGTGGAGATTCATCCTAATTGATCATAATGTGGAAATTCATCTTAAATACTTAATTGCAAAATTTTGCCTTTGAATATGTGATCTTGGACCTCTCTTTGTTGCCTTACGGTTTTACGGTCATGTCCCGCGAATGTGGGGATACCCTTAGCCAAGACCCTTCGATTAAATCATCATGTCCCTCTAAAATAAATCATAGTCCCTCGGATGTTGCCTTCGAATATATGATTTTGTCCCTCGATGACCCTTCGGTGTAGCCTACGGTTAAATGATGATCGTCCCTTCGAATGCTAAGGTATCCTTACAAAGGTTGCCTTCAATGACCAATCGATGACCCTACGATGACCCTTTTACATCCAAAGGATAAAACTACCTACTTCTCAATAGTAAGGACAGTTTTACCCTCATAAGGATAGGAAATGCCCATAAAGACCTTGGGTGGGTATAACTCTTAATTGCTGAATCACAACCTAAAATATCTTTCACACCCCACACCTTTCAAAACATCTTTTAAAAAATCACCACTTGGTATACATTCATACTAGAATCATTACCGAGTTATATTTTTCTAAACAACTTTTAAAACTAAACGAGATAACCACTTTGTATACATTCATACGAGAATCATTACAAAGTTAAATTCTCTTTTCAAAACATTTTCTAAACAATTCACAACCACTTTTTCCAGACAAACATAAGTGATCAAGTAATTAAGAGCCCATGGATAACCATGGATACAAAGGGTGCTAACACCTTCCCTTTGTATAATGTATCTCCCGAACCCAAAATCTAATCAAGGTCTTTCCTGTTCTTTTCCACCTTTCCTTATTGGATAAAAGAAAAGTCGGTGGCGACTCTTGCTATCCGCGACATTTGCTTTCCGAAGCAAAACACACAAAGTCAGTTCACCGTATGACACAACCGTAGTTCCCCGAACTACAAATGCTCTGATTTCCTTATTGCACTATAAGGATACGTAGGCCGGAGATTGTTGTATCTTCACGAGCACACTAATAAAAAACCTCCCTTTTCCCCCTTTTGAGGTTCCCATCAATTTCTATTTACAATATATTTATAACTCGAAGATAACAAACAAACATAAATTAACACTCGAAACGCACATTAGAACTAAAAGGTTCCCGTTGAATACAACAGACGTAAGGGGTGCTAATACCTTCCCCTTACGTAATCCATTCCCGAACCCGAATATGGTTGCGACGACCATTATTCCATTTCCTTAAGGTTTTATCGATATTTCCCTATCCCTTCATTGGGATAAATAAAGTTCGGTGGCGACTCTGTTCGAACGTAATTTTTTCCGCGACCATCGCGAGGAATCGTATTTTTCGAGATGTGAAAGATGGCGACTCTGCTGGGGACACACTCCAAGCAAAAGAGAGTGAAGCCTAATTTAGTTCAGTTGATGTATTGTGTGTTAATTTTATCTGTTTGTTATTTATTCTGTTATTATTATTCTGTCATAATGATTGTATTGTGATTTATTGAATATGTCTTATTTGGGGCTCTCTGTTAGTGGTACTTTGTGAGATAGACTCTCTACCAGAGTCTGAGAAAAACCGTAAGATTAAGTTGGTGGTTGCGTAGTTTGGCGCCCACAAGGAGTCTTCCTTGTTGGGAAGATACGAAGACCCCGCCTAGAGGAGATTCTCTTGAGATATTATTGCCCGACGAGTCTTCGTCACGACGATAGTATTTTCAAGTTGGATCAATGACTCTAGGGACCTTTTAACCCACTCTATCCGGCGTTTATGTAGTATTAACCTACGAAGTTTCAAACTTGTCGGGTTAATACGAAAGCCCCAATCAGATGAGATCCCTTTGACGTATTACTATCTTACGGTAATATTTCCAACCTCGATCTATGACTCTGAGAACCTTGTTAGAACCTTGGACTCAAGAGTCGTGTAATAGAATCCCCATAGAGCCTTCCTTGTTGGGACAATACGAAGACCTCACCTAGACAAGATCTTCTTAAGGATATTATTATCCGACGATTCTTCGTCACGACAGTGACGTTCTCAAGAAATATCCGTGACTCTAGAAACCTACCAACTGTAAAGCCTACCCATGGGGTCCCATTAACCATAGATACCCGATATTTACCCGTTATTCTGATCCATCTGAGAACACTTTGAACCTGTGATCCTAAACACGTCACTACATTCATACACATATCATCGCATTGGCATTCATCATCATACATTTCATATCATTTTTCACCGAAAAAAACAAATACAAAAAACTCATCCATCCTTCGTCCATAACCTGCAGTTGATTTCCCGACACTTATATCAGGCTTAAAGTAGCTCTTGAAAAACCATGGATCCATTGGGGCAAAATCACATTGCATTAAGAGGAGATGTTGACTCGATGAAAAACCAGGTAGACCAACTTGTGGAGGCTATGATAGCTTTAGAAAAGAGGGAGGACAACATTCAGTAGACTGCAGTCGTAGAGAATGTTATTCCAGCTCCAATAAATGGTCTTACCCAACCTCAGCTTGTGCAAACCCCAGTTGATAACTCTACTGCACAAGAACGTCATGTTGTACAAGATTCCTCATGATGCTGTTGAGTATCACAGTTTTGCATTCTCCGTGCCAGATTCCCATGGAACAAGCCTAGTGGTTAATGCTGAACAACCACAAGATGATGAGATTGCTAAAGGATGCCGCGTGCTAGAGAAAAGACTCAAGGCCATAGAAGGAAAAGATATTGTTGGACTGAATGCCTTAGACATGTGTTTGGTATCTGACCTGGTTATACCCGCAAAATTCAAAGCACCAGAATTTGAGAAGTACAAAGGGGTTGGCTGTCCAAAGCACCATTTGGTGTTGTTTTGTCAAAAAATGACCTCTCATGCCCATGATGATAAGTTAATGATTCACTGTTTCCAAGACAGTTTGACTGGGGCATCATTAAGTTGGTACATGAAGTTAGAAAGGAATCATGTTCAATCATGGTTGGACCTAGCTAACGCATTCTCGAAGTAATACAAATATAATATGGACATAGCTCCCGACCGCATGCAGCTAAGAGCCTTATCTCAGGAAGATAATGAATCCTTCAGAGGGTATGCCCAAAGGTGAAGAGAGTTAGCGGCTCGCGTTGAACCACCACTCTTAGACAAAGAATTGATGGGATTATTCAGGGATGCCTTACAAAGCCCTTACTTCGAAAGGATGATTAGCAGCGCAACATCAAACTTCGCTCACTTAGTGACAATTGGAGAGCGCGTCGAGAGCGCCCTAAAAAGTGGAAGAATCCAAGGTGCCTCGAGCAACCAAGCTAGCGAGACAGAGTCTCTCAGCGATTCCCAAAAGGAAGAGGATAATGAAATAAATGCAGTCATGGCAGATGTTGGGTATTCTCACGATGCACCAACCAAACCTTATGGTTCTTCACCTTCTCAGCAATCACCATTTCCAACACCATGTTATCCTCATAGGCAACCGGCAAGGCCTAGAGCACCATCCAAGCAACCATGGACTGTTCCTCATACAAATCAAAGATCTCGTTGTCAAGGATATCAGAATCAACATCAAAACCAGCACATGCCTCGAAATAATCTGGAAAGAAGGAATGCTCCTCTCGATCCAATCCCTATGTCATACAGTCAACTTTTTCCATGTTTGATTCAAAGCTCGCTAGTGGAGCCCAAGTCTCTCAGGCCATTATCAGAACCATACCCACCTGGATATGATCCTGATGTGCAATATGGATATCATGCCGGAACAATAGGGCATTCAACTGAAGACTGCAATGCTTTCAAGGCTAAAGTGCAACAATTGATCGACAAAAGGTACATATCCTTTGCAGAAGGAAGCCTATTGGTGCACATTAATCTCTCTTCAGAATGAGTTCAAAGATTTCATAGAGTATCTTCTAATGCCAGTAGTTCAGACAGGAAGACATCCTCAACACTGGCAATCGTTGGACTGATTTGTTTCTATTTTTGCATTTGTAGTTTCTTTTTTGTTAAAAGATGCTTGTGTTTAAACATTGTTTGTTTTTAATGGTAATATTGATGAAGTAATGATGCATGTTTTGAATTAATTATTTGCATTCGCTCATTTTTCTTCTCTTATATCAAAAACAAAAAGTACATCAGTGTTTCTCCCATTCACTTTTCTTTATCATAACTTTTGTTTTAGCAAAGATTTGAGGGAGGATGACGAAAATAAAATACCCATAATTGGTGATTGTATGCTTTCGGATAAAATCTTGCTGATGATGTACATGCATTGTTTCAAATTCCCAAACACTTGAGAGATAAGGAGTTAATCCCTAGTCAACCACTTTGAGCCTAGAAGTAGGTGTTTCTTTCGGATGAATAAACCCTTATGTTTAACTTGGGGAAGGGTAGTGTTCAGTTAATTTGACTACGCATTCAAATTTCAAGATGAAACATCCCGTCCGAGGATCAACCACATGATATTATTCGCATACATCCTGAAGTGTAGAAGGAACCATGCAAAATCCAAAATTTATGGCGTTTGTTCTTTAATGACCATTGACTTGGCAGTCACGACCTATCAAAAATAAAAATCAAAGAAAAGCCCGCTAAGTCGAACACCCAAGAGGCGACTTAGGCAAAAATTAAGGCAATCCCGATGGACTAAAAGCTTCAAAAGCAGTTCAGGCAAAAGTTAGGGATCAAAACAAAAAAAATCAAATGAGGTCACGAAAAAAACCTCAACAAAACAAAACGAGATTCAGTGACCACCATATCCAAATCAAAAGATCACCAACATCCATAAAGAGCGAAATAAGTGACTATCATTTCAAAAAGATCTTACACTGCTGAAATCTCGTAAGAGTAAGTGTGTGTCGAATTAATTGAACGTAGGATTGGAGATCATCATGAAGAAGGGGCGGGTTAATATAAACTTGAAGCCTTACATCCTTTGTTTCAATAGCCATGAACCAATCCCCGTTACAACCCTTAAAAGACCTAATTGAAGTAGGGTTTATTCCGAAAGCATACTACAGCAAGGTTGTGTAAACTGACTCCTAAGGATTTGCTAATATTCAACATCAATGTCATTATTCTCGACGTGTATTTCACACTTTAAATTTCTAAATCAACATTACATTTGGACTCATGGTCCACTCGTCACACACTATCACATCATTCCAATAAATGATTCTTTTTCAAAACTTGCATGAATATCGCATTAAAATTACCATTTATAAGTGAACAATTTTATTTGCAATTCAGTACTCGACATCATTGAAATTTCAACAAAGAGAAACCAGTGGAACTTGACCATTCACTAGAATCAAGATTACCTCATAATCCACGAATCAGGGGCATGCCACCTAAACATCAGTTGATCATAGGAAGATTGTAACAACCCAATTTCAGTAATTATTTATTATATTATTATTACTATATTTTATTTTATTTATTTGGAGTGTTAATTAATAAATTGGTTGTTAGGTAGTATAATAATCGATTATATTAACTAATTTGATGTGTTAATTAATTATTTAGTTGATATGAGTTATCATGAATAATTGAATTAATTAACTTGATGTGCATATTGTGTTAGTTTAATTTAATTGAACTAATTAGAGATAATTAAATATTAGGTCTTATTGGGCCTATTAATTAAATTAGAAGTATCATGATTTAAGCCCAAATAGAATACTAGTATATAAAAGGGAGGAGAGTGAGAATTAAGATTCACTTGATCATTTGACAACAATAGAGAAAGAGAAGAGGAAAAGTGAGGAGAAGAGGGGAAGAACAACAGAGGAGCTAGGGTTTCCAGAAAACTGAAGAGGTAAGGGGGGAATCCTTATTATTATGGGTTAGTATGATTGGGTCAATGGGTAGAAGCATGTTTAGGTTAAAATCCCTAATTTTGTATGGTTGTTTGGAATTGTTAGGTTTGATGAGTACTCTTGATTGTGGTGATTTAATTGTGTTAAAACTGAAAATTAACGTTATATAATTGGGGTATTATACGAGTTATAATTTTCTACACGTTTGGCTTTTTACGGAATTGAAATCGGAGGTCCGAAAGTCCTCCAACGATGAAAACCGCAGAAAATTCTGCATTCTGTCCGTCGCAATCGCGAGCCCTTTTTATGTTTTTCGGTCGGAATCGTTTTGGTCATAACTTTTGATCCGTAAGTCCAAATCGAGTGCCGTTTGAAGCGTTGGATATCTGAAATAGAAGGCTATAACTTTGTTTCAGGAATAAAATTATTTTGGAGATTATTTCATGGACGTTTTTGGGGTTGAAGAAGATGAAAATTATGTTGGAAAATTTAGAAAACAACAACTTTTTAGTAACGCCTTCGTGCACGGTTTTATTCATAACTTTCAACTCGTGAATCATTTTGGGTTGGAGTTTAAAGCATTAGAAAGGTGACTCTAATAGATATTATGTGAATGGTGTATTTGTTATGAATGTTAAGATGGTAGAGATGATCTTAATTGCATATTATGTGAATGGTGTATTTGTTATGAATGTTAAGATGGTAGAGATAATCTTAATTGCATATTATGTGAATGGTGTATTTGTTATGAATGTGTATATGTACCATTGGTGGATAATTCATAGAGTTGAATTATGGTGATATGTGGAATGTTAAGATGGTAGAGATGATCTTAATTGCATATGTTGTTGGTATTTGTACATTCATTCATGGCATGGTCGGCTTCATGGTGGAAGCGACGAAACTGTGGGTTCACATGGTAGCACACGTTGATCCTAAATTGGAAATAGGCGTGGTAGATGTAGCACACGTTGATCCTTAATTGGAAATAGGCGTGGTAGATGTAGCACACGTTGATCCTTAATTGGAAATAGGCGTGGTAGATGTAGCACATGTTGATCCTTAATTGGAAATAGGCGTGGTAGTGGCTTTGATCTTGTCCGGATCGGAAGCGTGGCTTGGATTCTAGATATTAAATCGGAAAGCGGTGAAACGTTGGATTCACATTGAGGTACCGCATGCATAGAGTCACATGTCTTGCATTGAGTCACATTAGAGTTATGTGATCATCGAGTGTATGCATTGTTGTGATTGTGATGTGTGTATGATATATGGTAATTGAGTTGGATAATGTTTGGATACATAACTTGGAAATATATGTGATTATGTGATAATTGTAGTTATGTGTAATTTTGGGAATATAGTATTGGATTTTAATATTGTACTCCTTGAGTTTTGATGGATGTTTGAAACATGTGAAATAAATGTTGATTAATATTATTTACATGGTTATACGAAGTGTGATGAATTCCTTTAATTGTTGATTTAATCATTGTGCCTTATTATACTTCTTCATAATGATTTGAATTCTCACCCTTTCTGTTTGAATGTTACCTTTACATGGGTATCGTGCAGATACTCCAGAGTAGTATTGCTGAAGTAAGTGGACGGTATCTCGCTCGAGATTAGCCGGAGAGTTTCCGTATTTTAGTTTGAAGACTAGGTAATGAGTCAATGCTCTGGTCATGTAACACTGAGTAGATTAGTAGTATTGAACTCGTATCCTATTTGGAAAAGTATTATGTTATTACTTGCGAACATGCTTATTTGCAATTGCTGTTGAGAGGCCATAGTGCCAAATATTCTGACTATGGTTTCAGTTTATTTTGAAGAGATTATTGAGAGATGATCATGGTATGGGACATGGATCATTTGATGAAATGCATGAGTATTCATTATTTTCCGCTGCGAACGCATATGCTTGAATATTCATGATAATTGGAATGTGTTATTTTAAATGACCAGGTGTATTGTATATTGAGGATGAATGATGTTGGTTTTTGAAAGCTTTTAGTTTTTGAAAACGTCGATGTGACGCCCTTTTGTGTATATGCGTGCTTATTTATTCTGATTATATGTTAAGTATTTTAGGGTAGAAAAAGGGGTGTTATATTAGTGGTATCAGAGCATGGTCGACCAGTTGGTCAATAGTCGTTAATGTTTTCCATCCTGTTGTATTTGATTCGTGTATCTGACACGATCGATACTGTTTGTCTGGTTGGTCCGTCCGGCCAGGTGTTTAATTATGTTTGTTCCCTAGTATGTGACATGTGTGTGAGAACACTGTCGATGCTTGTTTTATTTTCCATTGTCAGGTTGGGAATGAAATAAGTGGGGGAGAAGCGTCCGCTTATCTTGGATGTTCCAATTGTATCGAGCTTGGACATTATGTTGTTGCATGCAAGAGTGCAGTGTTGGCTAGTTAACCTGTTTTGAGAATGTTGTGCTTTCCCTGAACCCGAAGAGAGGTCGGATTCGAGGATGGTGTTGGTTAGAATTTAATAGGGTGTATATCAACTATTTTGAGAAGACAGCTATTTTTCCTGAGGTTGGTGCTAAGGAAGATTGGTTTGTGTCTGCTAAGCAAGTTGAGGAATCGGTGCAAGATGGTGCCGAGTTGTTTATGTTGTTGGCAACTTTGGATATTCGTGAGAAGAGGACGATTGAAGAATTGCCAATAGTTTGTGAGTTTGCGGAGGTATTTCCGGAAGATATAAGTGATTTACCGCCGGAACGTGAGGTTAAGTTTTCGATTGATTTAGTTCCTGGAACTAGTCCTGTATCGATGGCTCCCTATAGGATGTCTGCTTCCGAGTTGAAAGAGTTGAAGAGTCAACTTAAAGAATTGCTCGAGAAGAAGTTTATTCGTCCTAGTGTGTCGTCGTGGGGTGCACCTGTTCTGTTAGTCAAGAAGAAAGAAGGTTCTATGAGATTATGTGTTGATTATAGACAACTGAACAAAGTGACAATTAAGAACAAGTATCCACTTCCGAGGATTGACGATCTGATGGATCAGCTGGTTGGAGCTTGTGTGTTTAGCAAGATTGATTTGAGGTATGGGTATCATCAGATTCGTGTAAAGGCTGAGGATATTCAAAAGACTGCTTTTCGGACAAGGTACGGGCACTACGAGTACTCCGTGATGCCTTTTGGTTTGACTAATGCACCTGGTGTATTTATGGAGTATATGAATAGAATTTTTCATGATCATCTAGATAAGTTTGTTATTGTGTTCATCGATGATATATTGATTTATTCCAAGAGCGAAGAGGATCATGCCGAGCATTTGAAGGTTGTGTTATTGGTGTTGAAAGAGAGGAAGTTGTTTGCTAAACTCTCTAAATGTGAGTTTTGGTTGAGTGAAGTAAGTTTTCTTGGGCATGTGATTTCGAGTGGTGGTATTTCTGTGGATCCTACGAAGATTGAAGCTGTATCTCAATGGGAAGCTCCTAAGTTTGGTGCTGAGATTCGAAGTTTCCTTGGTTTGGCTGGTTATTATAGGAAGTTCATTGAAGGATTTTCTAAGTTGTCGTTACCGTTGACGCAGTTGACAAGGAAATGTCAAGCTTTTATTTGGACTTCACAATGTGAAGCGAATTTTCAAGAGCTTAAGAGGAGATTGACTACGGCTCCTATTTTGATTTTACAGGATCCGTTAGAAACTTTCGTTGTGTATTGTGATGCTTCTTTGTTGGGTTTGGGAGTGTCGCATTCGCGAAAAACAACCGACGGGAAAAACACAGAGCCGCCACCGTGCGTTATTTATCTCAAAGGAGGGAAAGGAAACGCTCGAAGTAAACTTGGAAAAGGGAAAGGAGTGGTCTTACGACCAGAGATTGCTAGGATCGAGAGTCGGTTACGCAAGGGGAAGGTATTAGCACCCCTCACGTCCGTCGTACTCGACGGGATCCACGCTCAAAAGAATAGGAAAAGGTTGCTAAATAACTGCTCAAAAACTGCACGCACTGGAATAAGCACAAGCGAAGGAAAACGGAGAAAGGTGACTCGGCATGATGTCGCATCCTAGGCCTACGTAGTTTGTCATAAACAAACATCAGAGTCAACGTAGTTCGGGGAAACGGGAAACGTGCTCGCTAGGACATCGCATCCTATGCATACGTATCTTCTCTAACCAGAGTAAGAATCAGAGCACTCGTAGCTCGGCTAACGCACGCCGAAACAAAACACTGAAAGGAGACGCTAAGATGCCCAAGCAAACACATGATCGCTCGACTGTGTGAGTCGAGAATGGGATACAAACTGCAAGTGCACAGTTCTATCGCGTGGTTTTAAAAGATATCGATCCCACAGGGACTTATGAATCGATATACCGTTATCTAAGGTTACTACGTAAAGCTAAGGTGAAAAATGTTTGATTGTTTGGGGAAAAACTAAAAGCTAAACTAAGATCTAGATTAAATATTAATAAAACGGATATCGGTATGTAGTTCGTCAAAACTAGGGAATCAAGTCTTTGTCGGTTTCTTGGTTTTAAAATAAATCGTTTCAGTTAACTTTATTGGTTAAAGGTTTTATCTCAAACTCTCGCTCTGTTGAATAAACCATGATTTTATATTAATGTAGCTGTCACTTATAATTAAGTCAAAAACCATATTTTGAAAGCAATAAAGTTGCAGAAACTCTTTTTAAGAAAACACTGACCGTTTTAAACACCCTTATCTCAAACTCTCGCTCTGTTGACTTAGGTTATATAATTAAATCCAAATGCTTAACTCTCGTCCTCACATTCAATCTTTAAAAATACTTTTTGGAAAAGGTCAGAATTTAATTAACTCTAAAACTTGCTCTCGCCCTGATCTAGAATTAATGCCTAACTTACACTGTCCAGTTAAAACCTCAAACTCTCGCTCTATTGATTTTAACTTCTTTATGTCCTTTACTTTTGTAAAAAATCTTGTTATTAAACCTGTAAGTTGAGACCGTAAAAAGATTGATTTTAATTTTAAGTTTAAATAGACCGACTCAGTCTTGATCCCTTATTCTGCTTACTTTACATACCGATATCTAGGCGAATTAGCCAGACATGCTAAATAAACAAGAATACATATCATGCATAAACAGACTCATTCCAGGCAGACAATATAAATAAATAATAAAACAAAACATTAAATAATGATTAAAGAACCTGAATGCGTAATACAATAGTCTTGAACACTCCACCACAAGCCGGTAGGATTTGTTCTTGGATTCTTCAATTAAACAATAAATTAAACCAAGGAAATAAAACTAGAATCTAACGTAAGGTTAGATCCGATAAAAAGTTGCACAATAGTTTCCGGTGTAGAAACTATTATGCGAAAAATATCTAAATGCTAAAAAGGGAAAGGTAAATTGCAAAGGAAAAAAAGAATGTAGAACTTGCAAAAGAAATAAATAAATAAACAATGTTAAGTTGCTGGAAAAGAAAAATAAGCAAAAGCGTGAAAAGAAAGAAAATTGGAAAAGCTTCGGCAATGTGAGCGTGGAAAAATCGAGGAACCCTTTTAGGTTTTAGAGATAGCTATTTATATTGGTGCTGGTAACTGCTTTTCGTTTCCCAAGGTCTTCAACGTGGCTAAATGCACGGCGTGGATATAGGACACAAACTCCTCAACGTCTCTTCAAGTCTTCTGAGGGCGTTACTTGCGCCAAAAAGGTAGTGGAATGGTGTGACGCTCGTCACACCATGTGTGACGTCCGTCACAAGGCTGTTTTGCGTGACGCTCGTCACGCACACTGTGACGTCCGTCACAGGCACAACATTGGTGACTTGTGCGCTTTGGGCTGGGCTTTGGCATTTGGTTCCTTTTCTCTCCTTTTTGCGCCTCCTTTTCTTCCATTTTCACTTGTTCTTCAAAATAGACTACCTGAGACAAATAGGAAGAAAATACCACGTAATATCTCATAAAATGCAGTAAACCGAAATAAATAGTCATAGAATTTAATGGAATTAAGTCCTAAAATATGATATAATTTCGTGTTATCAAACTCCCCCATACTTAGATCTTTGCTTGTCCTCAAGCAAAATTCAGTATAGAAATCGTTTTCAAAAATTTAGCCAGGCGAAGTTTCAAAACACACATCAATTCGTAATAGGTTGCAAGTGGATTTTGTTTAGAAGCAACTTGAGTTTAACCTTGACATCAACAACTACCGTTACAACCTCAGATAACCCGACCTTATGCAAACCAGTTCGAGCAATGCCATTATAGTTGTCCTAGTTCCTTTACTCTTATTTCACCCGTTTTCATTCTAGCGAAATCACATTAAGCCCTTTATCTTTTCGCGCACATAGTGGAGTAACCGGTTAGTGATTATGATCCGCTTTTAGCTAGAAGTTCTGGTACATAAGTCGGATAACTTCGTTATTCAGTCCATTGCAAATTGTGGGGGATCGAACCGTAGTCCGCCCTACCGAGTTCAGTACCAGATACCTACTGAACCAACTCATAATGGATCTTTCATATTGTGTTTTTGCATGATCTGCAACCTTTAGATTAAATGATCTGGTAAGGATCACCTAATTTAATCAGTGCATTTCCTGATATATTCATATATTTTATGTTACTTTGGGGGATCATTCACTTATATTCATCGGCTCTCCACGTAGTTTGCAATTAAGATGGTGCTGACTTCTCGTATAAACTACTCGGGGTTACTATAAAACTAAAAGTTCGAGGAATCGGTATAATAGGTACTTATCCTGATCTAACATGTTGAGGTTCTCATAGCGTTGTTATGGTAATGATTTTTGTCTTGATTTCACTCAAGTTGTATAAAATAAGCGACCTTTATACTTATTGGGTGTGTTAAATTTTTGTTATGGCTCATGAAAATTTTTGAGGGAATAGATAATAGAAATTTTCACACTCGGGACTTAACTTAAAATTTGTTTTTTTTTTTTTTTTTTTTTTTAGGAAATAACATTAAAAGGAAAAGTACATACTCGACGACGTTGGGAGGATGGGCCAGTTGCATTACTGGAAGGGTTGAGCGGGACTGACTGTTGTGTAGGCGGATGATCACCTTGTTCCATTTCTTCAAACTCATCTGTTTGCGGGTTTGTTTGTGAAGGCTCGGTGGTTTCGGGAGCGTTTAGATCGTAGAGGTGGCAGTCGGGGTTTGTGACATCAGTGCGGGCAGTATTTGGTAGAACAACGCTTGGGACTGCCTGGTTGTTCACCATAAGATAATATCCTCCGCCTACTCTGTTCTTAATCAAGCGGCTGGATCGACAGTAGCTGATATCCATAGATAGGGGAGGTAGGGATTCTAAAGTTTGAAGTTTATCCCCTAGGTGTAGGCCAAGTGCTATGGTGGTGATTAATCCACCGATTATAAAAGGTTGCCTGCCTCTAGCACATAAGGTGCGGATATGATGAAAGAGAAAGGAGGCGGCGTTTACCTGAGTATCTGGTTCGAAGACGCACTGGAGGAAAAATAGTTCCTTTGAGTTGACCTTGCTGTTGTTTGGCCTTCCAAAAACTGTGTTTTGCAAGATGCGGATAAAGTACCGGATAGTGGGGTTATGTATATGGGAGAGAAGGAGCTCTTCCCAGTTGTAGGTATCTATACCGGAAATTTTCTTAAAAAGGCCGAAAACACCAACTGTGTTCCAGTTTGAGGTTGGAGGGATTCTGGCGTGCAGCAGACCTTCTGTGGGAAATTGTAGCATGGTACTCAATTGGTTTTGGGTTAGGGAGTACTCGGTGTTAAACATACGGAAGGTTGCGGTACCGGTTAAAAATTCGTCTTCACCGGCGGGAGTGGTGTAGTCGTATGAACTTAAGAATTCTAAGGTTAGGGATGGGTAGGTGGGTTGATTATGAGTGCAAAGGAAGGTTAAGTTGGCTTGACGGAGCATCCATTCGATACCTTGGAGTAATCCTAATTGTTGTAAACAGGTTAAATCGGGGTACCTGGTGGAAGCGACGCCTCGCTGTTGGAAACGCTCGAATTGCTCCCTTTGATAATTGTCATCTTCGGATCGGAAGATGATATTTCCGAAATTCTGATTTCCCGCCATTGTGATGAATGAATTTTGAGGGGGTGATTTGGAAAGAAGAAAAAAAATGTATTTGATAGGAGAGAATGGTTTGTGGTGAATGAAGGGAGGTTTGGTGGGTATTTATAGGAGAAGAATTTGGAAGGTGGAAAGAAAAAGTGGTTGAAAAGTAATTAAGTGTGGTTAAATGAAAAATGAATGGGGAAGGTAAAAAGTTAAAGATGTAACGTTCGTCTCCAACGGCTCCTTAACGTTCACTAGTCTGAGTAGTGTTACGCTCGTCACAGGGGTGTGACGCTCGTAACAGGCACTTGGTGTGCCGCTCGTTATGGATAGTGTGACGCTCGTCACACATTCCTTTTTGGAAAGGCTTCAGTAGCATTCCACAAAATCACTTCGGTAAAGGATTTAATTTTTGTTATTTATTTGTTTTGTTTTGCTTATGATCAGTTTAGTCTGCAGTTTAATTTATGGTGCACGCTTAATCTGCTTTGTATAATAATAATTCATAGGTAGCAACAGTAGAGCATAATAGCTATTGCATAATAAAATTAAATAAACAGCTTCAATAAAAATGATCATAATGTAATACAGGAAAGGAAAACAATGAAATGAAAGAAAAAATAAATGCGAACACGAATTCAAATAACATTAATGAAAAATCTAATTTAAAACTAAATAACTTAGAAAAATAACTAAACTCTATCCCTCTGTACGATCTCTGGCCGGAGGAGCAAAAGAGTTAACATGATGTAGCAACTCGTGAAACTGATTCGTCATACTGCTCATGTATCCTAGAACTTCGTGTCTCATGTTAGTAAATTCTCCTCTGAGGGCGTCTTGTTCTGACATCAAAGCTTCAATGGCGGTGTTATAATCAGTTCCGGGCATATGATGTCGGAGGTCAGGTATGGCTGATTCTTCGGTCTGAACAGGCTGAGGAGGAGGGTCAATATCATAATAGCCGGATGGTGTCTGAGGGTCAGATTCAGCATGAGGGATCTGGTCAACATAATTCTCATAGTCATTACAAATCTCATAATCCTGGATGGATTCAGTGGATCTAGCAGGAGTTGGGGTTTCATTCAGGTTATAGAGCCAGTTCCTTTGGTTATGAACACTAGTCCTAGGATCGGGCATGGTGAATAGGCAGAGAACCTGGTTATCAATAATAAGCTCAAACTCATCAGTCCCTAGGTTTGCTATAAACATAGTGTTGAAAAGGAAAGGTATACTCATAGTAGTAATGCCACAAAAAGGGTTTAGGTCAAGCATAGGCTGACGTAACCCAATAGCATTACCTATCATAGTTATCAAACCGCCTATTCTAATGGGTGCTCGCTCATCCTGGATAAGGTGGTCCAAATTAGCTAACATAAAAGTGGCACCGTTCACTGGACGGTTCTGGGAAGCACAAAATATGATGAAGAGTTCATCATGTGAAACTGAAGTACTATTTGGCTTCTTCCCAAATAAAGTGTGGGTCAGGATCTTATGGAAATAGCGAAAGGCCGGGTTGTGTATGTTTCCAGAGAGAAACTCATGTTCTTCGGGCTCATCATTTCCAATCAGCCTACCCCAAAAGTGTTCAAGCTCTCTATATTCAAAAAGTTCTTCCTGGCTTACAGTGAATGTATCAAAGGAGGTAGGAAAACCCAAAAGGTTGGTGAAGTCTCTAATATTAAATTGGTACTCCATATTGAACATTCTGAACTGGATAAAACCTCTGCTAATTCCTTTTCCATGGCTGGGTAGATAGATTAATGAGCTAAGGAATTCTAGTGTGAGTCTCCGGTAGGTGGTGAAATGTCTCAGGATAGGGGATGTCTCCCATCCAATCTGATTCAGCAAATACAGGACACTCTGTCTCAGTCCAAGGGCAGTCATAGCCCAATCATCAGCATATAAACTAGGTAGTATCTCTCTAGCGGCTAGTTCTTCAAACTTTTGTTTCTGAGCCATTCCTCTGAACTTGATACCCATACGATCAATATGTCCCATCTGGTTAGTGTTAGCTAGAGAAAAGAAAACATGAGTTTAAGTCAGGATTTGGCCAAATGCCGAAAGAAGAAAAAATTATTATATTTTTTTCTTTTTGAATAAATCAAGAATGAATGCTAAACAGAAATTAAAAGAATAATTAAGAAAGAAATAGGGAAATGATAATAATAGAATAATAAAATAACAAACTAATTTGTGGGTTGTCTCCCACTAAGCGCTTTGTTTAAATGTCGCAAGCTCGACAAAGAAACTGTTAAATATAATCTATAGGTCCTGGGGGCGTTTCGTCTAAGTGTAGGATTTGCGAATCCTCGTTGGTTTCCGCATAGTGATAGTGTTTCAGACGTTGCCCGTTTACGGTGAACGGTTCTGTAGATTTTCCTTTTATTTCTACCGCTCCACTGGGAAAGATTTTAGTGATATGAAAAGGCCCTGACCATCTGGATCGTAGTTTTCCCGGGAATAACTTTAGTCTAGAGTTAAATAAAAGTACTGCGTCGCCTTGCTTGAAGATTTTCCTTGATATACGCTTGTCATGCCATTGTTTTGTTCTTTCTTTATAGATTCTGGCATTTTCATAGGCGTCTCTTCTGAGTTCCTCTAATTCGTTTATGTCAAGGATTCTCTTTTCACCGGCGGCTTTATAATTCAAATTTAGATTTCTAATAGCCCAATAGGCTTTATGTTCTAATTCTACCGGGAGGTGACAGGATTTTCCATAAATGAGCTTAAATGGGGTCGTCCCTATGGGGGTTTTATAAGCAGTTCGGTATGCCCACAAAGCTTCTGGTAATTTCAATGACCAATCTTTCCTTGAAGTGGCGACCGTTTTTTCTAGTATTTGCTTGATTTCTCTGTTAGATACTTCCACTTGTCCACTGGTTTGAGGGTGGTAAGGTGTCGCTATCCTATGTCTTACTCCATATTTAAATAATAATTTTTCGAGTACCTTGGATATAAAGTGCGATCCACCATCACTGACTACTATTCTTGGGATGCCAAATCTCGGAAATATTATATTCTTAAAGAGTCTAGTTACTACTCGGGTGTCGTTTGTTGGGGATGCTACAGCTTCGATCCATTTTGATACGTAGTCAACTGCCACGAGTATGTATTTGTTACCGAAAGAGGATGGAAAGGGTCCCATGAAGTCTATCCCCCACACGTCGAAAATCTCTACTTCCAAAATACCTTTTTGTGGCATCTCGTCACGTCTAGATATGTTTCCCGTGCGTTGACATCTGTCACACTCCTTAATAGCCGCATGTACGTCCTTCCATATAGTTGGCCAATAAAAGCCGGCTTGTAGGATTTTAGAGCAGGTCTTGGATGTACTTGTGTGTCCACCATAAGGAGCGGAGTGACAGTGTTGGATTATATTTTCTACTTCTTCTTCGGGTATGCATCGACGGAAAATACCATCGGGGCCTCTTTTGAAAAGTAAGGGATCATCCCAGTAATAGTGTTTTATGTCGTAGAAGAATCGTTTCTTCTGTTGGTAAGATAAAGTAGGTGGAACTATTCCGGCAGCTAAATAATTGACGAGATCAGCGTACCATGGTGTGACGGATATAGCTAAGGTGGTTTCTACTTGCATGTCGGAGTTGTTCTCTTCCAAAGTAGCTATAAGTTTGTCATACGAGAAATCATCATTAATTGATGTTCTTTCCGGTTCAAGGTTCTCAAGTCTAGAGAGATGGTCTGCTACTACGTTTTCAGTTCCTTTCTTGTCCTTGATTTCTAAGTCGAATTCTTGTAGCAACAAGATCCATCTTAGGAGTCTAGGTTTAGCGTCTTTTTTTGTTAAAAGGTACCTGATAGCAGCGTGATCAGTGTAGACTATTATTTTAGCTCCGACCAAGTAAGAACGAAATTTATCTAGCGCAAATACCACTGCTAGGAGTTCTTTCTCGGTAGTGGCGTAATTCATTTGCGCTTCATCCAGGGTTCTGCTAGCGTAATATATAACGTGAAGCTTTTTATCCTTTCTTTGTCCTAACACAGCACCTACAGCATAATCGCTGGCATCGCACATTATTTCGAATGGTTCATTCCAGTCTGGTGTCTGCATTATGGGTGCGGAGATCAATGCTTGTTTAAGAGTTTGAAATGCTTTTAAACAGTTGTCGTCGAATATGAATTCAACATCTTTCATCAATAGTCCGGTTAAAGGTTTAGTTATCTTAGAGAAGTCTTTGATGAATCGTCGGTAAAAACCGGCGTGTCCTAAAAAGCTTCGTACTTCTCTCACGGTTCTTGGGGGTTGAAGATTTTCGATTACCTCTATTTTGGCTTTGTCTACTTCAATTCCTCTGTTCGAGATGATGTGTCCTAAAACGATTCCTTCTTGTACCATAAAGTGGCACTTCTCCCAGTTAAGTACTAAGTTTACTTTTACACATCGCTCAAGGACTCTTTCTAGGTTTTCAAGGCATTCCTCGAAACTTTGTCCGTATACAGAAAAGTCATCCATAAATACTTCCATGATGTTTTCGAGAAAGTCGGCGAATATTGCCATCATGCATCTTTGAAAGGTTGCAGGGGCATTACACAGACCAAACGGCATTCGTCTATAAGCGAAGGTACCAAAAGGGCACGTGAACGTTGTCTTTTCTTGGTCATCAGGGTGAATTGGTATTTGAAAGAAGCCTGAATAACCGTCTAGATAACAGAAATGTGAATGTTTTGCTAATCGTTCTAACATTTGGTCAATGAATGGTAAAGGGAAATGATCTTTTCGGGTTGCTTTGTTTAGTTTCCTATAATCAATGCACATTCTCCATCCCGATTCGATTCGTTTAGTTATAGTTTCTCCTTTTTCGTTTTCAATAACGGTTATGCCTCCTTTCTTTGGTACAACGTGTACAGGGCTAACCCATTTGCTATCAGATATAGGATATATAATACCTGCTTCCAATAACTTGGTTATTTCTTTCTTTACTACCTCACTCAGGATCGGATTTAGTCTTCTCTGGTGTTCCCTAGAGGTTTTACAGTCTTCTTCTAACATGATGCGGTGCATACAAATAGAAGGGCTTATTCCTTTAAGATCGGTGATGTGGTATCCTAGTGCGGTGGGGTACTTCCTTAAGATATGTAGGAGTTTTTCTGTTTCGAGTCTTCCTAGATCTGCATTAACTATCACAGGTCGTTCAAGTTCTAAGTCTAGGAATTCATATCTCAGATTTTTGGGAAGTGTCTTCAGCTCAGGGGTTGGTTTGTTAAGACATTGCGTAGGGTCCGGTGTTATTGCTAAACATTGGTTAGGTTTGTCTTCTAAAAGATAGTCTGATGATTTGTCTTCTCCTAACTCTGCTTCTTTTATGCATTCATCGATGATATCCATGAAGTAACATGTATCTTCTATTGCAGGTGCTTTCAAGAATTGGGAAAGAATGAATTCAATTTTCTCTTCACCTACTTCGAAGGTGAGTCGTCCTCGTTTTACGTCTATGATTGCACCGGCAGTTGCTAAGAATGGTCTTCCCAGTATAATGGGTGTAATATCATCTTCTCTAATGTCCATAATTGTAAAATCAGTGGGAATGTAAAACTGACCTATGCGTACGGGAACGTTTTCAAGGATTCCTACAGGATATTTGATGGAACGATCTGCTAGTTGCACAGACATTTTGGTCGGTCTTAATTCTCCCATTTCCAGTTTCTTACATATGGATAAAGGCATAACGCTAATTCCGGCTCCTAAATCGCATAAAGCTTTGTCGATGACAAATTTTCCTATGTGACAGGGTATAGAGAAACTACCCGGATCCTTGAGTTTAGGAGGCATGTTTTGGATTATTGCGCTACATTCGGCAGGGAGTGTAACGGTTTCGCTATCCTCAAGTTTCCTCTTATTAGAAAGGATTTCTTTTAAGAATTTAGCATATGAGGGCATCTGCGTAATAGCTTCGGTGAACGGAATTGTAACGTTTAATTGTTTAAGGAGATCAACAAATTTTCTAAATTGGCCCGCATCTTTGGTTTTAACAAGCCTTTGAGGGTAAGGTATAGGTGGTTTGTAAGGTGGTGGAGGTACATAAGGTTCCTTCTTTTCTAGGGTTTCCTTATTACTCTCTTCCTTTTCCTTAGGTTCACTTTCCTCAGTTGATTTCTTAGGGTTTTGGTTTTCTATCCTTGGATCAGACGGTCCTTCCACTTCCGTTCCACTTCTTAATATAATTGCATGAGCTTGGCTTCTCGGATTAGGTTGGGGCTGTCCAGGGAATGTACCAGTTGGGGCAGCAGTAGGTGCTTGTTGTTGGGCTACTTGTGATATTTGTGTTTCCAGCATTTTGTTATGGGTAGCCAAGGCATCTACTTTGCTTGCTAGTTGTTTAAGTTGTTCGCCAGTGTGCATGTTCTGGTTTAAGAAATCTTTATTGGTTTGTTGTTGGGAAGCTATAAAGTTTTCCATCATGATTTCCAAGTTGGATTTTCTAGGGGTATTATTGTTAGGCATGGATGGGTTCGGTTTCTGATATCCCGGAGGTATAGATGGGGCTTGATTTGGAGACTGTCCAGGTGCGTACAAAGCATTATTACTCTTATATGAAAAGTTTGGATGGTTCTTCCAATTTGAGTTATAGGTGTTCGAATAGGGGCTTCCTTGAGCATAGTTCACTTGCTCTGCTTGGATTCCAGTCAAGAGTTGACATTCCGCAGGAGTGTGACCTTGGATTCCACAGACCTCGCAATTCTGAGTTATAGCAACCACGGCGGCTGGAGGTGATACGTTTAAACTTTCAATTTTCTGGACCAAAGCATCCACTTTTGCGTTAACGTGATCAAGGTTACTTATCTCGTACATGCCAGTTTTCGTTTGAGGTTTTTCCACCGTTGTTCGTTCGGTTCCCCACTGATAGTGGTTTTGGGCCATGCTCTCGATAAGCTGGTAAGCATCAGCATAAGGTTTGTTCATTAATGCACCACCTGCAGCGGCGTCTATTGTTAACCTTGTGTTGTATAAGAGACCATTATAAAATGTGTGAATTACTAACCAGTCTTCCAAACCATGGTGTGGGCAAAGTCTCATCATGTCTTTGTATCTTTCCCATGCTTCGAAAAGAGACTCGTTGTCTTTCTGTTTAAATCCGTTTATCTGGGCTCTTAACATAGCTGTTTTGCTTGGCGGAAAGTATCGGGCAAGAAAAACTTTCTTCAACTCGTTCCATGTGGTGACTGAGTTGGAAGGGAGAGATTGAAGCCATCTTCTAGCGCTATCTCTTAATGAGAAAGGAAAAAGACGAAGTCGAATTGCCTCTGAAGTGACACCATTAGCTTTAACAGTATCAGCGTATTGGACAAATACGGATAAATGAAGGTTCGGATCCTCGGTAGGATTTCCAGAGAATTGGTTCTATTGCACAGCCTGCAACAGCGAAGGTTTGAGTTCGAAGTTGTTTGCTTCGATTGCGGGCGGAGCAATACTTGAATGTGGTTCATCTTGCGATGGAGCGGCGTAATCTCTAAGAGCACGAGCTGGTTCTGCCATCTCGGGTGAAAGAAGAAGATCTTTGAGATCAGGAAATTCGATAGGAGGGAGATTGTTTTCAGCACGATATTCCCGAATTCGTCGTAAGACTCGGAGATATAGCTCGATATCGTTGATTCGTAAATAGAGCGGTTCGCCTTGTGAGCGAGTGCGTGGCATACAAATCAACGAAAGAAAGAATAGAAGAAAAAGAAACCTTAGTCTCTACAGCGTAACGGAAGAGTTACGATATCGATTAAATAAACGTCCCCGGCAACGGCGCCAAAAACTTGATCGCTCGACTGTGTGAGTCGAGAATGGGATACAAACTGCAAGTGCACAGTTCTATCGCGTAGTTTTAAAAGATATCGATCCCACAGGGACTTATGAATCGATATACCGTTATCTAAGGTTACTACGTAAAGCTAAGGTGAAAAATGTTTGATTGTTTGGGGAAAAACTAAAAGCTAAACTAAGATCTAGATTAAATATTAATAAAACGGATATCGGTATGTAGTTCGTCAAAACTAGGGAATCAAGTCTTTGTCGGTTTCTTGGTTTTAAAATAAATCGTTTCAGTTAACTTTATTGGTTAAAGGTTTTATCTCAAACTCTCGCTCTGTTGAATAAACCATGATTTTATATTAATGTAGCTGTCACTTATAATTAAGTCAAAAACCATATTTTGAAAGCAATAAAGTTGCAGAAACTCTTTTTAAGAAAACACTGACCGTTTTAAACACCCTTATCTCAAACTCTCGCTCTGTTGACTTAGGTTATATAATTAAATCCAAATGCTTAACTCTCGTCCTCACATTCAATCTTTAAAAATACTTTTTGGAAAAGGTCAGAATTTAATTAACTCTAAAACTTGCTCTCGCCCTGATCTAGAATTAATGCCTAACTTACACTGTCCAGTTAAAACCTCAAACTCTCGCTCTATTGATTTTAACTTCTTTATGTCCTTTACTTTTGTAAAAAATCTTGTTATTAAACCTGTAAGTTGAGACCGTAAAAAGATTGATTTTAATTTTAAGTTTAAATAGACCGACTCAGTCTTGATCCCTTATTCTACTTACTTTACATACCGATATCTAGGCGAATTAGCCAGACATGCTAAATAAACAAGAATACATATCATGCATAAACAGACTCATTCCAGGCAGACAATATAAATAAATAATAAAACAAAACATTAAATAATGATTAAAGAACCTGAATGCGTAATACAATAGTCTTGAACACTCCACCACAAGCCGGTAGGATTTGTTCTTGGATTCTTCAATTAAACAATAAATTAAACCAAGGAAATAAAACTAGAATCTAACGTAAGGTTAGATCCGATAAAAAGTTGCACAATAGTTTCCGGTGTAGAAACTATTATGCGAAAAATATCTAAATGCTAAAAAGGGAAAGGTAAATTGCAAAGGAAAAAAAGAATGTAGAACTTGCAAAAGAAATAAATAAATAAACAATGTTAAGTTGCTGGAAAAGAAAAATAAGCAAAAGCGTGAAAAGAAAGAAAATTGGAAAAGCTTCGGCAATGTGAGCGTGGAAAAACCGAGGAACCCTTTTAGGTTTTAGAGATAGCTATTTATATTGGTGCTGGTAACTGCTTTTCGTTTCCCAAGGTCTTCAACGTGGCTAAATGCACGGCGTGGATATAGGACACAAACTCCTCAACGTCTCTTCAAGTCTTCTGAGGGCGTTACTTGCGCCAAAAAGGTAGTGGAATGGTGTGACGCTCGTCACACCATGTGTGACGTCCGTCACAAGGCTGTTTTGCGTGACGCTCATCACGCACACTGTGACGTCCGTCACAGGCACAACATTGGTGACTTGTGCGCTTTGGGCTGGGCTTTGGCATTTGGTTCCTTTTCTCTCCTTTTTGCGCCTCCTTTTCTTCCATTTTCACTTGTTCTTCAAAATAGACTACCTGAGACAAATAGGAAGAAAATACCACGTAATATCTCATAAAATGCAGTAAACCGAAATAAATAGTCATAGAATTTAATGGAATTAAGTCCTAAAATATGATATAATTTCGTGTTATCAACACACACCAGGAAACGGAATGCCAAATAGCTGGTCTTACATCCAACTCCAAACAAACAAACGCCAACAGGAAATAGACTGCCAATAAATGAACTTATGTCCGACTCCAAAACAAACCAACAACAAACAAACGGGAAACCGAATGCCAATAGATGGACTTACATCAGACTCCGAACAAGCAAACGCAAACAGGAAACGGAATGCCAATGGCTGGACTTACATCCAACTCCAAACAAAGAAAGGCAAACAGGAAACAGACTGCCAATAAATGGACTTATGTCCGACTCCAAACGACAAACGAAAAGAGGAAGGGTCTCGATTGCAACTAGGGCAAGAGAAAAGGAGGGTCTCGATCGCAACGAGGGCGAGAGAAAAGGATCGCAACGAGGGCGAAAACCAACAAGGATCAAAGTTAGTTGTCAGTCAAACTCGACAAGACATCGCATCTCGTGCCTACGTATCTCATCTGGACATGAGAATCAGAGTTGCCGTAGTTCGGCTAAACTATTTCTATTTGTTTTGTGTTTTTTAGGTGAACAACGTTACTATGCAATCTACCGGATGCTCGACCTTGGGAGACTTACTCACCTGTGGTAGAAGGAGTTAACGTGTCCTTAAGAGAAGGTAAAGTTTGTTTGTGTTTTAGGAATGCTCACGCAAGAAAGGAAGTCCTAGACGAAGGAACCGTGCTACCTTAATTGACATGCAAACGAGAGACTATACGAAGTCTAGCAATCCTATGGGGATACAATCACACCACACAAAAACATAACATGAAGTAAACATACCAACAAGGGGGCTCAAACATCAAGGGTGAGGCTTTAGTCAAGGGGTCATATCAACCTCGACAAACAAGCCGGGCTTTAGTAAAGGGGTCATATCAACCTCGACAAACAAGCCAACTGTAGGGGTATGCTGAAGCTCTTAACCACTGACATTGACCGTCAGGGTGAGCAGATGAAAGGTAATGAGGATTGTACCTCATAGCTCTTAACCCTGGCCTGGGTGAGCTTCAATCAATGAAAACATGGGGATCCAGAATGAGGGACCCTATTCCACTTGACCGACTCTATACAAGGATCTTGGGTTAGGTTCAAGAGCCTCAACACGTAGTGCGAGCATAATGAACGACTCAACGATTAATAGGGGACTGACTACTAGTCCTTCAATCTGTCAATTGCCTCTTCACTTAGGAGGACTTAATAAGTACATGGCACAAAAGTAAACAAACACAATCATTGCCTCTTAAGGAGGACTTCAGCCAAATGCCTGCCAAAAGAAACGACAGGGCTTCCACACTACATGGAGTTAGAGGATGATTACCTAGGTGGTATACCAACCACAAGCCAAGCAAAGCTCAAGCAATGAGCTAAAAGCGACTAAAGTACCTGTACAAAAGTCAAACAAGTCAATATTCACATTCAGACAAATCAAACAGTCAACAACAGTGTTACAACCAATATGTTCACAATGCAAGCTCTACGTGCAAGCATTCAAGTGATTCCACCACACTCAATGAACCTACAACACAAAGGATTAGTGCACAAAGTGATTTGCATCTCATGAAGTGAGATTACATCAATCATTATTGCTACATGCTTGAACCTGAAATACAAAGCTCAAAAGGTGAGTACAAACCACTAGTGCAAAGACTAGGGTCAAAGGCAAAGCAAAAAGTCAAAACAGAAGTTGATATTCAACATGAAGCACATTCATTCAAGTAAGAACATGTCCTAAAAAGGACCAGACTCAAATCACAAGGAAAGGTCATCAACTAATCATGATAAGGCAAAGGCATACAATGGTGTTCACAATTGGGCATACAAATGAGAAAATGCACATTAAATCAGAAAAACATCCAATGATCATGAAATTTTTTATGTGATATCAACATGTTAAACACAAGCATGATGCAAAAAATTAGAATAAAAAAAGCTCAATTGACATGTATATGAAAATGAACAAGATCAACATCCAAATGTGTGACACAAATTGTCACACCATACAATCATGTGTCCAAAACAGAAATGGAACAAGATAAAAATGCCAAACCAATTCTCAAAAATCAGGCAACATGTTAGGATCAAGCATGTTAAATTTCAAGGCAATTGGAGAAAGTATGAGTATTTCACAAGTCAAATAGCACAACATATCACATTTGCATCATGATCAAACACATAAACACATTTAAAAATCCGGCAATGATAAAATCAGGAAATGAACATCATAAAATAATAGGCATTCACATGAACATGTAGCAAAAATTTGAATTAAATTGGATTAGTTTTCAATTTGTTATGATTTTTTGAATTAACATGAAATAAAATGAATAACATGAAAATTGATTGGACAATGATATGTGAATGCAATTGGAAACAAGTAAAACCAAGATTCGAACCCAGGTTAAGGCAATCAAAAAAGGCACTGGAAATAAAATTCAGAAATGCTCAGTGCAAGACTCGAACCCGTGCACTTCAGGTCAACAGTAGCGCTTCAAAAAGAAACCAATGGAACATCAAAACATACATGTGGAAGGATCGAACCCAGGCTAAACCGGTCCAAGGTGCGTTTCGCCTCAAAGAGGAATTAAAATGAAAAAAAAGATGCGCACGCCATGAGGAATCGAACGCAGGATGGCGTGGTGAAAGGCGCGCGTACAGTGACATTCAATCGAGCGAACCAGGAAACCCTAAGTACTATTCATGCGCGGTGGAGGACGGTGGTTTCCACCGTCTTCCTCGTTATGACGGCGGCGCTATAGTGACCTTCAACAAGTTTTTTTCCAGAATTTCACATATGATACATGGTTGGACTCGTCGCAGTGTGTAGAACAAGGATCTATCATTCATTTGGCTTAATTCTCAAAGGATAATGCAAATTGAAGCAAAACATTATGCATGGCAAAACTTCAAATCAGCATAACTCAATCAATACTTCACCAAATTCAATTAAATTTATATTAGAATCATCAGTGTTCAAAGCTCTACACAATTATGGCAATAAAATGAAGAATTAAGGTGATCGAATTTCCAACCTCTTGAAGAACAGTGAGTTGATTCTGTGGATTCAAGGCCTCAAAAGTGTCCAGATCTCTTCTATGAACCTTGTTATGAAGCTTTGTACACGAATTGGTTCTTGAATTGTCCTGGATCTAGCTGAACTTTAAACCTCCATGTTCATGTTCATGAGCTCAACTTGCTTGATTCTTGATGGAATTCTTCAAATCAATGCTTGATCCCTACCAAATGACACTCAAGGAACACGATTATGCAATAAAATTCATGTGTTGTGTGAAGAATTTTCATATTTGGATTGAGAGAAAAATTGGAGGGAAATGAAAAATCTAGATCTAGAATGTGTAAGAATGAACAATTTTGTTACAATTAGGCTTTTATATGACAAGTTAATTACTTTGCTAATGATACTTAGGCTTGGCTAATGAAAATTTAATGAGAAAATGAGGTGTTATGCACAATTGGTAAATTCACCTTATGCATGGCAAAATGGACGTGAACAGTACACATGCATGGTTCACATACACTTAAAATCAGCTCATGAGCATAATTGGCTTGGAATTAAACATGTATGATGCACCAAATTTGAATTGGTCATTTTCCCTCCAAAATGTTCATGCATGGCCAAATGATCATGTGATATTATTTCATGCAATGCAATGATGGATTTGAAAATATTGGTCATGAGAAGCAATATGCAAAAAGAGTGGCCTAAATTGGAGTTTTGGATCAAAAGTTATGGCACTTTGAAGTTTCATGCACACTTGGTGATCATTTGCTCATAACTCCTCAACCATTCATCAGATACTCATGATCTTGGACTTTTTGGAAATGGGAGAGAAAGATCTTCAACTTTCATGTTGACCCAAATTTCATTTGAAGCTTTTTTGATGTTGGAAAGTCAAGTTGAATGTGGTTCAAAAACTTGCCATTTTTGGAAACTTGAAATTACAGGTCACTTTCAATTTTTGGAAACTTTTGATTTGACTTCAAATTCTTCAAGGTAGATGTTTGATATGATGAATAGGACTCTTTTGGACATGAATGAAGTGTCTCAAACCATTTCTCCTCCTCCTAGCCCTCAGTTGACTTTTATGGCCTCAGATGACCTGAAAATGCACTGTGGACTTTGAGCCTCCAACACTTGGTCAAGTTGCTTCAAAATGAACCTTGGCTCATATAAGCTCTTTAGAATACTCATGTGGCTCTCATCTCAAGGAAATACTTGCCCTTTTGCACTGATGAATCTCTTGATGCCAATGTGAAATGCAATGATGCAATGCAAGATGTAATGATAAATGACCTAAAAAAATGAAATGTATGCATGAATGGGGGGTGCAAATTTGAGGTGCTACAACTGCCCCTATTCAATCAACTGAGAACTTGAACGAATGAGAGCAACGCCTGTCAGACCTTCAAGGTACACAAGGATTGAATACCAAAAGAACCTGGAATTTGCACTCTACGGGGGGTTGAATCGAAGAAACCACGACTTGATATACACTGATATCAAGGAAAGAGGGGCCATTTACCGATGGCGGCTTCAAAACAGTCGACTTGATATACACTGATATCAAGGAAAGCGGGGCCATTTACCGATGGCGGCTTCAAAACAGTCGAGTTGATATACACTGATATCAAGGAAAGCGGGGCCATTTACCGATGGCGACTTCAAAACAGTCGACTTGATATACACTGATATCAAGGAAAGCGGGGCCATTTACCGATGGCGGCTTCAAAACAGTCGACTTGATATACACTGATATCAAGGAAAGCGGGGCCATTTACCGATGGCGGCTTCAAAACAGTCGACTTGATATACACTGATATCAAGGAAAGCGGGGCCATTTACCGATGGCGGCTTCAAAACAGTCGACTTGATATACACTGATATCAAGGAAAGCGGGGCCATTTACCGATGGCGGCTTCGACTGGGGAGGAAAAGATGATTACGACTGGAGCAAGACCAGACATTCACTGACGACTCTACTGAGGAGTTGATATTTATCAAAGAAAGGATACATGACCAGACATTTACCGATGACTGGGAAAGAACTCGACGTTTACCGACATCGAAAGATGATGTTTACCGACACCAAAAAAAGGACGACCAGACATTTACCGATGACTGGGAAGAAACTCAACGTTTACCGACATCGAAAGATGATGTTTATCGACACCAAAAAAAAACGACCAGACATTTACCGATGACTGGGAAGAAACTCAACGTTTACCGACATCGAAAGATGATGTTTACCGACACCAAAAAAAAACGACCAGACATTTACCGATGACTGGGAAGAAACTCGACGTTTACCGACATCGAAAGATGATGTTTACCAACACCAAAAAAGAATGACCAGACATTTACCTATGACTGGTAAAGAACTCGACGTTTACCGACATCGAAAGATGATGTTTATCGACACCAAAAAAGAACGACCAGACATTTACCGATGACTGGGAAGGAACTCGACGTTTACCGACATCGAAAGATGATGTTTACCGACACCAAAAAAGAACGACCAGACATTTACCGATGACTGGGAAGGAACTCGACGTTTACCGACATCGAAAGATGATGTTTACCGACACCAAAAAAGAACTACCAGACATTTACCGATGACTGGGAAGGAACTCGACGTTTACCGACATCGAAAGACAATGTTTACCGACACCAA
Organism: Lathyrus oleraceus; assembly: GCF_024323335.1. Classification (NCBI taxonomy): domain Eukaryota; kingdom Viridiplantae; phylum Streptophyta; class Magnoliopsida; order Fabales; family Fabaceae; genus Lathyrus; species Lathyrus oleraceus. Next base: position 499,759,262 of record NC_066583.1, read on the forward strand.
AAAAGAACGACCAGACATTTACCGATGACTGGGAAGAAAGAAACCACGACCAGACCTCAACGGATGAATGGGAAGAAAGAAACCACGACCAGACATCAACGGATGAATGGGAAGAAAGAAACCACGACCATACATCAACGGATGAATGGGAAGAAAGAAACCACGACCAGACATCAACGGATGAATGGGAAGAAAGAAACCACGACCAGACATCAACAGATGAATGGGAAGAAAGAAACCACGACCAGACGTCTACCGACGAATGGGAAGAGAAACCACGACCAAACGTCTACCGACGAATGGGAAGAGAAACCACGACCAGACATCAACGGATGAATGGGAAGAGAAACCACGACCAGACATCAATGGATGAATGGGAAGAGAAACCACGACCAGACATCAACGAATGAATGGGAAGAGAAACCACGACCAGACGTCAACGGACGAATGGGAAGAGATTAACGACGACCAGATGTCAACGGACGAATGGGAAGAGAAACCACGACCAGACGTCAACAGACGAATGGGAAGAGACAAACCACGACCAGACGTTGTGAGAGAATTCTTCACCTTGAATTAATTTTTAATGATAGCAAATTGTGTGATCATCATCCAAATGTTGGTTGTGCATTGCATTACATGATACATGTGTGTTTTATTATGTTTTTCATCCCACTCTATTGTTGCATAACTGTACATATAAACCTACATTGATACTTCCCTTTAAATAACAATTAAAATGCATTTTATGTCAGTAAGCATCGATACATAAAGCCTCTGCATCGATACATACAGCATGTGATAAATCACAAAACCTTTCTGTTCAGTATGCATCGATGCATACGAGTCATGCATCAATACATGGAAGACAAAAAACTCTATGCATCGATACACACGATCCCTGCATCGATACATGACCAATTGAAACAGACTGTGTATCAATACATGCGCATTAGGCATCGATACATACCAGTGAGATAATCACATGCATCGATACACACGAATTATGCATCGATACATGATTAATAAACTTCACCAAAAATTCACATAACTTACAGTATGCATCGATACACACCCTTATGCATCAATACATAAAGCTGTTTCAAGTTATAACAGCAACTGTTTTGCAGCATATAAAAGACAGGTTACAACAGCAGTGCAAAAACACGAATTCATTGAGGGAAAACAATTGAACACAGATCAAAAGCAGTGTTGGAGCAATTGTTTGAGAGCAATTAGAAACCTGAAAGAGACTTCATCTTCTTCATCTTCTCAATCACTTTTCTTCAAGAACATTTACACATAAACATTCTTGTTCTTTGGATTAAAGAAGCATCGAGATAACGTTCAGTGGTACGATCAAGGATCTAGCTGTGGTTTGCGGTGGAACGATCGAGGATCTAGCTGAGTCGAAGATTGAAGGGGGTTTCTAGGAAAAACCTACTGGTTTGTCCTTCAAGAACTGGAGTGTTCTTGAGGGTTTGGGAGTCACGTTTGCAGAACATATTCAGCCGCAGCGTTGCGTTTGGAGATCGGGGGATTTTGCAAGCAGGTCGTGGAACCGGTGAATTGTTTGCAATTTCGTGCAGGAAAATCTTGATCGTGCTCAGATCAAGTGAAGGTTCATACAAGAAGAGGTTCTTAGAGTTTAGAATTCTGTCTTTGTATCATAACCTTGTATCAACGGATTCGGCAATAATTGATAATCAAAGTTCTCAATTTCATTTGAAATTGAGAGGGAGACGTACCCACACGCGAGGACGACGTGGGGAACTTCCTTACCAAATCTCTGCGTATCGTACTCTTACCTTACTCCTCTTTACGTTTTTCAAACTGTTTTCGCAATTTCAGTTAGTGTGTGGTGATTGTTTCTTTTTCAAGACAGCAGTGGCAAGAAAACTTTAATCAAACTCCATTGCTGTTTATCATCGATCACATACACACCAACTGTTTGATAAAACGGTTAGCTAGATTTTATTCATTGGAAATAGACTTTAATGATAAGTGCATTCAATTAGTTAAAATTCTGGTGTGAACTGTTTCTGTCATTCTCATTAAAATCCAGCAATTTAACTTGTGTGTCCGGCTTTCTAGTAGAGGTTCAGAATAGACGGAAGTCGATTCGGGACTGATTTTTCCGCCAACTTTGAAAACTCTGATTAAATTTCAAATCCGTTAAATTTTAAAGAGGTGATCTATTCACCCCCCCTCTCGATCACTAGCCACACCGTCTAACAAGTGGTATCAGAGCGCCGGTTCGCTGGTGCTCTGTGGCTGCCTGTAACAGTATGGATTCTGAACCAAAGGGGGCGTATAATAGAGCGCCTATTTTCAACGGTGAAAATTATGGCTACTGGAAAGACTGCATGCGAGTTCATATAAATTCTGTGGACAGGTTAGTATGGGCTGCCATTGAAAACGGTCCGTTTCAAATCACTATGACAAATGCGGCTGGCGCCATAGTACCTAAACCAGAAGATGATTGGAATGAGAAAGATGAGAAAAAGTGGTCGTGTGATTGGAGAGCTCGAAACATGTTAATTTCAGCACTTGGTGTTGATGAGTATTATTGAGTATCCCATTGCACGACAGCTAAAGAAATGTGGGACGCTTTAGAAGTTGCCCATGAGGGTACTACTGAAGTAAAACAGTCCCGCATTAACACACTCAATCAAGAGTTTGAGCTCTTTCGCATGAAACAAGGAGAATCCATCTCCGACATGCAAAAGAGATTCACTCATCTAACTAACCGATTGAATGCTCTTGGAAAACCTATTTCCAATGAAATTGCTACTAATAAAATTCTCAGGTGTCTTAGCAGGGAGTGGCAACCTAAAGTTACAGCAATCAAGGAAGCCAACGATCTTACAAGACTTACGATTACAACTCTGTTTGGAAAGCTGGAAGAACATCAGCAAGCTTTGGAAAGTCTTGAAAAATATGAGAATAAAAGTAAGAAGGAAAAGGAGAAGAAAAGAGACAAAGAGGGAGAGAAGAAGCCAATAGCTCTTGTGGCCTCTAGCTCTAAGTCCTCACGAAAAGAGCAAAGCGACAATGATTCAAGTAGTGACAAAGACTCGGATGATGAGGAAATGGGACTGTTTGTAAGGAGATACAATAGATTCATTCGAAAGAATGGAGTCAAGCATTCCGACAAAAATCTCATGAAGTTTCGAAAACAATCTACAAATTCGAAACAAGAAGAGAACAAGAAGAGTAGAGGAAGAGGATCCTGTTTTAATTGTGGTAAATCCGGACACTATAAAACGGACTGCCCTATGAAGTATAAGGATCAAAGAAAAGATTCGCCAAAAGGGTACAGCAAACAAAGAAGAGCGTATATTGCATGGGAAAGTGATAGTGATTCATCAAGCACACAAAGCTCAAGTGATGATGATGAAGCTGCAAATCTGTGCCTTATGGCTCACACAAAAAAGCTGTCCTACCACAAGAAGAAAAACAATGACAAAAAGGTAAAACAAGCCTATTACAATAATTTCTCCTCTATGTCTTTTTCGGAACTAAAAATAGCTTTTGAAAAACTGCATAACGAAGCTGTAGATGCTTTTAAAAGACTATCTTCCGACAAACATATCTTCTCATTTTTGGAAGGTAAAGTAAACAAAGCTGAAATTGATTTAGAAGCATTGAAAACTAGTATTGCAGAAAATTCAAAAACTATTGACATTGACGGATGTAGTAGAGTTAGGTATTGTGACGCTTGTTATATTTGGCAAAAAGAGGTAAACACTCTTAAGGTCAAATTAGAGAAAGCGCTACAACCTAAAGTTACTTATGCCGTTGACCCCAAGTTGTTTAAGAAGTCATTGAATCCTCCATATGCAAAATACTCTTTTATTCTAAAGGATTCAATGAACAAGAAACAACAAACACATCATCATGGTTTATGTCATTATTGTTGCCATGCTGGCCATACCATTGAGAAATGCAAATTTAGGAGATTTCTTGTCCCTAAAGGCATTTATCAATGGAAGCCAAAAGGCAACCATGTTAGCACTTACCCACTTGGACCCAATGAAAATTGGGTACCAACTTCTCTCTTTTGATGTTGTAGGATGAGTGCCTTGCCTCAGCAGATAGAAGGTGGTTTCTTGACAGCGGCTGCTCGAGGCACATGACCGGTGACATATCGCTCTTTATAGACTTCAAGGCAAAGAAGAAAGGATATGTCACTTATGGAGACAACAACAAAGGAGCTATACTTGGCAAAGGTAGTGTAGGTAATCCCTCCACCACTACTATTTCAAATGTCCATTTAGTTGAGGGACTTAAACACAATTTGTTAAGCATAAGTCAACTATGCGACATGGGCTATAAAGTGTCGTTTACAAAAACTTGCTGCATAATTGAACATGTTGAACAAAACATTGTGTTTAAGGGTGTAAGAGTAAACAATATCTATATGCTTGACTTGTTTGATGTACCTTTAACAAATACTAAATGTTTAGTCACCTTGAATGATGATTCTTGGCTTTGGCATAGACGTTTAGCGCATGTTAACTTCGATTTGCTAAATAAGGTTGTATCTAAGGATCTAGTAGTCGGTCTACCAAAAATAAAATTTTCAAAAGACCACCTATGCGACGCGTGCCAAATGGGAAAGCAAACAAGGGTGTCCTTTAAATCTAAAAATGTAATTTCAACTTCACGACCCCTTGAGCTTCTCCATATGGACCTCTTTGGACCTTCTAGGACAAAGAGCCTAGGTGGAAATTACTATGGCTTTGTAATAGTTGATGACTACTCTAGATTCACTTGGACTATATTCCTTCATAGCAAAGATGAAACTTTTTCTGCTTTTAAAATTTTTGCAAATCTGTCCCAAAACAAAATGAATTCCAAAATAGTTACAATTCGTAGCGATCATGGTGGTGAGTTTCAAAATTACCACTTTGAGAAGTTTTGTGACAAGTATGGTATTGAGCATAACTTTTCAGCCCCTCGCACTCCACAACAAAATGGCGTTGTGGAGCGTAAAAATCGTGTTTTAGAGGAGTTGGCAAGAACAATGCTTAATGAGGGTGGATTACCAAAATACTTTTGGGCTGATGCTGTCAGCACAGCCTGTTATGTTCTAAATAGAATCTCAATTCGCCCTATTTTAAACAAAACTCCTTATGAACTTTTGAAAGGAAGAAAACCAAACTTGTCACATCTTCACGTATTCGGTTGTAAATGTTTTGTTTTGAATAACGGTAAGGAAAACATTGGGAAGTTTGATGCAAAAGCGGATGAAGGTATTTTTCTTGGTTACTCACTGTTAAGTAAAGCATATAGAGTGTATAATAAGCGTTTACTTACTGTTGAAGAATCTATTCATGTTTCGTTTGATGAGTCTTATCCGAAAATTGTCGGAAAAGGTATTTCTTTTGATGAGCAGGTGTATCTACAGAAGACATACTCAAGGAAGCTGTTGAGGAAACTGATCAGTCCAAAACAGCTGCCCATGAGAAGGAGGAAGATACTAGTCATGAAGAAATTGAGGAAGAAAAGACAGCTGAAGTGAATAATCTTCCAACAGCTTGGAGATCCTCAAAAGACCATCCCATTGACAACATCTTGGGAGACATTTCAAAGGGAGTAATGACTCGTTCTAAGATAAGTAATTTTTGTTCTCACTTCGCGTTTGTTTCACAAGTAGAACCTAAGAATGCCAAAGAGGCCTTGATTGATGAATTTTGGCTAATGGCCATGCAAGAAGAGCTTAATCAATTTAAAAGAAATGACGTTTGGGAACTTGTCCCTCGTCCGCGAGATCATCATATCATAGGCACTAAGTGGGTTTTTAGGAACAAGCTTGATGAAAACGGAGTGATTACTAGGAACAAGGCACGTTTAGTAGCACAAGGGTATAACCAAGAGGAGGGCATAGACTATGAGGAAACTTATGCTCCAGTTGCTCGCCTTGAAGCTATACGTCTTTTGCTTGCCTATGCGTGTTCTAAGGATTTTAAGCTTTACCAAATGGACGTAAAGAGTGCCTTTCTTAATGGTGTTATAAATGAAGAAGTATATGTTTCACAACCTCCCGGTTTTGAAAATGCTGAAAATCCAGATCATGTTTACAAATTAAAACGAGCTTTGTATGGCCTTAAACAAGCCCCTCGGGTTTGGTATGAAAGGCTTAGCAAATTCCTAATTGATCATGGATATTCAAGAGGTAAAGTGGACAATACTCTCTTTATTAAACACAAAGGGAAGCACATTCTTTTAGTTCAAGTTTATGTCGACGATATCATATTTGGTTCAACTAACATACACTTGGTCGAAGAATTTTCTAAGGTTATGCAGGGTGAATTTGAGATGAGTCTAATGGGGGAGCTGAACTACTTCCTAGGACTGCAAATAAAGCAACTTGATGAGGGTACAGCAGTATGTCAAACAAAATACTGCAGAGAACTACTCAAGCGCTTTGGAATGAATGACTCAAAATCAATCGACACCCCAATGCCTACCAACGGAAATCTAGATAAGGATGAGCACGGTAAGTGTGTAGATGTCAAAAGGTTCAGAGGTATGATTGGATCTCTCTTGTATCTTTCTGCTTCTAGACCTGACATCATGTTTAGTGTTTGTATGTGTGCACGCTATCAATCAAATCCTAAGGAATCACACCTAAAAGCGGTGAAGCGCATATTTAGATATCTTCACGGAACACCTAAATATGGGCTTTGGTATTCCAAAGGAAGTGATTGTAGCTTAGTAGGGTACTCCGATTCTGATTTTACTGGCTGCAAATCAGATAGGAAAAGCACAAGTGGTACATGTCACCTGTTTTCAAACTCCTTGGTCAGTTGGCATAGCAAAAAGCAAGTTTCTGTGGCTTTGTCAACTGCAGAGGCAGAATACGTTGCAGCCGGTAGTTGTTGCGCTCAGATTTTATGGCTGAAACAGCAACTACAAGACTTCAACATTCAACTCAAACGTATTCCTATCAAATGTGACAACACTAGTGCCATAAACCTTACTAAAAACCCTGTTTTACACTCACGCACTAAACACATAGAGATAAGACATCATTTCCTTCGTGATCATGTTGAAAAAGAAGACGTTGTCTTTGAGCACGTTGATTCCAAAAATCAGCTTGCTGATATTTTCACTAAACCATTGGCAACGGAACCTTTCTTCAACATTCGTCGCGAATTGGGAATCCTAGATCTTTCTCAATTGATGTCATAAGCATGTTACCTCTTAATTATATTATGCCTCACCATGGTTGATAAGAGCTGTTTTAGATGTCAATTATCCATCACAAGAGTTCTCCAACAGAGGTAATATCAATCCTTTCTACAATTTTCTTATTGCTAAGTGATTGTGTATGTTAGAACAAATGTTCTTACTCTAGTTGATATAAAATTTGTTTGCATATACTCCTTGTCCATATTGTGTGCACATTAACAATTTGACTTCTGAATCTCTGTTGAGCATAACATCATGACATAGTGCATAATACATATTCATACTGCATTAAAATTCATTAAAAGCTAGTTTAGCATCAGTATGCATCGACACAAACGAAGCATGCATCGACCCATACATTCTGAAATTCAAATTTTTAAAAACTGCTTCAGGATGCATCGATGCATCCATCGCATGTATCGATACACATGCCAATTGTGAATATTCGGCATCGACGCATGACCCTCTGCATCGATACATACTGATGCTATCTGAATTAAATGCATTTCTTTCTCTCTCATGCATCGACACATCAGCCAATCATATCACTTCCTATCTCATTACTTCATATCATCTGCCCTCAAAAACCCCAAAACCAGTGGCTAACCCTAATCTTCCTCATCTTCACTCTCTCTCTAAAACCCTAAATCTCACATCACCATGCCTCCACGCACTATTCCAGCTAGAGCCAAAGGAAAAGGAAAGGGAAAGGAAACAGCCGGTATATCTCAGCAACCACCAGAAGTTCCTTCAAATGCCTTAGAGCTACTTCATCCTGCTGTTGCTGCTGAATTTGAAGAATCCTTCAAGACAAGGTTAGTCATGAAACCTCACGTCTTTGATAAAACAGATGCTATTCACCTACACCTAAATGAAGTGGTTGAACTCTTACAAGCACAAAGACTTGGGTCGTTTTTGTCCACAAAGGATGATTATCATGAGGATTTCATTCGGATCTTTTATGCTGGGTTACAAACTGGTAGAGGCTATATGTTCCGGTGTTCTATCGGAGTCAGAACATATACCTTTGAAGCCTCTGATTGGGAAACGGTATTTCAAATGCCGTCTCCGTCGATGGTTTTCAAGTGCTGGCATGACCTGCATTTTGATCCTGAATTTGACATGAAGGACTTTACAACTTCTATCCTAAAGATTGATAGACCGTTGAGTGAGGATGAACACGTCACGTCAGGTATGATCAAGCAAACTCCGCGTATTCTTCACTGGATTATCACACACATTCTGCGTCCAACAAACAGCGGACACTCTCGGTTGGATAGGCCTAGCATACATCTTCTCTACATTCTGCAAAATAAGGTTCTCCTAAATTGGGCGAACTACTTTGTAAAACGTCTATTCTTTGTGCGAGACAGCTCCAAGAATGTGGCTCTAGGTTATGCCTCTCAAATAATGAAAATTCTTAAGTTTTGGAAAGTTGCAATACCTATTGTTCCTCTCCTATCTCCATCTGCTGCCCAAGAGTTTGACTCTGCCACTCTATCGCATATGGGATATCGGTGGGACAAGGACCGCAAATGCTTCTATTTCTTCGAAAGAAAATCCAAAACCAGAATTTACAACTTTGACGTGCCCTCGGAACGCATCCATGTTGCTGAAGATCAGCCCGATGAAGAAATGCAGGACGCGGCTGAAACAGATGCACCACATGCTGAGGCCAATACTGGTTGGGGTGATTGGGTGCCACGAAGGTGGTCTCCTACCAACTACGTACCTGAACCTACAGCCCCTCCATTCTCCGGTGGTACTTCAGCCCCAACACCAAATGCGGACATCACTCATATGCTTCAACAGATGGAAATTGTCAACAAAGAACGCCATGAAGAAGCACGGTACTGGCATGTTCAACAATCTGAATGGCACAACGAGCATCGGGACTGGCATGACGAGCATACACGGATGTATCACAATTAACACGCTTGGCACCAAGACTTGGTTAAATGGCATCAGGTTTTCTACAACGAAATGTCCGGCTTTATGGACGACTGCCGTGCAAATCCTGGTATTATGGACAGCTTTAGAAGCATTGAAGTTCAGAACCGATTTAGGCAATACTCCTTCATGGGCCAAAATCCAGACACAATGCCTCCTCCTCCGCCTCCGCCAAGCTACAGAGATCCTGACAGACATGATGAGGAGTCCTGTGGTGGCAACAATCCAAATTAACCAACCATCTTTTCATCTCACTGCATTTCATTTCATATTGCTCAAGTTTTATTTTGTTGCACAATATATGGTTTAGCTTATGTAACTCTTAAACTCGTTCATATCTTTAAAATGCTTTTCTAATTCTGTTTATCTCTATTGTTATTGCCCTTATTCTTCATTCTTTGTGAATGATTCTTTACTTTGAAGCTACATTCTTTGTGATTGACAGCCTGTTATCTATTTTTTGCCATGTCCTGCTACACTATGCTACCTTGATAAATTTGTTTCTTCCTCTTTTTGATGTTGACAAAGGGGGAGAAAATGCAGATATGCACAAACTCAGGGGGAGTATCACACATCTTGCCAAGAATTTGCCATCATCAAAAAGGGGGAGTTTGTGAGAGAATTCTTCACCTTGAATTAATTTTTAATGATAGCAAATTGTGTGATCATCATCCAAATGTTGGTTGTGCATTGCATTACATGATACATGTGTGTTTTATTATGTTTTTCATCCCACTCTATTGTTGCATAACTGTACATATAAACCTACATTGATACTTCCCTTTAAATAACAATTAAAATGCATTTTATGTCAGTAAGCATCGATACATAAAGCCTCTGCATCGATACATACAGCATGTGATAAATCACAAAACCTTTCTGTTCAGTATGCATCGATGCATACGAGTCATGCATCAATACATGGAAGACAAAAAACTCTATGCATCGATACACACGATCCCTGCATCGATACATGACCAATTGAAACAGACTGTGTATCAATACATGCGCATTAGGCATCGATACATACCAGTGAGATAATCACATGCATCGATACACACGAATTATGCATCGATACATGATTAATAAACTTCACCAAAAATTCACATAACTTACAGTATGCATCGATACACACCCTTATGCATCAATACATAAAGCTGTTTCAAGTTATAACAGCAACTGTTTTGCAGCATATAAAAGACAGGTTACAACAGCAGTGCAAAAACACGAATTCATTGAGGGAAAACAATTGAACACAGATCAAAAGCAGTGTTGGAGCAATTGTTTGAGAGCAATTAGAAACCTGAAAGAGACTTCATCTTCTTCATCTTCTCAATCACTTTTCTTCAAGAACATTTACACATAAACATTCTTGTTCTTTGGATTAAAGAAGCATCGAGATAACGTTCAGTGGTACGATCAAGGATCTAGCTGTGGTTTGCGGTGGAACGATCGAGGATCTAGCTGAGTCGAAGATTGAAGGGGGTTTCTAGGAAAAACCTACTGGTTTGTCCTTCAAGAACTGGAGTGTTCTTGAGGGTTTGGGAGTCACGTTTGCAGAACATATTCAGCCGCAGCGTTGCGTTTGGAGATCGGGGGATTTCGCAAGCAGGTCGTGGAACCGGTGAATTGTTTGCAATTTCGTGCAGGAAAATCTTGATCGTGCTCAGATCAAGTGAAGGTTCATACAAGAAGAGGTTCTTAGAGTTTAGAATTCTGTCTTTGTATCATAACCTTGTATCAACGGATTCGGCAATAATTGATAATCAAAGTTCTCAATTTCATTTGAAATTGAGAGGGAGACGTACCCACACGCGAGGACGACGTGGGGAACTTCCTTACCAAATCTCTGCGTATCGTACTCTTACCTTACTCCTCTTTACGTTTTTCAAACTGTTTTCGCAATTTCAGTTAGTGTGTGGTGATTGTTTCTTTTTCAAGACAGCAGTGGCAAGAAAACTTTAATCAAACTCCATTGCTGTTTATCATCGATCACATACACACCAACTGTTTGATAAAACGGTTAGCTAGATTTTATTCATTGGAAATAGACTTTAATGATAAGTGCATTCAATTAGTTAAAATTCTGGTGTGAACTGTTTCTGTCATTCTCATTAAAATCCAGCAATTTAACTTGTGTGTCCGGCTTTCTAGTAGAGGTTCAGAATAGACGGAAGTCGATTCGGGACTGATTTTTCCGCCAACTTTGAAAACTCTGATTAAATTTCAAATCCGTTAAATTTTAAAGAGGTGATCTATTCACCCCCCCCCCTCTCGATCACTAGCCACACCGTCTAACAGACGTCAACGAACGAATGGGAAGAGAAACCACGACCAGACGTCAACGGACGAATGGGAAGAGAAACCACGACCAGACGTCAACGTACGAATGGGAAGAACTCGATGTTTACGGACATCGAAAGATGATGTCTACTGACACCAAAAGAAAGGACACACACGGGTGTCAACACGACACCTACCTGTATCGCAAGGACGACATCTACACATGTCAGAACAAGGCAGACACTTGCCAGGGACTACACTGGGGAGTCACACTTTCCTTTCACGGACGGGTGAGGAAATAAACCTCTTTGGGGATTGTCAATTCTGAATGCTGTTAAGAGCAACCGCTGCAAATGTGCCATTCAGATGTTGAAAAATGATCCGCCTCTGTTGGGGATATGATCCAAGCCTGCAAGATGCAAGGGGAGAAAAAAAACACCTGTTGGGAAAGCAAGTGATCACTTTGCTGAGCACACGATTCCTGATTCGATCTCCCAACTCTGTGGGGAATAGCACTGTTGGAGACGCTTGCTGATCTGTCATTCTCGAAACGGCAGAGAAACCTACTCAACTAGGGAGTCACTTGTTGGGAAAACACCAACCTCTCAACCATGCTGGGGAAACCAATTCTGAAATCGACCCAGATGACCCAATGTCACGATGCTAAGCTCATCAGAGTAACATATTCACCAACCATCTAAACCAATTCTCGGATGATAACCACGACTTGGGACTAGCTTATGCTTGCAATGCTAATGCATGAATTTTTACCGCGTAATGCTCCATAATCATGGAAATGCTACGCAATTAATGATGCAATATGCTATGCTTTTCTAAATGATGAATGCATAAAAAATATCCCCTTCCGGGGACTCTACTGGGGATCTCGAGGAACTCTGCTGAGGAACTCAATATCACTCCAATCTCCACCCTGCTAGGGAATAACACTGCTGCTAGGGATGATCTTCACCGAACTCGATCCGCTTGGGGACTTCGCTGGGGGAAAACAACCAACGCCCACCTCCGCTGGGGAAACAGCAACCTTCAGACTTGCTGAGGAAATAACATTCTCAAACCTGCTGAGAGAAACAACAAACTTCGGACTAGCTGGAGAAACAACCCTCTCAACCCTGCTAGGGGAAACAACAAACTTCGGACTAGCTGGAGAAATAGTAACCTTCAGACTAGCTCGGGAACTAACAGTCACAACCCTGCTGGGGATTACAACAAATTCCAGACCTGGCTGCTGAGGAACAAACCACCCACAGACACCTCCGCTGGGGAAATAGCAACCCTCAGGCTCGCTGGGGATTACATTCTCAACCCTGCTGGGGATTGCAGCAAACTTCAGGCCTGGCTGCTGAGGAAACATTGATCTCGAATCCGCTGGGGAGATAACGACCTCGAACCCGCTGGGGAGATACGGCCTATTTGACACGGAACGCCCGTCGATTCGTCGAACACTTGCATTCACCATCCAACCATAGTGACAACTTTCCACTTTTGAAAGCTCCCAGACTCATCTGGTCTCTTCTGATTCACCTTGTATTCTCGGCTTTTCTCTGCTTCGAGACAAACGATCTCCTCAGATCCGGGCCAACTCTTTAATCCTCAGACTTTGAAGAGTCTTCTTGATTACCCTCTAGGATCTTCGCCATTCTTTCACCGTCTTTTCACCGTTCTTCTATCCCTTGTCCCTGATTGGACTCCACGGGGATCTTTTGTCGAAAGGCTTCCTATCACAACTTGCAAGTGAGTGAAAATAACCAACATCACCTGCAAAAGAGATCGTTAGATAAAACGTGCCCCAGGCGTGCCAAAATTTCAACACTTAGGTCACTCAAACTTCCGAATAAGATTTCACGTTTTCAACCTTATAAACATGCATCGGAAGGGACCCTTATGTCTCAAAATGCAAAGATTCTTTATCAAAATAAACGGATGTTTTTGCAATCAAAGCGGTAATGAAAAACAAAAACAAAATTATTTGACTGAGCATGCATTTATTGATTGAAAAGAGGTGGCTCGTGACTGAGCAGCATACAGGAAGCAATCCCTGAAAAGAGGTAATTGCGCACAAAAGGAAAATCTATCCTAATGGCAATGTGAACCCGTGATCTCATCGAGTTCCAACTCGGTTACACCCCATATGTCTTCAAGACTCTCCGCCCTTTCTGCCTTCTGAACAAGACGCTTCCGACCGATCTCTGTCGGGGATTATCCACTTGTCCTATCCAAAATACAAACGATTATGCTGGACGCAGTTGTTCGTTTCATTCCCTCTTTTGCCTGGACCGCCCTTTCAGGTTTTCAGTCCACCGGGATACCCTTTTTTGCCCAAGCCGCCCTTGTGGGGTTTTCGACTTGCCAGATGTACAGTTTTTTCCTTTTTTATCCCTAATTTTTGCCCGAACCCTTTTCATTTTTTTTCGGTTCGCCGGGATGCCCTTTTTTGCCTGGACTATTTTATTCTTTTCGTCCAGCGGGTCTCTTATACGAAGTATTTTTTTAACTGCGTCCGCATCCACAGGGGATGGAAAATCCTCGCCATCCATGGTCATTAGCAACAAGGTTCTGCCAGAGAAGACCTTCTTGACCACGAATGGGCATTCATAACTGTGGGTCCACTTGCCCCGACGATCGTTCTGAGGAGGAAGGATCCTTTTCAACACCATATCTCCCATATGATACCCACGAGGTCGCACCTCTCGGTCAAAAGCACGCTTCATGCGTTGCTGGCACAACTGCCCATGACGAATAACTGCCAGCCTCTTTTCCTCAATTAGGCTCAACTCTTCATACCGAGTCCTTACCCACTCAGCCTTTTCCAATTTTCATCCATCAGGACTCTCCATGATGGGATCTGGACCTCAATAGGTAATACCACTTCCATCCCATACACGAGCGAGAACGGCGTTGCCCTAGTAGACGTACGCACCGAAGATCGATACCATGGATACCAGCTTCGTACTCAGCCACCATTGTTGGTGCATTCAAATGTTATCCGGGCAACACAAGGAATGTGGGATCCTTTTGGCATAGCCAAAACGGTACCAACTCCACTACCATTCACATTAAAAACCCCATCAGACATCAGAATCCGTTCGGATTTAGGGTCAGGCCCCTCCTCAGGGATCGGTTCCTCACAATCTTTCGATTTGAGAACCTCGATGTCCTCATCAGGGAACTCAAACTTCCTCGATTGATAATCATCAATGGGCTGCTGGGCGAGGTAATCAGACAGTACACTCCCCTTTATTGCTTTCTGAGAGATATATTGAACATCGTATTCAATCAAAATCATTTGCCCTCTCGCAACCCGTCCGGTCAATGCTGGCTTCTCATGCTGGCTTTTCAAATACATACCTGATCGGATCCATCTTGGAAATCCATAAAGTGGTATGAACCAGCATATACTGTCTTAGTCGGCGAGCAGCCTATGCCAAAGCACAACAAGTTTTCTCGAGCAGTGAATATTTTGTTTCACAGTCGGTAAACTTTTTGCTAAGGTAAATTGCATGCTCTTTTCGACCAGACTCGTCATGTTGCCCCAGTACGCACCCCATAGACCCCTCGAGGGCTGTCAAGTACATAATTAACGGTCGTCCCTCCACAGGAGGCATCAGAATCGGAGGCTCCTGCAAATTCTTTTATTTTCTCAAATGCCGCTTGGCAATCATTATTCACCTGACCGTTTGATCTTTTTTTTTTTCAACAGCTTGAATATGGGTTCACACGTGGCTGTTAGATGAGATATTAACTGTGAAATGCAGCTCAATCTATCCAAGAAACCACGAATCTCCTTTTCTGTTCTCGGTTCAGGCTTTTCTTGTATTGCTTTTTACTTTAGCAGGATCAACCTCTATTCCTCTTTCATTCACAATAAGCCTCAGCAACTTACCGGACTGCACTCCGACAGTGCACTCATTCGAATTCAACCTCAGTCTGAACTGTCTCAACCGGTCGAACAACTTGGCCAGATCTACCAGATGCCCCTCTCCTGTTTGGGACTTTGCTATCATGTCATCAACATAGCATTCGATTCTCATGATGAATCATATCATGAAACAAAGTCACCATAGCTCTTTGATACGTGGCACCGGCGTTCTTGAGACCGGATGGCATCACCTCCGTTCTTGACACTCACCTCCAAGGCAGCCCCAACCTTTACTTCCTTTCAGACCTCCTCGTGCGGTTGAATCACCTTCTCCTCTGATTTCAACAATCTGGCTAATTCCCTCGGCAGTTCACAATCTTCTTCGCCTTCTTCTTCGGCATGATAGATCGAATTGTCGAAGTCATATGAGGGTGTAACAGAATTGTTATCAATGAGATCCGGAGAATACAAAAGTCGGAATGAGACAAAACACATGGAAGGAAAATGAAAACAAACGTTGCCATTTTTATTATTTTTTTAAACTGCAAAAATAAATGAAAAACAGGGAACACCGCTTTTAATACAAAACATCCATTCATTAATGATGCAAAATGTTGCAAAATGAAACACATGAGGTGGCCCTTACAATGGACCATTACGTTTCGGGCAAAACGTATGGCTTTCATGCAAACAGAATTAAAAAACAGAAATATTACTCTTCACGCAGAGTGACAGTGATGATCTTTTAGGCCTTCCAGTTCCCTGGTACGCACGATTTTATCCAACGATCGAGCTCGGAGTCACTGTCAATCTCTTCACCCACCGCACAAGCGTGACCTGGATCTAGCATTCCAGCACTGATGAATGTGAACGGTTGACGACGTCCTCTGTTTTGCCCAGACGAGTCTTGGCCCGGCTGATAGCCAACCCCGAACCTATCTGCTTTCACCGCAATGTCTACCATTCTTCCCCAGCCTTGGGCTTCTCCGCTTCTCACCACCTCCATGGCCTGTTTGTAAGAAGAAATGGACGGCTTTTTCTCTTTCTCAGCAACAATGGCATTCTCCACCTTGACGATTTCAACTGCCTGACATGGTGTTTCACATATTTCACCGTCCATTGCCACATCCATCATTCTTTGCATCATTTCCCTCATCATTACACACCCATTTGTAGCGACAGCCGCACATCAATTATCACAACCAGGGAAGACTCCACTCTTCATCAGATGTCTCTGGACCACATACATTGGAGTTCTTAACGGATCCACGTCTGTCACCTCCATTTTTATTTTGTCCTTTGACATCACGTTCAACCCCACAGGACCATGCATTGGCACGGGGTCAGCATTAACATTCGGTGTCGGTGCAAAGTTGATGGCTTTAGAATCCACCAAATCTTGGACGACATGCTTAAAAGCTCTACAACCCTTAATGTGATATCCGGGTGCCCCAGAATGGAACTCACACCTGACGTTCTCATCGTAATTTGCAGGCCTCTGACCCGGTCCTACCGGAACCAACATCCTCGGCTGAACCAACCCAAGATCCTTCAACCTCTTAAACAGGAAGGTATAAGTCACGGGTGGCTTATCGAACTGACGATCTGTCGTCCCTTTCCTCACTTGGCACCCAGCTTTCTTTGCTCTCTGTTGAGGTGGCTGCTGTTGCGGTTGTACAGATGAATTACCAGCAGGAATAGTCACTGCAGCAGCATACGGGTGGTAACGATCTCTACCGTGCCCCTTTTTGGCAAACACATCACTTGATTCAACCTCCTTCTTGTGCTGACCATTACCAGAGGGCTTCTTTACTCCAGACGACAGAGCATTTCCCTGTATTTTCTCCGTTATCAGCCATTTTTCAATCCTCTCCACCCTCTCAGCAATTGCCTTTTGCCCTAAGGCGAGCCCTTGCACGACATTGAACAACTCCCTCATCATCTCTTTCAATTCGAGAATGTCGGCGTTGGGTGGATCCATCAGCTTGGATTTGTTGCATCTGGTAGGGTATCTGAGCGGAGGAATGATTCGGTGGGCGCGAGCAGTGATTCTTCTGTCAACCAAACATGTTAGATACTGGCACCTACAAAACAGCAAACAGGTTAATATGACTCACACATGAATGCAATATCTATCTGTACGAGGAACATTCCGTCCTTTGACTCTGGCTTCATCGAGACGGATAATAATTCGACAATAACACTCTGACATCAATATGTCTCTCAACCAGAATCTCAATCGAGACTGTACCCTGAGTATGGATAGACATGAGTTGGATGCGGATGAATGCAAAATGGGAATGATGCAGATGCATGAATGCAAGTCACTGTGCCATCCTCCAAGTCATCTGAACACCCATCAAGTCTCTGAACTGGTCACAGTCATCTGAGGGCCCATGTAACCACAAATCCAACTTGGGGAGTTCCGAAATAAACGGAATAGAGGATATATCACCATCATCACAGGAAATCCATTGAATGGATGACAACAAGATCCTCTGAACAGGTACCTTCAAATTCAACCCGGAGATTCGAAATAAACGGAACCCGCTGATAAGTACCACTGGCAGCACTCCGGCGTCTCAGAAATAAGTATCCATAAGTCCAACTGAACCAAAGTCACCATCAGTACCTGCAAATGATTCATTCCCGCCCCACTCACGGGTGTCATCTAGGCCAGGGTAAGGTCAAGAGAAATGCAGGATAAACGATCCTTTCAAGAATATCATCATATGCACACCAGGTGTATGCAACGATAATACCCCATCAGGATCTGAACTGCTCGTGATACCATGTTCCGCTAAGTGGCGCCATACCACCCGCTTCCCATGAATCACTCTATTCCTAGGTGTCCTAAAGTCCACTCATAGCCTGTGTATTGGGCCTTTTACCTCTTGTGACTCCCACCCAACAGAGAAACAGATACACAGCCAGCACAATGATAATATGATGCATGCAAACATATATGCAAATATATACAATCACGATACAACAATCATAAATGCAATAAATAAAGCAGCAAAAGCAACCAAAACTATCCTAGAGAGCGCTAGGATTGACTCGCTTAGGGAATATGGACCAGCAAGAGGTCAACTTCTCTAGTTATTTCCCCAGCAGAGTCGCCAGCTGTCGCATATGCGAAAAACAACCGGCGGGAAAAGACACAGAGCCGCCACCGTGCGTTATTTATCCCAAAGGAGGGAAAGGAAACGCTCGAAGTAAACCTGGAAAAGGGAAAGGAATGGTCTTACGACCAGAGATTGCTAGGACCGGGAGTCGGTTACGCAAGGGGAAGGTATTAGCACCCCCTCACGTTCGTCGTACTCGACGGGATCCACGCTCAAAAGAATAGGAAAAGGTTGCTAAATAACTGCTCAAAAACTGCACGCACTGGAATAAGCACAAGCGAAGGAAAACAGAGAAAGGTGACTCGGCAGGATGTCGCATCCTAGGCCTACGTAGTTTGTCAGAAACAAACATCAGAGTCAACATAGTTCGGGGAAACGGGAAACGTGCTCGCTAGGACATCGCATCCTATGCATACGTATCTTCTCTAACCAGAGTAAGAATCAGAGCACTCGTAGCTCGGCTAACGCACGCCAAAACAAAACACTGAAAGGAGACGCTAAGATGCCCAAGCAAACACACACCAGGAAACGGAATGCCAAATAGCTGGTCTTACATCCAATTCCAAACAAACAAACGCCAACAGGAAACAAACTGCCAATAAATGGACTTATGTCCGACTCTAAAATAAACCAACAACAAACAAACAGGAAACCGAATGCCAATAGATGGACTTACATCAGACTCCGAACAAGCAAACGCAAACAGGAAACGGAATGCCAATGGCTGGACTTACATCCAACTCCAAACAAAGAAAGGCAAACAGGAAACAGACTGCCAATAAATGGACTTATGTCTGACTCCAAACGACAAACGAAAAGAGGAAGGGTCTCGATTGCAACTAGGGCAAGAGAAAAGGAGGGTCTCGATCGCAATGAGGGCGAGAGAAAAGGATCGCAACGAGGGCGAAAACCAGCAAGGATCAAAGTTAGTTGTCAGTCAAACTCGACAAGACATCGCATCTCGTGCCTACGTATCTCATCTGGACATGAGAATCAGAGTTGCCGTAGTTCGGCAAACTATTGCTATTTGTTTTGTGTTTTTTAGGTGAACAACGTTACTACGCAATCTACCGGATGCTCGACCTTGGGAGACTTACTCACCTGTGGAAGAAGGAGTTAACGTGTCCTTAAGAGAAGGTAAAGTTTGTTTGTGTTTTAGGAATGCTCACGCAAGAAAGGAAGTCCTAGACGAAGGAACCGTGCTACCTTAATTGACATGCAAACGAGAGACTATACGAAGTCTAGCAATCCTATGGGGATACAATCACACCACACAAAAACATAACATGAAGTAAACATACTAACAAGGGGGCTCAAACATCAAGGGTGAGGCTTTAGTCAAGGGGTCATATCAACCTCGACAAACAAGCTGGGCTTTAGTCAAGGGGTCATATCAACCTCGACAAACAAGCCAACTGTAGGGGTATGCTGAAGCTCTTAACCACTGACATTGACCGTCAGGGTGAGCAGATGAAAGGTAATGAGGATTGGACCTCATAGCTCTTAACCCTGGCCTGGGTGAGCTTCAATCAATGAAAACGTGGGGATCCAGAATGAGGGACCCTATTCCACTTGACCGACTCTATACAAGGATCTTGGGTTAGGTTCAAGAGCTTCAGCACGTAGTGCGAGCATAATGAACGACTCAATGATTAACAGGGGACTAACTACTAGTCCCTTCTATCTGTCAATTTCCTCTTCACTTAGGAGGACTTAATAAGTACATGGCACAAAAGTAAACAAACACAGTCATTGCCTCTTAAGGAGGACTTCAGCCAAATGCCTGCCAAAAGAAACGACAGGGCTTCCACACTACATGGAGTTAGAGGATGATTACCTAGGTGGTATACCAACCACAAGCCAAGCAAAGCTCAAGCAATGAGCTAAAAGCGGCAAAAGTACCTGTACAAAAGTCAAACAAGTCAATATTCACATTCAGACAAATCAAACAGTCAACAACAGTGTTACAACCAATATGTTCACAATGCAAGCTCTACGTGCAAGCATTCAAGTGATTCCACCACACTCAATGAACCTACAACACAAAGGATTAGTGCACAAAGTGATTTGCATCTCATGAAGTGAGATTACATCAATCATTATTGCTACATGCTTGAACCTGAAATACAAAGCTCAAAAGGTGAGTACAAACCACTAGTGCAAAGACTAGGGTCAAAGGCAAAGCAAAAAGTCAAAACAGAAGTTGATATTCAACATGAAGCACATTTATTTAAGTAAGAACATGTCCTAAAAAGGACCAGACTCAAATCACAAGGCAAGGTCATCAACTAATCATGATAAGGCAAAGGCATACAATGGTGTTCACAATTAGGCATACAAATGAGAAAATGCACATTAAATCAGAAACACATCCAATGATCATGAAAATGATTATGTGGTATCAACATGTTAAACACAAGCATGATGCAAAAAATTAGAATCAAAAAAGCTCAATTGACATGTATATGAAAATGAACAAGATCAACATCCAAATGTGTGACACAAATTGTCACACCATACAATCATGTGTCCAAAACAGAAATGGAACAAGATAAAAATGCCAAACCAATTCTAAAAAATCAGGCAACATGTTAGGATCAAGCATGTTAAATTTCAAGGCAATTGGAGAAAGTATGAGTATTTCACAAGTCAAATAGCACAACATATCACATTTGCATCATGATCAAACACACAAACACATTTAAAAATCCGGCAATGATAAAATCAGGAAATGAACATCATAAAATAATAGGCATTCACATGAACATGTAGCAAAAATTTGAATTAAATTGGATTAGTTTTCAATTTGTTATGATTTTTTGAATTAACATGAAATAAAATGAATAACATGAAAATTGATTGGACAATGATATGTGAATGTAATTGGAAACAAGTAAAACCAAGATTCGAACCCAGGTTAAGGCAATCAAAAGAGGCGCTGGAAATAAAATTCAGAAATGCTCAATGCAAGACTCGAACCCATGCACTTCAGGTCAACAGTAGCGCTTCAAAAAGAAACCAATGGAACATCAAAACATACATGTGGAAGGATCGAACCCAGGCTAAACCGGTCCAAGGCGCGTTTCGCCTCAAAGAGGAATTAAAATGAAAAAAAAGATGCGCACGCCATGAGGAATCGAACGCAGGATGGCATGGTGAAAGGCGCGCGTACAGTGACATTCAATCGAGCGAACCAGGAAGCCCTAAGTACTATTCATGCGCGGTGGAGGACGGTGGTTTCCACCGTCTTCCTCGTTGTGACGGTGGCGCTACAGTGACCTTTGTAGCGGTGTATTCATCGCCTTTAGATTTATTGACTAAATCAAAAGCAAGGCATACAAAGATAGAGTCGCCACCGCACTTCTATTTATCCAAAGGAATGGCTAGAAAGCGAACAAAAGCCTAAGAAGTTTTACAGATAAAACTAATAAAAAGGGGTATAGAGATCTGGGTAAGGGGGTAATTATGCAAAGGGAAGGTGTTAGGCACCCAATGCATCCTAGGTACTCCTAGGGAACCCTTTTCACAACTTGTTGTAAAAAGTATTGTTTATGAAAATATTTATTGTGCAAACATGAGGGAAGAGGTGAGAAAAGAATGTACAAGTTTATTATTTTTGTGTTTGAATGGATGAACCCATTGCCTACGTACCTTTACAAGATCAAAACCTCGTAGTTCGGCTAAAAGATTTCCAAAAAAAAGATGAGTGGATTGATTTTAAACAAAAGCCTTAAGGTCTTTCATTATCAAAGGGAGAACACTCAACCTGAAACAACAATCCACAATGCGAGGATAGCTTCAACATACTAGTGAGGGGTTAACCCTATAATAAGTATGGAAGTCTTACAATCAACTCACTAAGGATGCAGTGAGATTCACATCAACCACTAAGATAATTCAGATCTACGGCTAATGCATGAAAACTTATCAAGAAGTGGACAAGGGCCACAAAAAGCAATTGAGTGAGTGAAATTAACCAATTAGAGTATTCACAAAGATGGTCAAAGTTGACATTAGATTCAATTCAGAAGAAGTATTGTGAAAATGAAGTTTGAAAATCAGAGGCTTAAGGCCTAGGTTTCTAGTTTTGAAAACAGATGAAAATGTTTGCACAAAGTTTTCTGGTTTGGGTTACAAATGCAAGTGGAGGTTGTAAGGGAACAAAAGGTGGGGATGAGGAGTAAAACTTCATTAGGAGTTCCTCTCTTGAGATCATATGTAGATGATCTAAGTAAGTACCATCCTTTGGAATAAGCAACAAAGCAATAAGCAATTAAGCGGGTTCAAGGAACAAAGCTGGAAATGGATGGCCAATAAATGGTCTTACGTCCAACTCCGAAGACAAATGGGAAACGGAGTGCCAATAAATGGTCTTACGTCCAACTCCACAACAGAAACAAGATAGGAAACAGATAGCCAATCACTGGTCTTACATCTGACTCCACAAAACAAAACAAGATAGGAAACAGATAGCCAATCACTGGTCTTACATCTGACTCCACAAAAGAAAATAAGATAGGAAACAGATAGCCAATCACTGGTCTTACATCTGACTCCACAAAAGAAAACAAGATAGGAAACAGATAGCCAATCACTGGTCTTACATCTGACTCCACAAAAGAAAACAAGATAGGAAACAGATAGCCAATCACTGGTCTTACATCCAGCTCCCCAAAAGGAACAGGAAACAGATAGCCAATCAATGGTCTTACATCTGAGTCCTCAAACAAAGCAGATAACAAATGCAAAAACAATATGCAAAACAATATGCAAAACGATATGCAAAAGCAAACTCGAGCAATCACAGCAATCAATTAGCACACTCTATACACAATCAAGAGGCTCAATCAAAGTTGGGCTTTAGTCGAGGGGTCATATCAACCTCGACAAACAAGCCAATACTGTTATGGGTGTTCAGACTCTTAACCACTGACATTGGCCGTCAGGGTGAGCAGATGAAATGGGAGATGAGGGTTAGACCTCATAGATCTTAACCCTGGCCGATGTGAGCTTAAATCAAAGAAGGTGTGGGAGTCCAGAATGAGGAACTCTACTCCACATGACAGACTCTATATATAATGATCTTGGGTGTTTATTCAAATGCATCAACACATAGTACAAGCAATATGAAAGGCTCAACTGAATAGCAGGGGATGGATTGCACATCCCTTCTATCTGCCAATTGCCTCTTCACTTAGGAGGACTTGAAGTACATGGCACAAAAGTAAACAATCAAAAACATTGCCTCTTAAGGAGGACTTCAGCCAAATGCCTGCCAAACATAAACGACAGGGCTTCCAGACTACATGGAGTTAGAGAGATTACCTAAGTGGTAAACCAACCACAAGCAAAGCAAAGCAACTCAAGTAATGAGTTAAAGCTACTAAAGTACCTGTAAGAAAATCAAACAAGTCAATATTCACATTCAGACAAACCAAACAGACAATCAACAGTGAGACAACCAATATACACAATGTAAGTCAACAACTCAAGTGAGTTAGCCACCCAAGGACCTACAACACACTCAACATTAGTTAAACAAAGCAAATTGTATCTCAAGCAAGGAGATCACATCATCCATTAGGACTTATTGCTTGAACCGGAAAGGCAAAGCTCAAATTGTGAGTACAAACCCCTAGGGCAAAGCCTAGGGTCAAAGGTAAATCAAAAAGTCAAAACAGCAACCAATATTCAACATAAAGCTCATTTAATCAATCATGAACATGTCCTAAAAAGGACCAAGTCAAAAGCATCAAGCAAAGTCATTACATGAGCAAGCTAGGGCAAAGACAAATTCAAAGCACACAATTGGTCATCAAGAATGAAAATTCCATATTAAAACAGAAATGAATCAAACAATCCTGGAAATTTTTATGAGCATACAATATGTCCAACACAATTATCATGCCAAAAATTAGAATCAACAGAACTCAATTGACCTAGAAATGAAAATGCACAAGTATGACATCAAATTGTGTGACACACATTGTCACACCATACAATCATGTGTCTAAAACAGAGATGGAAAATGAGAAAAATACACAACCAAGCCTCAAAAATCATGCAACATGTTAGGAATCAGTGTGTAAAATTTCATGGCATTTGGATCATTATTGAGCATTTCACAATAGAATGAATGAAGCATGGTACATTTGCATACATGTTCAAAGAACAGTCCACAATTCAAAAATCCAGAAGTGATAAAAATCAGAAAATCACATCATAAAATAATAGGCACTTCAAGGATCATGTGAGAAAAAAATTGGAATTATTTGGATGCATTTTCAATTTTTAGTGATTTTTTTAATGTGATGAAAATATTTGAAATGAAAATGAAGAAAGCACATGTTAAATTGGAGGGAAATGATGAAATGGTTGATTAATTTGAAAAAGAGTTGGAGCGGAGGATCGAAGCATGTGAAGGAAAAATGCGCGCTGGAAACAATTAAAACACAAAAGTCCAAAGCTGGGAATCGAAGCGTGTAGCAAGGCAAAACGCGGTCGCTTCACTTAATGAGTTGGCGTGCCAACTCACAGGTCTGTGCACGCATGGATGAGTCAACGAAACTTGGGCCAATCAATTGGCCAACAGGCGCGCATACATGGCAGGTGACTAGGCAAACCCTAGCATTAAACCAGAGTCCAGTGTTACTATTCATGCGCGGCGAGGGGAGGTGGTTTCCACCGTCTTCTTCGTGAAGACGGTGGTTGCTACAGTAACATCAACATAAAAAAATTCCAGAAACGCATGAAACTTATATCAATCGAAAGCTTATGCTATGTACATTCCAAATCCAACATTATTTCACATTAATTCTTCATAAACAAAGAAAATCGAACAAAAACAAAATGATCATACAAACTTTAATTTGCCATAACTCAACCAATACTTCACCATTTTCAAAAGTATTTATATCAGCATGCTCAGCGTGAGAAACTCTACATAAACATGGCAAAAGAATGGAGAATTAAAAGGTTCGAAAACCTAACCTCTTGAAGAGCAGTCACTGAAATCAAGCGATTCAAGGCCTTGCAAGTGTGTAGATCCAATCCTGAGATGATATTATGAAGTTTGATGTATGAATTGAAGCTTGGAGATGCTTGGATCTAGTTCAAAAGTCAATTTCCATCTTCATGTTCTTGAGCTTCATGTGCTTAATTCTTCACCAAAACCTTCGATCCACACCTTGATCTGCACTCAATGATGATCAGAGAACACAAATATGCAAGAAAATTCAGGTGTTATGTGGAAGATTTTCAAATTTCAATGGAGAGAAAAATTTGGAGGGAAGAGAAATTTTGGATCTAGAAGTTGTTGTTATGAACAATTTTGTTAGAATTAAGCATTTATACCATGTGTTAATCCTGCTGAAAAATGTAATTAGCAATGGTTAATTGAAATTAGCAAAAATAAGGTGTATGACAAAAAATGGAAAAGTGTGGAGGTGCATGGCAAATTGGACGTGAACAGTACCACATGCATGATCAATTTCACTTAAAATCATCTTATGGACACAATGGCAATGGTATTTTGTTCATATGATGCACCAAATTCAAATTTCCAAATTTCCCTCCAAAATGGTCATGAAGGAGCAAATGATCATATGATGAAATTTCATGCAATGTAATGGATGATTTGGAAAATATATGTCATGACAAGCAAAATGCAAAAAGAGGCACTCAATTTGGAGTTATGAGTCAAAAGTTATGGCCTTTTGAAGTTCCATGCACACTTGGCAATGATTGGATCATATCTCCTTAACCATTCATCAGATGCTCATGATCTTGGACTTTTTGGAAATGGGAGAGAGAGATCTTCAACTTTCATGTTGGACACAAATTCATTTGAAGCTTCTTTGATGTTGGAAAGTCAAGTTGAATTTGATCCAAAAACTTTCCATTTTTGGAAACTTGAAATTACATGTCACTTTCCATTTTGGGAAACTTTTGCTTTGACCTAAAATTCTTCAATGTAGATGTTTGACATGATGAATAAGCCTTGTTTGAACATGAATTGGATGAAGAAATTCAATTCTCACACTCAAAGCCTTTAGTTGACTTGCAGTTGACTTGCATTGGTCCTTAGATGACCTGAAAATATTCTGATGAACTTGGGCCTTTGCCACTTGGGGAATTTGCTCCAAAATGAACCTATAGCTCATATAAGCTCAAAATAATGATCACATGATCCATATCTCAATGGAACCCTCATCTCTTGCACAAAGGATTCACTTGAATGTGCCTTGACCTGATGACTGCTTAAGCTGCAAGACAAATGTTATATGACATATTTTTGTACATTTTTGGTTAGTGATTAAAAGAAAAGCAATGATACACAAATGCAAGCAATGCTTGGTGATCAAGAACCACTCTCAAGAAAGATCCCACCCGCAGGGAAGGAAGCAAGGTGTCCAATGATCCTTGAGGTTTATGTAAGGCTATGATATGATGCCATGAGGGATCTTAGGGACAAAATTGGGGTCTTACAACCTTCAACAAGTTTTTTTCCAGAATTTCACATATGATACATGGTTGGACTCGTCTCAGTGTGCAGAACAAGGATCTACCATTCATTTGGCTTAATTCTCAAAGGATAATGCAAATCGAAGCAAAACATTATGCACGGCAAAACTTCAAATCAGCATAACTCAATCAATACTTCACCAAATTCAATGAAATTTATATCAGAATCATCAGTATTCAAAGTTCTACACAATTATGGCAATAAAATGAAGAATTAAGGTGATCTAATTTCCAACCTCTTGAAGAACAGTGAGTTGATTCTGTGGATTCAAGGCCTCAAAAGTGTCCAGATCTCTTCTATGAACCTTGTTATGAAGCTTTGTACACGAATTGGTTCTTGAATTGTCCTGGATCTAGCTGAACTTTAAACCTCCATGTTCATGTTCATGAGCTCAACTTGCTTGATTCTTGATGGAATTCTTCAAATCAATGCTTGATCCCTACCAAATGACACTCAAGGAACACGATTATGCAATAAAATTCATGTGTTGTGTGAAGAATTTTCAAATTTGGATTGAGAGAAAAATTGGAGGGAAATGAAAAATCTAGATCTAGAATGTGTAAGAATGAACAATTCTGTTACAATTAGGCTTTTATATGACAGGTTAATTACTTTGCTAATGATACTTAGGCTTGGCTAATGAAAATTTAATGAGAAAATGAGGTGTTATGCACAATTGGTAAATTCACCTTATGCATGGCAAAATGGACGTGAACAGTACACATGCATGGTTCACATACACTTAAAATCAGCTCATGAGCATAATTGGCTTGGAATTAAACATGTATGATGCACCAAATTTGAATTGGTCATTTTCCCTCCAAAATGTTCATGCATGGCCAAATGATCATGTGATATTATTTCATGCAATGCAATGATGGATTTGGAAAATATTGGTCATGAGAAGCAATATGCAAAAAGAGTGGCCTAAATTGGAGTTTTGGATCAAAAGTTATGGCACTTTGAAGTTTCATGCTCACTTGGTGATCATTTGCTCATAACTCCTCAACCACTCATCAGATGCTCATGATCTTGGACTTTTTGGAAATGGGAGAGAAAGATCTTCAACTTTCATGTTGACCAAAATTTCATTTGAAGCTTCTTTGATGTTGGAAAGTCAAGTTGAATGTGGTCCAAAAACTTGCCATTTTTGGAAACTTGAAATTACAGGTCACTTTCCATTTTTGGAAACTTTTGATTTGACTTCAAATTCTTCAAGGTAGATGTTTGATATGATGAATAGGACTCTTTTGGACATGAATGAAGTGTATCAAACTATTTTTCCACCTCCTAGCCCTCAATTGACTTTTATGGCCTCAGATGACCTGAAAATGCACTGTGGACTTTGAGCCTCCAACACTTGGTCAAGTTGCTTCAAAATGAACCTTGGCTCATATAAGCTCTTTAGAATACTCGTGTGGCTCTCATCTCAAGGAAATACTTGCCCTTTTACACTGATGAATCTCTTGATGCCAATGTGAAATGCAATGATGCAATGCAAGATGTAATGATAAATGACCTAAAAAAATGAAATGTATGCATGAATGAGGGGTGCAAATTTGAGGTGCTACATGGAGGTGTTCTAATACAAAAAGGGCAAGTGGT
Organism: Lathyrus oleraceus; assembly: GCF_024323335.1. Taxonomy (NCBI): domain Eukaryota; kingdom Viridiplantae; phylum Streptophyta; class Magnoliopsida; order Fabales; family Fabaceae; genus Lathyrus; species Lathyrus oleraceus. The sequence goes on from NC_066583.1 coordinate 499,787,829, forward strand.
AGCTTATGCTTTCAAAATCCTTTTGAGGTAAACATTTTGCATAGACCCATCACATTGGGGCAAGATGAGCCATACAGGAGCGAGTCCTCTCAATGTTTTCAAGCAGTTCAAGCAAAAGCTTTTTCGCACGTCAGCAACCATAAAGTTCGAGACAAGTGTCGGGGAATCATGCTACCACCCCATGAAATAACCTTTTGACAGACAAAAGCCTTTCTGGAAAGAACCTTATCTTCCAACACCCACGCAGGGGCATTTTGAAAACCTGCAAATCATTACATAAATCATCATCACGCATTAAACATGTCACTTTGCTCTAAAATAGAACCATGCATAAAATTCATCGGGTCTAACCCCATAACATGAACCTGGCATAAAAAAGCCTTGAAATACAAAATCTGATACCAAAGCCCAACATCGCTTGACCATTTCAAAGTCCAGTTCTTGTCTGGTAATTTATTTCAAAGTCCAGTTCCCGTCTGGCAACTTATTTCAAAAGCCCAGTTTCCGTCTGGAAACTTATTTCAAAAGCTCAGTTCCCGTCTGGCAACTTATTTCAAAAAGCCTAGTTCCCGTATGGCAAACCTTTTCAAAAAAACAGTTCCCCTCTGGCAATTCATTTCAAAGCCCAGTTCCCGTCTGGTAATTTATTTCGAAGTCTAGTTCTCGTCTGGCAACTTATTCCAAAGTCCAGTTCCTGTCTGGCAAACTATACCCTGTAGTGCATGTGCTAAAGTCATATTGATCTTGGTAAACTGCCTTCTTGGCCTGTCTTGCCTGTGCTGGAAGTTTTGAGATGGCGGTGCTGCAATCGTAACTGCTCCAACGGCATGGTCACGATTTTTCTTGTTATGACTCCTTTCACCGTACACAGCATTTGATTCATTCTTTCCCTGATAGGACCTTTTGGTGCTTGCAGAGGTAGTCGCCTGTATCTTTCCACTTCGAATGCCGCTTTCAACACGTTCACCTGTCAATATAAGTTCAGTGAAACCCGATGAAGAACTTCCCAGTAGATGGCTGTAGAACGGGCCAGTCAATGTACTCATGAACATGTCCACTAATTCTCGATCAGTCATAGGGGGTTTGACTCTGCCAGCCAAATCTCTCCATTTTTGAGCATACTCTTTGAAGCTTTCTTTAGAGCCCATAGTCATATTCTGCAACTGTAGCCGAGTAGGCGCCAATTCAGAATTGTACTGGTAGTGCTTGTAGAAAGCTGCCGCTAAATCAGTCCAGGTGCGGATGTTAGAGCTCTCGAGCTGATAATACCACTCCAACTGCGTGCCAGACAGGCTCTCCTGGAAGAAATGGATCCATAGTTTCCTATCAGTGGTATACGGCTGAATCTTTCTCACATAAGCTCTCAGATGCATCTGAGGACAAGACGCACCATCATACTTAGTGAAAGTGGGGATCTTGAATTTGCGAGGAATGACCATATCAGAGACCAGTCCCAAGCTTTCGAAATCCAGACCAGGCGTCTTTTGACCCTCCATAGCTAGCATACGTTCTTCCAGCAACTTATACTTATCCTCTTTTGGAGAGTACTGTTCGTCTTCATAATCTTCCTCGTCGTCCTCCTGGTTGAGAGGATCAGCATTCTCTTCTTCTGAATCATTCTCTGTCTCCTCTTCTTGATCCTTCGGAAGTCTAATCTTGATTCCCGCAGCCTGTCCTTTACGCCTTCTTCCCGGGTTAATGTAACTCACAGGTTTCTGGTCTTTCTTCTTCTCGAGCAAGAGAGCCTTCAGTTCCTGCTGCCCCTTGGATAAGCTCAGCATCATCTCCTAGAATTGAGCATTCTGAGCCTGGAGATCTTTGACAGTTTGTTCGAGAGCCATATTTCTGTTTAGAAGGAAGACCGTGAGAATATTGATCTTTTAGGATACCTGTTATGCAATGTTATGTTATGCTATGCAATGTATGAAATGTTTTCAAGGACTCCTGGAATTTAACTTTGCGTAAACCACCAAAAAGGACCTTTATTAATAATTTTTAATCAATGTTCATTACAACAAATAATAAAATACAACAAAAGCTCAAGTCTCCCAGGGATGGCTTCTTTTCGGACGAAGATATGTATTGAGTCTTCGTTCCTCATTAAGCTAGCTGGTGAGTTCTAACACTTTCTTCCTTTCAGCACAGAACTGAGCTTCAAAAGTATCCCTTTCCTCTCTCAACTGGATCCAGGATCTCTTTAATTCTTCCATATCGGTAGGCATATCTGGATAAGGAATGATCTGAGGAGTACCTCCTTCAACTTCTGGTTCAACAATCAGCGGTCCGACTGCGAGATATGGCATGCCAAGTTCACGAGCTCTTGCGCGTACCCATCTGAGATAAGGTTCCATAGGAATAGAGTTTTTCGGTCCTAAAGTACTTCTTTTCACCATGCCCCAAGCTCGCACAAATCTTTGACGGAGACCTTGGGAATCGTTGTCATAGTCAAACACCGTGCCTTGGATAATTATTTCATGTGGACCGTCTCTTCGAGCATAACCAAACTGGCGTAGGGCTAAAGCTGGGTTATAAGTAATACCCCCTCTTATCCCCAGGAGTGGTACGTTAGAGAATTCTCCACAACGGTCAATGATGATAACATTTTCTTTGAGATGAGGACACCAACGGATGTCTGAATGGGAGAGCGACATTATCCTTTGAGACCATCTCAGATTTTGCTCATTCTTCAAGACTGATTGAGGAAGGTGTGAAATAAACCACCTAGACAATAAAGGTATGCAGCACATGAGAGTCCCTTGCCTTTTCATAGTACGAGTGTGAAGGGAATGCAAAATGTCTCCGAGCAAGGTAAGCACAGGGTTATGAGTGAGAAATATCTTAATAGCATTCATATCTATGAATTGGTCTAGGTTAGGAAATAACACCAAACCATAGATTAGTAACGCTAAAACATCTTCGAAAGCATGGACATTCATAATTTTTAGGAATTCTCGGGCCTTATTTATCAGAAATTTGGCAAGTAAACCCTTAATTCCACTTCTTGCTACCCAGTTGGTTTCAATGTCTGACTTTGTCATGTGTAAAGCTGCGGCAACTTCTTCGGACTTCGGAATCTTTTCTAAACCACTGAAAGGTGTTTGATCAAGGATAGGTATCCCAAGCAGCTTGGAGAATTCTTCTAATGTGGGTACCAACTGATAATCTGGGAATGTGAAGCAATGATGTTTAGGATCGAAGAACTGGAATAAAACCCTCATCATACCCTCTTTGAAACCAGTGGTAACTAAATTGAGGAGAGAACCATGTTTCTTGATGAATTGAGCCTGATCGGGGAGTTCTGACACTAAATCCTTTAGTTGAGGAGAGATTGCTACAAAATCGATCCGGATGGTCTTCCTGGAAGCCATAACCTGTTTAACAGAGCAAAGCTAAATCCCTATGTCCTTGAAATGGTTAGTACAATGTCATGATGTTATGATGTTATGATGTTATGATGTTAAGTAAATAACAAGCACAAGCAAGTCACACAACAATCATTCCTAAGTTTTAAGGCCTTCATGAGTTCCATAGGTAAGTACCCTCCCCACTGAAGTTTGGTTGGTTCATCCTGTCCTAGAATAGTAACCGGGTTCTAAAAGGATCTCCAATCATTGACCTTCCTTTAAGTCCACTTCAGTGCAACACCAAGTGGTTGACCAAAGCTTCCTTAAAGTCCAATCTCAAAGAGTGTAGTATCGAGTCTCAACCAACCCCAGTCGGAACCGAAGTCAGTTATCTCACTACTTTCTAATGGCTAGGATGAGTCAATTAGGGTTCTAAAGGTCTGGTTAATGCTTTGGTGACACCACGCGGAAGCCAAATTTTTCCTCAAGTAAACATGAGGAACATCAGGACATCTAAAGTGTCACATTAACCGTAGCCATCATTTTGACCATTCCAGTATACGCCGGATAGTCGCGATGATCTATTGCTACTTACCTAAGGTACACTAGATCCGAGTGTAGGATCTTTCACTCAAGCATAAAAATACCCAAGCAATCCCTTAAAAGTAAATCAGACAATTTGAATAAGTGATCTTGTTTTTAAGGTAACCTCTCTTTTTAAGGATCCCCAGCAGAGTCGCCAGTTCTGTCATACGGTGAACTGACTTCGATGTGTCTTTGCTTTGGAAAGCAAATGTCGCGGATAGCAAGAGTCGCCACCGACTTTTCTTTTATCCAATAAGGAAAGGTGGAAAAGAACAGGAAAGACCTTGATTAGATTTTGGGTTCGGGAGGTACATTATACAAAGGGAAGGTGTTAGCACCCTTTGTATCCATGGTTATCCATGGGCTCTTAATTGCTTGATCACTTATGTTTGTCTGGAAAAAGTGGTTGTGAATTGTTTAGAAAATGTTTTGAAAAGAGAATTTAACTTTGTAATGATTCTTGTATGAATGTATACAAAGTGGTTATCTCGTTTAGTTTTGAAAGTTGTTTAGAAAAATATAACTCGGTAATGATTCTAGTATGAATGTATACCAAGTGGTGATTTTCTAAAAGATGTCTTGAAAGGTGTGGGGGGTGAAAAATATTTGTGAGTAAGCAATTAAGAGTTATACCTACCCGAGGTCTTTATAAGTATTTCCTATCCTTATGGGGGTAAAACTGTCCTTACTATTGAGAAGTAAGTGGTTTTATCCTTTGGATGTAAAAAGGGTCATCGTAGGGTCATCGATTGGTCATTGAAGGCAACATTTGTAAGGATACCTTAGCATTCGAAGGGACGATCATCATTTAACCGTAGGCTACACCGAAGGGTCATCGAGGGACAAAATCATATATTCGCAAGCAACATCCGAGGGACAATGATTTATTTTATGATGATTTAATCGAAGGGTCTTTGCTAAGTGTATCCCCACATTCGCGGGACATGACCATAATACCGGAGTCGTAGGGTAACAAAGAGAGGTCCAGGATCACTTATTTAAAGGCAAAGTTTTACAATTAATTAGATAGCCGTAATCAATTAGGTAATTAGGGTGAATTTCCACATTAAAATCGATTAAACAATTAGAGTGAATTTCCACATTAAAATCGATTAAACAATTAGGATGAATCTCCACATTAAAATCAACTAAATAATTAGGAGGAATCTCCACAAGGGTATCCCACAAATAAAGTGGAATACCTAGCAAGCTACTTGTTCCTGGGAATAGGTGAACCCTTACAACATTCAGCACACAGGTCAGAATACCAAATGGGGGTGCAATCGAGGATTACACCGCAAAGGAAAACACAGCAGTAGGAATGTCAGGCAAAATAACGTATGATTAACATAGAACAGATCAAATAAGCACAGAACAGAACACCCAAAATATTAGCGGCTGTCACGTTCGCCTCTGCCTCGCCTAGCGAATACTCGTTATATGCTCGCTTAGCGATGTGCTAGCGAGCGGCTGCGGGTTTTGAATTTCAGAACAGTATGACCTCAGCCTGCTGCACGCCTTATGGCGTCCAATACACAAATTACATGGTTCAACATTCACAATATTCAGGCACACTTAAATTCACATGCAAAACCTCAAATATGTTTATGAATTCAATTATAATATCACACGCAAATTAAGAACATAAAGCGGTAATGGTAATACAAACCTGTTTGCAATCGAATTGCAACCTTGAATCGGCAAATCGGATTGAGTTGGACGGAGGTGACCTTGATGCGGATGAGCTTCCTTCAGGGTTTCCTTTAGGGTTGCTCTGAATTCTCTTGGTTAGCCTCCAGGGTTTGTTGTGCCTTCTTTCTATCTCCGGTTTTCCTTCCGTTTTTCGTTCTCCCTCTTTCTCACTGAAGTTGTGGTATTTATAATGCTCTTTTTATGACCTAATGGGCTCAGAATGAAGCCCAGAATTTTCTAGGATTCGCAAGCTTCGCTAGGCGAGTGGCATAGCGAAGGGTTCGCTAGGCGAAGGATTTGCTCGCCTAGCGAGCATGCCAGTTTGGGCCATTTTCTGGATTTGGCCATCTGTGAGCCGGGTCTTTGTTCCTTTAAGGTCAATGCCTTGAGTAACGAGTTGGAGTGCCTTAAAAATGTCGGGAAAATTTTGGGGTATGACAGCTGCCCCTGTTCAATATTCTTGGACCGAAAGAGTTAGAATGGTGTATACGCCATTCGTGGTCTGGAGGTGGAAGATTATTGAACACTTAGAATGCCCAAAAATTTGCACTTGTTAATTAAAAGTTAGTCTTGATGGAGATGGGCTTAAAGATGCCCTCCAGGAAGTTTGATGATGAGAGCTTCGGAGTGCGTCGTACATTAGACGATGTCTGAAGACATGAGTGTCACACCGGGTCATACGCTAGACCATATAGTGAGTCATCCATTAGGCTGTCGACTTCGCCGGGGAGTCAGAGTGTGTTATACGCTGCTGGGGATAAGGGATCAGAATGGATCATACGCTAGACCGTATCTGAATAGCAGAGTGAGTTGTTCATTAGGCGGATGACTTCGCTGGGGAGGAAAGATCAGAATGGATCGTGCGCTAGATCGTATCTAAGTTGCGGAATGAGCCGTTCGTTAGGCTGTATCTGAAGAAGAAAGTAGTCGTACGCTAGACCACACCCCGGAATGTACCGTACACTGGGCAGTATCTCGGAATGTACCGTACGCTAGGCAGTATCTGGGGATTTGAAGGTCCAAATGGGTCGTACGCTAGACCATATTGGAGTAGTTGAAGGTCAGAATGGATCGTACGTTAGATCGTATCTGAGTTGAAGGAGTCATATGTTGAGCTGAATCAGAATGAACCGTACGCTAGGCTATATCTGATAGTATTTGTATATGTTGTATTTGCAATGAATATCTGGGATGGGCTTAATGATGCCACCATTGGGCGGATATCAGAGCGCTTGCCAGAGTGGATGCTCACATGGATTGTATCTGCGAGATGTAGTTGAATCTTGAATGTAATTGATAAAGATGTCCGTCTAGATGGACCTTTGTTTTGACTGTATCAGGAGGATAATTAACCTGAAAAACAAAGTTAGCTTCATGCCATGTCATGATGCATGAGATGTTTTATGTAACACCCTTCTATCCAAACGACATATTTAAATATATTATCAGAGTACAACATGTAGAAGAGTTTACATTTCTTACAACATAACACTTATTGCATTACAACATAAAACATATTATTTAATATTTAAAACTTCGCAGCGGACAACGACACCAATATTATAATTCATCATATAACAATTCATAATAATATCTCAACATTTAGTCATCATAAACAACGTAAATAATGACCACTATCTATCGAATCCCATGACCCCGGTGTCACATGACCAGAGCATTTGACTCGACTCTGTAGAATAACTCTACACTTATTCTTCAAACCTCAACAATAGCTACTCCTCTTTATCTGCACATTGCTCATCATAGATGAACATAAACACATGCAGAAGGGGTGAGAATTACATTATTAAATAATAATATCACGACAGAAATATAAACATAAATATATTTCACATATGCCAACACAGCTCATCATAATCATCATAATCAACATACTCATGAACATCAACAAAACAACATATCAAATGCAATGCACACACCCATGCATGACTCAACACGACTCGGTATACCCATTTTGTGACCAACTACAGGATCACCACTCCCAGATTCATCACCATAGAATCCGAGTTCCCCACAAGGAACCAAGCCTCTCAACAAGCCCGGAGTCAACAACATCATTGGAACTCAGTCCGTTCATCACTAGGCATCGGCCTTTCATGAATGCATGCACACCAAACATGCATCATAATAAACATAGCAACAACAGCATCATATAGTCATGTTATCATCATCATTAATAGCATGACATTCAACTCAACAAAACAACAACAACATTACAACGATATCACATCGTCACATAACACATTCATAAGTAAACACGTAAATTCAACATATTATCATCATAAACACCTCATACACAATCATATAATCACTGTTAATTGTCTATAATACAATTACAGCGACTTACTAAGAGTTTCGCAACTCAACGTACTCAAAACTCACCAACATTAGTTTCTGCATTTTCCCAGTTCGCGCCGCCAACATAGGGACGCGCCGCGAACTCCTCCATTTTTCCAGGACGCGCCGCGAACGAAGGATTGCGTCGCGAACAATTAAATTCGCTTCAGTACGCGCCGCGAACGATGCGTTACAGAACTCCTCTGAATCCTGCCCAGTTCGCGCCGCGAACTGGGCTTCGCGCCGCGAATCGCGCGCGAACAGAAGCCCTCTGCTGCAGAATCAGCGCAGCTTTGCTTCTCTACTCGCCACAACTCATACCCCACAGCTAACAACCCAATATCAACATTTAACAGTCATATATACACAACATACTTCGATTACAGTGCATATAACGCAACAAAACTCACAGATCGGAGAATTTTCCATCAAAACCCCAACTTTCCCAATCTCCCTAAAATCCCCAAAATTCATCAACAATCCAACATATATCATGAAATTGCTCGCATATTATCGTTTAATAAGGTTCAGACCCCTTACCTCTTTGGATTGAAGGAAGCTCTGAGCACTCTTTGGCCTTTTCCTCTTCCTTCTCTTTCTCTTCAGCGTTTCTCCCTCTTTCTCTGACTCTGAAGCAAAACACGTGAAAACAACCTGAGTTCTCACTTTGGCCTCTTTTATCCCATTTCCACTTTTACCCTTCCACTCTTCATATTCCATTTATTTTATTTATTTAATTATTATTAAAATCAATAACATCTATAATAATAATAATAATAATTCCCAATAATTCAACTTTATTTAATTAAATTAATAAAATAATATTAACTCAATTAAATAATTCTCTTATTTTAATCGGGGTGTTACATTTTATGCTTATGAAAATAAATGCGAACAATGTATGCATGCGTATGTTGTGAAATGATGTAATGAATGAATTATGCGTCTGAAAAGCTTTTTTTTTTTTTTTTTTTTTTTTTGGCGACCCCCTGGGGAAAATAAATCCCCATCTTCTGGTTGGAGATACTTGTATTGATGACCCTTTCTTAGCTAGGGATACTTGATTTCCGTCTGATGGTAGAAATATTTAACAGAAGCCCGGCTGGGGGCGGAAGAGATGACCCGTCCGTCTAGTAATGCCAATTTCTTCTGGGGAATAATTGGCTTTGCTGGGAATAGAATCAGCACCCGGATTCACTGGAACGCATGGTTAGACCTTATCCTCGATCCCAGAGTCTTGTAGTAATCGCTACTTCTATTTTATGCGTGCATTTTTGGTAAACATCGATCTTATTCAAATGCATATATTAATTCAAATTAAATCAATGGACGTTTACGCAAACAAAACAGAGAAAGTAAAACGAAAGCATTTTTTTGGAAATAAAATTGTATTGAGTTTGAAAGAGGGCCTATAAACAGGCAATTTGTGTACAAAGAGACAGAAATCCTAGTAAGAGGAAATTGTCGAGAACATAAAGAAAAAGCTATGAAGGAAAGGTCCTATCGATTTTAATTCTGCTACTGTCATTATGTCTTCAAGCATCTCATCTCCTGCTGTCGGGTGGAAGTGATTGGCTTGTTCAGTCCCTTGAACTTGGATGAAGCTGTCTGAGAACGGGACATAGTCATACGCTTTTAATCCCTAATTTTTGCCTGGACCGCCTTTTTCAGGTTTTCAGTCCACCAGGATACCCTTTTTCGCCCAAGCCGCCTTTTCAGGTTTTCGACTTGCCGGGTGTATACTTCTACATGTTTATCCCTAATTTTTGCCCGAACCCTTTTGGTTCGCCGGGATGCCCTTACTTTTGCCTAGGTACGTCGACCTAGCGGGTCTCTTTTATGCGTAGTATTTTTTGACTATGTCTGCGTTCACGGGATGTGGGAAGTCTTCGCCATCCATCGTAGCAAGTATCATGGCTCCACCAGAGAATACCTTCTTAACTACAAATGGCCCTTCGTATGTGGGGATCCATTTGCCTCTGGAATCACCTTGTGGTAGAATGATACGCTTGATCACCAAGTCGCCGACTTGATACACCTGTCTCTTGACCTTTTTGTTAAATGCCTGGGTCATGCGCTTCTGATATATCTTCCCATGACAAACAGCCGCAAGTCTCTTTTCATCAATCAAATTTATCTGATCGAGTCGAGTCTGAATCCATTCATCCTCGTCTAAACCTGTCTCTTTCATGATTCTTAGAGAGGGAATCTGAACTTCCACCGGTAAGACGGCTTCCATTCCGTAGACTAAAGAGAAAGGAGTTGCCCCTGTCGAAGTGCGTACTGAAGTGCGATAACCATGAAGAGCAAATGGTAACATCTCATGCCAGTCTTTGTACGTTACTGTCATCTTTTGTATGATCTTCTTGATATTCTTATTAGCATCCTCCACGGCGCCGTTCATCTTTGGCCGATACAGAGAAGAGTTATGGTGTTTTATTTTGAACTGCGTGCAGAGTTCAATAATCATCTTGTTGTTCAAATTAGTGCCATTATCAGTGATAACTCTTTCAGGGACGCCATATCGACAAATAAGACTATTCTTGATGAACCGTGCCACCACATTCTTAGTGACAGAAGCAAATGAGGCTGCCTCTACCCACTTTGTAAAGTAATCAATAGCAACCAGAATGAAACGATGTCCGTTGGAAGCAGTAGGTTTAATCTCTCCAATCATATCAATGCCCCACATTGCAAAAGGCCAAGGGGCCGTCAACACGTTCAAAGGAGCAGGAGGCACATGTACTTTATCCGCATAGATCTGGCACTTGTGACAAGTTCTGGAGTGATGGTGGCAATCAGCTTCCATGGTAGACCAATAATACCCTGATCTCAGAATCTTCTTGGCCATTGTATGTCCACTAGAGTGAGTCCCAAAAATACCGTCATGCATGTCTTCCATAATCTTTTCTGCTTCCTTTTTATTCACACAACGAAGCAAAGTCGAATCATGATTACGTTTGTATAATATTCCATTACTCAAAAAGAATTTAGCGGAGAACTTCCTCAGGAATTTTCTGTCATTGATGGACGCCCCTTCAGGGTATTCCTGAGCTTCTAAATATCTTTCTACTTTGTGGAACCAAGGTTTCTCTTCTACTTCAGCAGCGTTAAGTTCATAATAATATGTTGGTTCCTCTAGTCGTTCAATGGTGATCCTAGGAGCTTCATTGTCCCATCTGACTCTGAACATGGATGACATGGTGGCCAAGGCGTCTGCCAACTGATTCTCTTCTCGTGGGATATGTTCGAATGTAATCTCTTCAAAGTATGGGATTAATGTCAACACCCGCTCTCGATAAGGGATGAGATTCGGATGTTTAATGTCCCATTCTCCTTTGATCTGACTGATTACTAATGCTGAGTCTCCGTACACACTCAAAAACTTGATTCTCAGGTCTATAGCAACTCTGAGTCCCAAAATACATGCTTCATACTCAGCCATATTATTGGTACAATCGAAACATAGTCTAGCAGTGAAAGGCGTATGACAACCCTTGGGGGAAACGATTACAACACCAACACCATTGCCCAATGCATTAGAAGATCCATCAAAAACCATAGTCCATCGGGATCCCGGTTCGGGTCCTTCATCCGGGCCAGGTTCTTCATAATCAGTAACAAGCATGACATCCTCATCTGGGAACTCAAAATTCATAGATTGGTAATCATCCACTGCTTGATGAGCCAAATGATCGGCTAGCACGCTTCCTTTGATTGCTTTCTGGGTAGTATACTGGATATCATACTCTGTTAAAATCATCTTCCATCTTGCTATCCTTCCGGAGAGGGCAGGTTTCTCAAATATGTATTTGATAGGGTCCATCTTAGAAATCAACAAAGTGGTATGATTCAACATATACTGTCTTAGTCGGCGAGCAGCCCAGGCCAAAGCACAACAAGTTTTCTCGAGCAACGAGTATCTTGTTTCACAGTCGGTAAACTTTTTGCTAAGGTAGTATATGGCATGCTCTTTTCGACCAGACTCGTCATGTTGCCCCAACACGCACCCCATTGAACTTTCTAACACGGTCAGATACATGATTAGAGGTCTTCCTTCAACTGGTGGTATCAGGATCGGAGGTTCCTGGAGATACTTCTTGATTTTGTCAAAAGCTTCTTGACATTCGTCATTCCATATCATCTCTTGATTTTTCCTCAGTAGTTTGAAGATGGGTTTGCAGGTAGCAGTTAAATGGGAGATAAACCGGGCGATGTAATTCAAACGTCCCAAGAAACCTCTGACTTCCTTATCTGTGCGGGGAACTGGCATTTCTTGAATAGCTCTCACCTTAGCCGGGTCAACCTCAATTCCTTTACCACTGACAATAAATCCCAAGAGTTTACCGGATCTTACTCCAAAGGTGCATTTGTTCGGGTTCAATCTCAGCTTGTATTTCTTCAACCTCTCAAACAATTTGTACAAATGATCGAGATGTTCTTCTTCAGTATGAGATCTGGCTATCATGTCATCCACATATACTTCTATTTCATGATGAATCATATCATGGAACAAAACCACCATAGCACGCTGGTACGTTGCCCCGGCGTTCTTTAAACCGAATGGCATTACTTTGTAACAGAAAGTGCCCCATTGCGTCACAAACGTAGTTTTCTCCATGTCTTCAGGTGCCATCTTAATCTGGTTATAACCCGAGAATCCATCCATGAAGGAGAATACTTTGTGTTGAGCGGTGTTGTCTACCAGAACATCAATGTGCGGGAGTGGAAAGTCATCTTTGGGACTCGCTTTGTTCAGATCTCTGTAATCGACGCACATTCGCACCTTACCATCCTTCTTCGGTACCGGTACCACATTAGCAACCCATTGAGGATAAGAAGTAACAGCTAGGAAACCGGTGTTAAATTGTTTCATAACTTCGGCTTTGATTTTCTCGGACATCTCAGGACGCATGCGACGAACCTTTTGCTTAACAGGATGACAATCTTCCTTCATCGGCAAACGATGCACTACTATATCAGTATCCAGTCCTGGCATGTCTTCATAAGACCAAGCAAAAATCTCTACATAGTCATGTAACATCTGGATCAATCTTTCTTTAGTACTGTTTTCCAAGCCTGCTCCTATTTTGACTTCTTTCTTGTCCACTTCAGTACCCAGGTTTACAATTTCGATTGACTCTTCATGCGGCTGTATAGTCTTCTCTTCTTGCAGTACCAGTCTGGCAAGTTCTCCAGGTACTTCACAATCTTCCTCACTTCCATCCTCGGCTTGGTAGATCGGATTTTCGAAGTCATAATTAACAGTAGCAGAACCATTATCGACAGGATCCAGAGTGGGTGTGGATCTGCAATTCGTTACGTGAGTGTGTGTAAGAAAACATAGCTTGTTTGAAAGATGACGGGAAAGATAAAGAGCGCAATATTTGAATGCAAAACGTCCATTGATTTATTGAATGTGAATATGCTTATGAAGATGGCAAAACCCTTAACAAATTAGCTATTGTGCCCCGGGCATAGACACAATGCTTTTAAGAAGTTTAATTGTAAAAAATTAAAATTTGCAACACTAAAAAATAACAATTACTCCTGACTAAAGGAAATCGGGATAGTGTCTTCAGCCTTCCAATTATTGAGTCCGTCACCAATTGTTGGGAAAATCCAGCTATCCAGGTCGCAATCGCTATCATCATCTTCTACAACATTAATTTGATCTTTGACCATCTTTTCAGAGTTAAATCCCAGCCCAGACTTGTCAGACTTGTATGGTACGTTGATCAGTTGACCCCAACCAGTGCGACCACCATTTTCAACCACGGCTTGAGCGTCCTTCAGAGAAATCATGGCAGGAGGAACACGAATAACCTTGGGCACGAGGGGAGTTGGCTTAAGGACAGGACTGGTCGGAGGAACTACTTCAAATGACTGAGAAGGAGTCTCAAAGAATTCACCATCCATCTCGACGTATCTGAAGGCCTGCACACTACTGACAATATATTCTTCTTCTCCACACACAATAACAATCTTGCCCTCTATTGGATACCTCAGCTTTTGATGGAGAGACGAGGCTACAGCACTTGCCCCATGAATCCAAGGGCGTCCCAGCAAGCAAGAATAGGCAGGACGGATGTTCATCACGTGAAAGGTAGTGTTGAAGACTTGAGGTCCTATCTTGATAGGGAGAACCACTTCACCATGGACAACACTCTTCGCACCATCGTAAGCACGCACCACAATGTCACTAGGCTTCAGTTCAATGCTTTTACAGTCAAGTTTATCGAGCACGGCTTTCGGTAGCACATTCAAAGAAGAGCCATTATCGATCAACACATGAGCCAAGGTGATCCCCTTACACTCAATGGAGATGTGCAGAGCTTTGTTATGATTCTTTCCTGCTGGTGTCAGATCAGCATCGGAAAAGCCTAGGCCATTATCAACAGTCAGGTTAGCAACATAGTTTTCGAACTGATCGACGGAGGTCTCCTGAGGTACATGAGTAGTCTTCAAGAATTTTATCAACGCTTTGGCATGAGATTCATAAGATAATAACAAGGATAACATCGAGATCTTAGACGGAGTATGCCCCAGCTGTTCTACCACATCAAAATCACTCTTGCGGATGATTTTCAGCATTTCTTCCATTTCTTGTTTGGCAACATCTTCAGTAGCAACTCCGACGGGTATCTCTGACTGAGAAGGGTTGACTGGTTCCTTTCCTCGAGTTTCAGGGGCGGGAGGTGAGATTTCTGGAGAGAAGATCCTTCCACTTCGAGTAACTTTACTAGTCCCAACAATGTCATTAGGATTAGCAGAATTACCAACTTGTTTTACGCCATGGATGTAAACGTCACCTCCATAATTCCACGGAGTGGCTTTGCTTGAGGAATACGGTACTGGGCCAGGTGCAGTAATGATTAGGGGAGCTACCTTGGGCTCAGTAGTAATCTTCACAGGTACTCTAGTAGCGGTAATCTTCACTGGAACTTTGGACCTAGCAATCACAGATATTTCTTCCACAGGGTTTTCCACCTTAGGAATCTTTTCGAAAAGAATTGTACGATCGTCCATCATCCGCTGAATACCATCTCTCAACTTCGGGCAATCATCGGGTCGAAGTACACAAAGACCGCAACTTTCAGCACAACCTGGAAATAAACCAGCTTGCAATAAATTCTTCTTGATGATCAGGAGAGGAGATGTTAAATCAGCTACATTAGAAATGTGAGAATTGTCATCCACAGCATTAACAGTCTTGTCATGGTTAGGCATAGGTGCAGTGATGACATTAGGAGTCCCTGGAGGATCAAATTCAATTTCACCAGCGTCGATCATATCCTGAATCTTATTCTTCAACGACCAACAATCGTTTGTATCATGCCCGGGGCTATCGGAGTGATATGCACACCTGGCATTGGGATTATAACGAGAAGAAGTGGTGTTGGGATTCGTAGGAGGATCTTTGAGGGTAATCAAATTTGCTTTTAGCATACCCTGCAGTGCCTGTGCTAAAGTCATATTGATCTTGGTAAACTGCCTTCTTGGCCTGTCTTGCCTGTGCTGGAAGTTTTGAGATGGCGGTGCTGCAATCGTAACTGCTCCAACGGCATGGTCACGATTTTTCTTGTTATGACTCCTTTCACCGTACACAGCATTTGATTCATTCTTTCCCTGATAGGACCTTTTGGTGCTTGCAGAGGTAGTCGCCTGTATCTTTCCACTTCGAATGCCGCTTTCAACACGTTCACCTGTCAATATAAGTTTAGTGAAACCCGATGAAGAACTTCCCAGTAGATGGCTGTAGAACGGGCCAGTCAATGTACTCATGAACATGTCCACTAATTCTCGATCAGTCATAGGGGGTTTGACTCTGCCAGCCAAATCTCTCCATTTTTGAGCATACTCTTTGAAGCTTTCTTTAGAGCCCATAGTCATATTCTGCAACTGTAGCCGAGTAGGCGCCAATTCAGAATTGTACTGGTAGTGCTTGTAGAAAGCTGCCGCTAAATCAGTCCAGGTGCGGATGTTAGAGCTCTCGAGCTGATAATACCACTCCAACTGCGTGCCAGACAGGCTCTCCTGGAAGAAATGGATCCATAGTTTCCTATCAGTGGTATACGGCTGAATCTTTCTCACATAAGCTCTCAGATGCATCTGAGGACAAGACGCACCATCATACTTAGTGAAAGTGGGGATCTTGAATTTGCGAGGAATGACCACATCAGAGACCAGTCCCAAGCTTTCGAAATCCAGGCCAGGCGTCTTTTGACCCTCCATAGCTAGCATACGTTCTTCCAGCAACTTATAATTATCCTCTTTTGGAGAGTACTGTTCGTCTTCATAATCTTCCTCGTCGTCCTCCTGGTTGAGAGGATCAGCATTCTCTTCTTCTGAATCATTCTCCGTCTCCTCTTCTTGATCCTTCAGAAGTCTAATCTTGATTCCCGCAACCTGTCCTTTACGCCTTCTTCCCGGGTTAATGTAACTCACAGGTTTCTGGTCTTTCTTCTTCTCGAGCAAGAGAGCCTTCAGTTCCTCCTGCCCCTTGGATAATCTCAGCATCATCTCCTGGAATTGAGCATTCTGAGCCTGGAGATCTTTGACAGTTTGTTCGAGAGCCATATTTCTGTTTAGAAGGAAGGCCGTGAGAATATTGATCTTTTAGGATACCTGTTATGCAATGTTATGTTATGCTATGCAATGTATGAAATGTTTTCAAGGACTCCTGGAATTTAACTTTGCGTAAACCACCAAAAAGGACCTTTATTAATAATTTTTAATCAATGTTCATTACAACAAATAATAAAATACAACAAAAGCTCAAGTCTCCCAGGGACGGCTTCTTTTCGGACGAAGATATGTATTGAGTCTTCGTTCCTCATTAAGCTGGCTGGTGAGTTCTAACACTTTCTTCCTTTCAGCACAGAATTGAGCTTCAAAAGTATCCCTTTCCTCTCTCAACTGGATCCAGGATCTCTTTAATTCTTCCACATCGGTAGGCATATCTGGATAAGGAATGATCTGAGGAGTACCTCCTTCAACTTCTGGTTCAACAATCAGCGGTCCGACTGCGAGATATGGCATGCCAAGTTCACGAGCTCTTGCGCGTACCCATCTGAGATAAGGTTCCATAGGAATAGAGTTTTTCGGTCCTAAAGTACTTCTTTTCACCATGCCCCAAGCTCGCACAAATCTTTGACGGAGACCTTGGGAATCGTTGTCATAGTCAAACACCGTGCCTTGGATAATTATTTCATGTGGACCGTCTCTTCGAGCATAACCAAACTGGCGTAGGGCTAAAGCTGGGTTATAAGTAATACCTCCTCTTATCCCCAGGAGTGGTACGTTAGAGAATTCTCCACAACGGTCAATGATGATAACATTTTCTTTGAGATGAGGACACCAACGGATGTCTGAATGGGAGAGCGACATTATCCTTTGAGACCATCTCAGATTTTGCTCATTCTTCAAGACTGATTGAGGAAGGTGTGAAATAAACCACCTAGACAATAAAGGTATGCAGCACATGAGAGTCCCTTGCTTTTTCATAGTACGAGTGTGAAGGGAATGCAAAATGTCTCCGAGCAAGGTAAGCACAGGGTTATGAGTGAGAAATATCTTAATAGCACTCATATCTATGAATTGGTCTAGGTTAGGAAATAACACCAAACCATAGATTAGTAACGCTAAAACATCTTCGAAAGCATAGACATTCATAATTTTTAGGAATTCTCGGGCCTTATTTATCAGAAATTTGGCAAGTAAACCCTTAATTCCACTTCTTGCTACCCAGTTGGTTTCAATGTCTGACTTTGTCATGTGTAAAGCTGCGGCAACTTCTTCGGACTTCGGAATCTTTTCTAAACCACTGAAAGGTGTTTGATCAAGGATAGGTATCCCAAGCAGCCTGGAGAATTCTTCTAATGTGGGTACCAACTGATAATCTGGGAATGTGAAGCAATGATGTTTAGGATCGAAGAACTGGAATAAAACCCTCATCATACCCTCTTTGAAACCAGTGGTAACTAAATTGAGGAGAGAACCATGTTTCTTGATGAATTGAGCCTGATCGGGGAGTTCTGACACTAAATCCTTTAGTTGAGGAGAGATTGCTACAAAATCGATCCGGATGGTCTTCCTGGAAGCCATAACCTGTTTAACAGAGCAAAGCTAAATCCCTAAGTCCTTGAAATGGTTAGTACAATGTCATGATGTTATGATGTTATGATGTTATGATATTAAGTAAATAACAAGCACAAGCAAGTCACACAACAATCATTCCTAAGTTTTAAGGCCTTCATGAGTTCCATAGGTAAGTACCCTCCCCACTGAAGTTTGGTTGGTTCATCCTGTCCTAGAATAGTAACCGGGTTCTAAAAGGATCTCCAATCATTGACCTTCCTTTAAGTCCACTTCAGTGCAACACCAAGTGGTTGACCAAAGCTTCCTTAAAGTCCAATCTCAAAGAGTGTAGTATCGAGTCTCAACCAACCCCAGTCGGAACCGAAGTCAGTTATCTCACTACTTTCTAATGGCTAGGATGAGTCAATTAGGGTTCTAAAGGTCTGGTTAATGCTTTGGTGACACCACGCGGAAGCCAAATTTTTCCTCAAGTAAACATGAGGAACATCAGGACATCTAAAGTGTCACATTAACCGTAGCCATCATTTTGACCATTCCAGTATACGCCGGATAGTCACGATGATCTATTGCTACTTACCTAAGGTACACTAGATCCGAGTGTAGGATCTTTCACTCAAGCATAAAAATACCCAAGCAATCCCTTAAAAGTAAATCAGACAATTTGAATAAGTGATCTTGTTTTTAAGGTAACCTCTCTTTTTAAGGATCCCCAGCAGAGTCGCCAGTTCTGTCATACGGTGAATTGACTTCGATGTGTCTTTGCTTTGGAAAGCAAATGTCGCGGATAGCAAGAGTCGCCACCGACTTTTCTTTTATCCAATAAGGAAAGGTGGAAAAGAACAGGAAAGACCTTGATTAGATTTTGGGTTCGAAAGGTACATTATACAAAGGGAAGGTGTTAGCACCCTTTGTATCCATGGTTATCCATGGGCTCTTAATTGCTTGATCACTTATGTTTGTCTGGAAAAAGTGGTTGTGAATTGTTTAGAAAATGTTTTGAAAAGAGAATTTAACTTTGTAATGATTCTTGTATGAATGTATACAAAGTGGTTATCTCGTTTAGTTTTGAAAGTTGTTTAGAAAAATATAACTCGGTAATGATTCTAGTATGAATGTATACCAAGTGGTGATTTTCTAAAAGATGTCTTGAAAGGTGTGGGGGGTGAAAAATATTTGTGAGTAAGCAATTAAGAGTTATACCTACCCGAGGTCTTTATAAGTATTTCCTATCCTTATGGGGGTAAAACTGTCCTTACTATTGAGAAGTAAGTGGTTTTATCCTTTGGATGTAAAAAGGGTCATCGTAGGGTCATCGATTGGTCATTGAAGGCAACATTTGTAAGGATACCTTAGCATTCGAAGGGACGATCATCATTTAACCTTAGGCTACACCGAAGGGTCATCGAGGGACAAAATCATATATTCGCAAGCAACATCCGAGGGACAATGATTTATTTTATGATGATTTAATCGAAGGGTCTTTGCTAAGTGTATCCCCACATTCGCGGGACATGACCATAATACCGGAGTCGTAGGGTAACAAAGAGAGGTCCAGGATCACTTATTTAAAGGCAAAGTTTTACAATTAATTAGATAGCCGTAATCAATTAGGTAATTAGGGTGAATTTCCACATTAAAATCGATTAAACAATTAGAGTGAATTTCCACATTAAAATCGATTAAACAATTAGGATGAATCTCCACATTAAAATCAACTAAATAATTAGGAGGAATCTCCACAAGGGTATCCCACAAATAAAGTGGAATACCTAGCAAGCTACTTGTTCCTGGGAATAGGTGAACCCTTACAACATTCAGCACACAGGTCAGAATACCAAATGGGGGTGCAATCGAGGATTACACCGCAAAGGAAAACACAGCAGTAGGAATGTCAGGCAAAATAACGTATGATTAACATAGAACAGATCAAATAAGCACAGAACAGAATACCCAAAATATTAGCGGCTGTCACGTTCGCCTCTGCCTCGCCTAGCGAAGGCCTAGCGAATACTCGTTATATGCTCGCTTAGCGATGTGCTAGCGAGTGGCTGCGGGTTTTGAATTTCAGAACAGTATGACCTCAGCCTGCTGCACGCCTTATGGCGTCCAATACACAAATTACATGGTTCAACATTCACAATATTCAGGCACACTTAAATTCACATGCAAAACCTCAAATATGTTTATGAATTCAATTATAATATCACATGCAAATTAAGAACATAAAGCGGTAATGGTAATACAAACCTGTTTGCAATCGAATTGCAACCTTGAATTGGAAAATCGGATTGAGTTGGGCGGAGGTGACCTTGATGCGGATGAGCTTCCTTCAGGGTTTCCTTTAGGGTTGCTCTGAATTCTCTTGGTTAGCCTCCAGGGTTTGTTGTGCCTTCTTTCTATCTCCGGTTTTCCTTCCGTTTTTTGTTCTCCCTCTTTCTCACTGAAGTTGTGGTATTTATAATGCTCTTTTTATGACCTAATGGGCTCAGAATGAAGCCCAGGATTTTCTGGGATTCGAAAGCTTCGCTAGGCGAGTGGCATAGCGAAGGGTTCGCTAGGCGAAGGATTTGCTCGCCTAGCGAGCATGCCAGTTTGGGCCATTTTCTGGATTTGGCCATCTGTGAGCCGGGTCTTTGTTCCTTTAAGGTCAATGCCTTGAGTAATGAGTTGGAGTGCCTTAAAAATGTCGGGAAAATTTTGGGGTATGACAATCAGCATACTTATGCATAACATTATATAAAATAAAAAAAATCATTTGCATTCTCATACACATCCAAATATCCCCAACAATTGCATACGTACATGCATCTCATGCATCATCCCATGCATGGTATTCCCATCTAAAGTGGAACATCATACGAGAATCAAACATAAAATATCAGGATCCAAGGTCATTCATGTGTATCTTGGACATTTCTCATTTCCAAATGAAGTTATTACCCTGCATATGCTCGTGGGATTATTTCTCAGCAAATCATTTTTCAACTTTATGATTAATAATAATATTCCCTACATTTTTCTTTACAATCATTGCTCCCCAAGCAGAGGTTACCCTAAAAAGTCTCTTGTAAGCTTTTCCCCCTACAGAGCATTTCTAGTAAATCTCCCTCAAAAAGGAGTCCTTTCTTAAATTGTCCCCAACAGACGAATGTTTAAGATACTGCTTCATTTATCTGGAGAATCTCATTTATCTGTTTGAGATACTGCTTTAGTTATCTGGAGAATCTCATTTATCTGTTTGAGATACTGCTCTAATATCCTCGGAGAGTCTTAGATTCAATTAAGGTATTTTCCCCTTTGCTGGAATATCCTAATTCTATCATATAAGATGCTGTTTCGACCTGATACAGAGAATCTCATTTTTACTGTTTGAGATACTGCTTCATCAATATGAAGAGTCTCATTCCCGATTTTCTTTTAGAGATACTGCTCTAATATCCTCGGAGAGTCTTATATTCAATTAAGGTATCTTTCCCTTGTTGGAATATCTTAATTCTATCAGATAAGATGTTGCTTCGACTCGATACAGAGAATCTCATTTTTACTGTTTGAGATACTGCTTCATCAATATGAAGAGTCTCATTCCAGATTTTTTTTAGAGATACTGCTCTAATATCCTCGGAGAGTCTTAGATTCAATTAAGGTATCTTTCCCTTGCTGGAATATCTTAATTCTATCAGATAAGATGCTGCTTCGACTCGATACAGAGAATCTCATTTTTACTATTTGAGATACTGCTTCATCAATATGAAGAGTCTAATTTCAGATTTTTTAGAGATACTTCTCTAATATCCTCGGAGAGTCTTAGATTCAATTAAGGTATCTTTCCCTTGTTGGAACATCTTAATTCTATCATATAAGATGCTACTTCGACTCGATACAGAGAATCTCACTTTTACTGTTGATATGCTGCTTCATCAATATGAAGAGTCTCATGCCAGATTTTCTTTATACTGCTCTAGCATCCTGAAAAATCTTGAGATTTAGCTAGGGATGTCATTCCATTACTAACATATCTCGACTATGACGTCCAAGATACTGTTCTGACGACTCCCAGAAAGTCTTGGCTGTTCCATTTTACTTTAGGATAACGTCTCTCACTATTTCTCACTGCATTTTCTTCCTATATTTTCTTCCTTGCATTTCCAAGGACAAAATTTGGGTATTTTCGTATTTAATTACCTTCCACTAGGAATGTACGAAAACTATTGTCATTCTTACCTTCTAGTTCAAGATAATGAAATAGGGGTAGCTGTCATATCCCCATTTTTGTCCGGGCATATTTAAATTTTTGTAAAATCGATTTCATTTTTAATTTGCATCATATGCATAACATGACATGCATTCCATCATGAATAATAACTAAAATATCAGTCAGAATAAATTTATTGAAAATACAGACAAATCGGTTGAATCATTTCTCAAGAACGTGCACAAATCAGCAGGTAAAAAGTTTCAAAATTAAAATTACAGACACCAGTATTATTAATTTACGGTTCACGTAGTTTAAACTGGTGTGCTCGTTGTTTATTTTAGCGGCTGTTTTGATTTCATTTTGACCCGCCTGCGCCTTTTAACCGGTGCAAATTTATTTCAAAATTTGAAGAAATGCTGTATTTTTTCAATAAGTATATTTTGTGCTGATCATTTTAGTGTGTCTGATTTAATTTTTCAAGCAAATTTGCATTCGACTTCTATTTATAATCAATCCTTTTATTTCTTTGTTTTAATATTCAAAATTAGAGATTTGTTTATTATTATAATTTTCAAAATTAAATTACTGTGTAAGAATAAGGTTTTGTCCGTTGGAGATTGTTATATTTTACTCTCTCTGCTGACTTCACAATGGGGACCAACAGACACTAACTTACTCTCTCTCTCTCAAAAAATAAAAATAAAAGGATTAAAAACGGAAAAAGAGAAGAAGCCTCTGGGTCTTTCCCTGAGCGCCTCACCCTTAACCATTACGATTCCTCTTCTTCAAATACTCCATCGTCTTCCACCCTTTCACCACACTAACACCTCATTTTCGCTTCCGTCAAAACAACCAACCGCGCCTCCGACAGTTCTCCACCACTTCGTCCTCTGGATTCAACACCTCCAACTTCGCCTCGTTTCTTTCCGCCGTGCTTCCACAACCGACGAAACCAAGCAACAAACCTTCCAGCTCTGCAACGACAACAAATGACAGCAGTAACACAACTTCGGTAAATATCTCGATTTCGTATGCTTACTGTGTTGTGATTTTAAGAACAACTCTGTTATTACAGTAAACTTTTATCACTGGTTTGTGTTGATTTCTCTTGTATCACAACCTGTTGCAACTATTATAGTAATATGGATATTCTGAAATTGATTCCATTTGGTAATCGGTTTGAATACGACTTTGGCCTCATTATTCTCTACTGATTTCATATTGTATTTTAGTCTGTAGATTATCTTACCAAAGTGTTGATGTAACTAACTCTAGAAGGTTTTTGAAATTCTGGTATCAGAAATGAGATGTCGAATGCAATGTCACGACACTAATATCTGAATTACACTAACAGAAGAAAGATAAAGAAAGGTAATGCAAAAGACACAAGCAATTGTTAACCCAGTTCGGTCCAACTCACCTACATCTGGGGGCTACCAAGCCAGGAAGGAAATTCACTAAAATAGAATCAATTCAAAGACTCTCCGTACACTTCAACAAGTTACAGTCTTTCTCACCTAATCTCTACCCATGAAATTTCTACCTAAGCACTCTTAGATATGAGAACCCACTCACTTCCCTATAATCACACTTGTGATCTTAAACAACAATCCCTTGAGAAAAGAAAATACTTTTCAATAACACACTCTTGATTTTACTTCACAGTTTCAATCAAGAAGACACACTCTTGATCTTGCTTCACAGCTTTGATCAAGAAGACACACACTTGATCTTGCTTCACAACTTTGATCAAGTAGACACACACTCTTGCTTAACAGCTTTAGAGTGACAAATTACAACCACAAATCAGTCCAATTCAATCATCAAAAGATGACTTGAATGGCTTACAAGTCTTACGACTAAACAGACACAAACCCTAGCTCTCTCTCTCTATATTTCGCTCAGTATTGGTTGTGTTATAAAACAGGTTTTCTAAGTCCCTTTTTATAGAAGCATTCAGCTGGGCTTGGACATCTTGAAAACCCTAAATCTATTTTCCAATCAAATCTTTTTATAACAGCTGGTTAGATCTCCTTGGAAAATAAGTAAATCAGGTTGTAATCCATGATTGAATGTGCCAGCTAATCAGATCTTCAATCATACATAGATTGCCATTAATTGTGCAATCACAAAACACCAGACATTCACACTGAATGTTCTGTGTACAGGATGTCATGACATCGGGTCTGACATCCTGGAAAAATCCTGCATAATTCAATAATTCCTTTTATAACTTTCAGCAGGTACAACCATATCAGATGCCATGACCTTGTGTATGACATCTTGAAATAATCCTGCATGAACATGTCTTTCATTTAAGCTCCAGCAGGTACATTCATAACAGATGCCATGACCTTGTGTATGACATTCTGAAACAATCCTGCATGATCATGTTCTTTAAGCTTCAGCAGGTACATAGGATATCTCATGTTAAGACATCACACATAACATCTTGTGAACACTCTTTGTTTTACCAAAATTACTGCCAACACTTAGAATCAACAGTTTTTGCTGTTATGATGATTTGTGAGCATTATACATATTGAATTGCAACTTATATTTGGCACGTTCAGTTGGTTTTCCGTTTGGCAAAGTGTTATATTGTTCATATGGGCAAGGCTTGTGTTTATTGTTATATCCAACAGGTTTGTTGATGTTATTCTCTTTACGTCCTATTAATCGTATCATATTGATTTTGTGGGCATATTGAACTTCATGATGTGTTATGTCGGGGTAATTTAGTATTGATTACAATGGATTGGTTATAGGTTTAATGCTATTATTTTCTTGCTGCGGAATTAAAATGGTTTGGCATCGCGTATAATAGTTTATGTCATGTTTTCCTGGATGTTATGTTGTTTGTTATAGCCATAGTTTTGGTTTTGATTCGGTTGCAGTAATCTATGCTGATGGGTATGTTGTAATATTCTTTTCCGGCGTATTTTTGATGTGATCGTGTTGTTGTTGTTGTGTGCTTAAGTTGTCGCATTTAAAATCGAATATCATTCGCAGCTTCGACGTGTAAATGTTTCGATTATATTTCTGTTTCAATTGCATATTTACTTCCTTTCCGATTGGGTTATACCGTTTTGGTATTCGATATTATAATGTTGAAAATACTGTTATAAACAGGAACTTGTATCATATTCTGGTTATGTTCTAGCTGTTGAATCATGCTTATAGCTCTAATATTTGTTTCGGTTTCAATATGGTTGCATTACATGTCGGCTTTATTGCATAAATTTCAATGCCGTATCTTCTGTGATGGAGTGTGTTTCAGGATGAATAACCTTGTAAATATTCATAAGTTGTTTTTTATTATGCTACATTATTATGCTAGTTTCTATAATATTGATTCAGTGGAAGATTCTTATAAGGTTCAAGTTATATCATGTACTGTTTTTCTATAGGCTTTTCTTGTTAATTTTGATTTATTTACATTGTTATTGGTGTTTGTTTTGTATAAAAGCATTTGTGAGTATCCTGTATATTGGGCATTTGGGGATTGTGTAGATGTTGTAGCTGGTGCTCATTCTTGGCTTAAGTTTGATACTATTATGAACTTGCCATGAATTCTTTCGTGGTAATTTCTAAAAGGATGCGCACGAAGTTGATGAGTGTTAATCATGTTTGGTGGATATTTCCCAAAACTTATGTTCTTCCATTTCTAAACATTCTGATATTGTTAAGTTTTTTTAAATTATTAAAGTAGTGTACATTGAATAATTAGATTTTAGTTTTGTTTCTAATAGTATAATTATTATTAGTTATTGAAACTCAATTTTATGTTTTGTTCCCAAGAGCACAATTGGTTTTGTTTTGGTTGGTTGTGTTAAAAGAAACATAGACTTTTTATTTAGTCTCTGATGTAATCCCTTTTATTTTACCATTGTGAAAATGAATTTTATCTTTCTATCCATGGGTATCTTGTCATTTATAGTGTGCCCATTAAGAGTGCAATGTAAATATAATATTGTGTTACTACTATTTCATTCCATTTTAAACCGATTTTCTTTTACCTACGGATTCGACTCTATGTCGTTATGCCGCCAAAGTTTCTATAAATTAATTGTATATTTTCACCGTGTTACGATATTGCGTATCACACAAATCATATTGTCATTTCGCTCTAACCGGTTTTGAGCATATTGTAACCAATTCAATCCAATCTTTTTTTAATCGACGTTATCACATATTTTCATTCTTTTAATTAAATTGATTAATCAATTGAAATTTTGCTTAATTAGTTAATTACTATTAATTAATTTTAATTAACATGATTATTTGGTTTGAATAAATAATTTTGATAATTAATCTTAATTAATTTAATTAATCGATTTAATCAAACTTTAATTAATTAATTTGGTTAATCAAATATTGATTGATTTATTTCATTTCATTTCATCATCAATCCAAAACCATTAAAATCATAATTCTCGATTCAAAATTGAGCCCATTTTCAAAAAACCTTTGTAAGTCGATCGCTTTTAAAGCATCGCCGTCAACCTCACATAGCTTACTCTTGGGCTTTCTTACAATGAGACCTATTCGATTTTTTAGTCGAGTAGATGATTGATTCACTAATAAAATCCATTTCATTCGTAAACACAAATTTAAAACCTCGATCCAACATCGAGTATTCTTATTTAAAATTAAATTGAAATACCTAATCATAATTAAACACCATTTCATTTGGGAATGAAAAAGGGGATGATTTTGAGTTTTCAACTCCTCTCCTCGATTATTTGAATACGAGTTCTCTTACTCGGTTAGTCAAATGGTCGTCACTTCTATCCACCTAAGCACAAACAAATCGAATCATTTTATTATAAGAAACGAAAAAGGAGATGACATTGAGTTTTCAATTTTTCTCCTCGATTATTTGAATACAAGTTCTCTTACTTGGTTAGTCAAATAATTGTCGTTCCTCTACAAACTTCTAAACCCCGATTAAATCAAAACACTGTCATAATAAGTGAAATGAAAAAGGAGATGGTCTTGAGTTTTCAATTCCTCTTTTCAAATGCTTGGATGTGAGTTGTTTTACTCAGTCGTTCAAGTACTTGTCGTTCATTCTAAAATACGTCAAACATACACAAGCCTATTTTGATAGTCACTCAGATGAAAAAGAAAGTGGTATAGAGTCTTCTATTCCCTTTCCCGATTATTGGGATACGAGTTGTCTTACTCGGTTATCCGAGTATTCTTCATCCATTCAAAATACATTAATCATCATTAAAATCCTTTTACAATTAAGGATGAAAAAGAAAGCGGTCTAGAGTCTTCTATTCCTTTTCCTGGTTATTAGGATACGAGTTGTCTTACTCGATTATCAGAGTAATCGTCATCCATTCAAAACACCTTAATTATTATCCAATCCTTTTCATAATTACTCAGATGAAATAGAAAGCGGTCTAGAGTCTTCTATTCCCTTTCCCGACTATTAGGATACGAGTTGTCTTACTCGACCATCCGAGTAATCGTCATCCATTCAAAACACCTTAATTATTATCCAATCCTTTTCATAATTACTTAGATGAAACATAAAGCGGTCTAGAGTCTTCTATTCCCTTTCCCGACTATTAGGATACGAGTTGTCTTACTCGACCATCAGAGTAATCGTCATCCAACCAAAAAATCTCAACACAACCAATCTATCTTTTCTCACCCTCGTGCGATCGAAACCAAACAAAACATTCAACACAATAACTCAACTCGTCACCCCCGTGTGACCAAAACTCTTTTCAGAAAGAACATTATTTAATCCTTTCTAATGCGCACAACAAACTAGCGCTTAAGCCTCCGCCGAGAGTAGACAAGCCAACGTCTAGCCTTTAGAATGCGACCTAAACATATGTTCACTAAAAGACACCAACCAACCGTAGTTCCCCGAACTACGAATGCTCTGATTTCCTTATTGCACTATAAGGATACGTAGACAGGAGATTGTTGTATCTTCGCGAGCACACTAATAAAAAACCTCCCTTTTCCCCCTTTTGAGGTTCCCATCAATTTCTATTTACAATATATTTATAACTCGAAGATAACAAACAAACATAAATTAACACTCGAAACGCACATTAGAATTAAAAGGTTCCCGTTGAATACAACGGACGTAAGGGGTGCTAATACCTTCCCCTTACGTAATCCACTCCCGAACCCGAATATGGTTGCGACGACCATTATTCCATTTCCTTAAGGTTTTATCGATATTTCCCTATCCCTTCATTGGGATAAATAAAGTTCGGTGGCGACTCTGTTCGAACGTAATTTTTTCCGCGACCATCGCGAGGAATCGTATTTTTCGAGATGCGAAAGATGGCGACTCTGCTGGGGACACGCTCCAAGCAAAAGAGAGTGAAGCCTAATTTAGTTCAGTTGATGTATTATGTGTTAATTTTATCTGTTTGTTATTTATTCTGTTATTATTATTCTGTCATAATTATTGTATTGTGATTTATCGAATATGTCTTATTTGAGGCTCTCTATTAGTGGTACTTTGTGAGATAGACTTTCTACCAGAGTCTGAGAAAAACCGTAAGACTAAGTTGGTTGTTGCGTAGTGGGCGCCCACAAGGAGTCTTCCTTGTTAGGAAGATACGAAGACCCCGCCTAGAGGAGATTCTCTTGAGATATTATTGCCCGACGAGTCTTCGTCACGACGATAGTATTTTCAAGTTGGATCAATGACTCTAGGGACCTTTTAACCCACTCTATCCGACGGTTATGTAGTATTTGTGAAGACATGGTTTCTCGAGGATTTTGATGAAGACAACGATGCACGTATAGGATCAATCATCAAAGAATGGATCAAGACTTCAATAGAGCAAATTCACATAAAAGTTTCAATCATACATAGCTCAAAGTCGCTCGAGAAATTGATCACAAAGGTATTGGAATTTAATCTTAGTTAATGTTTATATATAAAGTGTTCAATTGATTGATTGCATGCATAATATGATATGGACACTTAGAATTTATTTCAAAATGGTTACAGCTTTTAAAAGTTCTCAATATTTCCTTTTTTCAATAGTGGTAACCGGTTAACACTTTGGGGGTAACCGGTTAACCCGAAACAAAATTCAATTTCTGGGTAGATTTTGTTAACATGTAACCGGTTAACACTTTCATGGTAACCGGTTACACAGTTTAAAATTTGAATTTTTCTTAACGTTACAATTAATGTAACCGGTTAACACAATTTGGGTAATCGGTTACTACTGGGAATTTTTGCAGAAAAATTACAACTTTTCATATTTTCAATTCATGCTTCTTCTCTATGAACCATGGCATCCAGTGGTTGTTTGCACCTGTTTAAAGAGGTTCATAGAAGGATATTTAAACCAAAAAAATTCAGATTGCAAATCACCTTCTGAAAAATTAATTTTCACAATCTTGCGTTGTTTACTATTTTCAAAGATAAGTGTCCAAAATTCATATGCATCATTTGAACACTTCTATAAACATTGTGAGATTGATTATTCCAAAAGGAGAAGATCAATCCTTTGATTGATGTGCAGATATTTCCAGATTATTCAAACTTCCATTTAAATTATACACTTATTGTTCTTCACATCTTAATTTTTCCAGCATTAGTGGAATTAAGATAGTGAGTGTTTTATCCTTACTTGTTTGATAGTAAGAGGTGGATATGAGAGGATTGTTTCTTATCACTAAGAAGGTTTCCTTGTTTGTTTAGAAACAAGAGAGTCACTTTGAGAGGATTGTTCTCATAAGTGGACTTTGTTGGAAATCCAAGAGTTTGTTCTTGGTGGTCTTTGTTGGTCATTGTACAAGTCCAAACAAATAGTGAAAATCTCTTTCTTGTTGAAAGGGGACTGGATGTACCTTCGGATTATGAAGGGAACCAGGATAAATCTCTGTGCCATTATTTTTCTGCACTTTACTACTTTCATAAACACCACTATAAACTAGAAAAATAATCCTTACAACAAGAAAATTTCAAGGTTTCTAATTCACCCCCCCCCCCCTCTTAGACTGATCCAAAATGGCTTCCGCAAATAATAATCTAGTCTTCAGAGATGGTGGTAGCAATAACAAGCCTCCACTATTCTGTGGTGAATACTTTGACTTCTAGTAAATTCGGATGAAGGCTCATTTAGAAGCACAAGGAGAAGAAATATGGGATCCTGTCCAAAATGGTCCTTTTGTTCCTACAACGGTTGTTAACGGCGTTGGTTCATCAAAGCCTAAAACTTCATGGGATGATGATGATAAGAAGAAGGTCCTCTATGATAAAAAGGCAATAAATCTTCTCCAAAGTGCACTCATCATGGATGAATTCTTTCGCATTTCGGCATGCACAATGGCAAAACAAATATGGGATACCTTGGTAGAAACTCATGAAGGAACTGCCGAAGTTAAAAGATCAAGATTAAATACCTTGAGTCAAGAATACGAGTTGTTCAGAATGCAGCCCGGAGAATCCATCCTTGACTTGCAGAAAATATTTGTGCACTTGACAAATCATTTAAAAGCTCTAGGTAAGACTTTAAGTAATGATGAATTGAATCTTAAAGTGCTTAGATCTTTAACCAGGGAATGGCAACCAAAAGTGACGGCAATATCAGAAGAGAAAAGTCTATCCATAATGACTTCCGCTACATTGTTTGGAAAACTTCAAGAATATGAGACGGAACTTGGAAGACTTGAAAAACATGAGAATACAAATAAGAAGTCCAAAAGCATCGCTCTGAAAGTTGACTCCAAAGATGTTGAGAAAGAAGACAATCCGGAGGAGGATGAAAACTTCTTGTTACTTGTTAAAAGGCTAGGCAAAATTTTCGGTAAGAATGACAAACCTTCCTTCTATGCGAAAAGAAAGAAACACTTCAAGAAAAGAGAAGCTTCCACTTCAATGCAAGAGGTAACGTGTTATGAATGTGGTAAGCAAGGCCACATAAAACTAGATTGTCCACAACTTCCTAAGAAAAGTGGATTCAAAAGCAAGAAGGAGAACAAGTACAAAAAGGCTTATGTCGCATGGGAAGATAACGAAATAAGCTCGTCATCCGACTCGGATAGTGATGAAAGTGCAAACCTATCATTAATGGCCTCACACCATTCCGATGATGAAGTAAATGAGGTTAGTAATGATTTTTCTCTTTTTGATAATGATGTGCAAGGTGCCATAGATGAATTATTAAATGAATGCAAAATTTTGTATAAAACTATATCATCTCAAAAGAAACAAATCTGAGTTTTGGAAGAGAGAATTGAGAAAATGGAAAAAGGTTTTGAAGTTGAAAAAGAAAAGATGATTAGTGATTAAAAACAAAATTGTGTATGCAATAAATGTGAGTCACTTTCTTTTCAAATTGTCCAACTAAAAAGAGTTCTTGAAAGATACGAAAAAGGACAAATTGGATTGGAGGGTGTACTTAGCCAACAAAGATATTCAAATGATAAAAGTGGGCTTGGTTACTCAAAGTTTTCAAAACCAAGCTCAAGCAAGACAATCTTTGTTAAGGCAAGTGGCCAACCAATCCAAGAGAAAGTGAACAAACCTAAAATTTTCATCATTATCCTAAAAAGAAAAACCTTGTTAAGAAGAAGTTTTATCCTTCTAGGTATAGAAGTAATTTTGAACCAACATGCTTTTATTGTGGTATTAAAGGCCATACACCTAATGCTTGCTAAATTAGAAACTTTAGTGTTGCTAATGGGCATTACGTATGGGTAAAGAAAGGCACTAATTATGAAGGACCCAAAGCAACTTGGGTACCTAACAAAACTTAATCTGTTTTGTAGGCTTGCTTGGAATCCACATCAAACTTATGGTATCTTGATAGTGGGTGTTCTAAGCATATGACGGGAGACATCAACAAATTTTCAAATCTAAAGCTTAAAGCCAAGGGTTTTGTTACATATGGAGATAACAACAAAGGAAAGCTTCTTGACAAAGGCATTGTTGGTGCACCACCTTTCACATCCATTGAAGATGTTCTTTATGTCGAAGGACTAAAGCACAATCTTCTTAGTATTAGCCAACTATGTGATAAGGGCTTCAATATCAAGTTCACTAAAGATGAGTGCTTGATAGAAGACGAAGTCACACATGAGTTTAAACTAAAAGGTAAACGCCTTAACAATATTTTTATGATTTCCCTTAATGACTTGTCTTTGAAGGTAAAGTGTCTCATGGCAAACAACAACGATTCATGGCTTTGGCGCAAAAGATTCGCACATATTCATATGGAACATTTGAATAAGTTGATCAAGCATGACCTCGTCATTGGTTTGCCCAAGATAAAGTTTATCAAAGATAGACTTTGTGATGCGTGCCAAAAGGGGAAACAACATAAATCAACTTTCAAATCCAAAAATGTAGTGACCACTTCAAGGCCATTACAACTGCTGCACATGGACTTATTCGGTCCATCAAGAACAAAGAGCTTCGGAGGTAATATTTATGCCTTAGTCATTGTTGATGATTTCTCTAGATACACTTGGACTCTCTTTTTATTGCAGAAAAATGACGCATTCAAAGCATTTAAGAAGTATGCAAAGCAAATCCAAAATGAGAAGTCACTAACCATTGCCTCCATAAGAAGCGGCCATGGTGGAGAATTCCAAAATGCTTCCTTTGAAGAATTTTGAGATGAAAATGGAATCTCTCATAACTTCTCGGCACCAAGGACTCCTCAACAAAATGGAGTGGTGGAGAGAAAGAATAGGTCTCTCATTGAGCTTGCAAGAACAATGCTTAGCGACTCCATTCTTCCAAAATACTTTTGGGCGGATGCGGTAAGCACGTCATGCTTTGTAAGTAATCGAGTCAATATTAGACCTATCTTGAAGAAAACTCCTTATGAACTTTCCAAGCGAAGAAAACCAAACATAGCCTACTTTCATATCTTCGGATACAAATGCTTTGTCCTTAACAATGACAAAGATAATCTTGGTAAGTTTGACGAAAAATCCGATGAAGGTATTTTTCTTGGTTATTCTCTCTCTAGCAAAGCTTATAGGATTTATAACAAAAGAACTTTAACTATTGAAGAATTTATGCATGTATCATTTGATGAAACTAACCCCTCCAAGGAGGATATTATTGTTGATAATGATGATGATTTAGTAGATATTCCTCAAGAGATAGATTTCATATCCGGTAATGAAAATCAACCGGAACACCATGAAGAACAAGATCCACAAGACGCAAACATCAATGATCTACCTAAAGAATGGAGAACTCATAGAGACCATCCAATCGACAAGATTTTTGGTGACATTAGTCAAGGAGTCTCAACAAGATTGAATTTAAAGGATGCTTGCTTAAACATGGCTTTTGTCTCTCAAATTGAACCTTCCAAAGTTGATGAAGCCTTAGGAGACGACCAATGGATCATTGCTATGCAAGAAGAACTCAATCAATATGAAAGAAATCAAGTTTGGGAACTTGTTCCGAGACCTAGCAATAAACACATCATTGGAACTCGATAGGTCTTCAAAAACAAACTTGACGAAAATGGCATCATTGTTCGTAACAAAGCAAGGCTGGCCGCACAAGGCTACAACCACGAAGAAGGAATTGATTTCGAAGAAACATTCGCTCCGGTAGCAAGGTTAGAAGCTATACGCCTTTTACTTGCTTATGCTTGCTCACTAAACTTTCAGCTTTTTCAAATGGATGTCAAAAGCGCATTCCTTAATGGCTACATCAACGAAGAAGTTTACGTAAAGCAACCCCCGGGCTTTGAAGATTTCAAGAATCCCTCACATGTTTTCAAGCTAAGAAAGGCTCTTTATGGATTGAAACAAGCGCCTAGGGCTTGGTATGATCGACTTAGCAACTTTCTTTGTGAAAAAGGTTTTGAAAAAGGCAAGGTTGACAAAACTCTCTTCATCAAAAGAATCAAGAACAACACATTGTTGGTACAAGTATACGTTGATGATGTCATATTCGGATCAACAAACAAAGATATGTGTGAAGAATTCTCCTCAATGATGCAAGGAGAATTCGAGATGTCCATGATGGGTAAAATGAATTATTTTCTCGGCTTACAAATCAAGCAACTAGACGATGGTATCTTCATAAATCAATCCAAGTATTGCAAAGAACTCTTGAAAAGATTCGACATGGATAGTTGCAAGCAAATGTCTACCCCTATGGGATCCGGAACTTATGTTGATCAAGACGAATCTGGTACTTCAATTGATATCACCAAATATCGAGGTATGATTGGTTCCTTGTTGTATTTGACGACAAGCCGTCCTGACATAATGTTTAGTGTATGTCTCTGTGCTCGTTTTCAAGCTAATCCAAAGGAATCACATCTCACCGCTGTCAAACGAATCATGAAGTGTCTCAAGGGAACGAAAAATGTTGGCCTATGGTATCTTAAAGGTAGTATGTGCAATTTAATTGGTTACTCTGACGTGGATTATGCAGGATGTAAAACAGATAGGAAAAGCACGAGTGGAACATGTCACATTCTCGGAAATGCACTAGTTTCATGGGCATGCAAGAAACAAGCGTGTGTTGCTCTGAGTACAGCCGAAGCAGAATATATAGCAGCCGGCAACTCTTGTGCTCAGATACTCTGGCTAAAGCAACAACTTCGAGATTTCGGAATAGACCTCGGATGTATTCCGCTAAGATGTGACAACACAAGTGCCATCAACATTACGAAAAATCCAGTCATGCACTCAAGAACAAAGTATATCGACATCCGCCATCACTTCTTTCACGACCACGTGCTCAAAGTGGATGTTGAAGTTACATTTATGGATACTCATAACCAACTGGCCGACATTTTCACCAAGCCTCTCGCAAAGGAACAATTTTACAAAATTCGAAGAGAGCTTGGAATATTGGATGAAGATGACATATAAACTCGTCATAACCTGTCTTATGATGAACCAGGGCAAAGGTACGCAAAAACATTATTATCTTACCAAAGAATAGAAAAAATGGTGTTTTGAACTCTTAATTGCTACTTTTTTACAAAATTTTCAATAATTAACCGGTTACCACATCCTTGTTAACCGGTTAACTAGTAGCAAATTTGAATTATGGGGCATTTTTTCTATCAAGTAACCGATTACCACATTTCTGTTAACCGGTTAACCAGTAGCGTTTCTGACTTCTGTGTTACTTTTTGTTTAACGTAACCGGTTACCACATTTCCTGTAACTGGTTACCTCGCTGCTGTTTTGTTGATGTTTTGTATGCTTTTTATATGCATGATCCCCAAACTGTTAATATGTCTTGTCCCATCCTTTTCGATAATGACAAAGGGGGAGAAGAGATTCTCTAGCATATATTGTATGTATCTAACAAACTTGCAGGAACTCAAAATTTCAAAGTCTCCAAATAAATCAAGAATTTAGGGGGAGCATTATCATAGGGGGAGCAAACGTGTTAGAACATCAAGTCCGATGACTCTTTCAAGAATCACCTTTTGAATCGGGTTGTCATCATAAAAAAGGGGGAGAATGTGAAGACATGGCTTCTTGAGGATTTTGATGAAGACAACGATGCACGTATAAGATCAATCATAAAAGAATGGATCAAGACTTCAATAGAGCAAATTCACACAAAAGTTTTAATCATACATAACTCAAAGTCGCTCGAGAAATTGATCACAAAGGTATTGGAATTTAATCTTAGTTAATGTTTATATATAAAGTGTTCAATTGATTGATTGCATGCATAATATGATATGGACACTTAGAATTTATTTCAAAATGGTTACAGCTTTTAAAAGTTCTCAATTTTTCCTTTTTTCAATAGTGGTAACCGGTTAACACTTTGGGGGTAACCGGTTAACCCGAAACAAAATTCAATTTATGGGCAGATTTTGTTAACATGTAACCGGTTAACACTTTCATGGTAACCGGTTACACAGTTTAAAATTTGAATTTTTCTTAACGTTACAATTAATGTAACTGGTTAACACAATTTGGGTAACCGGTTACTACTGGGAATTTTTGCAGAAAAATTACAACTTTTCATATTTTCAATTCATGCTTCTTCTCTATGAACCATGGCATCCAGTGGTTGTTTGCACCTGTTTAAAGAGGTTCATAGAAGGATATTTAAACCAAAATTTTTCAGATTGCAAATCATCTCCTGAAAAATTAATTTTCACAATCTTGCTTTGTTTACTATTTTCAAAGATAAGTGTCCAAAATTCATATGCATCATTTGAACACTTCCATAAACATTGTGAGATTGATTATTCCAAAAGGAGAAGATCAATCCTTTGATTGATGTGCAAATATTTCCATATTATTCAAACTTCCATTTAAATTATACACTTATTGTTCTTCACATCTTAATTTTTCCAGCATTAGTGGAATTAAGATAGTGAGTGTTTTATCCTTACTTGTTTGATAGTAAGAGGTGCATAGGAGAGGATTGTTTTCTTATCACTAAGAATGTTTCCTTGTTTGTTTAGAAACAAGAGAGTCACTTTGAGAGGATTGTTCTCATAAGTGGACTTTGTTGGAAATCCAAGAGTTTGTTCTTGGTGGTCTTTGTTGGTCATTGTACAAGTCCAAACAAATAGTGAAAATCTCTTTCTTGTTGAAAGGGGACTAGATGTACCTTCGGATTGTGAAGGGAACCAGGATAAATCTCCGTGTCATTATTTTTCTGCACTTTACTACTTTCCTAAACACCACTATAAACCAGAAAAATAATCCTTATAACAAGAAAATTTCAAGGTTTCTAGTTCACCCCCCCCCCCCCCCTCTTAGACGGATTTCAGACTTACAGTATTAACCTACGAAGTTTCAGACTTGTCGGGTTAATACGAAAGCCCCAATCAGATGAGATCCCTTTGACGTATTACTATCTTATGGTAATATTTCCAACCTCGAACTATGACTCTGAGAATCTTGTTAGAACCTTGGACTCGAGAGTCGTGTAGTAGAATCCCCATGGAGCCTTCCTTCTTGGGACAATACGAAGACCTCACCTAGACGAGATCTTCTTAAGGATATTATTGTCCACGAGTCTTCGTCACGGCAGTGACGTTCTCAAGAAATATTTGTGACTCTAGGAACCTACCAACTATAGAGCCTACCCATGGGGTCCTATTAACCATAGATACCCGCTATTTACCCGTTATTTTGATCCATCCGAGAACACTTTGAACCTATGATCCTAAACACGTCACTACATTCATACACATATCATCGCATTGGCATTCATCATCATATATTTCATATCATTTTTCACCAAAAAAACAAATACAAAAAAACTCATCCGTCCTTCGTCCATAACCTGCAGTTGATTTCCCGACACTTATATCAGGCTTAAAGTAGCTCTTGAAAAACCATGGATCCATTTGAGCAAAATCACATTGCATTAAGAGGAGATGTTGACTCGATGAAAAACCAGGTAAACCAACTTGTGGAGGCTATGATAGCTTTAGAAAAGAGGGAGGACAACATTCAGCAGACTGCAGTCGTAGAGAATGTTATTCCAGCTCCAGTAAATGGTCTTACCCAACCTCAGCTTGTGCAAACCCCAGTTGATAACTCTACTGTACAAGAACGTCATGTTGTTCAAGATTCCTCACATCATGATGTTGTTGAGTATCACAATTTTGCATTCTCCGTGCCAGATTCCCATGGAACAAGCCTAGTGGTTAATGCTGAACAACCACAAGATGATGAGATTGCTAAAGGATGCCGCGTGGTAGAGAAAAGACTCAAGGCCATAGAAGAAAAAGATATTGTTGGACTGAATGCCTTAGACATGTGTTTGGTATCTGACCTGGTTATACCCGCAAAATTCAAAGCACCAGAATTTGAGAAGTACAAAGGGGTTGGCTGTCCAAAGCACCATTTGGTGATGTTTTGTCGAAAAATGACCTCTCATGCCCATGATGATAAGTTAATGATTCACTGTTTCCAGGATAGTTTGACTGGGGCATCATTAAGTTGGTACATGAAGTTAGAAAGGAATCATGTTCAATCATGGTTGGACCTAGCTAACGCATTCTCGAAGCAATACAAATATAATATGGACATAGCTCCCAACCGCATGCAGCTAAGAGCCTTATCTCAGGAAGACAATGAATCCTTCAGAGGGTATGCCCAAAGGTGGAGAGAGTTAGCGGCTCGCGTTGAACCACCACTCTTAGACAAAGAATTGATGGGATTATTCAAGGATGCGTTACAAAGCCCTTACTTCGAAAGGATGATTAATAGCGCAGCATCAGACTTCGCTCACTTAGTGACAATTGGAGAACGCGTCGAGCAACCAAGCTAGCGAGACAGAATCCCTCAGTGATTCCCAAAAGGAAGAGGGTAATGAAATAAATGCAGTCATGGAAGATGTGAAGGAGAATTGCCATCCAAGGTGCAGCGGAATTTAAAAATTTCTCCATTTAGTGATCCTTACGAATGGGCATGATCAGTGATAGAATCATTACCTCTTGTGGCGATTCAAACCTTTGGTGCAGATCTCTTGTAACGATCAAAACCTTGGATACAGATCCACGAGGCGATCACGAACGTTGAACAATGACAACGTCTCTACTCAGTCCACACGAACGGATTCCTTCAATCACAGTGCTAGCTGTTATGAATGAAGGCTTTGAGTGAGAGAAAGAGAGATACGAAATTCCAACTCTTCAGTTGTGTTGTGTTCCCATGCAATGCTTCTGCACAAGAGTTCTATTTATAGAACCACTTGTGTGGGCTTCAAGCCAAAAAGCCCACTTAAGTGTATTTTGGCCCATATCTCATAATATGCCAAAATCACTTAAGTATTTGGTATCTTACCGTATTTCGTATTCTACTTAAGTACAATGTACCTTATGATGTTCCTTAGTTACTCTATCTCTCATCAATCCGTCCTTTGTGTGTGACCCTATAGGTTTTCGTGGCGTTGGCAATTATATTAAATCACGTATTTAACATAATAAACAGTGAGCGGTATCTAGCAACACATCACTGCTACCCAAGACACGAAAATGCCATGTGATATGACAAAACCTCCTGTGATAATAATTATGTGTATAATTACCCCTTTGCCCTTATGTCTATATTGAACACAAGGTATAGACCGTGTCATCCTTGTCCAGTTCAATATTGGGCCCATAGACATTTATCCTGTTACGCAGGATGGGCAAATTCCATCTAGGTCACTCATGTCCCTCAGCATGCTTTGTGGAGTACCCATCAACTGTCTTTATGGTCATCCAGTTACGGACAACGTTGGATCAGCAACAAAGCACTCGACTCTACATCTAGGGTCCATAGTGGTTTCAGGTCGAAGAGTGGTATACACTATTATCACCATGAGAATAACTTATGACACTTTGCATAACTTTCTATATAGTATTCTCATAGCGGGTCAATCCGGTATAAATATTACTCCTAATATTCATACCTATGTTTAAGACTTGATAACTCTTTATCCATGATCCATGAGATGTGATCATCAGTCTACTAATTCATACCTTAATGCTTTAATGTTATCCCACTTCACACTAAAGCTCGACTACGGATACTTTAAGAATAGTGTCCTTATGTTTAATGTGCTCTCATGATTAAGTCACACTTAATACATTAAACGGACTATCTATTCCAGGGACTTTATTAATCAACCATAATAAAGAAAATGCCTTTTATTATTAATAAATAATTCGATACAAGTACCAAAAGTATTGGCCTCTAGGGCTTACACCAACAAGATGTTGGGTATTCTCACGATGCACCAGCCAAACCTTATGGTTCTTCACCTTCTCAGCAATCACCATTTCCAACACCACGTTATCCTTATAGGCAACCGGCAAGGCCTAGAGCACCATCCAAGCAACCATGGACTGTTCCTCATACAAATCAAAGATCTCGTGGTCAAGGATATCAGAATCAACATCAAAACCAGCACAGGCCTCGAAATAATCTGGAAAGAAGGAAGGCTCCTCTCGATCCAATCCCTATGTCATACAATCAACTTTTGCCATGTCTGATTCAAAGCTCGCTAGTGGAGCCCAAGTCTCTCAGGCCATTATCAGAACCATACCCACCTGGATATGATCCTGATGTGCAATGTGGATATCATGCCGGAACAATAGCATGTCCATATAGCAAGATCTACATATTCGACGAGGAAGAGAGGTCCATTGAAGGAAATGCAACATTTGCTAAAACTAATTCATAATGAGAAATACATGTACTAGACCAGAAATAGGGAGGAATTAAATGTTATTGCTGATATATTTTGGACACGTCCTAATTCTGCGAGGTTGTTGAACATGTTTCATTTGGTGCTGACTTTTTATTATACAAACAAAACAAATAGGTATCGACGTCCTTAAATATGTAACTTTTCCTTTATCTTCACGAATGTTATTGCTGATATATGATGTGACACAACCTGATTTTGTGAAGTTGTTGAACATGTTTCATATTGTGTTGATTCTTTATTGTATATACAAAACAAAAATGTAACGACTCCCACTACTTGATATCGTTAGTATTATATCAATATAGTTGTCGTTTTTAGTTGGATTTTCCTATTTGGAACATGAAAGGGAGGAAAATTTCACATAGGCATTGGAGAAGCCAAAAGAGTTGCTGGCATTTGATAAGTTGCTTCCCAAGGTCATGCGACGGATCAGGAATGTGCCTTGATGAATGACATGGAAGTTGTGTTTCCATCCTCAATTTATCTATTGTGTGTGCTCCATATTTCAAAAAATGTTAGTATGAAGTGCAAGAAGTACGTTGAATCTAATATGCAAGAACATGTTATGGATCTATTGAACAAAGTCATGTATTCAAATAGTGAGTCTGAGTTTGAGCAACACTTGCAACATTTTTCAGGTAGTATGTGTAAGACCCCAATTTTTGCCCTAAGATCCCTCATGGCATCATATCATATCATATCATTGCCTCAAGGATCATTGTGCACCTTGCCTTCTTTCTTGTGGGTGGGTTATCTTATGAGTGTGGTTCTTGATCACCAAGCATGTTTTTCATTTGTATATCATTGCTTTTCATTTGTTTACTAACCCAAAAGTACAAAAATATTGTCATCTAACCATGTTACTTGCAGCTGAAGCAATCAACAGTCAATCAGTCAAGCAAGTCATTAAGCCATAGATGGTGGCCATTCTTGAAGAATTTGGGCACCATGATCATTCATAAGAGGTTCATATGAGTTGTGACATCATTTTGAATCAAGATCTCAAGTGGTAGAGGCTTGGGATTCATCAAAGCATGGCTCAGTCAACCAAAACCCTAGCAAAGTCAACTGTGGTCAACTATGCATTTAATCAGGGATTTGAGGGTGTGAGATGGTTGGAAAGGTCTCATTCATGTCAATACAAGCCTCATATAACATGTCAAACATCATCATTGGAGAATTGGAGGTCAGACAAAAAGTTTCCCAAAATAGCAAGGACCTGTAATTTTCAACTGCCAAAAATGGAAAGTTCTTCTCCTCAAAATTACATCCTCAAGCAAGCTTCAAATCAATTTTTGTCCAACATGAAAGTTGAAGATCTTGCTCTTGCCTTTCCAAAAAGTCCAAGAACACTCATTTCTCATTTGTGGTTGACAAGTTATGATCAAATCATTTTCAAGAAATCTTGAACTTCAAGGAGGCATAACTCTTGAACCATTTGGCCAATTTGGGTGATTCTTTTTTGAGCAAATCCCATTTGACAGGAGCTATCATAATGCATCATTACATTTCATCAAAAATCATCACATAAAAGTCCATTTTTCAAGTGAACCATTTAAATTTTGGTGGGAAAAATAGTGAATTTGGAAAATACACATGATTTTCACTCCAAACCAAGGCCAATCACTTCAAAACAGAAATTGGGACTTGCTTCAGCTGGTTTTACACTGTTCCATTGATCACACTTACATAAGGGCATTTTGGCATTTTTACATAACATGTGCATTTTCACTAATCAAATCCATTGTTGCTAATCTTGATTAAGGAAGTGGATTAACAAGGACTATAAATCATTAATCATAACAGAAAATCGAGATCCACAATCACAATCTCAGATCCAAATCAAAAATCTCCAAAATTCTCTCAATTTTGCTCAAACTTTTTCAACTTTCTTTCATCAAATTTCATCATTCTTTTTTGTTTTCTCTTGTGCTAATCATCATCTGCAGATGCTATTGAAGATCTGTTGAAGCAAAACGTGGACAAATTCGTGCTAGATCGCAGCTGTTGAACCTTGAGCATTCACATGGCATTTTGAGTTTTCTGCGAATCTGAGCATTGTTGAGCCAAAGCACATCATCCATTCATCTTCCTTAGCATCATTGAGCACCTGTTTTCACCATTGAAGCCTTGAGGAGCACGAATCAAGATCTGCACTTCAAACCAGGTCAGAATTCGATGTTCTTGATTCATGAAATTAATGCATGATTCGTGTAGATCTTTGAATGTAGGTTGTAATGAACTTTAAATCGTGTTAAACCATGCTATATCGAGTGAGATCCATTTATTTAAAGTTTCATGTTCATAGTTAGATTTGCTCGATTCTTGATTAGGATGTTGTTATTTGATGAAATGCATGTTGATTTGCGTTTTGTGATGTTAGATCTCCATGAATATACGATCAATTTGTGTTTCTAGAATCAATGCAATTTTCTGGAAATTTTGTGCATGAAGATCATGAAGATCTTCATGCTGTTCTTGAAACTGGACATTTTCCTGCGGATTTAGCCGCAGCCTTCATAGCGCCTTGCCACGGAATTACCTGCGGATTCCTTTGTGTTTCCTGCGGATTCATACGTACTGCATGGGCGTGCATGCCTAGGGTTCGGTCTAAACGACCGCGTTTTTCTTGGCGCCATATTCAAATGTTCAACATAATTACAACTTTGCCATGCGCTTCATTAATTCATTTTAATTTTCAAATTTTTATTTCATTTCATGATTAATCTTCAAAAACTCATAAAAACTTCATTCTTAATCCAAATTGAGTGGGAATTTTTGCATTGATCTCCATTTTTTATCTAGTTTTTTATAGGCATGATAACAAAAGTTGTGCGCGGCTGGTTTTCGTTTTGGTCTAATGATTTTGGTCATGTATGCTTTTTGCCTATGCTTTGCCATTTCATTCATGAAATCTTGATGGTTGATCCTATGGAGCTGAAATTTTATATGCATGATCTAGACTCATTCCTGGTCATTTGGGTATATGGTTTGCTAATTTTGCATTTCTGGATTGTGAGATATGATGTAATCTTTGGAGGTGTGACAATGTATGTCACACCCTATCTTGTTCATGTTCTTGATTTTATTTTCCATGCTTATGCTATGCCGATTGCCCTGGATTTTGCATGCTAATACTTAGGGATGTCTAGTTTGCTGGTGATTTTTCCTGGAATTTTTGAATGTATTTTCTATTTGTTTGAGAATTTTCCCTCTGTTTGACCAA
Source organism: Lathyrus oleraceus (assembly GCF_024323335.1). Taxonomy (NCBI): domain Eukaryota; kingdom Viridiplantae; phylum Streptophyta; class Magnoliopsida; order Fabales; family Fabaceae; genus Lathyrus; species Lathyrus oleraceus. The sequence goes on from NC_066583.1 coordinate 499,831,502, forward strand.
TTGTTGACATTTTGGGAGTCATGATATCATATGATTTGTGAAATCCTTGTGGTTTATTGGATGAACTTGAAATTTGGTATGTGTATTGTAGACATCTTAAAGTTTGCCATGGCCTTGATCTCATTCATTTCTCATGTTTGGTCACTGTTTTATGATTGCATGAATTTGATACATGATTTGTGGTCTTGTATGAGCTTGTATGAACATGCTTTGACTTGTTGATTTTAATTGACTTGCTTCCCTTTATCCAAATGCCATGAAATTTGGTGTGTTGCTCATTCAATGTGTTCTGTTTAAGCATGATTTTTCCTGGAATTTATTGAGCCATTTTGGTATTGATATGCTTGTGTTCATTCTGTTTACATCATTGGGTTCTTAACTTGCCTAGTTTGACATGTTTTGCTTATAAAATGCAATTGGTGAATAGTTTTGATATGGGACCAGCTGGAATTTGTTCTTATTTGATAAATCTTGATTTTGATCAAGTTTCATGTTCTGTTTTAAATATTTTCTCCTCCTTTGACCCTAGGCTTTGGCCTAAGGGTTCACTTCTCACATTTGAGTTTGATTTTCAGGTTTAAGAAGCAATTGCTTTAAGGAGATTAATTCAAGTTGATTGAGTTTGGTTTACTTGATTGTGATGAACTAACTTGGTTTGTTTTGTAGGATGCTAACTCATTTGATTTGAGTTTGTGCTTTGCACATGTGATCGATTGTGTTGACTGTTGGTTCTTATCTTGTCTGTTTTGACTTTGTGATTGGTATACTGATTATATTTGATTGATTTCAGGTACCATAGTTGCTTTAGTTCCTTTGAGAACTTGCTATTGCTTTGCTTTGCTTAAGCATTGAGGTAGAATCTCTTGTCTCCATGTAGTCTGGAAGACCTGGCTTGTTACTTAGCCAGACACCTGTCTGAAGTCCTCCTTAAGAGGCAATGTTTGTGATTGTTTACTTTTGTCCCCAAGCAGGAAAAGACCTCATATGAGGCAATTGGTAGACAAAAGAGATATGTAGCCTATCTTCTACTATTCTGTGAGTCACTCACCTTGCTCACACCACACATGTTGATGCATAGTGAGTAAAAACCCAAGATCTATCGAGTCCTTAACTTGTGGAGAGAGTTCCAGCTTTCTGAACTCCCACACCTTCTGATATTCAATGCTCTCCCTGACCAGGGATAAGAGTGATGAGGCACACCCCTCATATCCTTTCATCTGCTTCACCTTGGCCCTCAATGTCAAGGTTAAGAGCACCATTTACCCTGTTCCAGTTGACTTTTAAGTTTAACCCTTTGATTGAGCCTAATTGTTTGGTTATAGTGGGTGCTAAATGACTTTGTTTGATTGATTGCTTGTTGCATTTGTACATGTTTGCTTGCATGCCTTTGTGCATTTATCATCATAGATTGTTCATTATTGCATGATCATCATTTCATACTCTTGTGGTTTGTTTGAGTTTACCCATTGAGGACAACTGTAAGTCCATTCATTGGCCATTGTTCCTATGATTTGGAAGGGATAAAGTGTAAGACCATTTCATTTGGCCACTTATGTCCATTGCTTAATGCTTGTTTGTTTGTTGTATGTGAGGATGCAATTATAAGTCCATGTTGTTGGCATTTGTATTCCTATGATCATCCTTTGGAGGTTGGTATAAGTCCAGATAGATTGGCATCTGACATCTAAGTTTTGTTTTACCTTAGGAGATTGGTGTAAATCCATTTATTGGTATCCGATATCCGCTTTTGCTTTGTGAGATTGGAGTAAGACCATTGATGGCATCCGGTATCATTGTTTTGTTTTAGGAGATTGGTGTAAATCCATTTATTGGTATCCGGTATCCGCTTTTGTTTGTGAGATTGGTATAAGTCCATTGATGGCATCCGGTATCATTGTTTTGTTTTAGGAGATTGGTGTAAACCCATTTATTGGTATCCGGTATCCGCTTTTGTTGGTGAGATTGGTATAAGTCCATTGATGGCATCCGGTATCACCTTGCTTTCTTTGCTTGCTCATTGCTTATTCCTAAGGACACACTTGAATCATCTTCTATATGATCTCAAGAGGTGAACCTTTCTAAGAAGTTTTACATTCTCCATACCCCCTTTGTCCTAAACCTTTTCACACTTTGCTCTCAAAAACTGACTTGTTGTGCAAACATCTTCATGTCTTTTCAAATTAGAAACCTGGACCCTAAGTCCTTGACTTTTCAAACTCCATTTCATAACACTTCTTTGAATTGAATCATAATCATACCTTGACCACATTTTGTGAATAATCATAATCAATTAACTTCACCCATTCAATTGTTTTGGCTTTGTCCATTGTTAATATGTTTTCATACATTAGCCGTAGGTTTCAATTACCATAGTGGTTGATGTAAATCTTACCTTATCCTTAGTGAGTTGATTGTAAGTCTTCCATACTTATTATAGGGTTAACCCCTCACTAGTATGTTGAAGCCGTCCTCGCATGGTGGATTGTTGATTCAGGTTGAGTTTTCTCCCATTGGTAATGAAAAGCCTTAATGCTTGTGTTTTAAAATGAACTCACTAATTTTTGGAAATCTTTTAGCCGAACTACAGCGTTTTGATCCTTACCTTTGATGGAAGGTACGTAGGCAACGGGTTCATCCGTTCAAACACAAAAATAATAAAATTGTACGTTCTTTTCTCATCATCCCATTCATGTTTGCACAATATGTCATAAACAAATAAACATTTTTATACAACAAGTGTGAAAAGGGCTCCCTAGGAGTACCTAGGACGTGATGGGTGCCTAACACCTTCCCATTGCGTAATTTACCCCTTACCCAGATTCTCTGATCTTTTTATTAGTTTTCTACGTGTAAAACTTCTTAGGCCTTTGTTCGCTTTTTAGCCAATCCTTAGGATAAATAAAAGTGCGGTGGCGACTCGATTCTTTGTATACTTTGCTTATGGTTTAATCAATAAATAATATAGCGACGAATACACCGCTACAGAAAAGTGGCAACTCTGCTGGGGATAAGATTAGACCTTCCCTGGTGGTATTGCCTACTTTTCACCCTTGTTGTATGATATTTGTTTATGTGTTATTTGACATATTTTTGTACAATTTGGGATAACTGTATTGATTGTAATGTTTGAATTGCTTGATATACAATTGCTGTTTGCTTTGGTGATCTCTGTGAGATGAGTTCTATACCCGAACTCGAGTGCACTCTAGGATAGGAGAATGGCATAGTCTTGTTGACTGGTGTGGAGTATTCCTTAGCCAGTTGACTTGCGAGTCCATTCACTTGGTGGAGGTCATGTTGGATTAATAATGTCACACAAGTTATTTGTGGTTAGGCATTATTCCTTCAATCATGTGCCTTAGAAGCCAAGGACCTTAGTTTACCAAACCCATCTTGGCCTATTTTTAGGACGTAGTGCGGAGGTCGTTCAGATGTAAGATCTGATGCGATTGTTACGCGATACTACACTCATAAGAGTCTCTCTCGAGAATATTTTTGGAATACGAGTATTCGTTCCTCCGATAATATCCGAGAGATGGGACGATGATTATGGGAACCTCTGGTAGAACATGTCTGGCAGGTTTAAACCCTAGTACACTCCCTTTGGGTGGTTCTTAACCGAGACTCCATGCTCGTGACTCTCAGCAAACCCGTGATTCGTGGTTGAGTCATTCAAACATCGTTAATATCAATGGAACTTGGGCGTTGATAAGGTGTATATAATCCGCCAAAATGGATGATTGATATTAAGGATGTTAGAGCCGGTTCATGTACCGTTAATATCAATGGAACTTGGGTGTTGATAAGGTGTATACCTAAATCCACCAAAATGGATGATTGATATTAGGGATACAATGAGCTTTCCCATGACCTTTGTTTGGTGTGACTTGCTTGATCCTTGAGTGTGATTGTTGCATTCATGCTTTCATGCATTCATCTGCATTCATGTCATCAGAAAAAAGAAAATTTTCAAGGAACTTAAAGGGTTTATTTGCAAAATTTTCAGACATGGAAAGACCAAAAAGGCATACAAAGAATTACAGCTTTAGACAGCCCGATGTGAAAGAGTTACGGAATCTGACATCTTATGTATTAGATCCCTTGGGTTTCAAAGCTCGGTATGGGAAGCTTCTGCCTCTGTTGACTACTCAGGTTGATGAGGGATTGATGAGTACTTTGGCTTAGTTTTACGATCCTCTGTATCACTGCTTCTCATTCCCGGACTTCCAGTTGCTGCCTACTTTGGAAGAGTATTCTCATCTTATTGGGATTCCGATTCTAGATCAGGTGCCGTTCAGTGGCCTAGAGAGTATTCCGACTGCTCGAGAGGTTGCAGATTTGTTGCACATAGATGAAGCTTTGATTAAAGCTAATCTGACTACCAAAGGTGGAATTCAGGGTTTTCCTTCCGAGTTCCTCGTCGCTCAAGCTACCATCTATGGGAAGGCCATGAGTGAGGATGCCTTTGAGGCTTTATTTGTGCTGCTCATCTATGGATTGGTATTATTTCCCAACTTCGACAAATTCGTGAACATGAACGCCATTAGGATCTTCTCAGTTCTTAATCCCATTCCGACTTTGTTGGGTGATGCCTATTTCTCTTTGCATCTGAGGAATGCAAAGGGTGGAGGAGTTATCGTCTGTTGTCTGCCTCTGCTGTACAAGTGGTTTATTTCGCACTTGCCGCAGACTCTTGCTTTCAAGGAGAACAAGGGATGTCTACGGTGGTCTCAGAGACTCATGTCTCTCACTAATGATGATATCTTTTGGTATGATCGCGTGTATGATACCGTCCAGATCATTGATTACTGTGGGGAATTCCCTAATGTGCCTCTTCTTGGTACATATGGTGGGATCAGCTACAATCCCATCTTAGCACGACGTCAGCTTGGGTTCCCCCTAAAGGATAAACCTCATAACATTCTGTTAGAAGGTGTGTTCTTTCAGGAGGGTAAAGATCCCCAAGGCCTGAAAGCCAGATTTGTCCGCGCTTGGCGCAAGATCTGCAAGAAGAGTAGGAATGAGTTAGGTCCGAAGAATTGCATTGCTTTGGAGCCATACACTTCTTGGGTCAGACAGAGAACTTCTGTATACCTTATGCCATATGATCATCCGAGACCTACACCGTTGGATGTGGTTGGGCCTTCAACCCTCCCTGCCTAACGTGTAGAGGAGTTGAGAGAAGAAGATCTTTCACGTGCTTGGATCCATGAAAGAGAAGAATTGTTGCAGCAGCTTAAGGAGAAGGACGCTCTGATTGAGTTCCTCGAGCATCGGGTGATCGACGATCCCAACGATACTTGGACTTCTCTACTTCCTCAGTCTTCCAAGTTCTGGAAGAGGAAGTATGATCAGCTTGCAAAGGAGAAAGCAGATATGGAAGCAGCCTATGAGAGAGAGATCAAGAAGCTGTGTATTTCTCGTCTTCCAGCATCCCGAGCTTCTAGGGATCCGTAGGATGTTATTTTCCTTTTCTCTTTGTAAAATGATCAAAAATGCTGTACTTCTTTGTCTCGATTATATTGAATGAGATATTTTCCATAATGAAGTTAAAATGCTTAAAAAATTTCAAAATTGCAAACAATAACCTAAGGGTTCCTTGAAAATAAAACAAAGCATATGCACGTGTATTTCATGCATCATTTTGCATAAGCAGGTATCTTGTTTCTGGTCTTCTTGTTCTGACTCTGTGTTCTTCATTTATTTTGAAGACAAGCTGACTCACCGGTACTATACTCGAGCCAATTCTGCAGAGTTATGGATCAGCTAGAACAAGAGAACCGTGAACTGAAGGAAGAGGTCGCCAGACTTGGCGCTTTGATGGAGCAACTTCTTGCTGCTCAGAATCAGCCTGCTCAACCGCCTGCAACTCCTATCCAGAGGACAGTTGTCTCAGAGATTGTAGCTTCGACAGTGCCAGTCAGTGCTCATTATGTGCCCAATGCTATGCCAGCCGGGTTCCCTTGGGGTATGCCTCCGGGTTTCATGCCTGATATCCCTGCTCCAACTTTTGCTCACATGCCGGCATCTAGCCCGGTCCCTGTTGCTGATCCTCCTGTCGTGCATACCATGCCGAGGGTAGACGACACCATCTATCATTCCGAGCGTCTGAGGGCCCGGATGTCAATGAGAAGATGGAAGCAATGAACGACCAATTCCTTGAGCTGAGGAAGGAATTGAAGACCCTCAGAGGTAAAGATTTGTTCGGCAAGTCTGCTGCCGAGTTATGCCTTGTTCCCGGTGTCAAGATACCGATCAAATTCAAAGTGCCTGACTTTGAAAAATATAAAGGGAACACCTGCCCTCTTGCTCACCTGGTCATGTACGCCAGGAAGATGTCAACCCAAACTGATAATGATCAGCTTCTGATCCATTATTTTTAGGACAGTCTGTCCGGTGCTGCACTCAGATGGTACATGAGTTTGGACAGTGCTAATATCCGATCCTTCAACGATCTTGGCGAAGCCTTCGTCAAGCAATATAAATACAACGTCGATATAGCGCCTGACCGTGATCAACTCAGGGCCATGTCTCAGAAGGACAAGGAAACATTCAAGGAGTACGCCCAGAGGTGGCGAGAGCTGGCTGCTCAGATTACTCCACCGCTAGAGGAGAAAGAGATGACTAAGATCTTCTTAAAGACTCTTAGCTCATTCTATTACGAGCGGATGGTAGCAAGTGCTCCCTCTGATTTCACCGAGATGGTGAACATGGGGATGCGACTTGAAGAAGGTGTCCGTGAAGGACGTTTGGCAAAGGATGAGAGCTCTTCTTCTAAACGGTATGGGGCGTTTAAGAAAAAGGATGGGGAGGCACACGCTGTGCAATCCCATGCCAAGCCCAGAAGACCCTCTGTTCAGAGGAAGCCTGCACGGCGCAACAGCAATCAGCACCAGGTGGCTCATATAGCACCTGTATTCAGAGGCAGTGCTCAATACCAGCAACCTCAACATCAGCATCAGCAGCAACAGCCTCAGTATCAGCAACAGCAGCGTCCACAGCAACAGGCTTATCAGCCTCGTGGAAGTACAACCAACCAAGCTAATTTGAATTATGATAGGAAAAAGATCAGCTTTGATCCAACTCCTATGTCATATGCAGAGCTTTATCCTTCCTTGTTGGAAAGGAAGTTGGTTAGTCCCAGGGATCCTCCTGTCGTTCCTGCAAATCCCCAATGGTGGTATAAACCAGACCAACACTGTGTTTATCATTCCGGTGCTCCGGGTCATAACATCGAGAATTGCTATCCACTCAAGACTAAGGTTCAAGACCTTATGAGATGTGGGATTCTGTGCTTTGAAGATTCAGGCTCGAATGTTACCAAGAACCCATTTCCCGCGCATGGGAAATCTGTTAATATGGTCCAGGGGTGCCCTGGGAAGTACAAGGTCAAATATGTCAGCCATATTAGACAATCGTTGGTCGAATTACATCGGTTGCTGTGTCAGTACAGCCACATGGAGCATGACCACGACAAGTGTCGCATCTGCTCGGTCAACCGTTTGGGTTGCAATCAGGTACGAAGAGAACTTCAAGAATTGTTGGATGAGGGTACCATTGAGATTCTCCAGAATCGCAATGTTGATGAGGACGAACCCGAGGTAAATGTTATTTCCCCTGTGTTCAAGTTGCCCGAGCCTGTTGTTATTCGTTATGATAGCAGCAAGCCGAAGGTCTCTCCGTCTTTGGTGATCAAGCCTGCAGGTCCTGTGCCTTATTCTTCAGATAGAGCTGTGCCGTTCAGGTATAATCCCGTTGATGTGCAAGATGGGGTAGAAGTGCCTTTGCCTTCAACGTCTGTGACCAATATCGCTGATGTGAGCGGGTTGACCCGTAGTGGTCGAGTATTCTCTGCACCTCCCAAGGCTCCTGTTGCTTCTGATACTGTTGAGCGTCCGGTTGGGACAACTGTTAATATTCAGAATCCGGCACTTGCTGTTGCCGAACAACCCTCCTCCTCTGTACAAAAGGCTCCTACTTCTTCAGTTGGCCCGAGTGGCATTATGAATGAAGAATCTGATGAGATGCTGAAGCTCATCAAAAAGAGTGAGTACAATGTTGTAGATCAGCTTCTACAAACGCCATCCAAGATTTCCGTGTTATCTCTGCTGTTGAATTCAGAACCCCATAGGGAGGCTCTGCAGAAAGTCTTGGATCTGGCGTATGTTGATCACGACGTCACGATCGAGCAGTTCGATAGTATTGTTGCAAACATTACTGCTTGCAACATGTTGAGTTTTTGTGACGCTGATCTCCCTGAGGAGGGAAGAGACCACAACATGGCTTTACACATCTCCCTGAATTGCAAATCTGATGCCATGTCCAACGTGCTGGTGGACACTGGATCATCCTTGAATGTATTGCCAAAAACCACACTCTCCAAGTTGTCATATCAGGGTCCTCCTATGAGGCAGAGTGGTGTTGTTGTGAAAGCATTTGATGGGTCGCGTAAAACTGTGATTGGGGAAGTTGATCTCCCAATCAAAATTGGACCTAGTGATTTCCAAGTTACCTTCCAGGTAATGGATATCCACCCATCTTATAGTTGTCTCCTTGGCAGACCATGGATTCACGAGGCTGGCGCCGTGACATCCACCCTACACCAGAAGCTGAAATTTGTCAAGAACAAGAAACTGGTTGTGGTAGGGGGAGAAAAGGCTCTCCTGGTTAGCCACTTGTCTTCTTTCTCGTATATTGATGCTGAGGATGAAGTTGGAACGTCGTTCCAAGCTTTATCTATTGATGAACCAATTGAGAAGAAGTCTCCTTCATTTTCTTCCTACAAAGAGGCGAAACTGGCCATTGAATGTGGTGCAGTAGCTGGTTTAGGGAAGGTGATCGAGCTTGAAGACAATAGATCCCGGGCTGGCATTGGTTACTGTTCTGGGGCATTTAATGAGCAAGGTTTGTTCACGAGTGGAGGATTCATCCATGACGATCAATCTGAGGAAGAAGTTGCTGCTATCTTGGAAGAGGATGCAGAGGATCTGAACAATTTCGTCGTACCTGGTGGTGTCTGCCACAATTGGGTCGTTGTAGATGTTCCTACAGTCATCCATAGATCAGAGTAATTGTTCACTTTGTTTAAAACCCTTCTCACATGCCAAAAGGAGAAGTGATGACATTGATTGGCAGCATTTAATACAATGATGTTTTCATTCAATTAATGCATTGTCAAACATTTGTTTTTCCATTTGTTTTCACTTTTTGCTTTTTGCATGAAATCGGTGATCACAAAAAACCCATAAAAACAAGAATAAAAGCAAACATTTTTCATCTGCATAATGATTTGCTTGTTTAAATTCTAAAGTTTTTCATTAACCAAAATCATTATGCAGGTTGATCTTAAAACCCATTGAACATAATGATCCAACGCCATCTCCCAATTTTGATTTCCCTGTATTCGAGGCAGAGGAAGATGATGTTGAAGGAATTCCTGATGAGATTACCCGTCTCCTTGAGCACAAGAAGAAGATCATTCAGTCGCACCTTGAAGATTTGGAAACAGTCAACTTGGGGTCTGAGGATTGTGTTCGTATGGTGAAGATTGGGGCACTTCTTGAAGAGTCTGTCAAGAAGGGGTTGATCAGTTTGCTACGAGAATATTCCGATATCTTCGCTTGGTCATATGAAGACATGCCGGGTCTAGATACAGATATTGTGCAACATTTCCTGCCTTTGAAGCCTGAGTGCGTGCCTGTGAAGCAGAAGCTCAGAAGAACTCATCCAGATATGGCAGTGAAGATCAAAGAGGAAGTTCAGAAGCAAATTGATGCGGGGTTTCTGGTGACTTCTACATATCCTCAATGGGTGGCCAATATTGTGCCTGTTCCTAAGAAGGACGGAAAAGTCCGTATGTGCGTTGATTACAGAGATTTGAATAAGGCCAGTCCTAAAGATGATTTTCCTCTACCACACATTGATATGTTGGTAGACAATACAGCTAAATTCAAAGTCTTTTCCTTTATGGACGGATTTTCCGGATATAATCAAATCAAAATGGCACCCGAAGATATGGAGAAGACAACATTCATCACACCTTGGGGAACATTCTGTTATCGAGTGATGCCCTTCGGTCTGATGAACGCCGGAGCCACGTATCAACGAGCAATGACTACCTTGTTTCATGATATGATGCACAAGGAGATAGAGGTCTATGTTGATGACATGATTGCCAAGTCCCGAACGGAAGTTGAACATGTTGAGCATTTGTTGAAGCTTTTTCAGCGTCTGAGGAAGTTCAGACTTCGCCTGAATCCGAACAAATGTACATTTGGAGTCCGTTCCGGCAAGTTATTGGGTTTCGTTGTCAGCGAAAGAGGTATTGAGGTTGATCCTGCAAAGGTCAAAGCAATACAAGAGATGCCTGCACCCAAAACTGAAAAGCAAGTCCGAGGTTTTCTTGGCCGCTTGAACTACATTTCTAGATTTATATCCCACATGACTGCCACATGTGCGCCGATATTCAAGCTCCTCCGGAAAGATCAGTCTCATGATTGGACTGAGGATTGCCAGAAAGCTTTCGACAGTATCAAAGAATATCTGTCTGAACCTCCGATCTTGTCTCCGCCTGTGGAAGGAAGACCTCTGATTATGTATTTGACTGTACTTGAAGACTCGATGGGTTGTGTCCTGGGTCAGCAAGATGAATCAGGGAAGAAAGAATCTGCTATATACTACCTCAGTAAGAAGTTTACTGATTGTGAGTCTCGGTACTCCATGCTTGAGAAGACGTGCTGTGCTTTAGCTTGGGTTGCTAAGCGGTTGCGCCAGTACATGATAAATCATACAACTTGGTTGATATCCAGAATGGATCCAATCAAGTATATTTTCGAGAAGCCTGCTTTAACCGGGAGGATTTCCCGTTGGCAGATGCTGTTGTCTGAGTATGATATCGAGTATCGAGCTCAGAAGGCTATCAAAGGTAGTATCTTGGCTGACCATCTAGCGCACCAGCCAATTGAAGATCATCAGTCTGTTTAGTATGACTTCCCAGATGAGGAAATTCTGTATTTGAAAATGAAAAATTGTGATGAGCCAACACTTGATGAAGGTCCGGAACCTGGTTCCAGATGGACGATGGTGTTCGATGGCGCTGTAAATCAGTACGAAAATGGTATTGGGGCAGTAATCATTACTCCTCATGGCACGCATATTCCGCTTACAGCAAGGCTAACTTTCAAATGCACGAATAATATGGCTGAGTATGAGGCCTGTATTATGGGACTTGAAGAATGTATTGATTTGAGAATCAAACATCTTGATGTGTATGGTGATTCGGCCCTGGTTGTCAATCAGATCAAGGGTGAATGGGAGACGAATCAGCCAAGTCTCATTCCGTACAATTACGCAAGAAGGATTTCAACATTCTTTACAGAAGTTGACTTTCATCATATCCCTCGAGAGGATAATCGGATGGCAGATGCTCTTGCTACGCTTGCTACGCTTGCTTCGATGATTGTTGTCAAGTGGTGGAATGAAGTTCCCAATATTACCGTGATGCGCTTGGATAGACCAACTCACGTATTTGCAGTCGAAGAAGTGAATGATGACAAGCCTTGGTATTTTGATATCAAGAATTTCCTCCAAAACCAGGTCTACCCGCCTGGGGCATCTGTGAAAGATAGGAAAACTTTGAGAAGGTTGTCAGGCAGTTTCTACCTCAGTGGTGAAGTGCTGTATAAGAGAAATTTTGACATGGTTTTGCTCAGATGCATGGATAGACACGAAGCGAACCTGTTGATGACTGAGGTCCATGAGGGTTCATTTGGTACTCATTCCAATGGACATGCCATGGCTAGAAAGATGTTGAGAGCAGGCTACTATTGGCTGACAATGGAGTCTGACTGCTGCAAATATGTGAAGAAATGCCACAAGTGTCAGATTTATGCAGATAAGATTCATATTCCTCCGACACTTCTGAATGTGATTTCATCACCATGGCCTTTCTCTATGTGGGGAATCGGCATGATCGGCATGATTGAACCGAAGGCGTCCAATGGACACAGGTTTATTCTCGTAGCAATTGACTACTTCACCAAATGGGTTGAGGCCGCTTCGTACGCGAATGTGACCAGACAGGTGGTTGTGAATTTTATCAAGAACCAGCTGATTTGCCGTTATGGTGTGCCAGATAAGATCATTACTGATAATGGATCTAATCTGAATAACAAGATGATGGATGAGTTGTGCGCTGAATTCAAGATTGCACATCATAACTCTTCTCCCTACAGACCTAAGATGAATGGGGCTGTTGAAGCTGCTAATAAGAATATCAAGAAGATCATCCAGAAGATGACAGTTACGTACAAGGATTGACATGAGATGCTGCCATTTGCTTTGCATGGATATCGTACATCTGTCCGCACTTCAACAGGGGCAACCCCTTTCTCTCTTGTTTACGGCATGGAGGTTGTTCTCCCAGTAGAGGTGGAGATCCCATCAATGAGAGTCTTGATGGAAGCCAAGTTGACTGATGCTGAATGGATTCAAAGTCGTTACGACCAGTTGAATCTGATTGAAGAGAAGCGATTGACTGCCATGTGTCATGGTCAGTTATATCAGCAGAGAATGAAGAAAGCATTCGATAAGAAGGTCAAGCCTCGTGTGTTCCGAGAAGGTGACCTCGTGCTCAAGAAAGTCTTGTCTTTCGTGCCCGATTCCGGGGGCAAGTGGACTCCAAACTATGAGGGTCCATATGTTGTTAAGAGAGCCTTTTCAGGCGGTGCTTTGATGCTTACAACAATGGATGGGGAGGATTTCACTCGTCCTGTGAATTCAGATGCAGTCAAGAAATACTTTGCCTAAAAAAAAAAGGTATTTGCAAATGAAAAACAGAATATCTCGCTAAGTTGAAAACCCGAAAGGGCGGCTTAGGCAAAAATGAGCGTCTCGGTGGAGTACCCGCGAGGGTAATCCAGGCAAAAATTAGAGACTTGAAAAAAGGTATATTTGCATCCCGCTAGATTGAGTACCTCACCATGGGGCAATCTAGGCAAAAATTAGGGATTCGACAAGTAACTGCATCCTAACAAGACTTTCTGGCCACCAGCTGCCTGTTTGTCAGAGGATTCTCGATTCGTCGTCAACTGAAGCTTCGAATACATCGAGATTCAAATTGGTAGAGAAAGGATCATTATGTTCAATGTAGCCCTCTTCCAATATATATCACTGATTTCAAATTTGTACAGATCTATGGAGTCTTGCCATTTGCGGGCTACCATTCCATCAAATAAATTTGAGCTTTTATCCAATTATTTGCACTCTTATTTGTTTCCGTTCAACAAATGTTTTGCATGTTTTAATTGATAAAATATCATTGTTTTAAACAAAGAATTTTTCAAATCATTGTTTTAAACAAAGTGAATATTCATAATGATGAAAGGATACTCGGGAATGTCTCAGTGCTCTCTCGAGGGTGGTATGATTCCCAACAGGTAAGACATGGGTTCATATTCCTGGCATTTGGTTGTATCCTCTTTCTCCCGCTTTGCTGTTGGGGTTGTTCCATAAGCAGAGTTGTTGTTGGGGTTGTTCCCCAAGCAGAGGTGGTTGTTGAAGACTCAGTTTCTTCTCCAGCAGTAATCTCCCCATAATGGGTGTTCTCCTTGTGGTAGATTCAGTGGTTGGTGGATTGATATCCCGATACTTTACCGCTTTCCCCAGCATTGTCGCAAGCAGAGCTGTTGGTGGGGTTGTTCCCCAGTATAATCGTAAGCAGAGTGTTGTTGAAGACCCAGTTTTCCTCCAGCAGCAGTTTCTCTCCAGCATGGATGTTGTGTTTGGAAGATTCAGTCAGTGGGTTGACATCTCCGTACTTTATCTATCTCCTCGGCACAGTCGCTAGCGGAATTGTTATTCTCCCCCTTCAGCATGGTTGCGTTCTTTTTTGAGGATTCGGTGGTTGAATGAGTGGATATCTCAGTAGTTCATCCATTTTCTCCAGCTTAGTCTGCAGAATGGTTGTTGCGGCAGTTTCTGCCTGTTGAAAGCTCTCTCAATCCCCAGTAGGGTCGGTTGGTGGCTCTAGCATCCCAAAGATTGGAGTGATTTCCTGATTATTTTTTATCCTCAGTAGAGTAGCTTATTCTACTTGCGCGATCCGTTGGATGTATGTTCTCCCCGAGTAGAGTAGCGTGTCGCAGAATCTACTTGTGTGGTGCTTTCTCCTTCAGTGGTTTGTTCTCTGAAAGGATAGCTGACAGCTTTCCCCAGTAGAGTTGATTGTGCAGTTAGATTCTACTCGGATGGTTCTCCCGCCGTGGGTTGTTCCCCGGTGGAGTTATGTGGAGTCGCTTTCATATCAGTGAGCTCTTGTTCCCCTGCAGATATTTTGGGACTTCTCCCGCCTCCCCAACAGATTTGTCTTTGTGGCCGTTGTTGCCTGTTGTGACTTTCTGCTCCAGTTGGGTGATTGTTGATCCATTACTCAGAAATTCTGTGATATCTTTTGTTTTGCCTCCCGCAGATCTTTGCTTTTTAGCACGTGGATCTCCGCAGATTGGCGTTTCCAGTTGGTTTTTTCCCCTGGAAGTATAGTACCGGGCGTGTGATTCCTGGGCCTGTTGTGTTAGATATGTCTGTTTTGTCAGCATTCATCAAACATAAATTACGCATATTCATGCATATTCATAAAACGTTCAGATATTCATGTTGCATTTTTTGCCATATATCTCTTGATTGTTGTTCTCCTGCTATGGGTGATGTAGATCTCTTTATAGATCTCCCTAAGCAGATGTCGGGTGTTTAAATCTCTCAAAATAGAGTCAGCCCTTAAGCAGAAAGTGTCTATCCTTTCCTGCCAGTTCCCCACCGAGATTATCCTCGTGGATGACGGTTTCTTCTGTTTCCTCCCAACACATATATTGGGATGAATTGTTCCTATTGAGTTATATCCTCATAGGACGAGTCTTGATTCAGTCTGTCCTTTCGGATTAATCCTGAATTGGCACTTGTCAATCGTTTCTTGTGCTTCCCTGTGGAATGAACGAATGATTTGCCCAGTAACCGGCAATAATTCTTTTACCCCCAGCGGAATTTTTCGGGCCTCTACCCAATAACCGGTAGTTGTAAGTCCTATGTTCCCTCTTCTTGGTGGAATTTGTGGTTATATACCTTTTATTCCTCAAGCAAGAGTTGTTGGTCTTCTACCCAGTAGTCGGTAGTCGTAAATCCTGTTTGCCGGCTCTCCAGCAGAGTTTGTGGTTTGTTATAAACCCTATTTGTTGTTTCCCGTGCGGAGTTGTGATTCGTTCCATCCCCACGTGGAGTTGTTGGTTTTCTACCCAGTATTCGGTAGATGTAAACCCTAATTGGTGTGTATTCCCACCAGAGTATGGCTACTACCCCGTATTCGGTAGTTTGTAAGTCCTATCTCTTTTCCCCTAGTAGAGGTAATTTTTGTGGTTCATTCTGGTTGATGGCTGAATTTTTGTGTTGTTGTGGTTTTATCCCCAACAGAGTTGGTGTCTCCCTGTGGTATAAGTTGAATAAGTGCTCAATATTTGGCCTTCATTCACCCTGTCCCAGTGGAGTCTGCGGTCTTCTACCCCGTATTCGGTAGTTGTAAATCCCATGTTTTGTGTTTCTCCCCCCATCGGAGTTTTGTACCTCATTTGGTACAGTTGGATAATTGCCGAATGCTTGCAATTTTATCCCAGCTGAGTCTTTGGTTGTCTACCCAGTAGTCGGTAGCAGTAAAACCTTTTGTTTCCTCAGCCAGATTTTTGGTATTCTACCCCGTATTCGGTAGTTGTAAACCCTAATTTCTCTCCTTTGCAGAGTTAACCTTGTTGTTCATCCTAACCGATGATGGTTACTCTTTGTGGTTATCTTCATTCAATATTTGATGTTGATATTCCTCCCTTTGCTTGTGGATGATTGCCGGTTGCTAGCAATTCTATCCCCAGCAAGTCGTCTTCTGGATAATTGCAGTATGCTTGCAATTTTTTCCTTTGAAGTCGCCAGTGGGTCCTTTCACCGTTTGCTAGTGATTTGTTCCCCGGATTATTGACTGATTATCAATATATCCCCAGCTAGCCTTCGTGGATAATTGTCGGATGCTTGCAATTCATCCTCAGCAGATTGCCTTTCATTTACCCGTTTGCTTGGTAATGATTGTTGCTCCCTTTTGATTGGTCATCTTTATATACCTGGTTTTGGTATCCCGATGCCTTTCTTTTCGGTCGATTTATCCTTTGTTAACCCGGTAACCGGTTGTGGATAATCTTCCATGCGAGTATGTTATCCACGTTCTGACGGTAATGGATAATATGTCTCATGCGCTCTTCAGTTGAAACCTCTGTTGTTTCCCTAGTCGAGTAAGATTCGTTATTTCCCTTTGCGGAATCGAACGTTTTGTTGTGTTTTGGATAATTGCCGGATGCTTGCAATTTATCCCCTTTGAGTTGTCTTTCGTTTACCCGGATGCTTGGTATCGATTGTCTCTCTTTTTGGTTGATCACCTATTATATGCCCTAACCGGTATCTCTGATGTCTCTTCCTTTTCGAGTATATTATTCACGGTCTGCCGGTAATGAATAATATGTCTCTTGCGCTCTTTGGTTGGAATCCTTTGTTGATCTTCCCCCAGTAGAGTAAGATTCGTATTCTTTGAAGAATCGAATACCCATCCTTTAACCAGTTTGCGTTTTGGATGATGAGTGTTTTGGCATATATACCAATTCACGTTTTTGGTAGGTCACCTATTATATACCCAGTAACCGGTATCCCTGGTGTTTCCTTCCATGCGAGTGTATTATCTACATTCTGACGGTAATAGATAATACATCTCATGCGAGTATTATATCCACGTTCTGACGGTAATGGATATTATATCTCAGGCACTCTTTGGGTTTGTGTCCCCAGTTGAGTAAGTTTCGTCTTCCCGTTGTGGATTCGAATGTCCATCCTGTAAGTTGATTTGCTTTTTCAAGCCCTTCTTTCAGATGATGAGTGTTTTGGCATATATACCAATTCACGTTTCGGTCGGTCACCTATTATATACCTCGGTATCCCTGGTGTTCCTTCCTTTCTGCTCCCTATTATGACCTTGGTCCCCTGTGGAGTCAGATTTTCCTGAGTTTATGTACCTTTTTCAGGTTTTGCTCAGATGTTTGGATTGATTGATATCTCTCACCCTTATACCGGTCTTAGATATTCATTCTTCCTGAGTTTGTTGCCCTTATACCGGTAACATCTCATCCTTGGCTTCCCTTGGAGAGTCTTTTTCTAGATTTCCCCAGCGGAGTTGTATGGCTATTTGTGTTGCTGTATTGGCGTTCTCCCCAGTACGTGCATTGTGTGGGTCAGCTTGAGTCATTCCAATGGATGTGTTTCCTTTGGAATCGATTCTTATCCCCAGTGTGAGTCCTTTACTTCCCCAGTAAGGTCTCCAGTCTGTTTTCTGTTATCCCCTAACTCAGAGTCGTGTCCTGCTCACGCATTCTTTTTCTTTTATTATCCCCAATAAGAATCTCCATGAGAGTCTTGTTAGAGTCTCTGTTCCTGGTGAGTGTATTACTCCGATGGATTGTCTTTTCTTCTGTGTGAACTATATCCCCACAGAGTTTGTGTCTTTTGCATGCATACATTTGCATCATGAGGTCTCTTAGGGACCAAAATTTGTCTCATTACTGTTATTTAAGCCCATTCTACCGCGTCGGTATGAAGATTTCTAAACTTCACTTCTCCGGCTAGAATGACCTTAAATAGGGGCATCTGTAAGACCCCAATTTTTGCCCTAAGATCCCTCATGGCATCATATCATATCATATCATTGCCTCAAGGATCATTGTGCACCTTGCCTTCTTTCTTGTGGGTGGGTTATCTTATGAGTGTGGTTCTTGATCACCAAGCATGTTTTGCATTTGTATATCATTGCTTTTCATTTGTTTACTAACCCAAAAGTACAAAAATATTGTCATCTAAGCATGTTACTTGCAGCTGAAGCAATCAACAGTCAATCAGTCAAGCAAGTCATTAAGCCATAGATGGTGGCCATTCTTGAAGAATTTGGGCACCATGATCATTCATAAGAGGTTCATATGAGTTGTGACATCATTTTGAATCAAGATCTCAAGTGGTAGAGGCTTGGGATTCATCAAAGCATGGCTCAGTCAACCAAAACCCTAGCAAAGTCAATTGTGGTCAACTGTGCATTTAATCAGGGATTTGAGGGTGTGAGATGGTTGGAAAGGTCTCATTCATGTCCATACAAGCCTCATATAACATGTCAAACATCATCATTGGAGAATTGGAGGTCAGACAAAAAGTTTCCCAAAATAGCAAGGACCTGTAATTTTCAACTGCCAAAAATGGAAAGTTCTTCTCCTCAAAATTACATCCTCAAGCAAACTTGAAATCAACTTTTGTCCAACATTAAAGTTGAAGATCTTGCTCTTGCCTTTCCAAAAAGTCCAAGAACACTCATTTCTCATTTGTGGTTGACAAGTTATGATCAAATCATTTTCAAGAAATCTTGAACTTCAAGGAGGCATAACTCTTGAACCATTTGGCCAATTTGGGTGATTCTTTTTTGAGCAAATCCCATTTGACATGAGCTATCATAATGCATCATTAAATTTCATCAAAAATCATCACATAAAAAGTCCATTTTTCAAGTGAACCATTTAAATTTTGGTGGGAAAAATAGTGAATTTGGAAAATACACATGATTTTCACTCCAAACCAAGGCCAATCACTTCAAAACAGAAATTGGGACTTGCTTCAGCTGGTTTTACACTGTTCCATTGATCACACTTACATAAGGGCATTTTGGCATTTTTACATAACATGTGCATTTTCACTAATCCAATCCATTGTTGCTAATCTTGATTAAGGAAGTGGATTAACAGGGACTATAAATCATTAATCATAACAGAAAATCGAGATCCACAATCACAATCTCAGATCCAAATCAAAAATCTCCAAAATTCTCTCAATTTTGCTCAAACTTTTTCAACTTTCTTTCATCAAATTTCATCATTCTTTTTTGTTTTCTCTTGTGCTAATCATCATCTGCAGATGCTATTGAAGATCTGTTGAAGCAAAACGTGGACAAATTCGTGCTAGATCGCAGCTGTTGAACCTTGAGCATTCACATAGCATTTTGAGTTTTCTGCGAATCTGAGCATTGTTGAGCCAAAGCACATCATCCATTCATCTTCCTTAGCATCATTGAGCACCTATTTTCACCATTGAAGCCTTGAGGAGCACGAATCAAGATCTGCACTTCAAACCAGGTCAGAATTCGATGTTCTTAATTCATGAAATTAATGCATGATTCGTGTAGATCTTTGAATATAGGTTGTAATGAACTTTAAATCGTGTTAAACCATGCTATATCGAGTGAGATCCATTGATTTAAAGTTTCATGTTCATAGTTAGATTTGCTCGATTCTTGATTAGGATGTTGTTATTTGATGAAATGCATGTTGATTTGCGTTTTGTGATGTTAGATCTCCATGAATATACGATCAATTTGTGTTTCTGGAATCAATGCAATTTTCTGGAAATTTTGTGCATGAAGATCATGAAGATCTTCATGCTGTTCTTGAAACTGGACATTTTCCTGCGGATTTAGCCGCAGCCTTCATAGCGCCTTGCCACGGAATTACCTGCGGATTCCTTTGTGTTTCCTGCGGATTCATACGTACTGCATGGGCGTGCATGCCTAGGGTTCGGTCTAAACGACCGCGTTTTTCTTGGCGCCATATTCAAATGTTCAACATAATTACAACTTTGCCATGCGCTTCATTAATTCATTTTAATTTTCAAATTTTTATTTCATTTCATGATTAATCTTCAAAAACTCATAAAAACTTCATTCTTAATCCAAATTGAGTGGGAATTTTTGCATTGATCTCCATTTTTTCTCTAGTTTTTTATAGGCATGATAACAAAAGTTGTGCGCGGCTGGTTTTCGTTTTGGTCTAATGATTTTGGTCATGTATGCTTTTTGCCTATGCTTTGCCATTTCATTCATGAAATCTTGATGGTTGATCCTATGGAGCTGAAATTTTATATGCATGATCTAGACTCATTCCTGGTCATTTTGGTATATCGTTTGCTAATTTTGCATTTCTGGATTGTGAGATATGATGTAATCTTTGGAGGTGTGACAATGTATGTCACACCCTATCTTATTCATGTTCTTGATTTTATTTTCCATGCTTATGCTATGCCGATTACCCTGGATTTTTGCATGCTAATACTTAGGGATGTCTAGTTTGCTGGTGATTTTTCCTGGAAATTTTGAATGTATTTTCTATTTGTTTGAGAATTTTCCCTCTGTTTGACCAATTGTTGACATTTTGGGAGTCATGATATCATATGATTTGTGAAATCCTTGTGGTTTATTGGATGAACTTGAAATTTGGTATGTGTATTGTAGACATCTTAAAGTTTTCCATGGCCTTGATCTCATTCATTTCTCATGTTTGGTCACTGTTTTATGATTGCATGAATTTGATACATGATTTGTGGTCTTGTATGAGCTTGTATGAACATGCTTTGACTTGTTGATTTTAATTGACTTGCTTCCCTTTATCCAAATGCCATGAAATTTGGTGTGTTGCTCATTCAATGTGTTCTGTTTAAGCATGATTTTTCCTGGAATTTATTGAGCCATTTTGGTATTGATATGCTTGTGTTCATTCTGTTTACATCATTGGGTTCTTAACTTGCCTAGTTTGACATGTTTTGCTTATAAAATGCAATTGGTGAATAGTTTTGATATGGGACCAGCTGGAATTTGTTCTTATTTGATAAATCTTGATTTTGATCAAGTTTCATGTTCTGTTTTAAATATTTTCTCCTCCTTTGACCCTAGGCTTTGGCCTAAGGGTTCACTTCTCACATTTGAGTTTGATTTTCAGGTTTAAGAAGCAATTGCTTTAAGGAGATTAATTCAAGTTGATTGAGTTTGGTTTACTTGATTGTGACGAACTAACTTGGTTTGTTTTGTAGGATGCTAACTCATTTGATTTGAGTTTGTGCTTTGCACATGTGATCGATTGTGTTGACTGTTGGTTCTTATCTTGTCTGTTTTGACTTTGTGATTGGTATACTAATTATATTTGATTGATTTCAGGTACCATAGTTGCTTTAGTTCCTTTGAGAACTTGCTATTGCTTTGCTTTGCTTAAGCATTGAGGTAGAATCTCTTGTCTCCATGTAGTCTGGAAGACCTGGCTTGTTACTTAGCCAGGCACCTGTCTGAAGTCCTCCTTAAGAGGCAATGTTTGTGATTGTTTACTTTTGTCCCCAAGCAGGAAAAGACCTCATATGAGGCAATTGGTAGACAAAAGAGATATGTAGCCTATCTCCTACTATTCTGTGAGTCACTCACCTTGCTCACACCACACGTGTTGATGCATAGTGAGTAAAAACCCAAGATCTATCGAGTCCTTAACTTGTGGAGAGAGTTCCAGCTTTCTGAACTCCCACACCTTCTGATATTCAATGCTCTCCCTGACCAGGGATAAGAGTGATGAGGCACACCCCTCATATCCTTTCATCTGCTTCACCTTGGCTCTCAATGTCAAGGTTAAGAGCACCATTTACCCTGTTCCAGTTGACTTTTAAGTCTAACCCTTTGATTGAGCCTAATTGTTTGGTTATAGTGGGTGCTAAATGACTTTGTTTGATTGATTGCTTGTTGCATTTGTACATGTTTGCTTGCATGCCTTTGTGCATTTATCATCATAAATTGTTCATTATTGCATGATCATCATTTCATACTCTTGTGGTTTGTTTGAGTTTACCCATTGAGGACAACTGTAAGTCCATTCATTGGCCATTGTTCCTATGATTTGGAAGGGATAAAGTGTAAGACCATTTCATTTGGCCACTTATGTCCATTGCTTAATGCTTGTTTGTTTGTTGTATGTGAGGATGCAATTATAAGTCCATGTTGTTGGCATTTGTATTCCTATGATCATCCTTTGGAGGTTGGTATAAGTCCAGATAGATTGGCATCTGACATCTAAGTTTTGTTTTACCTTAGGAGATTGGTGTAAATCCATTTATTGGTATCCGATATCCGCTTTTGCTTTGTGAGATTGGAGTAAGACCATTGATGGCATCCGGTATCATTGTTTTGTTTTAGGAGATTGGTGTAAATCCATTTATTGGTATCCGGTATCCGCTTTTGTTTGTGAGATTGGTATAAGTCCATTGATGGCATCCGGTATCATTGTTTTGTTTTAGGAGATTGGTGTAAACCCATTTATTGGTATCCGGTATCCGCTTTTGTTGGTGAGATTGGTATAAGTCCATTGATGGCATCCGGTATCACCTTGCTTTCTTTGCTTGCTCATTGCTTATTCCTAAGGACACACTTGAATCATCTTCTATATGATCTCAAGAGGTGAACCTTTCTAAGAAGTTTTACATTCTCCATACCCCCTTTGTCCTAAACCTTTTCACACTTTGCTCTCAAAAACTTTGACTTGTTGTGCAGACATCTTCATGTCTTTTCAAATTAGAAACCTGGACCCTAAGTCCTTGACTTTTCAAACTCCATTTCATAACACTTCTTTGAATTGAATCATAATCATACATTGACCACATTTTGTGAATAATCATAATCAATTAACTTCACCCATTCAATTGTTTTGGCTTTGTCCATTGTTAATATGTTTTCATACATTAGCCGTAGGTTTCAATTACCATAGTGGTTGATGTAAATCTTACCTTATCCTTAGTGAGTTGATTGTAAGTCTTCCATACTTATTATAGGGTTAACCCCTCACTAGTATGTTGAAGTCGTCCTCGCATGGTGGATTGTTGATTCAGGTTGAGTTTTCTCCCATTGGTAATGAAAAGCCTTAATGCTTGTGTTTTAAAATGAACTCACTAATTTTTGGAAATCTTTTAGCCGAACTACGGCGTTTTGATCCTTACCTTTGATGGAAGGTACGTAGGCAACGGGTTCATCCGTTCAAACACAAAAATAATAAAATTGTACGTTCTTTTCTCATCATCCCATTCATGTTTGCACAATATGTCATAAACAAATAAACATTTTTATACAACAAGTGTGAAAAGGGCTCCCTAGGAGTACCTAGGACGTGATGGGTGCCTAACACCTTCCCATTGCGTAATTTACCCCTTACCCAGATTCTCTGATCTTTTTATTAGTTTTCTACGTGTAAAACTTCTTAGGCCTTTGTTCGCTTTTTAGCCAATCCTTAGGATAAATAAAAGTGCGGTGGCGACTCGATTCTTTGTATACTTTGCTTATGGTTTAATCAATAAATCATATAGCGACGAATACACCGCTACAGTATGTGCTAATATCCCTTTATTTATTAAGTATATGAACTAAATATGGTTGACACCCTGTAAAGAAAATTTTGTTTTTGCATGGACTAATCGAGTCACACATTTAGGGAACACGACAAGAAACAAGTACATCTTTGTGAGTTTGACTTTATTACAGAAATATTTATCAATTTATTTATTACATCTTTCTCTATTATTTTTTTATAGGGTTGAGTTTGCTCATTGAATACTTAAACACATGTTGAGTACTAGTCGTGGAGAATTGTGCAAAAGTTGGGATGTTGTGAACACCATGTTGAAGCTACAACTACATACAATAATATCATTTCAAAAAAGTGTTGCCAATATTATGCATCGATATAACACTTCATTTTACTCGAGATTGCATGACTTCTATCAAGACAATATGTATAACACATTGCAAAGAAGTTGTAAATGATAAAATTTATATGTGTGAACTTGCAGGTCTTCAAATACAAGACACCTTGTTCCATTATAATCCATTTATTTGTCTTGGAAAAAAATTACCACTACTATAGATATCACATTTCACTACGGTTGAGAAAGATATATAATTACGGTTGATGAACCGTGGTAAAGTAGCATGTGGTTGTATGTGGGCTACTTACAACCACGATCTACTGGCGGTGGTAAAAACACAATAGCGTGCAATATACCATAATAGTTGTTTAAACCAACTACAGTAAAAAGTTGAGGTCATGGGTCCAATACCCAACGCCTGAGTTTTTGCAGATTTCAATATATTTCACAACAGTTATAGAGTCTAACCGCAATGAAAGACTTAGCACGTTACTTTTCATCACGGTCCTTGATTCCAACTGTGGTGATATGCTTACTTGAGTTTATTATAACTTATGTTGAATGTTTTTTTTACTAACTGCTCACTAAACATATTACCTCTTCAACTTGATTTAGAAATCAATAATATAAAAAATTAAGTTAAATTATAAAACAAATTACACTTATCATTGTTTTAGGAGCTTTCTGCAACCCATTATCCATATTTTTCTCTTTAGCGGATAGAACTTGTTTCAATGCTTCTAGTTCTTCAACTATCCTTTCATTCACCACTAGTTCATTTTTAAAAATATTATTTACTTTGCAGACAAAATTAGAGGTGAATGAAATGGTATTTGAAGAAATAGAAGCATTGAAACAAGTTCTAATTAACCTTCAGAGAGCAAAATGCGGATAATAGACTGCAAAAAGCTTGTAAGACAATGATAAGTGTAAGTTGTTTTCTAATTTAACTTAATTTCTCATATTATATTTTCTAATTCAATTCGAAAGGTTATATATTATGTAAGGGATTGGAAAAAACACTCAAACCACATATGATATAATAAATCCATCTTCTATGACATGTTGAACGAACAACATGATAGCCGCAAGGTCCAAGTAACAACATTATCAATATCATACAATAACATACCTTAAACAACATACAACTTTTATAAAAAAACATAGAACTTTTATCAACAACAACATACTTTAAATAACATACAACATATCTAAAAAATATACCATAATATGTAGGGTTTTATTACGAGAGATACGGTTGTCAGTCCTGAAAGAGCAAAATTTCGCTTAAATACAAGTTATATTTTTCACCACGGTTGAATAAAATGGCCATGATAAAATGTAAGTACATCTCACAATGGTTGCTACTATAGACTATGTTGAAAGATATTTTAATTTTAATATAAATATTAAGATTATAAGTGACACACCTATTTTGTGGTAAAATAAAAAAGAAAACTGTTGGTGTTGGGATTCCAAGCCAGTAACACTTAAGATAACACAACGAATGTCATTATGAACCAAAGTGAAATATTTTTTAATTAAAGAAATAAAATTGGAAGTGTATAATTATGAGCTATTACTTTGGTTGGCATAATATCTGAGGTAATATCATGTTACATCAGGTACTTTTTATAGTAGTGTACACATTGAAGAACATGCAGTCACTAAAGAAAAGAGTGGGACACAATTGGACTTAGGAGAAGAATGTGAAGAGTTTGATATCGTTGGCCAGAGATACAAAAAAACATATCCATGTGTCCACCACCAGTGAAATACAAGCTAAAAAGGAATGTTAATAAGAGTAAAAAAAGGGCAAGAGATTGATGTACATCGTGATCCTTCACATTGGGAATATGATGAGGCCTTGCAGATAAGTCAGACGATGAATAGATCATCTACTAAAGCTCCATCAAGTCAGTAATCTAGCAAGTCATGTAGACATCTTTACTTGTTTCAATTTCCTATTTTCTTACATGATTGCATTGAAGATATTATAGATGTAGAGTCTAATGAAAATTGTGGTTTCTGTGCTATTTTAGCTTTACTTGTATGGGATAAAGACTTATGGTCCTTGGTTCAGACGCAGTTAGATATAAGCTCATTGTAGTTGGCTTTGTTAACAATAATTATTGGGTTCAGGTTAAGTTGAAATTCGACTGTCCACTCCCTCCCCTCACCGATCATTAGAGACAAAATTATAGTGAAGGTGCAAGAGCATGAGAAACAACATAGGGGAACATATAAGGCACTGGCTAGAAGTTATGAAGTCAACATCATTTTTTTTATTGATATTGTTTAATCCTTGTGATTATATATATATATATATATATATATATATATATATATATATATATATATATATATATATATATATATATATATATATATATAATATATATATAAATATATATATATATATATATATATATATATATATATATATATATATATATATATATATATATATATATATATTTTGTCGGATTGTGATTGCACTAACACTTTTCAATGTTAACTCATGTTATAAAACTTGAACTCATGAGAAGTTATGTTAAGATTTGTAAATATGTGTTTTTATTGTATTATTGTTATATTAATAATGTCAAAAATTTAATTAAAAAAATCTATAAAAAATTAAAATTCCTATTGTCTACTGAATTTTTAAAAAATCCAAAAATAACCTACGAATACTTATTTTTTTAATAATCTCATATGCCATGTTTGTTACCAGATTATTTAAATATGTATTATATTTTAATAAAAATTCTTAAAAATTTAAAATAAATTATCTAAAGCAATTGGTTTAAACCAGGTTTTTCATGTCACCCCGTTAATATCAATTTTACTATAATATCTCTAAATTAATTTTTTGACAACTAATACTAAAAAAATTTAAAATCGATATAGAAACCATTTAGAAAACTTAAATGGTATGATGCTCTTAGTTTAGTAGTTGTGTAAGTACGTTCAAAAGAAAACTCTCCCATACATGTATTTTTATTATAAAAGAACTATTAATTTAATAAGTATATCCGACATCAATATAGTTGTACTAATATCTTATTATTATAAAATAATAAAATATTGTATACATATTTTAAGACCATCACTAGTACAGAAATAACATTAGAATTATTGATATAATATCTATTTTATTAAAAAATATATAAAATTTATAAACAATGATAATTTTGTAATTAAAATAAAAATTCTAATTTTAATGTTAATTATTAATACCCCATTTAAAAAAAAACTCAATGTCTAATATACGTTATTTTTACTACAAATAAATGTTTTAATGGAAGATATATGCTTTTAAGAAAAATAAATATCAAATAATAAAATGATAAAATATGTATATATAAATTCATACATGCTTTTAGAAATATTAAACGTGATACTAAATTATGTACCTAATTTGATTTGAAAAAATTATGTACATAATAAATAAATAATTAAAATTATATACACAATAAGGAAATAATTAAATTTGCCGCTAAAAGTTAGAATAGTCCACTTGTGAAACCTACGCTGGTAAAATATATTAGAATTTTACGATCATTGCATCTTCTCTCAATCAAACTTGAAAATTCTCTAAATCAATTTTAAATAATCACAAGCGTAATCCCTTTCTTTTAGGTTTCAATCGAATTAGAATCGGTGTTTCCTTTCGTTTGCCACACGCTGTCGTGTCAAGATCCTTGTGGTATGTCTTTTGACTTATAATTATTTTTCTTAAACCCTCACTCTAATTTAGTTAGTTTTGTTTAATTTATATTCTTTGGAAATAAAATTTCATATTGCTTTGATTCAAAATTATAACTCTATTATTTGATATTGAATATGTTATTTGATACTTGATTTCTAGGTATTATTTGTTGTGATTAGTTCTTAAGTAAGGATAACATATTTTGATTTTCATCATAATGTGTTTTACTAATTTGAAATCTATTTGTTATTGATTGTGATAATTGTTTTATTTTGATTTGTTTTTGTAATGCAGCTTCATTTCTTATGCAAAATATTCGGGCTTATACCTCTTTTTTGAATTGACATATGATATTTAATTATTTATTTTCCTTATTGGGTCAAATATAATTTTTTCTCAATCATTATTTATAGCAAAAAATTGTATAGAAATAAGTTCCATAAATTTGTTTGACATATTATTATAAAAAATTTGAAGTTATTAACAAAATTTAATTTTTTTTTATCAAAATGCTCGAAATAAATTCTATAGAAATAAGTTCCATAAATTTGTTTGAAATAAATTTGTTTGAAATAAAATTATTAATAAAAATTTTACAAAAATTGTATAAAAATAAGTTCCATAAATTTGTTTGAAATAAATTCTTAATATGCAAAATTATTTATTAAATTAAAATTATCAAATGTACCAAAAAAATTATCATTATTAATTTGTTATAAAATTTAATCAACTTTTACATGCGAAATTTAATCAATTTGCTATAAAAGTTACCAAAAAAAGTTATCATTATCAATTTTTTATAAAGTTTTAACATGCAAATTTTTTTTTTTGAAAAATTATTGCTCTTAAATAAAATTTAATTAACTTTAATTGTTATACAATTAATAAAAAGATAATATTATTCTATCAATAATATTATTCTATCAATACTATTTAAAATTCTTATTAATGGGAAGATAATATAATTCTTATTAATAAATTACCATTTAGATTTTCATTGTCACCTTCAATTTCTACTAATAAATTATTGTTTTTATTTTTATTTGTATCTATACTTGTTTATTTCTACAATTTTAACTTATTTATTGGACATAATTTTTTTTAAAATTTTAAATATACTTTTACATTTATTTTTAATAAATTTACCTAAAATTCTATGGTTTAATTAAAACTTCAACTCTTTTATTTATTTACTTTTTTAGTTTCAAATTTCATATACAAAATTTTGAGTCGATATGATTCTTAATAAAAATAAAATATCATATAATAAATAAAAGTTCACAAATAATTCAATTAAATATATAAAAATAATTAAATTAAAATTGTCAGATTAAATAAATAATATCTAATTGTCTTTTTTAATAATCAATAATTTTTTCACATTTATTTTATATATAATTGTGTACTATACCTCCAAAAAAAAATATAGGAGCATGGAACATTGGGCTTATACACTATTTAATATACTAGTAATTAATTTCATATTTTAATTAGCCACACATTTTTAATCTTAATTATTTCCTAATTAAAAAATGAATTAAAATAGAAACCAAAATAGTAATGATAATAATAATAATTAAATATTATTAAATTTTCTTATTTTCTATAACAAATATTATATATATATATATATATATATATATATATATATATATATATATATATATATATATATATATATATATATATAATTTCATATTGATAAATTTATATTTATATTTGTTTCAACTTTAATATTTGGATCGCTGGTGTATCTCCAATTTCTCTAGCGAGAAATTTGGTTTCTTTGATCCTTTTAGGATATTTAATAACAAATTTGGTGGCCATAGTGCATTATTACTAATTAGATTGTCAAATTGTTTGCATGTTATATTTTTGTTTATATGTGCGTCTATAATACAACTATTTGTAAAATCAGAGCAATCACCGTCAATTATTTATAATTTTTCTAGATGATACTATTGTTTATTGATTTTGTTCGTTTGGAAATCAATCAAGCAAGTCTTTTAAGGAAACATTTATAAGGTAAAATGTCTCTTTCAAAATTTATGTTGAGATTTCTCAATTATTTTTCTTTATATGTTTACTAAATATAATTAAATTTTTGTTAATTTTTTTTAATTAGGGTTATAACCAAGCAAGTATTTTAAGGAAACACTTCTAAGATAAAATGTATCTTTCAAAATTTATGTTGAGATTTCTCCATTGTTTTGCTTTATATGTTTACTAAATATAATTAAATTTTTGTTAAAAAAAATTAATTAGGGCTATGAGAGGTTATAACATCATGAGAGGCTATATTATGAATAGAAAGCCTAATTTTATATCTATCAAAATAAGTTAATTGTCTTAAGTTTATTGATATTTCATATGAATTATATATATGATTATATTTTTTATTTATTTATTTAATTTGTAGGCACATCAACAAGAGAATAGTTGGGCTTGTGGTTATTATGTAATGAAAAATATGTTTGATATTATCCAGACGAATATATTTCAAGGATCACATGAGGTAATAACAAAAGATTTCAATGCTTAATACGGAAATCACATCAGTTCATGTTTTAACACGTTCTCATTTAATTTATTTTATTATTTTAATTTGTAGATATATGATGATCCACCATCATATGACAAAGATGTTATTTATAATATCCGACAATTTTGGGTTCAATTCTTTTTATAAATAGTTGAAGAACAACATCAACTCGAAGAGAAAGAAACAAGGAATTCGATAAAAGATGACATTTTATAATATCCACTTGAATAAATTCACTTGTGCAATTTTTAGCTTCATATAAATCATGTTTTAAGTTATATTTTCATAATGATATCCACTTGTTAATCACCATAAGTATTATATTAAACCATTTAAAAATTAATTAATTCTCGATTAAATTTCGAGCCCATTTCCATCCCCTTGTAAGTCGATTATTTTTAGCATCGCCATCAACCTCACATAGATTACTCTCGAACTTTCTTACAATGAGACCTATTCGATTTTATTTAATTGATTAGATGATTGATTCACTAAATATTATTCAATTTATCCGCAAAACACAAATTGAAAACCTCGACCCAACATCGAGTATTTTCTATTCAAATCAAATTAAGGTACTTAATCACGATTAAACACCATTTCATTTAGAAATGAAAGAAGGGATGGTTTTGAGCCTTCAACTCCTCTCCTTGATTGTTTGAATACGAGTTCCCTTACTCGGTTAGTCAAACAATTGTCATTTCTTTAAAAAATTCTAAACCAATTAAATCAAACCTATTTTCATAATGAACTAAACAAAAAAAGAGATGGTCTAGAGCCTTCAATTCCTCTCCTCAAATACTTGGATATGAGTTGTCTTACTCAGTCATTCGAGCATTTGTCATTTATCTAAAAAACATATCAATAATACATAAACCTATTTTCATAATCAGTTAGATGAAAAAGAAAGTGATCTAGAGTCTTATATCCCTTTTCCTGAATACTTGGATACAAGTTGCCTCACTTGACTATTCGAGTATTTGTCATCCATTTAAAAAAAATCTTAACTATTATCAAATCCTTTTGCAATTAAGGAGAAAAAGGAAGATGGTTTTGAGCTTTCGACTCCTCTTCTAGGTTATTTGGATACGAGTTTCCTTACCCGACTATCCGAGTAATTATCATCCCACAAAACTTCTAACTTATCAAAACTCTTTTCAGAAAGAACAATGTTCAATCCCTTCTAACGCGCATAACAAACTAGCACTTAAGCCTTCGTCAAGAGTAGATAAGTCAATGTTAGTCTTTAGAATATGATTTAACAACTGTTCATTAAAAGACACCAACAAACTGTAGTTTCCCGAACTACGAATGCTATGATTTATTTATTGCACTATAAGGATACGTAGGCACGAGATTGCGAGATCTTGGCGAGTACACTAATAAAAAAATCTCCATTTTCTCCCTTCTGAGGTTCCTATTCATTTCTCTTTTCAATCTCTTATTCACAAGAAAGAACGACAATGATTATAGTCGTCGCAACCAATATCAGGGTTCGGGAGTCGGTTACGTAAGGGGAAGGTATTAGCACCCCTCACGTCCGTTGTACTCAACGGGAACCATTAGGTTAGTTGTGCGCATTAGTGTTAGCTTAGAAATGTTTGGCTTTCTCGAGTTATTATGAGGGAAAGAATAATATGAGAGAGAAGAATGTTTTTGGATTTTTTTTGCAACGAAGGGGACTAAACCTAAGTTTTTTATTAATGAGCCTGACAAGATTTATGAATCTTGCTCCTACGTATCTCCGGGTGCAATAGAGAACTCAAGGCTTATGTAGTTCTGGGTAAAAAATGTTTGTTTGTTGGTCAATTTTAGCGAAAACTATATTGTATTAATCGATGAAAAACATTGTTGTACCCAAAACAGATGAGGAGCAGACGTATACCACACATCGAATGGATTTACAAATCAACATTCGGAAAAACGTCACTTATCTCAACTCAACAATTGTGGCTGAAGCATTGTTTTACATCACCTTAAGGCAATGTGTCTTTCGTTTATGAAAAGGTTTTTCTGATCAATCGCACAACGGCGAAAAAAGAGTTTGATTGGTTGAATGTATTTTTGGGCTTGAAAGACGAGTATTTATGATTGGCAAGCTCTTACAACTTGTGTCTAATACTCGGGACTACGTCTGGACCTTTCGCCCTGGTAATCTTTTTCTTTCAATTTTATTGAGAAAATACGTTTGAATATTTACAAATATTTTAAAGAGAAGACGAATACTTATGGCTTGCAAGCTCTTACAACTTGGGCCTAGCATTCGGGATTACGACTGGATATTCCATCCAGGGTAATCTTTTTCTTCAAATTTTATTGAGAAAAAGATTGGAGTATTGGAGCGTTTTGAAGAGAAGACGAATACGTAGGGCTTACAAGCTCTTATAACTTGCGCCTAATATCCGGGATTACGACTGGATATTCCATTCAGGGTAATCTTTTTCTTCAGATTCACTTATGAAAATGATTTGAATATCAGAGCGTTTTGAAGAGCAGACGAGTACTTATGGCTTGCAAGTTCTTACAACTTGGGCCTAATATTCGGGATTACGACTGGATATTCCATCCAGTGTAATATTTTTCTTCCAATTTTAGTTATCAAAATGGTTTGAAGTGATTTGAGGGTAATTAAAATGCAGACAAGTAAATGCGAGCACGCGAAAAGAAAAAAGCTCATTGTAAGAAGACCCAAGAGTAAGCCAAGGGACTCGAAAAAGAAATCAAAATTTGAACTACATAATTTGAAGTTATATTAGGGAATCGTAAAGAGATTCATGTAGGAATCACTCTATCTGAGACCAGTCTATACAATATATGCGTTTAAACAGTTTCTGAAGTTAAATTGAATTTTTAACTCCGAAAATACAACGCAACGAACGGGAGCAAAATAAATAAATAACAGTAGCATCAAAAGCAAACATATATTTACAATAATAAAAACTAATGACAAGATCACATAATGTCATATAGTCCAAGACACATTAGTCCAAAATAGAATGCACACTTCTTAATAAATACCTAAAAACTATCTATTTTGAAAAACAATTTTTAAACAATAGCAAAATATAATTATTATAGAAATAATTTTTTAAATAAAAAATAAAATAAAATGAAGATTGAAAGAAAATAAACATAGTGTTACCACTATCTGATGATTTATATGAACTTAAACATCATAATGGTGGGAAAGACTCCGGTTAAGGTTTTACATCCATGTAGATCAGATATGTATTAAAGAATATGCTGCCAATCATAGATTGCGATATTATATTTGAATGTGAAAAATTTAAATTGTTACTACAAAAGAGCCTTATAGCCTATGATACAATATTAGGAATGCAATTCTATTTTTTTCTACTAAAGTAAACTTATGAAAAAGTAAAACTACATGCAAAAATTATAATAAACCTAATTAACTTGAAAATTTTGTTAAACATAAGTCTAAATCCAATCTCATTTAATAATAATAAAATAACTAAATAAAAGAAAAATAAAATAAGAATAAATAAAAACAAAAATCATGTATGACTTTCCAAACCTTGTTTAGAACATTCAGTATAGTAAATATAAGGAAAATGAAGATATGAACTTAAAAAAAGCAGATGATCAAAGCTCAGCAGTAACAAAAAGAGAGTACGTCCAAACCAAACACACAGAAACAACCACAATAATATTTAACATTGTATCAAAATTTTTACGGTGTTTTAAAAGATAAAAATGCTAAAATTTGGTGACTTTGACAAGTTTCTTACATCCCAAATTCCAAATAATTTTCATATACAACAAAATATTAAAAATATAAAAAAATGTCTTATTAATAGTTTCAAAAAATTTTCCTTTCCCCTTATCTTCCTCTATTATATCATCCCTTCAGGCTCACTCGTGTGGCTTCTATCTCTCACAAACTTCGCCACAACAGTAACCAACCATGGCTGTATCCTTAGGTTTCAACATAGTAACCGCATTCAAATCCCTTTCTTTATCATCTTCATCATCATCGTCATTATCTTCATCTTCCTTTTTACCCGGTTCTTCCACTCTTCGTTTCACTCCATCGGTATCTCTCCCTCGGATTCACAGGTCAGTCCTCACCATCCGGAATGCTCACAAAAAGGGAGCCGGAAGTACCAAAAACGGCCGTGACTCCGCCGGAAGGCGGCTCGGAGTCAAAGTTTACGGCGACCAAGTGGCTAAACCTGGTTCCATCATCGTTCGCCAACGCGGAACCAAGGTGTGTGCGTCACTCATTCTTATCATGAATTGTTGTATGAATGTGAAATTATGTACTTGTTTTATCATTAGGAATGGAATTCTGTGTGAATTGAAAGAAACTGGAAATAAAATTGTGTCTAATTTGTGTTCAATAATTTGAAGATGTGGTTACAAACATGAATTGTGATTGGGTTGGATATGTGAGTTGATGCATTTGGTTATAATTCCCTTAATCCTTTGGTTCTCAGTTAAGGAGTTAATCCAGAGTTCGGCTCGGCTAAGTGTATGTTTGGTTTCACGGTTTGAACACTTAGAATTGATTTTGAATGTGTAGAATTGATTTTGATATGTTTAATGTGTAGAATTGATTTTGATATGTTTGGTTGTTCTGAAGTAGAATTGATTCTTCTTTCTATAATTGATTCTACTTGAAATTATGATTTGTAGCTTTTGAGTCTTAAATCTAAACATGCTCACTTTTGCAAGAATTTGTCTAAATGTAAATCACTTTACCTTCAACTCACTTTTACTATAATCAATTTTACAGAATCAATCGACTCATAATCAATTTTTTTCATAGTAGAACCAGACACACGCTAAGTAAAATATGACTAATGATTGTTTCAGTCAGGATTTTAAGATGTGATGTTTTGAATTTGATTGACAGTTTTTGATTAAGTTTTTTGTTTTGAGATTTGATAATAATGAATCTTTTATGGGTTTAGTTATTAATTATTCATATAATTAGTCTAAAATATAGTCAAAATAGTGGTTATCCCGCTATCCTATTTTTGGGGTCATATGCATGCTCTGTTATTTGGGATTCATAACTCTGTCTCCAACTCTATCTCTGGATCGATCTTCTTTAACTAAAGCAAAGCTCATTATTAATTAGGGAGATATAATTAATAACCTTAGTTGATTGAGAAAAAATGTAGGAGAGGAAGTTTGTGGTTTAATGTGGTCTTCTGGTGTGAGTTTTCAACTATGAAGCCCTGATTCTTATACAATAAGTAGACACGGGGAAATTTTAAAATTTAAGATTCGATATGGTTAAGAGACAACAACAATTAAGCCTTATCCTACTAAGTGGAGTTGACTATATGAATCAACTTTTGCCTAATGTTCTATCGAGGACTATGTTTCTATCCAAATCATTAATGTCGAGATCTTTCGTAATAATTTCTCTGATAGTCTTTCTAGGTCTTCCCCTTCATCTAATTGTTTTTCTTCTCTCCATCTGGTCTACCCTCCTTACTACATGGTCTACCGGTCTTCTCTCTACATACCAAAACCACCTAAGTCTATTTTCCACCATCTTCTCCACTCTAGGCGCTACCCTGACACTCTCTCTAATACGATATGGCTAAGATATTTTATTAAAAAAATAAATGTATAAATGCACAACTTATTAACATAACTAAAAATGATGATTAAAAATCATTCACATTACTAAAATGTTCAAAACCGTGACAATTACGTATCTTTTCCGAATCAATTAGAATACTGCAAAAAGAACAACATTAGTACCATCCAAAATAAATTTGGGCTCGATAGAATTGTGTAATATTTTTACTACTTAATAGTTAACACTAGTTGTGTGTATATATGACATTCAGCCACATCCCGAATGTATCAGCGACGTTTGTTTACAAAAAATTAAAATTCATTTCCCGGATCCAGGTACGTATCGGGCTGTATTGGGGCTTTAGAGGTTTTCACTGGTGAATGGAGCTTTTATAATTTGTGCACTGTTGTGGATTAAGTCTGTCTGAACAGGTAGCTATAGCCTGCTTGCTTTGAACTTTGCAGTCTGGGAATAAGTATTCAACATAACTTAGGCAGTTCAGTTTTATCAATAGTGAACTATATCACCCGTATAATAGGGAGCTAAGGTGGCAGTCTCCGCTATTAGTTAATGAAGCACGAAGTGGTTTGCTATAGCGGCAGTAGGATTTCACAGCCGCCAAACTGCTAAATGCTTTATAGAAGAAAAAACTTGTTTAGCCAATTATCAAAACTTAACTGTTATTTATGAATATTTCAAAAATATTGAGTAATATTTTAATTTTCAGCATTATATATATGGTATTAACGATTTAATAAAAAAAATTGAATAGCAGTCATGCTGCAACTGCTATCCCACTGTAGTGTTTTTCCGGGTACACACTACCTGCTGCCATTTGGTATTGATAACTTTGATTTGGATTTGGCTGCTATCTGGTATTGATAACTTTGATTTGGATTTGGTCTTGGTTTACCTAAAGCTCTCCCTTATAGAAAAGTATTTGCAAGTTTATGGATGTTACTATGTTTATGAATAGGTTAAATGAGAGAACTTTTAAAATTGAGATGCATAAACAAAATCCGAGCCATACAAGAAGCTGTTGTTTGAAAAAGTCACAGTTACTGCAAGATTTTTATTTTATTTTTTCTACAAGTGTTTCGTAAAATATTTATCTGAACTGTCTCCTCGGCATGCAAGGTCAATAAGAACGGACGAAGAACGTCTACTTTCCCATGTATATGCTAGAAAGCCATATAAAATTGTACTGAGAATGAATAAACTTTTTTGAATTGTTGAGATGCATTGTGTAATTGACAATGTGGGGTTGCTACTGAATCTTTTGATTGTTACTTAGTATTGTAAAGTTATAATCTATTCCATAACTTTTATTCCACACTTTGCTGACCGAAGGAACTTTATTTTTGTTCTATATTGAGAATGATAACATATATTAAGAAGTAATGAGGATGTTATAGTCCCAGTTGTTGTTAATCTATGCCTTTTTCATACCTGTTATTTTAAATACCGAAGAATCTTTATTCCGTTACTTGTTTTCTAACAC
Source organism: Lathyrus oleraceus (assembly GCF_024323335.1). NCBI lineage: Eukaryota > Viridiplantae > Streptophyta > Magnoliopsida > Fabales > Fabaceae > Lathyrus > Lathyrus oleraceus. The sequence continues at coordinate 499,868,424 of NC_066583.1, forward strand.
TAAGAACCCATAGTTTTTTTCCACCAGATTGAGTTGATTACATGTATCAAATGATGTCATATTGTTTTATTGAAATCTAGTTTTTCTTAAAGTTCTAATTACGTTTTTCTTGCAAAACTTGAAGTTTCATGCAGGAAAGAATGTGGGGATTGGTAAGGACCATACAATTTTCTCCCTGATTGATGGAGTTGTTAAATTTGAGAAATATGGACCTGACAGGAAAAAGGTAATGCTCTTTCGCAGCTAGATTTATGTGGGCTATAATCCTAAACTACAAATTAACTTACTAACAAAGTTGTAATAATATTACAGATCAGTGTTTACCCACAAGAAGTTACGCCTCCAAACCCCGATAGCTATAGAGCAAGAAAGATAGAGTACTTCAGGATGAGGCGTGAGCGCAAAAAAGCTGCACAAGAAAGAAGAGCGTTTCAACCGCAGCTGGTGCTTGCTTCCGCTGATGATGTCGCAGATGATGCCGCAATAACTAATCTAGATTGTTGATTCTATACTTCATTCACTTCTGTGTAAAATTTAGCCGTCTTCTGATGTTTTTCTTTTGTGTATCTGTTAAACCTTTAGCATTGTGATATTGTCTTTGTTTGTTGGACCGAGAAATTGAACCATACACGGCCAGTACTATTACTTATTGTGTCCACAAACCAATTACAAGACAATTTAGTCATTTACTTTCAATTTGTTCTGATGTTTTTCTTGTGTATTTGTTAAACCTCTATGTTTGAATAGATTCATGCAAAAATGAGTTAAAAGGAAGTTTGTAAAATTCACATTCTCAAAAGCTGTAGATCCTACTTTCAACTAGAATCAGTTTTGAAGGTCATAATCAATTTTACTTTTGACGAGTCAAACACATCAAAATCAATTTTGCACTAAAAATTGCTTTTTACCGCGGGTAAAATGGAAACTCACATATATTGCTTCAAGTCTATTGCTTCAAGTCTATTGTGATTTTTTATTATGATTTTGGTGTTTTTCACACACACAATAAGGCACCTGAGTTGCATGAAGACAATTTCATATTTGATCAAATTTGAAATGCATCTTGATCTAAATCTACTAAAATTGAAGGGTAATAACTTTCTTCAGACACTTCAGAGAAAAATTTACATTCTTATTCAATCACTTCTTGGAAAAACTATAGTGAATTTGTTTATTAACAAGCATCAGAAATTACTAATCATCCTCGAAAAACTTTGAGTGAGTGATTTGTTCGGGTGAATCCTCCATCAACCATAAGATTCTCTCCGCTGATATACTTTGCATCATCACTTGCAAGAAAAAGAACAGCATTAGCCACATCATCGACAGTTAACTCTACACCCTGCAAGTTCGCGTTTTTCCCGACGAAAGAACGAAAACCCGCTTTCACATCCTCGGTTCTCTCCTCCTCGGGCAAATGAGCCAAAGCCAAACCTGTTGCAATACCATAAGGCGACACGCAGTTCACTCTTATTCCATGGTTCCCCAATTCAGCTGCAACATTCTTTGTTATCCCCCACACAGCATGCTTGGAGCCTGTATACGCATGAGGCCCTGTTCCCCCTAAGGAACTTGAAACACTTGATATAGAAATTATTGAGCCACTTTTCTTAGGTATCAGAAAATGAGCAGCATGTTTCATTCCATGGAAAACACCTTTCACATTTATGTCAAATATTTTGTCGAATTCGGACATGTCCACGTTGCGGATATCAGGACAAGGTGCTCCGGAAATTCCAGCATTGTTGACCATGATGTCTAGAGTGCCGAATTTACCAACAGTATTGTATACTGCATCCGAAACATCAGTCTCTACCGCAACATCACAATGAACAAAATAAACATTTTCCGGATCACAGAAGGAATCACAGAGCTTCTGTCCAAGATCGTCTTGGACATCGGCTATACAGACTTTAGCACCGTGGGAATGGAACAGGCGGACAATGCTTGCTCCGATCCCGGAGGCTCCACCAGTTACCACAGCCACTTTGCCTAATAACCTGACAGATAGGTATAACAGAAACTTAAGTTACCAACATGAATTTGTAAGCACTTAGCAGGATTCGAACCTGAGACATGAGAGAAACATACTCTCATGACCCTATCTATATACTTTAGGTTAACAAATCGAAGAATTGTTCACAAAAAGAAAAAAGTTTTAACAAAAAAACAAATTGAAGAGTTCAAATAACCTTAGCAGATCTCATCTTGTTCATTTTATTTGTCAAAATTATCAAACTGACACTAACAATTACCATAAGAAACTGCATGTATGAAATAGATTCAAAAAACATAGAAAACAAGAACTATGAAGAACAAAGTAATGTTGTGAAGTGAATATTACCTTTGTGCTGGAGCATTGATTGTAGTTGACATGGTTAAGATGTGTGAAGTTTCTCTCTCTTGTTCTACGTTTGTTGATGATAGTAGTGTTGGTGGCTCACAATATTTCATTTTTATACATTCTATTTTTTTTTTTGTTCTTTTTCATAAATTGTACATTCTATTCTATTTGAGTGGGTTTTTAAAATGTGACGTTTTTGCTTTTCATTAAAATTGGAATAATGCATGAAAAAAGCAACATTAACCTATAGAATACATGTGTTGTATTAATTAATATACAAATTAAAATTTGAATAATGCATGAAAATAGCAACATTAACCTATTTTAGTGGGTATTTTAAAATGTGACATATTTGCTTTCCATTAAAATTGGAATAATGCATGAAAAAAGCAACATTAACCTATAGAATACATGTGTTGTATTAATGAATATACAAATTAAAATTTGAATAATGCATGAAAATAGCAACATTAACATATTTTAGTGGGTATTTTAAAATGTGACGTTTTTTCTTTTCATTAAAATTTTAAAATGTGATTTGTTTTTGAAAGAAAATGTGAAGTATTAATTAATATAGAAAATAACCTCTTATCACTAAAGGTAGTGAATGGAAAGGTGGATTTTTTTTAAATAGTTATCTTTTTCAAATTAATTACCAAAATAATCATATTTCATTACTTATACGTCAGTTGAGTTGACGCATCTAATTGACAATGAACTGAGGCGCCCAACCCATTGACACATACATGCATTGCAAATGAGCATATGCGTCAATGACCTAGGCGCATGCATGCCTTGAAGCCACATGCATTGGCGCATGTATACACTATATCAGTGTATGCGCTAATGCATGTGACGCATTCACTTTTCTTTTTTTATTTAATTTTATATTTTATATTTATAATTAATTAAATTAAATATTTAAATTAAAAATTATATTATATTATAAAATAAAAATACATAAAATTGGCAAGAAAATCAATAATCCGCCCGATTGAAATGCCCCCATGTTCCACATCCAGATGTGTTATCCTGTCTTCGAGGCCTCCCGCGATTTCCCTAAGGTGTTTGGGATCTTTGAGTGCTGACATGATGCAATGGTGGCTGGTGTGAAGGTCTGGTGGAAGGTCCATCGGTATTTGATTGATTTGTCATCATTTCCCCCAATAGCCAGGGATTATCGCCAACGACGCTTCCGTAATTGAGTTTGGTGCCCATGTTGTCGTAGTTGGGTGGATTGTGGACGATATGGTTGCCCGAATTGGGACATTGAATCGTTTTGGAAACAAAGCAATGGTTCATGTGGTGTAATAAAGTCAAACAATGGTTGGGTGTTGTGGCGATGGGATGTTTGGGTGTTCATTGGTGGGGGGTTGCGATGACATAACGTTGGATCGTATGAATCATATGGGCTATAGACTGTTGTGGTGGCTGTGTATGGTTGTTGGTGGTTAGGGTTTGATTTCTGGTTTTGAGTTTGGATGTGTGGCATGGATTGGTTGTTAGGTTTGGGTGGGTTGACGTTATTCTTGGGCGAAGATTTGTTGTTGGACGTTTGATGACGAAGCTCGTTGGCTTGGATCAATCAAATATCTTGGCTCAGACACAAATTGTGGCTTTGTAACCGACCTAAACCATGCCATATAATGTTGAGTTTGTCTAGCACCATGTATAACTGGTTCGTTTAAGATGTGATGTCGTTGATGCCTCCAATGACGACACATTTCTTTTGTGAAGTTTCTTCAATGGGAATAATCCCATTGGCCATCGACTCTTTGTTGATGCCAATCTCCCAAACACGTCAGAGGTCTTAGAATTTGTTGTTGCATGCTGAACTGCAGTTTTACACGGTCACTCTGATGCATTTTCACAGTAGTGAAGTGGATAATTGGTGTTTTTGTTGTCCAAACTGCATCATCATCATGGTTAACCTGATCATCAAGACCCATATATGGCCTCCAGATAAAGTGTACAAGAATATGACATGATTAGAGGATATGTAATTAGATAATGTTTTTAAAATCAAATGTAGAGTTATGTAGTAGTATTACACTGTCTGGTCCAATATGGTCTAAAAGATTGCGATAGACTATTACGGCATGTTTGGGACACCTGTTGTAGTTCATCCCTTTAACTAGCCACCTAGATCGAAAAGATTGGAAATATATTAGTTACAGTTAGTTGTAGTATAAAGTCTAATAAATTATATGGTGAAATTTTAAATTTACTTTGTTGCACAGGGGAATGTGAATGGCTTCTCGTTGACTGGGGCGAGTGACGACAATCTTGACCAACCCCATGCTTGTAGCAAATAGGCGCAAGAATAAAACGTACAAGTATTTTTTTTTTGGCATTTTTACACAACGAACTATATCGATGGGATAAAACAGATGAACCCTAACTATATGTGCTTACCTTATTTATGTTTCGTAACAACGACAAATAAATAATATTTACCGTATTACCAATACTTTCAGGAAATAAAAAATTACCAAATAGAATCATAATATAACACCGAACTTCAATTATATTTTCATACTCGGTAGATTCTTCGTTTAATGTTATACTTGAATAATATTGTTTAAGATATTTTAATTAATACCTTGACCCCTAGGTTGACCAGAAGTCTCTCCCATAGTTGTGTCTTCACACAGAGAGGAACCCAACAATTCATCACATATAGAGTTATCTTGGTTAACTCCACCATTTACGGTCTTACCATCAATACGTAGACCTAACAACATGTAGACGTTCTCAAGTGTGACAATACACTCACCGAAAGGAAGGTGAAATGTGTGGCTCTCGTGTCTCTATCTCTCTAACAAAGAAAGAATAAATTTGTAGTCAACCGAGTATGAGACTATGTTGAGTAGATTACCAAAATCGCGTCCTCGAATATATGGTTCTATAAAAGGATTGTGTGGTACATATTCATGCACACGACATCGAAATCTCTTTGGGTCCTAATAAAACATAAGTAAGAAATAAGTAAGAAGAAGTAATAAACAATAGAGACATTTTGTTACGAAATAAGAATAAGAATAAGAATAAATAATAAACAATGCAGATTAAGTAATAACATACAAATATCATAATATTATCAATTGTTCCTCGATGTTCATCACCCATAGTCAATAGAGACATATTGTTATAGAGAGGTTGACCGTTGCAGAGAGGTTGAGTGTTCAGTGAGGTTGAGTGTTGCAGAGAGGTTGAGTGTAACATAGAGGTTGAGTGTTGCAGAGAGGTTGAGTGTGACAAAGATACTGAGTGTTGCAGAGGTTGAGTGTTGTAGAGGTTGAGTGTTGCAGGTATTGAGTGTTGCAGATATTGAGTGTTGCAGAGGTTGAGTTGTTGCAATATTTATAGACGAGATAGGTTGGTAAGTTGCAGCATGTGATGTATAAGTGTAGGCGCCATTAGTAAGGGCACATGCCTTTTACTTTTGCATGCATGTGAGGATGCGATCAAAGGTAAGGGTATGTGCCTTGTGTTTAAGCATGCATGTAAGTAGGCGCCATTGAAGAGGGCACATGGGTTGCTTTATGCATATGATCGCGCGCCGTTGATAAGGGTACATGCCTTGTCTTGTTAGGGCAGAAGCATCTTTGTAGAGAATCATGCAAGCGCATGCCTTGGCTTATTAGGATAGAAGAATCTTGCAGGCGCCATTGGTAAGGGTGATTGCCTTGTCTTGACTATACATGGAATCCTGCAGATTCTTAAAAAAGTTGATACGTGATAAGTACACTTGCCTTGTCTTCTGCATGTGTTGCCTTTACCATCTACCCTATTTAACTGCATGATAATATGTGATCAATGCACTCACCATCAAACACTAAACTTATTTTTTTTTAAATGTCTCCATCACCACATTACATGATCAGTGCCCATACCGATGGTGAAATATTTGAGTGTCACTTATTCGGTTTTTATTTTCACAACACAGAAGTAAATCTGTTTACAATAAATCGACGATCAAATTTTTTCACATTTGAAACAAATAATAGAAAAGAAATTGCAGTGTAGTCAGGTGGGATAATTCATCTACAAAAATCTGGTGTTCTTTATAGACAACCAAGTAAAGTTTTATCAGTTGAAGATTCTAGATGATGACGATGTTTAGCATATGTTTCTTAGTCATGAACAATATGGGTACAATGATATAGAGTTATATATATTAACACAACAAAATCAAGTGCCTCAGTTCGTTGATCCATCACAAGTGTTTTGTGAAAATGATGACGACGAACAAGATGAAGTCAATGTTGTTGACGAGGAAGAAGAAGAACTCGAGTTATTGGTTGATTAAATGGTGAATGATGATGAAGAAGAAGAAGAGCCATTACTAGATAGTCATGTATATTGTCCAACAAAACCTTCTTTCAAACACTACCGTGAAGACATCAGATTGTCAAATACAGATGCAGTAAGGTGGATCGACAATATTCCATTGGAGAAATGGACTAGGGCATACGACAATAGTCAACATTGGGGCCACATGACAATAAATCTTGTGGAATCAATTAACTCTATCTTCAAAGGCATCTGAAACCTACCTATAACCGCTTTAGTGCAAGCAACCTATTTCAGGCTATGGGCGTTATTTGAGACCAAATGTTCCAAATGGAGTTCAGTGTTACAATCTGGGCAATTGTTCATTGATGCTTCAATGAAATTCATTAAAAATGAAGTTTCCAAAGCTAACGCACATGTGGTCATGGTGTTTGATCGTACTAAAAGGTTGGTACAATGTTGTTGAGTCCATGGATCACAATGAAGGCATGCCGAGGAGACACTATCGAGTGGAACTAGATAGAGGTTAGTGCCACTACGGAAAGCTCCTAGCCTTTCGTATGCCCTGCTCCCATGTCATATCGGCATGTTCAAAGGTTCGACGAGATTCATCCTACTTACTATCCGACGTTTACAAAGTCATAAGCCTTTCCAATGTTTACAAAATTAGCTTTTTAGTGGTAGCAAAAGAGGATTACTGGCATGCATACCAAGGGGACATTCTCTAGCATGATGAAATAATGCGAAGAAAAAAAAAGGTCCGCCAAAACAGCACCTGTATTCAAACCGAAATGGATACGACGAATAAAATGGTTAGATTATGTAGTTCATGTCGCCAACCCGGTCATAATCGTACTAACTGTCCCAGTGTTGGAACAAGCACAACAAAATAATTTTAATTGTAACTCTTTTGCTTTATATTAAAAATAACATTCATTTCATATAATAACTTTGTGAGGAAATACCATCACACACAAATATAACACATACAACACATAAGCAACACTTAAACAACAACACAACAAACTACAACAAATAAAATACCATCACTAACAAATACAACACATAAACAACATAACTATGTGATTACAACCATCAAAACAATTTTGTAATTAGTATACATCATCCTATAAACGTCTTTGTCAGTCTTAATATTCACCCATACACGAACTTCTCCATTTTGGTTGAACGTGGTATCAAGCCATTGAATTCTTCTTATCCTTTCACCCTCTGCAATTTCTCCATCTAACCAACAGTTCAAGGTCATATTAAGACGTTCAAACATTTCTATATTCCAAAATTGGATCTTTATGGAGGCTGCACTGCTGAAAAGATTAAATCGACCTTTCTCTTGTGAATATATGAATATTCAGACATTTTAAAGAAAAGAAAATTGAAGGAGATTGAAGGAAAATGGAAGGAAAATTGAAGGAGGGTAAGAAGTTGTGTGAAAAATCATGGGATATACGCTATGTATTTATAGATGAGCACACACATGCATGTACCATTGTCTTCGGCGGGCACACACACATGGCACATGTATGCGCTAATGCATGTGGTGCACACTCACATGCCTACATGCATGCGCCAATGTATGTGGTGCCTTCACATGCATGGTTGCATGCATGCGCAATGGGTTGGACGTCTCCTTTGAATGCTAATTAGATGCCCCAGTTCAACTAGCGCATAAATAATGAAATGTGGTTATTTAGATAATTAATTTGAAAAATAGGTTATTTAAGTATTTAAATTGAAACAAATGGTTATTTTAAAAAATAATTCTGGAAAGGTATCTATATAGGTCCACATGTGTTGCGATAAGGATATGAATATATAGTTGGTTCTCTATGATAGTATAAAGAATATTTCATTAAAGTATTAAATGAAATGAAAAGAAAAATTAGATAAACAAACTATTATTAATAATAAAGTATATTATAGATGATATAATTTCTCCTCTCTGACGATAATATTTTTTATCGGCTCCCTTTAATTTCTATAAACTTGATGAGTGTGATGGTAATAAAAGTTTAAGTTCATATGAATTTAAATTCTCCTTTATAAAAAGATTACGAAATCTAGTTAGAGTTGACCTGAGAATCATGTTTGATAAATTTTATTGTTTTGCATGACCTTGTAGATTTGCTTCTTACTTTGTGACTTTGATCGTTAAGGTTAAATCCTATCTCATTTGTGAGATTTTAGACCAATTTCTCTTGTGTTGGCTATTAGACTTGGGTATGTGATGGAGAAGCTCATTTTCCCTAAACATTTTACTTTCCTTAATGGGAGAACATTGGTAGATGGAGTGATAGTTATTAAAGAGGTGGTCGACTTGGCTAAAATATTTAAAAGTCCTTTCCTAATTCTCAAGGTGGATTTTGAGAAAGCGTGTGATTCAGCTAGTTAGAATTTTCTACATTATATGCTGATCAGATTTGGGTTTAGTGAGAACTGACAGTCTTGAATGAAAGCTTATGTTTTTGCTGGAAATCTTGTGGTGTTGGTTAACAGGTGTCTAACGAATTCTCGACAAGTGTACCGATAGTGTCGCAGTAATAAAAGATCGAATCCACAAGGACTATGTTCGAACAAGCCATCAATTATTCAATATAAAGGAAAAACAATAAATGGGGGGGAGGGGTTCAGGTTTTAGAACGGAAAACAAATTACGAGTTTAAAATAGACGTATTAAGACGGTTAGGTTGTGTATTAGAATTCCCTTATCCTCTCTTGTTGTTGTATGATACCTTGTATGAATGGTCTAATCCTTATGATCTCACGGCGGACTAACAAAACCGTTATAGTTGATCCCTCACGAAATAACTCACTAACCACTACTCAGAGCTTTCTATCCCCAGTCCAATAGTGTAAGCAAGGATGAACAATGTACAAAACATTAATTCTTTAGGCCACTATTCGGGGTCTCCTATCTTTATTCAACCAACATAAGTAGAACAACTTCTCTAGGTCCAACACATAGGCTAAGGGTCAGTAATCCCTATGTGTCAAATATCAAATTAAGAGAGTATCTCAAATAAAAAGCATTAAGAGTAAGAAACAACTGAATAAGATTACAATTCAAAGGATTCATACAAAGTCAAACCAACATATAATGCCAACAAGATTGAATAAGGTTCATCATCACACAACCCAACTTAGAGAAGCTTAGCTAATCATAGTTAAAATTATAATACCAATTGAAGAAAGAAGAATACCATATGAGTTCCCTTGAAGGATTGACCTCTAATGGCTTCCAATGCTCTTAAAATCACCCTTTGATGTTGTAAAATCATGCTCCCAATGTCAAATTTTGTAACCCTTGTGAAACTGCATAATTTTCCCTCTTAAAGGTGTCAGAATGGACCAGAACGCGACAGAAAAATGCCCTAAACGTGACCATCGCGCGCGTGATACCCTGTATCACTCGTGATATATATTTTAATTCTCGATCGCGCGCGCGATGCTGCACGATGATGAATGTGATTATTTCCAAAACTTTACTCTTTTTTGCTCATTTTCACTCAAATTTTCACTAAGTCCACAATTTGCACACTTAGCTATTTTCTCTCCATTCTTTGGTCATTCCTTCTCATATTTGCTTGACTTTCACTTGTTTTGCTCCGATTCTTCGACTAAATATATGCAATGACAGACTGTCATCACAACCTCAAACTTAAATTGTTGCTTGTCCTCAAGTAACTCATTTGTAACTATACATTTCAACAGACAACAAGTCGCACAATAACAATCGAACATCACAAAATTAAAATTTTCTTTTACTTGACCATGTTCTAGCTTCCAACTCCTATCTGAAAAATTTAGAAAACGTCCTCAACATTGACGAGTACTTAATCTGTCTCTCAGCTCACTACAACTTACTCAATAGATAGGGTGATTACTCAATCAACATGAAAAATCAATTAAACTTAGTTTGATTACTAATGAGAGCAAACTACAAGTGCACGTATATATCGCATAAGTAATAAAAGATATTGATCCCACAAGGATTTTATAGTCAACTAAATCATTATCCACTATTGCTATGTAAATATAAGGCAAACTAAAAAGGGATTTTTGAAACAAAGTTTAAAATTTTAGATTTGAAAAATTGAATGAAAATGAGGACAGGATATGATTTCCTATGTACATTGGGACTCAGATGAATCGCGACACTTTGTTTTGGTTTTAAATTTTTTTTGGAGAAAGAATTAGTTTAAAAACACTACTCACTTTGGCGCAACCCCCGTTATGCTTTGCAACCGTAAATGTCATGTTGTCCTTCCACACATACGATTTCAAAACACTTTTTGAAAACTAATAGTTCCTAATTAATGTCTTAAGGGTTGTCGCTATATTTAGAAATTAAAGATCCTATTTTTATTGATCATGTACTGGTCTCACACTATCATGCTATTGATCTGTACCTGAGTGTTTTAAAATTGCAAATGCAGAAAATAGACCAGACACCGGTCTCACATTGTCGCACTGTTGTTCGGTAATTGAACGACTCAAAATTATATATGCAGAAAATTTATCAGATACTGGTCTCACAATGTCGTGTTATTGACCAGTATCTAAACATTTTCATTGTCATGCAAAACATTTTGAATATTAAATCTTAAAAACCAGAACCAGAAAAACAATTCAAGACTAAAATTGGTACAAAACAATTCATCGAGTCCCGTCGGAACGACGATCCTTACATCCCGGGCTCTAGAAATTTAGCCGGACATGGATGCATAAATAAATAAGCAATTATAGGTTTTCAAATTAAACAAAGACATAGTAAACGGTTTAAAGTAATTTATGGCGATGGTTGCAGATGAATTTAAAGGAAAGCAATAAAAACACAAAACAATAACAAAAATGGCAGAATTTATAAAGCGAATTGTAAATGACGGATAAAAGCTGAAAAATAAATTGCAATAACTTAAATGAACCTTAAATATAAAGCTGAAAATAAATGGAATTAAAACTTCGAATGATGATAGCAAGATTATTTGATTCAAGCAAGTTATAATGAATGCCTAAAAACACTAAGGTGTAGTAGTTCCTCGATGTGAGAAAGCTACTACTTTACAAAAGTGATTTCTTCTTAAAACTAAAACTCTCTAAACATTGCACCAAACTTGGATCCCTCGAAACTCAATGCTAGGTCTTTTATATAGTGAAAAACTAGGACAAATTGCTTCCAAAATTGTGTGAGAAGTAGTGGAGATAAATCAGGGAAGTGGGAGAAACTGAATTCTTTATGCTGCAGTTTTTCAGGAGGTGCACTGCATGGTGGACGCCATGATGCTTGTGGCGGTCTCCACAAGTGTAAAAAGAGGATCCTGGCCAGTTTGCACTGCATGGCGGACACCATGAGGCTTGTGGCGGTCACCACAACCCTTTGACTGCGCCTCTTTGATCTCTCTCTCTCTCTCTCTGGTGGGATCCATGACTGCCTAGTCATGGCTGGTGCCATGGCAGGCGCCATGTGGATGGCCATTAGTGAATTTTTTCCATTTTCTCCGCTTTGCATTGTTTTCGTCTGGTTTCTTCATGTATCGACTCCTACTTGTTAAATACCTGAAACATACACAAATTACCAGTATAACACTATAAAATATGATAAAGTGACACTAAAACATGTGCAAATCAAGGCAAAATAAACTATGTGTTTCGGTATTATCAAAGAGATCACAACACACACATTAGAGGGCTTTCCAGGTTGTAACTTGGCTTATGGTAGGGTAGGATATATTTAGGAAATTCGGGTTAAACCTATGAAGTTAGGTTCCTAGTTCTCGTTCATTCATCATACCTCTTTGTTAGTACTAGAAATTTGTGATCCTTCTTACAATGTCATTCTTTTTATTTTCTCATTCATTTAGTTTTTTTTGAAGAAGTGACTTTTTCCACTTCTTTTTTACAACATTTTTTTATATATTTTGGATCATATTCTCTAGTACCCTAACCCAAAACATAAAATGATGCTCACTTCCAAGAGTAACCTCAAACTTAATCTTTTTTATAAACTCTAAGAACAAGATTTATACCTAATTCCAAAGAGAGGGTGGAAAGAAAAGATCTTTCAAGTAATATGGATAAGAATTTAAGGCTACGTCACCAAAAGAAAGGCTTAGACTCAAAGTGTTTAGCAAAGGATAATCCTACTACTAAAGGGTGGTTTACAAAGGCTCAAAGTTATAAACAAAAAAATTGCCTCATTGTGTGTTGATCAAACTTGATAACTTAATCAAAAATAAATCAAACCAGATAAAAGAATAATGCATGAATACACTCATAAAGAAAGAAAAGTGAACAATGTAAATATTTGGCTCAAACCTTACCAGATGACGTATACATAGGTCGAGTATAAGTTCGCTGATTCTTTTCTCATCCTTCACCTTCAAGTTGGTAGTTGCTATTTCAATGATCAAGTTTCTTTTGGATTATTTACTCAATGATAAAGTTAGAACTTGCAATCTAAAAAAAACATAAACAACTACAAAAAAATTATTAAGAACAATATAGATCTTCATGACAAGGTTATTCTTGAGTAGCTAGTTTCTCTTTAGGATGCTCTTGAATAGAAATAAAATAAATTATGCAAAATAAAAACTGATTAAAAATTGATAGGTTGTCTCTCATCTAACACTTCTTTTATGTCAATAGTTTGACACCCAATGCTCAAAACACATCAGGCGCAAGGGATACCCTCACGCCGGTAAAAACTCCTTTTTTCATATTCTTGGACACTTCACTACCTTTCTCTTTCAATTTATAGCATGTATCAATATCCTCCACATATGGTGTCCATTGATATGCATGAAACACCACCTTCTCCTTATTAAATTTCAAAATTAACTCATCAGTCTCCACATCTATTTTTGCCTTCCCAGATGCCAAGAATGGGCGCCCGAGAATCTCCGACCCTTCCAAATCATTTTTCATGTCGATTACCAAAAAGCCTGCAGGAAAGGTCAAACCATCGACATGAACTATAACATCTTGTACAACACCAAGCGGACGAGTCACAAATGAGTCGACCAAAGATAATGTCATGTTGTTGGGTACAATCTCGCCTATCTCCAATTCCTTAAACTTGCTCAACGACATGACATTGATGCTCGATCCTAAGTCACATAAAGCATGTGAGATTTTTACCCCTCCAATGGTGCAAGTAATGCTGAACTCTCTTGGATCATTCATCTTTGGTGGAACTTCCGACGATTCTCCCACCTCCTATTTTTCAACCATGTTGACATGTTCTTGAGTCAACTTATGCTTTCCATATTTAAGCAATACCTGTATATACTTAGAAAACTTGAGAATTAATTCTAAAATTTCATTAAAAGAAAGACTTACCTGAAGTTGTTTCAACATTTTTATAAATCTCTCAAACATTCCTTCCTCATCCTCTTGTACCAGTCTCTTCTTAATGATGGGATATGGGAGTTTTATATAATTTGGTAACAGTGGATTTGGTTCATTCATAATTTGATCTTTTGTTCTCTTCCGAGGAGAATTTTTATTAATGAAGTAATCAAGGGTGAATCCTCTTTCCTCATCGTTACCTTGGTTTCCATTCTCATCCATTTCAATTTCAACTTTCTTTTCCTTAATTTTATCCTTTTTAATTTTTTCTACTTCCTCCTTTCTAGTAACCAACCTAAAATTCGTTTCCACAACCTTACATGTTTCATTCTTGGGTTTATCAACGGTCTTAACGGTGAATCCTCCACTTGAGCTAGGCAAAACTGCTATTTGTCTAGATAATTGACCAATCCGAGTCTCCAAATTCTCAATTGACACTTTATGGTTTCTAGCCAAAATTTCATGATTCTCATTAACCTGCTCCAAACCTCTCCGAGTGGCCTTGATGAAATTTTGTGAAGTCTCTTCCAACTATGAAGGCTTCCTTTGGAAGTTGGAAGCTTGTTGGTTTTGTTGTATAGCTAGGTTACGACTTTGGTTTTGGTTGTTGCTCCAACGAAAATTAGAATGATCCTTCCGTCCCTGATTATAGGTATTGGAATAAGGGATGTTCTTCTAAAAATTTTAAAATTGGACCTCTTCACTTACCCCTTCAAAAGAATACCTTCTGTTTTTATGTCCTTCTCCATATAAGTCACACTTAAGTGATTGTACCTGACTCATGTTAGCTTTATTTAAGCAGCCTTCAGCCAGCTGCTTATTTAACAATTTAATTTGAGCTAATAATGCAGTATGAGTGTCAAGAGGTAACATGTCTTTAGGTGTGCCACTAATTTCAAGCTTAACCGACCCTTCACTTTTAGAATGATACTCATTCATTCACATCTTCTCAAAGAGGTCATTTACCCGTGGTTCAGTCATTTGTCTTATTGTGCCTCCCACGGAAGCATCTAACAACATACGTGTCTGACTCTTGAGGCCTTTAATGAAATTCTAAAATTGCTCTTGTCACACCCCGATTTTGACCATGAATTTGAGATTCAATACATTCACCATAGTTGTTGCATCCCTGCATAACATAACATGTATTCCATACTGCATAAGGCTAAAATAACAGCAAAAATAAGTTTTTGGATTTACAGACAGACCGGTTGAACTGATTCTCAATTGTGCGTAAAATTAGCGAGTGGAAAATTTCAAAATTAAGCTTGTAGGCGTTAGTATTCTTAATCTACGGTCTATGTAGTTTAACCTATCATGCTCGTTTTATTTTTTCAACTATTTTTTCGGTCACATTTTGATCGGCATGTCTTTTAACCGATCATTTTTTATTTTGAAATTTGAACAAAATTGTATGTTTCTGAGAAGTTTATTTTGCGCTGATAATTTTGGTACATTCAATTTAATTTTTTTGCGCATTTTTGCGCTTGATTTTTATTTATTTTAATTTTTTTATCAAAATTTCAAAAAAATAAAATAATTAAGTAAGTAGTTTAGTTTGATTTTATTTTCTTTTATTATAAGTGTTTAGGCATGACAACATAACCCGTACCTGCGGATACCCACCCGAACCCGCCCCGAAGTTGACGGGGAAAACCAGTTTTGACTGAGTTTGGGTTCGGGTTTGGGTTTTCCCCGATTATAAAATATGGGGACGGGTCGGGTAATGGGGATACTAGTACCCACCCCGAACCCGTCCCGTTTATTTCATTATGTACATTAGTATTTATTTTTGATAATTTAGAATATTAAATATGTGATTAACGTTTTTATATTTTAATTTGAATTTATTGTTTAAAATATTTGAAATGAATGTATGAAATTTTTTTAGATTGTTTTATTTTATTATACGTAATGTAGTTTTATTTTGGAAAAAAATAAATATTTCTATTAAAAAAATTAATTTCACTAAATGAATGATGTTGGGGCGGGGATACCCGAACCCAACCCGAACCCGTTTGGGACGGGTTTGGGTTTTGATTCTCCATCCCCGTTTGGGTTTGGGACGGGGAACGGGAATTGTTTGAGGATTCGGGTTTGGGTTTGGGGAGGTAAAACCCGTCCCCGCCCCGCCCCGTTGTCATGCCTAGAAGTATTTGAATTTTTATTTCATTTAACTTTTAAAAGAAAAACTCATTATTCATTCAAAAAAAATCGAAGGTCAATTTGGACTTTTTGTTTAATTACAAACCCTAATTTTCATGTTATATATTCTAACTTCATTGGTCAATGGTAAAAACACAAGAGACAGCCTCCCATATACACACGTTGAGCTCTCTCCCAAATTCAATGAAAAAAAAAAATAGAAAACAAAAAGGGATTGGCTTTTTCTGAAGGAAAACATGACTACACTAAATGAGTTCCCTCTGTCACTGTTCATGGAGGCTACTACACAAATGCACATAACCATTTTTTTTTCTTTTCCAGAAGACCTCATTTCATCTCTATACTCCCCTCTCCACCATAATACTTCCTCATTCTCTATTCTCAATATTACCAAAAACTTCACTAACAACCAACATAATCACATACCTTATTTTTTATTTTGATAACAGTAACTAAATAACCCTGAAGTTTTTCTCTTCATTCACAATCCATATTAACCGCCCACTCGCATAAACTCTTATTTCTCTCTTTAACTTTTTTTCCTGCGCAAAACCGACTCTCCAATTTCATGCTTCTTCTCCACCACAAACTCATAATAACCTCCTTCACACATAAAACCATATTTTTCTTAATGTTCTTGTCATGTGTTTTTATTACATTGAAATTATATTACTTTTATTATCATAAGTTTTATATATAACATTTATCTTTCAGTTTTAGTTTTATACATATATGTTTGAGTTTTAATTTTATACATATATATATATATATATATATATATATATATATATATATATATATATATATATATATATATATATAGATATATATATATATATATATATATATATATATATATATATATATATATATATATATATATATATATATATATGTCTCTCTCTATATATATATATATATATATATATATATATATATATATATATATATATATATATATATGTGTGTGTGTATATCAGGGAATGGTTCACCATTGGTTCTAAATATTATATATATATATATATATATATATATATATATATATATATATATATATATATATATATATATATATATATATATATATATATATATATATATATATATATATATATATATATATATATATATATATATATATATATATATATATATATTAGAGTAATGTTGTTCCTACATCCAAATTTTAGAGTAATATTATTTTATTAAAAAATATTGTTCACCGTATAAATACGGTGAACAGTGTTTGGTGTAAGAATTTGGATGTAGGAATAACATTACTCCAGGTTTTATATACACAAAGCCACAAACCAAATCTTTTCTTGTGATATACAATGCAAAACGGGGAGTGTATTTATAGAGTATGAGTGGAATATGGTGGAGATTTCATGTGAGTTGAAACGTCTCTTACCATGTGATTTTGAAGGGGCAGTTGTCTATTGGGATTGGAGCACTAAGAGGGTTCTGAAGTGGAATTTTATAGTAGAAAACACTAAAGAGGTATTTCTTGACATACAAGAAACAACTGAAACAGTATTCATCTTGGACCACCCCTTCAAAATATTTGGATGAACATGTTGCTCCATTCGTGCTAGAATAATACGGTATGAGATTTCCTCACACTTCATCGTTTTGATTTTAAAAGAGCCATGAGTGAAGCATAGACATGCACTAATAAACTTTTTATGTCCAATCTAAAAGAATAAGGGAAGAAGTAGTTGATGATGTCAAGAAACAACTACTATGTAACACCGAAGTTGGGTGATGAAAGTTCAAGAATAGAACTACATGTAATAGATTCTTTCACCATAGGTTCAAATGAAATTGAACATAAAAGAAGATGAGATGACAAGAAAAGTACCATTTCAGTGCCAATGTATGGAACTATATTGTCACGATCAAATTGAATCAAAAGTTCAATTTCATGAGAGAGATAAAAAATAATGAGAATGTAAATAGATGAAAATAGTTGATCAACTTTCAAGACATTGTAGAAGATAACAAAGTATATATGAGAAAATTGTTAGAAGTAATCCATATTCAGTAGTAGTCTTGTTAAGCTTAACCTAGCTAGTGAGGTTAGCATTTTCACCTATGTGGCATTATTGTTGTGAATATAAAAAGTGTAACTGTCAATAGTGGTGTGTGTAACCATTTTCTGTAAGCATTTTAGAAGAGTACTAGAAATTTGTTATTTCAATCCTCTCTCTTATCTTTCTTCTTTATCTTCATCTTCTTAGCTCTGGTTCAGATCCACAGATAAATACAGGGAAACACGAGTGAACAGTGAGGTGTTGTTTGATTAATTTCGTTTCTTGAATTTATGTTGAATTTTTTATCGGAATCGTAACAGAATCACATTTCTTGATTCTGCGAGATTAAGAAACTCTAGTGTTTAGTGAGATCTTAGTGAATTTCATAAGGCTGTAGATGAATAGAAATCGTAATCTGAGTACTAAGCTTCTGGTGTTCGATGGCAAGAACTAAAATTGATGGATGATTCAAATGCGTGTGTTGTTTGGTGCTCAAGATATTCTTGATCTCGTCAACAACAGTTACATTCCGGTTACACTTCCAAAAAATGCAATGGAGTACAAAGGAATGCTCAGTGTGATTTGGCGAAGAAGGATCAGAAGATGTTGTTTTACATTCATCATTGTGTTGATGCGAAAGTGTTTGAGAAAATTGTTGATTTGACAAAGGTAAAGGCTACATGGGACATATTTGTACGGTGTTATGACAATGATGCATCAATGAAGAAGGTGAAGCTTTAGTCACTATGTAAGAAGTATGAGAATATCAGCATGAAGAACAATGAGAAGGTACCTAACTACATCTCTAGACTGATTCTGATCACAAATGAGATGAAGTTGTATGGTAAAACTCTCTTTGAAGAAAGGATAATTTAGAAGGTACTTAGATCTATTACTCATCAGTTTAATTACATTGTTGTAGAAATTGAACATTCTAAGGATCTTATCACCATGATAATTGAAGAGCTGCAAAGCAGTCTAGAGGCACAAGAGTTGCATCTGACTGAAAGAAACTCTGAAATAGAGGTAGAGTAACAGGATTTGAAAGCATCTTCTGGTAAGAAATATCATAATCAGTCTTGGTCAGAAGCTAAGAAGAAATCTGACAGTGTTTAAAAGTCAAAAACATCAACTTCTGAAAGTCAGGTGAGTGCTCAGAAGGGGAAGGAGAAGTATGACAAGAGAAAAGTTCAGTGCTATTGTTGTAAAAAGTTTGGCCATTTAGCTGCTGATTATTGGTCAAACAAGGAAAGGAAGTCATAAGAAGCAAACATAGCCAGAGGAGATTCTGATGATGAACTTGTACTATTAATGGTTTATAAGTCTGATCGCGCGTCTTTGAAATACTGGTGGTACATGGACACTGGTTGTTCAAATCACCTTACAAGAAATAAGAAATGGCTAGTTGATTTTGAATTTGGTAAGAGGACCAAGATCGATGTGTTGATGATAAGTATCTGAATGCTGAAGGAATGAGAAATGTCATAGTAGTTCTGAATAATGGTAAAATTGCATTGATTCAGAATGTGTGGTATGTTCCTTGCATGAAAAGCAATTTGATGAGTGTAGGTCAATTAATTGAGAAAGGATTTTCAGTTACCATGAAGGAAAATCTTTTAAGGTTGTATGACTGTAATCAGAAGCTGATTATGAAGTCAAAACAGGGAAGAAATAGAACATTCAAAGTGAATGTTAAAACTGTAGACTCTAAATTCCTTAGTGCAACAAGTGTTGTGAAGGAAAATGAGTCGTGGAACAAAAGATTTGGTCATCTGAACTTCAAAAGCTTAAGGCATATGAATTCAAAGAAGTTGGTACATGGAATTATTGCAATTAAGAAGGAAGAGAAGTCATGAAATGTGTGCATGAGAATGAGGAAACCAAGACTTACATTTGCATCTGAAATGCCTTAAAGAGCAAAGCATGCTCTAATGTGGTACATTCTGATGTGTGTGGACCATTTTTCAGTACCTTCACTTGGAGGGAATAAATACTTTGTGACATTTGTTGATGAGTTCACAAGAATGATATGGGTATCCCTTATAAAGTTCAAACACGAGGTGTTTGCTGAATTTAAGAAACTCATAATCAAGGCTGAGAATTAGAGTGGTTAGAAGCTGAAAGTTCTCAGGACTGATGGTGGAGGTGAGTATAACTCTAGAGAGTTCATAAAGTTCTGTGAGGAAAATGGAAATGAGCATAAGGTAAGTGCTCCGTACACTCCTCAGCATAATGCTCTTGCTGAAAGAAGAAATCAAACTTTGCTTGATGTGACAAGGAGCATGCTGAAGAAGAAGGAGCTCCCTTACACCTTATGCGGAAAAGTTGTTGCCACTGCAACATATGTGCTTAACAGGCTGTCAACCAAAAAGCTGAAGGAAATTGTTCCTTTAAAGAAGTGGACTGAGCAAAGTGTGATCCATCTGAAGGTGTTTGGTTCTATTTGTTACAAACATGTCCTAGATGCTAAGAGAAGGAAATTGGATGACAGAAGTAGAGTTATGTTACTTGTAGGGTACCACAGTATATGTGCTTATAAGATATATTGTCCTGTCACTAACAAGGTTGAATTCAGCAGAGGTGTCATTGTAAAAGAATCATAAGCGTGAGATTAGAACAAGTCTCAATCCAACTCTAGTGCAGTGTTAACATCTTAGTTAACTTCTAAAGATAATTCAGAATCTAAAAGTTCTGAAGATGAGTCAGAATCAGAAGGTGATTCTAAAGGTGTCTCTAAAGGTGAGTCTGACTCTGAAGGCGAATCTGATGCTGATCCAAATTCTGATGGCAAATCAGACTCTGGTGGAGATCCATACTTTGGGAATATTCCAGACTCTGAAGTTGGTCATGCCTCTGAAGGTGGTAATTTTGGGGTTCTAGCATCTGATATTGTTCCAACGTTCTAAGAAGATTCTGAATAAGTTTAGAGGTCACAAAGAATCAGAAACATTCCAAGAAGACTTGCAGAGTTTGACATGTTGCAAGATACTGAAATAGACTATGAGGGAGAACTTATTAGTGTGCCATGTTAGTAAACTCTAAACAAGTTAGTAATGAAGAATCTCTCAAGAAGAAAATATGGTTGAATGCCATGGAAGATAAACTTGAACTTCTGAAGATATTCCAGTTGATAAATTTTAAGGTTGTTGTCACACCTTCAGAAACAAATCACAAATTGGATTCTAATCCTGAAGGCGATGATGCAGATACTATAACTTTCAAGCATTTGGTTGGCTCTCTAAAGTATTTGTGTAATACCAGGCCTGATATTTTCTATGTGGATTAGTTAGGAGGTTCATGAGTAAACTTAAGTTGTCTCATTACCAAGTTGTTGTTAGGATTCCGAGGTATATTAAGGGGACTCTGAAAATTATGGAGTTTTGTTCCTTTTTGTTGAAAAGGTTAATTCAGAGCTTATGTGTTACTCAGACTCTGATTTGTGTGGAGACAGAGTTGACAAAATAAGTACTTATGGATATTTGTTTGAGTATCTAGGAGGTCCTATTTCTTGGTGTTTCAAGAAGCAGCCAATTATTGCTTTGTCAACCTGTGAAGATGAATACATTGCATGTGTTGTGGTTGCATGCCAAGCTATTTGGCTTCTGAATTTACTGTAGGATCTAAAGATCAAGGTAAACAAGCCTCTAAGACTGATGATTGATAACAAGTCTGCAATCAATATTGCCAAGAACCCAATGTTACATGGGAGAAACCAACATATTGAGACTAAGTATCACTTTCTGAGAAGTCAGGTTCATAATGATGTGCTAGAATGTATGCACTGTAACACCCAGAAGCAGCTCGCATATGTTCTGATAAAAGTGATCAAGACTGATCAATTTCTATTTTGAGGGATGGAATTAGTGTTGTTAGTTTTGATTATCTGAATATGAATTAAGGGGTGGCGTTAGAAGAAATCCATATTCAGTAGTAGTATAAGTATTGTTAAGTTTAACCTAGCTAGTATAGGCTAGCATTTTCTCCTACGTAGCATTATTGTTGTGTATATAACAAGTGTAATTGTCAATAGTGATGTGTTTGTAACCATTTGTTGTAATCGTTTTAGAAGAATAGTGGAAGTTTGTTATTTCAATTCTCTCTCTTCTTCATCTTATGCACCAACAAAACCTCATACTTTAAATAACCGTCAAAGATTAATAGTAATGAATATTTGGCGAAGAAAACAAATTAAGAAACAACAAGGTCGGGCAATTAGAAACCAAGATTTTCATATTGTGCCAACAAAATGGAAAACCTTTTTCTCATGCTCTACCAAATATTTGCATTGTTATAAAGGGACACAACATGAAATTAATAGCCATATTGTTTAATTTTCAAAAATATTGGTAAATTTTTAATGTACCCTATATATTACTTAAGCACCACGTGAAAATACTAAAATACCCTCAGATTTTGAAGATGCATTTTCGGACGCACCCAATACACACACAACCTAAGTCATTATGAGTGACGCCCTAGAAGTTGTTTTTTAACTCAGAGGTGCATCTCTAAAATCTGTCAGTAGATGCATTTATGTAATGTATGCGCAGGAGTATCAGAGGTAGAAACCAAACACTTGTAATTTGATAAAATAAAAACTATCATTCATAACATAAAATCAGCATCACATAGATGATTTCAACATAAAAGGCAATATTACACTTCAATATACAAGTGGATGTTTCAACATCTTCACAATATCTTCGAACGATCTTGAAATCGTCGCTTCCAACTCGAGCAGAACTTTTGTTTTGAAATGGAAAAATGTCTTCCACATAGCCCTTACATTTGCATCCGTCTTGAGCTCAAAGTTATTGAACTAAATCTTCCAACTGTTGTTAATCAACTATGAATGGTACTTGAGCTTCAAAATTTTATGATTTTCTTTGTAAGGTAGGAGATTAAGGACTTCGTATTTCATATCTACAAAAGAGATGTGCTCGTTGAGTTTAAACTTTTGCCCATGTGTTGTGCTAGAGAATGAGACATTTGTGACATACCATATGATGTTTATTTGTGACATTAGAGATATTTTCTGTTTGTGTGAAATAAAAATCCAAAGCCCTTAAGTTTATAGAAATTATTGACAAATATGGACCACAAAAGTTCTATTAAGCATCAATGTTGGTTTCATAGATACATCTTCGGTACTATCCTATTGCCTTATTTCGGAGATACATCTTCGGAACCTCTCCTGAACCAGGCAGAAAATAGAACATAATTGATTTATGACTTTGTTTCACAAATGAACAAATATTTTGGTAAAGATAAAAAAATATATTAAAATATTAAGAAATTGAATATATTACACTTTATTAATATTGAGACACAATTACATACACTTATTTGTCCGACTAAACATACACTTCATTAATATACGAATCAGAAAATAGTTACAAGATTAATGTGAGCAATGAAGCTTGAAATAATGATATTTGCCTAGAATTTCAACTTCTTTTGCTCCATTTGATGTGATGAAACACAAGATTGAATATTTTGAGTGAAAATGTAGATTGAGGATGAAAGGGTTTTTGGTGGAAAACATGTATGGTTGTGTGATCATGCAGCTCAGTGATTTATCAACTTATTTCAGAGATGCATCTCCGGAAATATGTGACATGCAAAGGTAATAGAAAATTTCAAAATCCCGCCCCAAACTTTCGAAAATGCATCTCCGGAATGTCCACTGAGTTGATCAACTATCAATAAATTTGTCGAAAATACCTGAAGATGTATCTCCATAATTTTTTTAGTATTCATCTAGGGTGACACTCATTTGGTGCGGTATAATGTTGGTGTATGGTGCATCTAGAGATGCATCTTCAAAATTTGGGGGGTAATTTTGGTTTTTCATAGTGTATTTCCACCCTATATGGTGCCATAAAAAGTTCCCAAAATATTTGCTTAGTGTAAGACCCCAATTTTGACCCTAAGATTCCTCATGATATCTTATCATTTGAATTGGCTTTGGGATCACACCTTGGCATATTGGGTTTGCATTGGGAGAGATCACCAAGCACATTTGTTTGTATCATACTTTACTTTCTTTTGTTTACTAACCAAAATACCAAAAATATGTCCATGTATAACTTTGTTTCTTTTGTAGGTAGAGTGTGCATCCACCCATGCTCTATCAAGCTCATATCTAGGGTTTAAAACCCTCATAGCAATAGATAAATCAGGGAATGGTTCACCATTGGTTCTAAATATCATATATGGATCCCCATGTTCTTCATTTATCATTTTGATCAAGAATTCATCAAGAGTTTGAAGCTTGTTTGCCTTGGAAGCTCTAATTCATCTATGTATCTTGTGTGACTTCCTCAACAAGTTTCTTCAACAATTGGTCAAATATATTAAGGGATACTTAATTGTACATCATCTTATGCATATATGATCCTCCATGAGCTCTAAAGATCAAGATAACTTCAAGTTTGCAAGTTGGTTCAAAGAGGTTGACTAGAAGAAGTCAACTAATCAAAACTGGGGTTCCCTAAACCCTATCTCCTACAATGCTTGTCATACGAAAATGATTCCAAGAGAAACGTTACTCTTTATGACATTCCAAACAACTTTCATGTTGACATCAAGAGCTATTTTTGCCTGGAAAATCATTTTTTATGGTGAAAGATTATAGGTCATTTTGTATGTGCTCTAGGTAGGAGGTCAACTTACAAGGGCCATACCTTGGTCAATTTTTATGATATTAAGGAAATCCAAGTTTAATGATCAATTTCAAGATTTATTCTCCAACTTTTATTCTTTTAGAAATATGAAATTCAACTTGCAAGGGCATGTGCCAAGAGGAAACATTATAGGTCATTTTGGGCCATCATCATTGAACAAGCAATTTTCCTCAACTTATAAAATGAATAAATACATCATTACAAATCCAAATTATGTCAAATTTGTAACCAAATTAAAGAGCAATAAAAGAGCTATAACTTTAGTGAAGAAACCATTTTCATTTGGAGCTCATAGCCAAAGTTATTCAAGGTGGAAGAAATGGTCATTTGACTTTGTACTTAGAAAATTTTCAACTATGTTTGATTCTTATAACTTCCACCTCAAAATTCATCATGATCCAAGCTCCAAATGGAAAAGTGTTCAATATCAAAGTTTTTCCCTTAATGTCAACTTTCCAAATCATCCAAGATCACTTCATTTGGACAAGAATTGAGGGACTTGCGCATGGGTGTAATGAATGACCCTAATTGGAAAGTTCATGATAATTTTCAAATACACATTGCATGGCTTCATGTTAAAGTTGCAACATCTTTTGAAAATGAACTTGGACATGTTTACATCATTTCATGGGCCTATCACACGCTCATGCAAGCATGCACATCACATTACTATTTTTGGCCAAAGTTTGAAAGTGCGAGGAAAGCAATGAACATGGCTATAAATACATTGCCCTTGTGATCAGAATGAGGACCCTTTTGCCCAAGCTTTGATTTGTGTCTTCCCTAACCTCCATTGATAGGATAACCTTGAAGATTTCACTTGAAATCGAGTTTCAATTCCACTTCTATTTTGGGATTGAAACTCCAAGGATCCAAGCCTTTTGATAATTCCTTTCATCTCATGCAAGAAAGTAGAAGAAATCCCAAGCCAATTGAGATCCAAACTGAGCTTTATCACTGCAAACAGAAGGTGAATTTTGTGAAACTTTCACTCTTTGATTCTCTCTCAATTCTCCATCATTTCAAGTAATTTTTGGTTGGCAGAAGTTCTACCAATGTAGGCAACAAGTCTGAGTTGCTTTGAGGTCAAATCGAAGCAACTTAGATCATGCACCTCAAACTTCAAGTCCACGTATCTTTCAATATACTTGGAATTGGGTGAAATTGAGGTCAGATTCGAGCTCCTGAGCATTTTCTCTTTAAAATAATGTATTCAATTTTTTTTAATGGTGGTTGGTGGTAGACCAGTTCGGTGAGATCCACCGGAGAAGAAGACCGGAGCTAGGACTCCGGTGGTGTGTTGGCATCTTCCCAATCATTTGATCATGTTCAAACGTTTTAATCATGGCCTTCGCTTTTGAGTACCACGCGTGTGCACGCGTTGATTGTGGTGCATGATAGAGCACGTGTTGTGCCCATCCGATCTGCCACCTTAATTAATGAGGGAGATCTGATGACCCTCATTTTTTCTCATTTTATTTTAATTACTTATTTTCTGTTTAATTCCTTTATTTTGTTTAATTCATATAAATTTCATTTTTAATCCAAAAAAAATGGGACTTTCACCAAAAATTATTAAATATTTTCCTCTTTCATATTTTGAATAAAAATTATTTTTTGGAATAATTTTGATATTTTTCATGAGTTAAATGTTTTTGGACATATTTTTAATTGTTTTAAAATACTTCTGACTTTCCAAAAATTATGAAATTTTTTGTCCAAGGTCCTTTGACCTTGTTTGACCTAAGATAAATCCCTTGGCCATTTATTTGGTGTTTTGAAGGGATTTGAGGTTTTGTCCATATTAAAATGCATTTTTATTCCCTTTTAATTTGATTTTTAATTGATCAAATGCTTAAAAATTATGTTGAGCCATTTTTATGGTCTTGGGATGTTTGAATTTCTGTTTGGGCCTTGGTCATGGTTGATTTGACTTTTGTTTGATCAATACCATTGGATTTAGGGAATTGATGAGATGTATATTTCATCTCCCAAAATGAATGGATAGTATTGATCAGATAAAATTCTTCTCATGATCAATTTGTGTTTCTATTTCCCCTTCCCTCTTCATCTTCATCCTTATTCTTTCCCAATCCTTAATTTGACCAATGATTTCTCTAATGTCTAAATGCTAGTTGGTTCATCAATGACCTTGTGTCAGATGAACCAACACATGTCTAACTGAGATAGGTCTTCCCATTTCTTTTAGTGTGTGGTATGTTTTAGGAGTTTGGTTCTTTGTACAAAATCTCTAACATGCATTAACACCTATATTTTTATTGCCCGACCTCAGATAGTTGTGACTTCTACATAAGTCCAATTACGATTACTTAACATCGAGCTAAATTTGTCCCTCAAAGCATAACATTCTAGTAAGTGAGATTGCAAGTCTCCCATTCTTCATGGCATTGTATGGGAACTTGAACTTTTTTCCATTCATGAGAGCTAGTGTCATACTTGTTGATTTATCCAAGTTGGAGCCCTTCTCATGGATGATGTCTTGGTTCAAGGATTCATACTTGTGAATGAATGGTTGAGTGTTCTTCAAAGAATGACTTAATCAATTAAAACTCACCACTAACATTTAACTAACCATTGACTAATTTTTTTTATTAATATTGTTTTATTTTCAAGTCATTTACATTATGCAACTTAAATTTCAAGTACCTTTATCATTCATTGCCATTTACATTTCATGCAACTTGTTTATGTTTCAAGTCCTTTTCACTTTGCTCATTTGAGCCATATCTTATGATCGTATATATTGTTTGTTTGTCTTTTGTTTTGTTTGTGGTCTTAGGACCTTAAAACGCCTAATAACAACAAAAACCCTAAAAAAATATGGTTGGACTGTTGGGATTTGATCTGAACTTATGAACTTAGAACTAGGTAACATTCCATATGCTAAACGAATTGGCCAATGCCAACATCTGAGACTGGGCTATCTTTGACCATGCCTTCATCTGATGCAAGACCTTGAATCCCTTTGGTTCATCTGCTACTCTATCTCTATGTTTAATTGTTATTTTGTTATTAATATCTATGTCTGATATTTTATTCTGAGTGAATTAAGGAATATTTCATCTGATACATTGGAAGATATTGAAGATTGCTAACTATTGGAATGCTTGCTGGGATATTATGGCTACCTTTATTTGATGCCTTGATCTTCACATAATGCTTGGATATTGCTCATTGCTTATAAAAGTCCAAAGGAAAATGCGTTTCTATATGACATTCTTGTTTGTTGAATTGCATCCCATTGGTCAGACCTTTTCAACTCTTAACTTTTAATTTTTGCTTAGGGTAGTCTCTTCATCTCCTCCCACTTCTTTAATTTCAAAATCTCTCCCTCTTTTCAAAAACTTTCTTTGCTTGTGATTTCAAACTTATACATATTTTAATGATTAGAAACTTTAGCCTTATGCCATTGAATTTTTTAAAACTTTTTCTTAAATCAAACTTGTAAATAAACTTAACCATATTGACTTTAATTTCAAAAAGAAAAAAAGAACTAAAAACCCCATTCGAAAGTTTGGCCTTTTTGTGCCCTTTTCTTGTTAAACTTTTGATAAAATCAATTCACTAACTTCTTTGAATTTTTTACCACGAACTACGGGGTTTTGATCCCTCATTTTTATGTTGGTATGTAGGCATAAGACTGAAGGTCTTGTCAAACACAAAAATATAATTAATGAATTCTTTTTTCATCCCCTCACTCTATTTTATCAAACATCATTTATACCCAAAACATATGCACACAAAAAGGGCTCCCTAGAAGTACCTAGGATACTTTGGCTGCTAACACCTTCCCTCTGTGTAACCAACCCCCTCACCTATAATCTCTGGCATTATATTAGTTTTGATTTGAAAATTTCTTATCTTGGGGTTTTGTTCGTACTTTTCCCTATTCCTTTGGAAACAATAAAAGCGTTGTGTCGACTCTAGTTTTACTAACGTCAAGTTTATCCATAGCTTGATGGTCACGAATTTACCACTATAGAAATTAAGTGGCGAATCTACTAGGGAGTAGTGCTCAGTGGGTTTAGCCTACTTTTTATGTGTATAGATTTGTATATTTGATGTTTGTTTGTATATATTGTTTGTGTGATATAATTTGTCTGTTGTGCTTGGTGATCTCTGTTTGGTGAGATAAGTTCTAACCCGAATTAATGATGTCACACGAGTTAATCATGGATAGTGTAAGACCCCAATTTTTGCCCTAAGATCCCTCATGGCCTCAAGACATCATATCATGTCATATCATTGCCTCAAGGATCATTTGTGCATCTTTGCTTGCCTCCTAGTGGGTGGGTTACCTTGTGAGTGTGGTTTTTGATCACCAAGCATGTATTGCATTTGTATATCATTGCTTTTCATTTGTTTACTAACCAAAAGTACAAAAATATTGTCATCTAACCTTGTTTTTGCAGATGAAGCAAACTAGGTCAAAAACAGTCAAATCAGCCATTGAGCAATGGATGGTGACCATTCTTGAAGAATTTGGGCACCATGATCATTCATAAGAGATTCATATGAGTTATGGTATCATTTGGTATCAAGATCTCAAGAGAAAAAGGCTTGAAATTCATCAGAACATAGCTCAGTCAACCAAAACCCTAGCAAAGTCAACTGTGGTCAACTGTGGTCAACTGTGCATTTAATTAGGGATTCGAAGGTGTGAGATGGTTGGAAAGGTCTCATTCATGTCCATATAAGCCTCATTTGGCATTTCAAATATCAAGGTTGAAGGATTTAAGGTCAGACAAAAGGTTTCCCAAAATGGAAATGACCTGTAATTTTCACCTGCCCAAAATGGAAAGTCATGCTCCTCAAAATTACATCATGAACCAAGCTTCAAATCAAAATTTGTCCAACATGAAAGTTGAAGATCTTGATCTCACCTTTCCAAAAAGTCCAAGAACACTCATTTCCCATTTGTGGTTGGCAAGTTATGATCAAATCATTTTCAGAAAATCTTGAATTTCAAAGTGCCATAACTTTTGAATGGAAAGGCCAATTTGGTTGATTCTTCTTTGAGCAAACCACATTTGATGTGTACTATCCAAATCCATCATTACATTTCACCAAAAACCTTCACATAAAAAGGTCATTTTTGAAGTGGACCATTTAAAAATTGGTGGGAAAAAAGGCCAAATTTCAAAATACATGAAATTTTCACATGAAACCAATTCCAATAGCTTCCAAATGCATTTTATGATTTGCTCAAAGTGAAAAACTACTGTTCCATTGGTTCAAGGTGCATAAGGGCAAAAAGGCCAATTTCCATAAACAAGCTCATTTGCTAATCATCCAAATTATGGTTAAACATGATTAAGGCATGGATTAACATGAAGTATAAAAGCCTAATCCTAACAGAAACTCAAGATCAACAATCATTTTTTCAGATCCAATCCAAAAATTCTCCAATTCTCTCAAAATTCTCACAATTTCACATTCACTTTTTTTCATCAATTCACCAAGAATTCGCTAATGCTTGTGCCAGTTCTTTGTTGAATCATCATTTGCAGGTATTTTTGGAGTTCTGTTGAAGCAATTGAGGGAGAAAACCGTGCCAATTCTCACTGTGCAACCTTGAGTTCATCAATGGCAGTTGCAAGATTCTTCATGATCGTGCATTGCTGAGCTGAGAAATCATCACCATACACCTTCTTGAGCATTATACTCCATCTGTTTTCATCAATCGAAGCGAAACAAACTCTGAATCACGAGCTGCACTTCAAGAAGGTAAAAATTCGAACTCGTTAATTCATGCAATTGCCATGTGGTTTAGATAGATCCTTGGACATAGAGTAGATTGATGTTTGAATCATGCAATTCCATCCACTAATCATCAAGATATCTTGATTCAAAGTTTGCATGTCATAACTATTCTTGATTGGATCTTTGTGTATATTAACTTCTGGACAATTTCGTGGCCATATTTGTGATCTACATCGAATGCCGGTTCCAACGGTATATGATTTGTGCGTTTTGGTTGAGGAATGTACATAACGATTTCTGGATTGATGAACAATGAAGAACACTTCAATTTCTGGAAATTTCGCGTGTTTGATCCTTCAGCATGGCCTTTCCATTCAAATTTCTGTTTACCGCTCAAACGAGCCAATCACGCCGCGCCAAGTAATTTAATGAGACGCTGCGTTTTAGTCCCTGGCCGTGATATTTACAATATTGCCACGCAGCATAATTAAATCATTTAATTCATTTAAATGTTTATTTCAATTTCAAACAAGACTTCTAAAAATCATAATTAATTCATCCCTAATCCAAATTGAGTGGGAATTTTTTTGTTGACCTCCAAATTTTGTCTAGTTTTTTTTAGGCATAGTAATTCAAGTTGTGCCTGGTGTATTTTTTGATTTGCCTAGTGATCTTGATCATGTATGCTATGTACATATGTTTTGCCATATTGATCATGAAATCTTGATGCATTATCCAAAATGAATGAAATTTTACATGCCTATTCTTGACTCTTTCCTGGTGATTTTGATGTATAGTTTGCTAATTTTGAGTCTCTGGTTAGAGAGATATGATGTGATCTTCATGAGTGTGACAATGTGTGTCACACTATGTTATGCCATGTTCATGATTTTAGTTTCCAGGCTTACACTAGGTCCTTGGCTCTGATTTTTTGCATATGATACCATGTGTATGTCTATTTTCACCATGATTTTTTGTGGATTTGATTGATCCATTTCCTATTTGATTGGGATTTTTGTTGGCTGTTTAGTCATTTTAGGGTTTTTCTTGAGTGATCCACTTACATATCTTGTAAAATCCTCATCCCTTATCATATGAAGATGAAATTTAGTGGAGTGTTTCTTGACATGTTTAGATTAACTTTGGCTTTGGTCCCATTCATTTCTCATTTGTTTTCACTGTTTTACACTTGCTTGAAGTTGGTGTACACTTTGTGACATTGTTTAGGTTGATTTTTGCATACCATGACTTCCTGATTTAATTCCCCTACTTCCACTTGTCCAAATGCTATGAAATTTGATATGAAGCTCATCGAATGTGTTCTGTTTAAAATGGAATTTTTGTGGAATTTATTGAGCTGTTTTGGTATTTGTTTGATTGTAATCATTCTGTTTACTCATATGTGGTTCACACTTGCTTACTTTGACCTAAATTGTGCATGAAATGAAATTGGTGTATTGTTTTGATATGAGACCAATTAGACTTTCTTCTTAATTGAATTATCTTGGTTTTGATCATGTTTCACTTGCTGTTTTAAGATTTTTCCCTCCTTTTTGACCCTAGGCTTGTCCTAGTTGGTCTTACTTCTCATGTTTGAGTTTGACTTTGACTTTTCAGGTTAAGAAGCAAAGTGCTTTAAAGGAATTAATGCAAGTTGATTGAGTTGTTTCATTTGATTATTGTGAACTAACTTGTTTGTTTTGTAGGATGCTTAGCTCATTTGAGCTTTGAGCTTTGTGCTTTGCACATGTTTGATTGTGTTATCTGTTGGTTCATTACCTTGTTTGTTTTGACCTTTGTGATTGGTGCTGATTATATTTGATTGATTTCAGGTACCATAGTCGCTAATAGTTCTTTGAGAACTTGCATTGCTTTGCTTGTATAGCATTTGCATTGAGGTAGAATCTCTTGTCTCCATGTAGTCTGGAAGACCTGGCTTGTTATTTAGCCAGGCAACTGTCTGAAGTCCTCCTTAAGAGGCAATGTTTGTGATTGTTTAAATTTGTCCCCAAGCAGGTAAAGACCTCATATGAGGCAATTGGTAGACAAAAGAGACATGTAGCCTATCTCCTACTATTCTGTGAGTCTCTCACCTTGCTCACACTACTTGTGTTGATGCATAGTGAGTAAATACCCAAGATCTATCGAGTCTAATTTGTGGAGAGAGTTCCCTCTTTCTGAACTCCCACGCCTTCCGATATTCAATACTCTCCCTGACCAGGGATAAGAGTGATGAGGCACATCCCTCATATCCTTTCATCTGCTTCACCTTGGCTCTCAATGTCAAGGTTAAGAGCGCCATCTACCCTATTCCAGTTGACTTTTAAGTCAAACCCTTTGATTGAGCCTAATTGTTTGGTTATAGTGGGTGCTAAATGACTTTGTTTGCTTGATTGATTGTTGCAGTTGTACATGTTTACTTACTTGCCATTGTGCCTTCATCATTATTGATTGTTAATTCTTGTATGATCATTATTGCATATCCTTGTGATCTATGTTTGTTTGCCCATTGAGGACAATTGTAAGTCCATGTTGATTGGCTTTTGTTCCCATGATATGGAAGGATAGAGTGTAAGACCTCATTGGTCACTCATATCTCCTTTGCTCTTATTTGTTGTATGAGAGGATGCAATTGTAAGTCCCTGTGATGTGGCATTTGTATTCCTATGACCATACTTTGGAGGTTGGTATAAGTCCAGATAGATTGGCATCCGACATCCAAGTTTTGTTTTACTTTAGGAGGTTGGTGTAAACCCATTTATTGGTATCCGATATCCGCTTTTCTTTTGTGAGATTGGTATAAGACCATTGATGGCATCCGGTATCATTGTTTTGTTTTAGGAGATTGGTGTAAACCCATTTATTGGTATCCGATATCCGCTTTTGTTTGTGAGATTCGTATACGACCATTGATGGCATCCGGTATCACCTTGCTTTATTTTTACTTGCTTTGTTGCCTCATTCCTAA
Source organism: Lathyrus oleraceus (assembly GCF_024323335.1). Lineage (NCBI taxonomy): Eukaryota > Viridiplantae > Streptophyta > Magnoliopsida > Fabales > Fabaceae > Lathyrus > Lathyrus oleraceus. The sequence goes on from NC_066583.1 coordinate 499,902,006, forward strand.
GGACACACTTGAATCATCTTCTATATGATTTCAAGAAGTGGACCTTTATAAGAAGTTTTACATTCCATCACCCATATCCTCTTTGTCCTAAACCTTTTCATACTTTGCTTTCAGAAACTTTGACTTGTTGTGCAAACATTCTCACCTCTTTTCAAATTAGAAACCTGGACCTTAAGTCCTTGACTTTTCAAACTCCATTTCATAACACTTCTTTGAATCAATCTTAATCATACTTTGACCATATCTTGTGAATAATCATAATCAATTAACTTCACCCATTCAATTGTTTTGGCTTGGTCCATTGTTAATATGTTTTCATGCATTAGCCTTAGGTTTTAATTACCATAGTGGTTGATGTAAACCTTACCTTATCCTTAGTGAGTTGATTGTAAGTCTTCCATACTTATTATAGGGTTAACCCCTCACTAGTATGTTGAAGCCGTCCTCGCATGGTGGATTGTTGATGTTGGTTGAGTTTTCTCCCATTGGTAATGAAAAGCCTTGATGCTTGTGTTTTAAAATTGAACTCACTAATTTTTGGAAATCTTTTAGCCGAACTACGGCGTTTTGATCCTTACCTTTGATGGAAGGTACGTAGGCAACGGGTTCATCCGTTCAAACACAAAAATAACTAACTTGTATATTCTTTTCTCATCATTCCATTCATGTTTGCACAATATGTCAAAACAAATAAACATTTTCTTATACAACAAGTGTGAAAAGGGCTCCCTAGGAGTACCTAGGACGTGATGGGTGCCTAACACCTTCCCATTGCGTAATTTACCCCTTATCCAGATTCTCTGATCTTTTCATTAGTTTTCTACGTGTAAAACTTCTTAGGTTTTTGTTCGCTTTTTAACCAGTCCTTAGGATAAATAAAAGTGCGGTGGCGACTCGAATTCATTGTATGCATTGCTTATGGTTTAATCAATAAATCATATAGCGACGAATACACCGCTACAGAAAAGTGGCAACTCTGCTGGGGAAATATTGGACCTTCCCTGGTGGTATTGCCTACTTTTCACCCTTGTTGTGTGACATTTGTTTTTGTGTTATTTGACATATTTTTGTACGATTTGGGATAACTGTATTGATTGTAATGTTTGAATTGCTTGGTATACAATTGCTGTTTGCTTTGGTGATCTCTGTGAGATGAGTTCTATACCCGAACTCGAGTGCACTCTAGGATAGGAGAATGGCGTAGTCTTGTTGACTGGTGTGGAGTATTCCTTAGCCAGTTGACTTGCGAGTCCATTCACTTGGTGGAGGTCATGTTGGATTAATAATGTCACACAAGTCATTTGTGGTTAGGCATTGTTCGTTCAATCATGTGCCTTAGAAGCCAAGGACCTTAGTTTACCAAACCCATCTTGGCCTATTTTAGGACGTAGTGCGGAGGTCGTTTAGATGTAAGATCTGATGCGATTGTTACACGATACTACACTCATAAGAGTCTCTCTTGAGAATATTTTTGGAATACGAGTATTCGTTCCTCCGATAATATCCGAGAGATGGGACGATGATTATGGGAACCTCTGGTAGAACATGTCTGGCAGGTTTAAACCCTAGTACACTCCCTTTGGGTGGTTCTTAACCGAGACTCCATGCTCGTGACTCTCAGCAAACCCGTGATTCGTGGTTGAGTCGTTCAAACATCGTTAATATCAATGGAACTTGGGTATTGATAAGGTGTAAAACCTAAATCTACCAAAATGGATGATTGATATTAAGAATGTTAGAGCCGGTTCATGTACCGTTAATATCAATGGAACTTGGGTATTGATAAGGTGTAAAACCTAAATCTACCAAAATGGATGATTGATATTAAGAATGTTAGAGCCGGTTCATGTACCGTTAATATCAATGGAACTTGGGTGTCGATAAGGTGAAAACCTAAATCCACCAAAATGGATGATTGATATTAGGGGATACAATGAGCTTTCCCACGACCTTTGTTTGGTGTGCCTTGCTTGATCCTTGAGTGTGATTGTTGCATTCATGCATTCATGCATTCATCTGCATTTCATGTCATCAAAAAAAAAAGGGAAAATTTTCAAGGAACTTAAAGGGTTTATTTGCAAAATTTTCAGACATGGAAAGACCAAAAAGGCATACAAAGAAGTACAACTTTAAACAGCCCGATGTGAAAGAGTTAAGGAATCTAACATCATATGTATTAGATCCCTTGGGTTTCAAAGCTCGCTATGGGAAGCTTCTGCCTCTGTTGACTACTCAGGTTGATGAGGGATTGATGAGTACTCTAGCTCAGTTTTATGACCCTCTGTATCACTGCTTCTCATTTCCAGACTTGCAGTTGCTGCCTACCTTGGAGGAGTATTCTCACCTCATTGGGATCCCTATTCTGGATCAGGTGTCGTTCAGTGGCCTAGAGAGTATCCCGACCGCTCGAGAGATTGCCGATTTGTTGCACATAGATGAAGCTTTGATTAAAGCTAACCTGACTACCAAAGGTGGAATTCAGGGTTTTCCGTCTGAGTTCCTCGTCGCTCAAGCTACCATCTATGGGAAAGCCATGAGTGAGGATGCCTTTGAGGCTTTGTTTGTATTGCTCATCTATGGGTTGGTCTTATTCCCAAACTTCGACAGATTTGTGGACATGAACGCCATTAGGATCTTCTCAGTTCTTAATCCCGTTCCGAATTTGTTGGGTGACGCTTATGTCTCTTTGCATCTGAGGAATGCAAAGGGCGGAGGAGTTATTGTTTGTTGTCTGCCTTTGCTGTACAAGTGGTTTATTTCGCACTTGCCGCAGACTCTTGCCTTCAAGGAGAACAAGGGATGTCTACGGTGGTCTCAAAGACTCATGTCTCTCACTAATGACGATATCTCTTGGTATGATCGCGTGTACGATACCGTTCAGATCATTGACTATTGTGGTGAATTCCCTAATGTGCCTCTCCTTGGTACATGTGGTGGGATCAGCTACAATCCCATTCTAGCACGTCGTCAGCTTGGGTTCCCCCTAAAGGATAAACCTCATAACATTCTGTTAGAAGGTGTGTTCTTTCAGGAGGGTAAAGATCCCCAAGGCCTGAAAGCCAGATTCGTCCGCGCTTGGCGCAAGATATGTAAGAAGAGTAGGAATGAGCTAGGTCCGAAGAATTGCATTGCTTTGGAGCCTTATACTTCCTGGGTCAGACAGAGAGCTGCCGTGTACTTGATGCCATACGACCATCCGAGACCTACGCCGTTGGATGTGGCTGGGCCTTCAACCCTCCCTACCCAACGTGTAGAGGAGTTGAGAGAAGAAGACCTTTCACGTGCTTGGATCCGTGAAAGAGAGGAATTGCTTCAGTAGCTTAAGGAGAAGGATGCTCTGATTGAGTTTCTTGAGCATCGAGTGATCGACGATCCGAACGACACTTGGACTTCCTTGCTTCCTCAGTCTTCCAAATTCTGGAAGAGGAAGTATGATCGGCTTGCGAAGGAGAAAGCAGATATGGAAGCTGCCTATGAGAGAGAGATCAAGAAGCTGTGTGTTTCTCGTCTTCCAGCATCCCGAGCTAATAGGGATCCATAGGATGTTATTTTCCTTTTCTCCTTGTAATTGAATCAAAAAAATGTTGTACTTCTTTGTCTCGATATATTGAATGAGATATTTTCCATAATGAATTTAAATTGCTTAAAAATTCAAAAATTTGCAAATAATACCCTAAGGGGTTCCTTGAAAATAAAACAAAGCATATGCACAAGCATTACATGCATCATTTTGCATAAGCAGGTACCTTGTTTCTGGTCTTCTTGTGCTGACTCTGTGTTCTTCATTTATTTTGAAGACAAGCTGACTCACCGGTACTATACCAGAGCAAATTCTGCCAGAGTTATGGATCAGCTAGAGCAAGAGAACAGAGAACTGAAAGAAGAGGTCGCCAGACTTGGCACTTTGATGGAGCAACTTCTTGCTGCTCAGAATCAGCCTGCTCAACCGCCTGCAACTCCTGTTCAGAGGACTGTCGTCTCTGAGATTATAGCTCCGTCTGTGCCAGCCGCCAGTGCTCATTTTGCGTCTCACGCCATGCCAGCCGGGTTCCCTTGGGGTATGCCTCCGGGTTTCATGCCGGATATTCCTGCTCCAACCTTTGCTCATATGCCGGCATCTAGCCCGGTCCCTGTTGCTGCTCCTCCAGTCGTGCATACTATGCCGAGGGTTGAAGATACCATCTATCATTCCGAGCCGTCTGAGGGCCCGGACGTTAATGAGAAGATGGAAGCTATGAATGACCAATTCCTTGAGCTGAGGAAGGAATTGAAGACCCTTAGAGGTAAAGATCTTTTCGGCAAGTCTGCTGCCGAGTTATGCCTTGTTCCCGGTGTGAAGATACCGATAAAATTCAAAGTACCTGACTTTGAAAAATACAAAGGGAACACCTGCCCACTTGCTCACCTGGTCATGTACGCCAGGAAGATGTCAACCCAGACGGATAATGATCAGCTGTTGATTCATTATTTTCAAGACAGTTTATCGGGTGCTGCGCTCAGATGGTATATGAGCTTGGATAGCGCTAATATCAGATCCTTCAACGATCTTGGCGAAGCCTTCGTCAAGCAGTACAAATATAACGTCGATATGGCGCCTGACCGAGATCAACTCAGGTCCATGTCGCAGAAGGACAAGGAAACCTTCAAGGAGTACGCCCAGAGGTGGCGAGAGCTAGCTGCTCAAATTACTCCTCCGCTGGAAGAGAAAGAGATGACTAAGATCTTCTTGAAGACTCTTAGCTCTTTTTATTACGAGCGGATGGTCGCTAGTGCTCCCTCTGATTTCACCGAGATGGTGAATATGGGGATGAGGTTGGAAGAAGGTGTCCGTGAAGGACGTTTGGCGAAAGATGAAGGCTCTTCTAGCAAGCGGTATGGAGCATTTGCTAAGAAGAAGGATGGGGAAGCACATGTTGTGCAATCCCATGGCAAATCAAGGAAACCTCCTGTTCAGAGGAAACCCGCACGCCGTGCCGGTCATCAGCACCAGGTGGCTCATATAGCACCTGTATTTAGAGATAATCAGCAGGCTCAGCATCAGCAACAATATCAACAACCTCAATATCAGCAACAGCAGCGCCCACAGCAACAGGCTTACCAGCCTCGTGGAAGCACAACCAATCAAGCCAACATGAGTTGTGACCAGAAGAAGATCAGCTTCGATCCGATTCCGATGTCATACGCAGAGCTTTATCCTTCCTTGTTGGAAAGGAAATTGGTTACTCCCAGGGATCCTCCTGCTATTCCTGCAAACCCACAATGGTGGTATAAGCCAGATCAACATTGTGTGTATCACTCCGGAGCTCCGGGCCATAATATTGAAAACTGTTATCCACTCAAGACTAAGGTTCAAGACCTTATGAGATGTGGGATCTTGAGCTTCGAAGATTCAGGCACAAATGTCACTAAGAACCCATTGCCTTCGCATGGGAAGTCTGTGAACATGGTCCAGGGATGCCCTGGGAAATACAAGGTCAAATATGTAAGTCATATTCGACAGTCGTTGGTGGAATTACATCGTTTGCTGTGTCAGTACAGCCACATGGAGCATGACCACGACAAATGCCGCATCTGTTTGGTGAATCGCCTGGGTTGTAACCAGGTCCGTAGAGAATTGCAAGAGTTATTAGACGAAGGAACCATTGAGATTCTGCAGAATCGCAATGTCGATGAGGACGAACCGGAGGTTAATGTTATATCCCCCGTGTTCAAGTTACCCGAGCCTGTTGTTATTCGCTATGATAGCAGCAAGCCGAAGGCTTCTCCCTCCTTGGTGATTAAACCCGCAGGCCCCGTGCCTTATTCTTCTGATAAAGCTATACCGTTCAGATACAGCCCTGTTGCTGTGCAAGATGGGATCGAAGTGCCTTTGCCCTCAACTGCTGTAACCAACATCGCTGATGTAAGCGGGCTGACCCGAAGTGGTCGTGTTTTCTCTGCACCTGCTAAGGCCCCTGTTGCTTCTGAATCTGCTGAGCGTCCGGTTGGGACCGCTGTTAATGTTCAGAATCCGGCACTTGATGTTGCCAGACCCTCCTCCATACAAAAGACTCCTACTTCTTCTGTTGGCCCGAGTGGCATCGTGAGTGAAGAATCTGATGAGATGCTGAGGCTCATCAAGAAGAGCGAGTATAACGTTGTAGACCAGCTTCTACAAACGCCATCCAAAATCTCCATACTATCCTTACTGTTGCATTCAGAACCCCATAGGGAGGCTCTGCAGAAGGTATTGGACTTGGCGTACATTGATCACGACGTCACGATTGAACAGTTTGACAGTATAGTTGCAAACATCACTGCTTGCAACACTTTGAGTTTTAGTGACGCTGATCTTCCTGAGGAGGGAAGAGACCACAACATGGCTTTACACATATCTCTAAACTGCAAATCAGATGCTATGTCCAACGTGCTGGTGGACACTGGGTCATCCCTAAATGTATTGCCAAAATCCACACTCTCCAGATTGTCATATCAGGGTCCTCCTATGAGGCAGAGTGGGGTTGTTGTGAAGGCATTTGATGGGTCGCGCAAGACCGTGATTGGGGAAGTTGATCTCCCAATCAAAATCGGACCAAGTGATTTCCAGGTTACTTTTCAGGTAATGGAAATCCACCCATCTTATAGTTGTCTCTTAGGCAGACCATGGATTCACGAGGCTGGCGCCGTGACATCCACCCTACACCAGAAGCTGAAGTTCGTCAAAAACAAGAAACTGGTCGTGGTAGGGGGAGAAAAGGCTCTCCTGGTTAGCCACCTGTCTTCCTTCTCATACATTGACGCAGAGGATGAAGTTGGAACTCCGTTCCAAGCTTTATCTATTGGTGAGCCGATTGAGAAGAAGTCTCCATCATTTACTTCCTACCGTGATGCAAAACTGGCCATTGAATGTGGTGCAGTTGCTGGTTTAGGGAAGGTGATCGAGCTGGAAGACAACAGATCCCGGGCTGGCATTGGCTACTGTTCTGGGGCATATAATGAGCAAGGTTTGTTCACGAGTGGAGGATTCATCCATGATGATCAACCTGAGGAAGAGGAAGCTACTGCTATCTTGGAAGAGGATGCAGAGGATTTGAACAATTTCGTCATACCTGGTGGTGTCTGCCACAATTGGGTCGCTGTAGATGTTCCTACAGTCATCCATAGATCAGAGTAATTGTTCACTTTGTTTAAAACCCTTCTCCCATGCCAAAAGGAGAAGTGATGACATTGTTGGCAGCATATATACAATGACGTTTTCATTCAATTAATGCATTGTTAAACATTTGTTTTTCCTTTGTTTTCACTTTTCGCTGTTTGCATGAAATCAGTGATCACAAAAAATCCATAAAAACAAGAATAAAAGCAACATTTTTCATCTGCATAATGATTTGCTTGTTTAAACTCTAAAGTTTTTCATTAACCAAAATCATTATGCAGGTTGATCTTAAAACCCATTGAACATAATGATCCAACGCCATCTCCCAATTTTGAATCCCCTGTATTCGAGGCAGAGGAAGATGATGTTGAAGGAATTCCTGATGAGATTACCCGTCTCCTTGAGCACGAGAAGAAGATCATTCAGCCGCACCTTGAAGATCTGGAAACAGTCAACTTGGGGTCTGAGGATTGTGTTCGTATGGTGAAGATTGGGGCACTTCTTGAAGAGTCTGTCAAGAAGGATCTGATTGAGTTGCTACGAGAATATTCAGATATCTTCGCTTGGTCATATGAAGACATGCCGGGTCTAGATACAGATATTGTGCAACATTTCCTGCCTTTGAAGCCTGAGTGCGTGCCTGTGAAGCAGAAGCTCAGAAGAACTCATCCTGATATGGCAGTGAAGATCAAAGAGGAAGTTCAGAAGCAAATTGATGCGGGGTTTCTGGTGACTTCTGTATATCCTCAATGGGTGGCCAATATTGTGCCTGTTCCTAAGAAGGACGGAAAAGTCCGTATGTGCGTTGATTATAGAGATTTGAATAAAGCTAGTCCAAAAGATGATTTCCCTCTACCACACATAGATATGTTGGTAGACAATACAACTAAATTCAAAGTCTTTTCCTTTATGGACGGATTTTCCGGATATAATCAAATCAAAATGGCACCCGAAGATATGGAGAAGACAACATTCATCACACCTTGGGGAACATTCTGTTATCGAGTGATGCCCTTCGGTTTGAAGAACGCCGGAGCCACGTATCAACGAGCTATGACTACCTTGTTTCATGATATGATGCACAAGGAGATAGAGGTCTATGTTGATGATATGATTGCCAAGTCCCGAACGGAAGTTGAACATGTTGAGCATTTGTTGAAGCTTTTTCAGCGTCTGAGGAAGTTCAGACTTCGCCTGAATCCGAACAAATGTACATTTGGAGTCCGTTCCGGCAAGTTGTTGGGTTTTGTGGTAAGTGAAAGAGGTATTGAAGTTGATCCTGCAAAGGTCAAGGCAATACAAGAGATGCCCGCACCCAAAACTGAGAAGCAAGTCCGAGGTTTTCTTGGCCGCTTGAATTACATTTCCAGATTTATATCCCACATGACTGCCACATGTGCGCCGATATTCAAGCTCCTCCAGAAAGATCAGTCCCATGATTGGACCGAGGATTGCCAGAAAGCTTTCGACAGTATCAAAGAATATCTGTCTGAGCCTCCGATCTTGTCTCCGCCTGTGGAAGGAAGACCTCTGATCATGTATTTGACTGTGCTTGAAGACTCGATGGGTTGTGTCCTCGGTCAACAAGATGAATCAGGGAAGAAAGAATCTGCTATCTACTACCTCAGTAAGAAGTTTACTGATTGTGAGTCTCGGTACTCTATGCTTGAGAAGACGTGCTGTGCTTTAGCTTGGGCTGCTAAGCGTTTGCGCCAGTACATGATAAATCATACAACTTGGTTGATATCCAGAATGGACCCAATCAAGTACATTTTCGAGAAGCCTGCTTTAACTGGGAGGATTGCCCGTTGGCAGATGTTGTTGTCCGAGTATGATATTGAGTATCGAGCTCAAAAAGCTATTAAAGGTAGTATCTTGGCTGACCATTTAGCGCACCAGCCAATTGAAGATCATCAGTCTGTGCAGTATGACTTCCCTGACGAGGAAATTCTGTATTTGAAAATGAAAGATTGTGATGAGTCTACACTTGATGAAGGTCCAGAACCTGGTTCCAGATGGACAATGGTGTTTGATGGCGCTGTAAATCAGTATGGAAATTGTATTGGGGCAGTAATCATTACTCCTCATGGCACACATATTCCGCTTACAGCAAGGCTAACTTTCAAATGCACGAATAATATGGCTGAGTATGAAGCCTGTATTATGGGACTTGAAGAGTGTATTGATTTGAGAATCAAGCATCTTGATGTATATGGTGATTCGGCCCTGGTTGTCAATCAGATCAAGGGTGAATGGGAGACGAATCAGCCAAGTCTCATTCCATACAGAGATTATGCAAGAAGGATTTCAACATTCTTTACAGAAGTTGACTTTCATCATATTCCTCGAGAGGATAATCGGATGGCAGATGCTCTTGCTACGCTCGCTTCCATGATTGTTGTCAAGTATTGGAATGAAGTTCCTAATATTGCCGTGATGCGCTTGGATAGACCAGCTCACGTATTTGCAGTTGAAGAAGTGAATGATGACAAGCCTTGGTATTTTGATATCAAGAATTTCCTCCAGAACCAGGTCTACCCGCCTGGGGCATCTGTGAAAGATAGGAAAACTTTGACAAGGTTGTCAGGCAGTTTCTACCTTAGTGGTGAAGTGCTGTATAAGAGAAATTTTGACATGGTTTTGCTCAAATGCGTGGATAGACACGAAGCAAACCTGTTGATGACTGAGGTCCATGAGGGTTCATTTGGCACTCATTCCAATGGACATGCCATGGCTAGAAAGATGTTGAGAGCGGGCTACTATTGGCTGACAATGGAGTCTGACTGCTGCAAATATGTGAAGAAATGCCACAAGTGTCAGATTTATGCGGATAAGATTCATATTCCTCCGACACTTCTAAATGTGATTTCATCACCATGGCCTTTCTCTATGTGGGGAATTGACATGATCGGCATGATTGAACCGAAAGCGTCCAACAGACACAGGTTTATTCTCGTAGAAATTGACTACTTCACCAAATGGGTTGAGGCCGCTTCGTATGCGAATGTGACCAGACAGGTGGTTGTGAAGTTTATCAAGAACCAGCTGATTTGCCGTTATGGTGTGCCAGAGAGGATCATTACTGATAATGGATCTAATCTGAATAATAAGATGATGGATGAGTTGTACGCTGAATTCAAGATTGCACACCATAATTCCTCTCCCTACAGACCCAAGATGAATGAGGCTGTTGAAGCTGCTAATAAGAATATCAAGAAGATCATCCAGAAGATGACAGTTACGTACAAAGATTGGCATGAGATGCTGCCATTCGCTTTGCATGGATATCGTACGTCTGTACGCACTTCGACAGGGGCAACCCCTTTCTCTCTTGTTTACGGCATGGAAGTTGTTCTCCCAGTAGAGATGGAGATCCCATCAATGCGAGTCTTGATGGAAGCCAAGTTGACTGATGCTGAATGAATTCAGAGTCGTTATGACCAGCTGAATCTGATTGAAGAGAAGCGATTAACTGCCATGTGCCATGGTCAGTTATATCAGCAGATAATGAAGAAAGCATTCGATAAGAAGGTCAAGCCTCGTGTGTTTCGAGAAGGAGACCTTGTGCTCAAGAAAGTCTTGTCTTTCATGCCCGATTCCAGGGGCAAGTGGACTCCAAACTATGAGGGTTCATATGTTGTTAAGAGAGCCTTTTCAGGCGGTGTTTTGATGCTTACAACAATGGATGGGGAGGATTTCACTCGTCCTGTGAATTCAGATGCAGTCAAGAAATACTTTGCCTAAAAAAAAGTATATGCAAATGAAAAACAGAATAACTCGCTAAGTTGAAAACCCGAAAGGGCGGCTTAGGCAAAAATGAGCGTCTCGGTGGAGAACCCGCAAGGGTAATCCAGGCAAAATTAGAGACTTGAAAAATATATATTTGCATCCCGCTAGATTGAGTACCTCACCCTGGGGCAATCTAGGCAAAAATTAGGGATTTGGCAAGTAACTGCATCCTGACAAGACTTTCTGTTCCACAGCTGTCTGTTCGCCAGAGGATTCTCGATTCGTCGTCAACTGAAGCTTCGAATACATCGAGATTCAAATTGGTAGAGAAAGGATCATTATGTTCAATGTAGCCCTCTTCCAATATATATCACTGATTTCAAATTTGTACAAATCTATGGAGTCTTGCCATTTGCAGGCTACCATTCCATCAAATAAATTTGAGCTTTATCCAATTATTTGCACTCTTGTTTGTTTCAATTCAACAAATGTTTTGCATGTTTTAATTGATAAAATGTCGTTGTTTTAAACAAATAAATCTTTCAAATTGTTGTTTTAAACAAAGTGAATATTCACAATGACAAAAGGATACTCAGGGATGTCTCAGTGCTCTCTCGAGGGTGGTATGATTCCCAACAGGTAAGACATGGGTTCATATTCCTGGAACTTGGTTGTATCCTCTTTCTCCCGCTTTGTTGTTGGGGTTGTTCCCCAAGCAGAGGTTGTTGTTGAAGACTCAGTTTCTTCTCCAACAGTAATCTCCCCAGCATGGTTGTTATCCTCGTGGTAGATTCAGTGGTTGGTGGATTGATATCCCGGTACCTTACCGCTTCCCTCGACATTTGTCGCAAGCAAAGCTGTTGGAGGGGTTGTTCCCCAGTATAATCGTGAGCAGAGATGTTGTTGAAGGCTTCGCGTTCTTCTCCAGCAGTAGTCCCTCCCTAGTGCAGTTGCCAGCGGAGTTGTTGTGTCTCTCTTCAGCATGGTTGCTTTCCATTTTTTCCCAGCTTAGTCTGCAGAACGGTTGTTGTGGCAGTTTTTGCCTATTGAAAGCTATCTCAATCCCCAGTAGGGTCGGTTGGTGGCTCTAGCATCCCAAGGGTGGGATTGATTTCCTGTCTACTTTTGATCCTCAGTAGAGTGGCTATATTGCAGAATCTACTTGTATGATCCGTCGGATGTATGTTCTCCCCGAGTAGAGTGGCTTCTTGCAGAATCTACTTGTGTGGTGCGTTCTCCCTCAGTGGGTTGTTCCCCAAGAGAGTAGCTGATAACTTTTCCCTAGTAGAGTTGCTTGTGCAATTAGATTCTACTTGGATGATTCTCCTTCAGTAGGTTGTTCCCCGGAGTTGTTTGGAGTTGCTTTTGCAGCAGTTCTTGGTTGAGCCATCAACTCTTGGTTCTCAGTTGATGCTGGGATCCCTTGCAGATATCCTCAGAATTCTCCTGATCCCCTACAGATTGGTCTTGGTGGCAGTTTTGCCTGTTGTGACTTTCTGTACCCTGCTTGGGTTGTTTATTGATCCATTGCTCAGAGATTTAGTGTATCCTGATCTCTTTGTATCCCCTGCAGTACCCGCAGATCTTTGCTTTACAGCACGTGGATCTCTAGCAGATTGCCTTTCCAGTTGGTTTTTTCCCTGGAAGTATAGTACCGGGCGTTTAGTTCCTGAACCTGTTTGTGTTAGAATTGTCTGTTTTGTCAGCATTCATCACACATAATTATGCATATTCATGCATATTCATAAACATTCAGATATTCACGTTGCATTTTTGCCATATATCTTTTGTTCGTTGTCTCCTGCTTTGGGTGATACAGATCTCTCTATAGATCTTCCCAAGCAGATGTCGGGTGTTTAAGTCTCTCCATATAGAGTCATCCCCGTAAGCAGAAAGTGTCTATCTTTCCTTCTGCAGTTCCCCACTGAGATATGTCCTCGTGGATGGCGGTTTCTTCCGTTTCCTCCCAACACATATATTGGGATGGATTTTCCTATTGAGTTATATCCTCATAGGACGTGTTTTGATTCAGTCTGTCTTTTCGGATCAATCCCGAATCGGCGTTGTGTCACCTGTTTCTTGCGCTTCCCTGTGGAAGAAATGAATGGTTTGCCCAGTAACCGGCATCGTTTCATTTACCCTCAGCGGATTTTTTGGGCCTCTACTCAGTAACCGGTAGTTGTAAGTCCTATGTTCCTTGCTTCTTGGCGGAATTTGTGGTTATATACCTTTCATTCCTCAAGCAAGAGTTGTTGGTTCGCTACCCAGTAGTCGGTAGTCGTAAATCCTGCTTGCCTGCTCTCTAGCAGTTTGTGGTTTGTTATAAACCCTATTTTCGTTTCCCGTGCGGATTTGTGATTCATTCCATCCCCACGCGGAGTTGTTGGTTTTCTACCTAGTATTCGGTAGATGTAAACCCTAATTTGTGGTTATTCCCACCAGAGTGTGGCTACTACCCCGTATTCGGTAGTTGTAAGTCCTATCTCTTTTCCCCTAGCAGAGGTAACCTTTGTGGTTCGTTCTAGTTGATGGTAGATTTTCTGTTGTTGTGGTTTTTATCCCAAACAGAGTTTGTGTTTCCCGGTGGTATAAGTTGAATAAGTGCTCAGTATTTGGCCTTCATTCACCCTATCCCCAGTGGAATCTGTGGTCTTCTACCCTGTATTCGGTAGTTATAAATCCCATGTTGTGATTGTTCTCCCCATCGGAGTTTGTACCTTATGGTACGAGTGGATAATTGCCGGTTGCTAGCAGTTTTATCCCAGCTGAGTCGTTGGTTTCTACCCAGTAGTCGGTATTGTTAAACTCTTGTTCCCTCAGCCAGATTTTTGGTACTCTACCCAGTATTCGGTAGTTGTAAACCCTAATTTCTCCCCTTTGCAGAGTTAACCTTGTTATTCATCCTAACCGATGACGGTTACTCTTTGTGGTTATCTTCATTCGTTGTTCGATGATTGATATTCCTCTGTGCTTATGGATAATTGCCGGATGCTAGCAATTTATCCCCAGCAAGTTGTCTTCTGGATCATTGCCGTATGCTCGCAATGTTATCCCTTTTGAAGTTGCCAGTGGGTCTTTTCACCGTTTGCTAGTGATTTGTTCCCCAGATCATTGATTGTTTATCAATGCATCCCCAGCCAGTCCCTGTGGATAATTGCCGAATGCTTGCAATTCATTCCCAGCGGATCGCCTTTCATTTATCCGTTTGCTCGGTAATGATTGTTGCTCCCTTTGATTGGTCATCATTATATACCTAGTTTTGGTATCCCGATGCCTTTCTTTTCGGTCGATTTATCCTTTGTTAACCCAGTAACCGGTTGTGGATAATCTTCCATGCGAGTATGTTATCCACGTTCTGACGGTAATGGATAATATATCTCATGCACTCTTCAGTCGAAGCCTGTTGTGTTTCCCTAGTCGAGTAAGATTCGTTGTTTCCCTTTGCAGAATCGTATGTTTGTTGGATAATTGTCGGTTGCTTGCAATTTATCTCCTTTGAGTTGTCTTTCGTTTACCCGGATGCTTGGTATCGATTGTCTCTCTTTTTGGTTAGTCACCTATTATATACTTCGGTATCTCTGGTGTCTTTTTCTTTCGAGTACTATTCACGGTCTGCCGGTAATGAATAATATATCTCTTTCACTCTTTGGTTGGAATCCTTTGTTGATCTTCCCCAGTAGAGTAAGATTCGTATTCTTTGTAGAATCGAATGTCCATCCTTTAACCAGTTTGTGTTTTGGATGATGAGTGTGTTGGCATATATACCAATCCACGTTTTCGGTAGATCACCTATTATATACTTCGGTATCCTTGGTGTTTCTTACCATGCGAGTGTATTATCTACGGTCTGCCGGTAATAGATAATATATCTCATGCGAGTGTTCTATCCACGTTCTGACGGTAATGGATATTGTATCTCATGCGCTCTTTGGGTTTGTGTCCCCATTCGAGTAAGATTCGTTTTTCCTGTTGTGGATTCGAATGTCCATCCTGTAAGTCGATTTGCTTTTTTCAAGCTCTCCTTTCGGACGATGAGTGTTTTGGCATATATACCAACTCACGTCTTTGGTAAGTCACCTATTATATACTCCAGTATCTCTGGTGTCTCTTCCTTTTCGAGTATATTATTCACGGTCTGCCGGTAATGAATAATATGTCTCATGCACTCTTGGGTCAGTCTTTTGATTGTTTTCTCCGCAGAGTAAGATTCGTATTCCTTGTGAAATTGAATATCCATCCTATAAACAAGTCTGCTTTTCTAGCTTTCTTCAGTCTGATGAGTGTCTTGGCATATATACCAATTCACGTTTCGGTCGGTCACCTATTATATACTTCGGTATCCCTGGTGTTCCTTCCTTTCTGCTCCCTATTATGACCTTGGTCCCCTGTGGAGTCAGATTTGACTGAGTGGACGAACCTTTTTCAGGTCTTTCTCAGATGTTGGTTGATTGATATCTCTCACCCTTATACCGGTCTTAGATATTCATTCTTCCTGAGTTTGTGGCCCTTATACCGGTAACATCTCATCCTTGGCTTCCCCTGGAAAGTCTTTTCTAGATTTCCCCAGCGGATTTGTGTTGCTATTCGCGTTGCTGTATTGGTGTTATCCCCAGTACGTGCATTTTGTGGGTCAGCTTGAGTCTTTCCAATGGATTGTGTTCCCTTGGAATTTCTTTCTTATCCCCAGTTTGAGTCCTTTACTTCCCCAGTGAGGTCTCCAGTCTGATTTCTGTTACCCCTAATCCGAGTCGTGTCTTGCACACACTGTGTCAGTTTTGTTTTCCCCAACTCGGAGTCGTGTCCTGCTCATGCATTCTTTCTCTTTTCTTATCCCCATAAGAGTCCTGTTAGAGTCTCTGTTCCTGGTGAGTGAATTACTCTGATGGATCGTCTTTTCTTCTGTGTGAACCATTTTCCCCACAGAGTTGGTGTCGTTTACATGCATACATTTGCATCATGAGGTCTCTTAGGGACCAAAATTCGTCTCATTACTGTTATTTAAGCTCATTCTACCGCATCGAGATGAAGATTTCTAAACTTCACTTCTCCGGGTAGAATGTCCTTAAATAGGGGCATCTGTAAGACCCCAATTTTTGCCCTAAGATCCCTCATGGCCTCAAGACATCATATCATGTCATATCATTGCCTCAAGGATCATTTGTGCATCTTTGCTTGCCTCCTAGTGGGTGGGTTACCTTGTGAGTGTGGTTTTTGATTACCAAGCATGTATTGCATTTGTATATCATTGCTTTTCATTTGTTTACTAACCAAAAGTACAAAAATATTGTCATCTAACCTTGTTTTTGCAGATGAAGCAAATTAGGTCAAAACAGTCAAATCAGCCATTGAGCAATGGATGGTGACCATTCTTGAAGAATTTGGGCACCATGATCATTCATAAGAGATTCATATGAGTTATGGTATCATTTGGTATCAAGATCTCAAGAGAAAAAGGCTTGAAATTCATCAGAACATAGCTCAGTCAACCAAAACCCTAGCAAAGTCAATTGTGGTCAACTGTGGTCAACTGTGCATTTAATTAGGGATTCGAAGGTGTGAGATGGTTGGAAAGCTCTCATTCATGTCCATAAAAGCTTCATTTGGTATTTCAAAGATCAAGGTTGAAGGATTTAAGGTCAGACAAAAAGTTTCCCAAAATGGAAATGACCTGTAATTTTCACCTGCCCAAAATGGAAAGTCATGCTCCTCAAAATTACATCATGAACCAAGCTTCAAATCAAAATTTGTCCAACACGAAAGTTGAAGATCTTGATCTCACCTTTCCAAAAAGTCCAAGAACACTCATTTCCCATTTGTGGTTGGCAAGTTATGATCAAATCATTTTCAGAAAATCTTGAATTTCAAAGTGCCATAACTTTTGAATGGAAAGGCCAATTTGGTTGATTCTTCTTTGAGCAAACCACATTTGATGTGTACTATCCAAATCCATCATTACATTTCATCAAAAACCTTCACATAAAAAGGTCATTTTTGAAGTGGACCATTTAAAAATTGGTGGGAAAAAAGGCCAAATTTCAAAATACATGGAATTTTCACATGAAACCAATTCCAATAGCTTCCAAATGCATTTTATGATTTGCTCAAAGTGAAAAACTACTGTTCCATTGGTTCAAGGTGCATAAGGGCAAAAAGGCCAATTTCCATAAACAAGCTCATTTGCTAATCATCCAAATTATGGTTAAACATGATTAAGGCATGGATTAACATGAAGTATAAAAGCCTAATCCTAACAGAAACTCAAGATCAACAATCATTTTTTCAGATCCAATCCAAAAATTCTCCAATTCTCTCAAAATTCTCACAATTTCACATTCACTTTTTTTCATCAATTCACCAAGAATTCGCTAATGCTTGTGCCAGTTCTTTGTTGAATCATCATTTGCAGGTATTTTTGGAGTTCTGTTGAAGCAATTGAGGGAGAAAACCGTGCCAATTCTCACTGTGCAACCTTGAGTTCATCAATGGCAGTTGCAAGATTCTTCATGATCGTGCATTGCTGAGCTGAGAAATCATCACCATACACCTTCTTGAGCATTATACTCCATCTGTTTTCATCAATCGAAGCGAAACAAACACTGAATCACGAGCTGCACTTCAAGAAGGTAAAAATTCGAACTCGTTAATTCATGCAATTGCCATGTGGTTTAGATAGATCCTTGGACATAGAGTAGATTGATGTTTGAATCATGCAATTCCATCCACTAATCATCAAGATATCTTGATTCAAAGTTTGCATGTCATAACTATTCTTGATTGGATCTTTGTGTATATTAACTTCTGGACAATTTCGTGGCCATATTTGTGATCTACATCGAATGCCGGTTCCAACGGTATATGATTTGTGCGTTTTGGTTGAGGAATGTACATAACGATTTCTGGATTGATGAACAATGAAGAACACTTCAATTTCTGGAAATTTCGCGTGTTTGATCCTTCAGCATGGCCTTTCCATTCAAATTTCTGTTTACCGCTCAAACGAGCCAATCACGCCGCGCCAAGTAATTTAATGAGACGCTGCGTTTTAGTCCCTGGCCGTGATATTTACAATATTGCCACGCAGCATAATTAAATCATTTAATTCATTTAAATGTTTATTTCAATTTCAAACAAGACTTCTAAAAATCATAATTAATTCATCCCTAATCCAAATTGAGTGGGAATTTTTTTGTTGACCTCCAAATTTTGTCTAGTTTTTTTTAGGCATAGTAATTCAAGTTGTGCCTGGTGTATTTTTTGATTTGCCTAGTGATCTTGATCATGTATGCTATGTACATATGTTTTGCCATATTGATCATGAAATCTTGATGCATTATCCAAAATGAATGAAATTTTACATGCCTATTCTTGACTCTTTCCTGGTGATTTTGATGTATAGTTTGCTAATTTTGAGTCCCTGGTTAGAGAGATATGATGTGATCTTCATGAGTGTGACAATGTGTGTCACACTATGTTATGCCATGTTCATGATTTTAGTTTCCAGGCTTACACTAGGTCCTTGGCTCTGATTTTTTGCATATGATACCATGTGTATGTCTATTTTCACCATGATTTTTTGTGGATTTGATTGATCCATTTCCTATTTGATTGGGATTTTTGTTGGCTGTTTAGTCATTTTAGGGTTTTTCTTGAGTGATCCACTTACATATCTTGTAAAAGCCTCATCCCTTATCATATGAAGATGAAATTTAGTGGAGTGTTTCTTGACATGTTTAGATTAACTTTGGCTTTGGTCCCATTCATTTCTCATTTGTTTTCACTGTTTTACACTTGCTTGAAGTTGGTGTACACTTTGTGACATTGTTTAGGTTGATTTTTGCATACCATGACTTCCTGATTTAATTCCCCTACTTCCACTTGTCCAAATGCTATGAAATTTGATATGAAGCTCATCGAATGTGTTCTTTTAAAATGGAATTTTTGTGGAATTTATTGAGCTGTTTTGGTATTTGTTTGATTGTAATCATTCTGTTTACTCATATGTGGTTCACACTTGCTTACTTTGACCTAAATTGTGCATGAAATGAAATTGGTGTATTGTTTTGATATGAGACCAATTAGACTTTCTTCTTAATTGAATTATCTTGGTTTTGATCATGTTTCACTTGCTGTTTTAAGATTTTTCCCTCCTTTTTGACCCTAGGCTTGTCCTAGTTGGTCTTACTTCTCATGTTTGAGTTTGACTTTGACTTTTCAGGTTAAGAAGCAAAGTGCTTTAAAGGAATTAATGCAAGTTGATTGAGTTGTTTCATTTGATTATTGTGAACTAACTTGTTTGTTTTGTAGGATGCTTAGCTCATTTGAGCTTTGAGCTTTGTGCTTTGCACATGTTTGATTGTGTTATCTGTTGGTTCATTACCTTGTTTGTTTTGACCTTTGTGATTGGTGCTGATTATATTTGATTGATTTCAGGTACCATAGTCGCTAATAGTTCTTTGAGAACTTGCATTGCTTTGCTTGTATAGCATTTGCATTGAGGTAGACTCTCTTGTCTCCATGTAGTCTGGAAGACCTGGCTTGTTATTTAGCCAGGCAACTGTCTGAAGTCCTCCTTAAGAGGCAATGTTTGTGATTGTTTA
This sequence comes from Lathyrus oleraceus, assembly GCF_024323335.1. NCBI lineage: Eukaryota > Viridiplantae > Streptophyta > Magnoliopsida > Fabales > Fabaceae > Lathyrus > Lathyrus oleraceus. Next base: position 499,921,467 of record NC_066583.1, read on the forward strand.
AATTTGTCCCCAAGCAGGTAAAGACCTCATATGAGGCAATTGGTAGACAAAAGAGATATGTAGCCTATCTCCTACTATTTTGTGAGTCTCTCACCTTGCTCACACTACTTGTGTTGATGCATAGTGAGTAAATACCCAAGATCTATCGAGTCTAATTTGTGGAGAGAGTTCCCTCTTTCTGAACTCCCACGCCTTCCGATATTCAATACTCTCCCTGACCAGGGATAAGAGTGATGAGGCACATCCCTCATATCCTTTCATCTGCTTCACCTTGGCTCTCAATGTCAAGGTTAAGAGCGCCATCTACCCTATTCCAGTTGACTTTTAAGTCAAACCCTTTGATTGAGCCTAATTGTTTGGTTATAGTGGGTGCTAAATGACTTTGTTTGCCTGATTGATTGTTGCAGTTGTACATGTTTACTTACTTGCCATTGTGCCTTCATCATTATTGATTGTTAATTCTTGTATGATCATTATTGCGTATCCTTGTGATCTATGTTTGTTTGCCCATTGAGGACAATTGTAAGTCCATGTTGATTGGCTTTTGTTCCCATGATATGGAAGGATAGAGTGTAAGACCTCATTGGTCACTCATATCTCCTTTGCTCTTGTTTGTTGTATGAGAGGATGCAATTGTAAGTCCCTGTGATGTGGCATTTGTATTCCTATGACCATACTTTGGAGGTTGGTATAAGTCCAGATAGATTGGCATCCGACATCCAAGTTTTGTTTTACTTTAGGAGGTTGGTGTAAACCCATTTATTGGTATCCGATATCCGCTTTTCTTTTGTGAGATTGGTATAAGACCATTTATGGCATCCGGTATCATTGTTTTGTTTTAGGAGATTGGTGTAAACCCATTTATTGGTATCCGATATCCGCTTTTGTTTGTGAGATTCGTATACGACCATTGATGGCATCCGGTATCACCTTGCTTTATTTTTACTTGCTTTGTTGCCTCATTCCTAAGGACACACTTGAATCATCTTCTATATGATTTCAAGAAGTGGACCTTTATAAGAAGTTTTACATTCCATCACCCATATCCTCTTTGTCCTAAACCTTTTCATACTTTGCTTTCAGAAACTTTGACTTGTTGTGCAAACATTCTCACCTCTTTTCAAATTAGAAACCTGGACCTTAAGTCCTTGACTTTTCAAACTCCATTTCATAACACTTCTTTGAATCAATCTTAATCATACTTTGACCATATCTTGTGAATAATCATAATCAATTAACTTCACCCATTCAATTGTTTTGGCTTGGTCCATTGTTAATATGTTTTCATGCATTAGCCTTAGGTTTTAATTACCATAGTGGTTGATGTAAACCTTACCTTATCCTTAGTGAGTTGATTGTAAGTCTTCCATACTTATTATAGGGTTAACCCCTCACTAGTATGTTGAAGCCGTCCTCGCATGGTGGATTGTTGATGTTGGTTGAGTTTTCTCCCATTGGTAATGAAAAGCCTTGATGCTTGTGTTTTAAAATTGAACTCACTAATTTTTGGAAATCTTTTAGCCGAACTACGGCGTTTTGATCCTTACCTTTGATGGAAGGTACGTAGGCAACGGGTTCATCCGTTCAAACACAAAAATAACTAACTTGTATATTCTTTTCTCATCATTCCATTCATGTTTGCACAATATGTCAAAACAAATAAACATTTTCTTATACAACAAGTGTGAAAAGGGCTCCCTAGGAGTACCTAGGACGTGATGGGTGCCTAACACCTTCCCATTGCGTAATTTACCCCTTATCCAGATTCTCTGATCTTTTCATTAGTTTTCTACGTGTAAAACTTCTTAGGTTTTTGTTCGCTTTTTAACCAGTCCTTAGGATAAATAAAAGTGCGGTGGCGACTCGAATTCATTGTATGCATTGCTTATGGTTTAATCAATAAATCATATAGCGACGAATACACCGCTACAGATAGGAATTACTTTTTCCGACTTGGGAGTCCGAGGAGCTGAGGACTGTAGAACATTTAACCCAACATGGCATATTTAGGATGTAACGTGGAGACTGTTCAAGTGTAGACTTGATAACAATTGTTACGCGATACTACACTTAGACGAGTTTCTCTTGAGAAAATTAATTTGGTGTAAGCCCTAGAGGCCAATAATTTTGTTACTTGTATCGAATTATTTATTAATAATAAAAGGCTTTTTTCTTTATTATGTTTGTTTAATAAAGTCCCTAGAATAGCTAGTCCATTTAATGTATCAAGTGTGACTTGATCATGAGATCCCATTAAACATAAGGACATTATTCTTAAAGTATCCGTAGTCGAGATTTGTTGTGAAGTGGGATAACATTAAAGCATTAAGACTATTATGTATATAGACTGATGATCACATCTCATGGATCATGGATAAGGAGTTATCAAGTCTTAAACATAGGTATGAATATTAGGAGTAATATTTTTACTGGATTGACCCGCTATGAGAATATTATATAGAATGTTATGTAAAGTGTCATAAGTTATTCTCATGGTGATATTGGTGTATATCACCCTTCGACCTGAAACCACTATGGACCCTAGATGTAGAGTCGAGTGCTTTATTGTTGCTCAAACGTTGTCCATAATTGGATGACCATAAAGACAGTTGATGGTGTAGCGGTGTATTCATCACTTTATGATTTATTGATTAAACCAAAAGCAAAGCATACAAAGATAGAGTCGCCACCGCACTTTTATTTATCCGAAGGAATGACTAAAAAGCGAACAAAAGCCTAAGAAGTTTTACACATAGAAAACTAATGAAAGGTCAGAGATCTGGGAAAGGGGGTAATTATGCAAAGGGAAGGTGTTAGGCACCCAATGCATCCTAGGTACTCCTAGGGAACCCTTTTCACAAATTGTTGCAAAAGATATTATTTATGAAAATATTTATTGTGCAAACATAGATTGGGAGGATGAGAAAAGAATATACAAGTTTTATTATTTTTGTGTTTGGATGGATAATCATTGCCTACGTACCTTTACAGGATCAAAACCTCGTAGTTCGGCTAAAAGATTTCCAAAAATATGGGTGAATTCATTTTAAACAAAAGCACTAAGGTCTTTCGTTATCCACGGGAGAAAACTCAACCTATACAACCACAAGTCCACCATGTGAGAAAAGCTTCAACTTGCTAGTGAGGGACCATGCCCTATAATAAGCAAGGAAGTCTTACAATTCAATCACTAAGGACAAAAGGTGAGATTAACATCAACCACTAAGATAATTGAGATCTATGGCTAATGTATGAAAACTTATCAAGAATGGACAAAGCCACAAAACAATTGAATGAGTGAAATTAACCAATTAGGATTTATTCACAAAAGATGGTCAAAGTATGATTAGAATTCAATTCAAAAGAAGTATTATGAAAATGAAGTTTGAAAATCAAAGGCCTAAATCCTAGGTTTCTAGTTTGAAAAGAAGTGAAAATGTTTGCACAATATTTTTCTGGTTTGAGTTAACATGCAAATGGAGGTTTAAGGAAACAAAAGGGTGAAGGTTAAGGGATGCAAAACTTCTTAGGTGTTCACCTCTTGAGATCATATGTAGATGATCCAAGTGATTCCTTTGGAAAAGCAACAAGCAAATAACAAATGAACAAAGTAAATGGATACCGGATGCCAATCAATGGACTTATTCCAATCTCACAAAACAAAACATGGATACCAGATGCCAATCAATGGACTTATACTAATCTCACAAAGCAAAGAAAACATGGATACCAGATGCCAATCAATGGACTTATACTAGTCTCACAAAGCAAAGAAAATATGGATACCAGATGCCAATCAATGGACTTATACTAGTCTCACAAAGCAAAGATGGATAAATGCAATAAGCAAAAGGAAACAAGTTGCCAATAAATGGTCTTACACTCGACTCCAAGGAAACGGGATGCCAATCAATGGTCTTAGTCCCAACTCCTCCCAGATCATAGGAAACAACTGCCAATAAATGGACTTACAATTGACTCCTCAATGGACAAACAAAGTGTCCCAAAGATATGAACAATGATCATGAAATGATATACAATTAATACTCAAAGATGAAAACAATGCACAAAAGCACACTCAAACAATTATGCACATATGGGCAAACAAGCAAACAAACAAGTCAATTATCACACACTATACACAATCAATTAGGCTCAAGCAAGGTTAGGCTTTACAGCCAACTGGAATGGGGTGTTTTGAGCTCTTAACCCTAACATTGAGAGTTAGGGTGAAGCAGATGAAATGGAGATGAGGGTTATGCCTCATAGCTCTTATCCCTGGCCTGGGAGAGCTTTAAACAATAGAAAGTGTGGGAGTTCAGAATGTAGGAACTCTTCTCCACAAATGATTGACTCTAATAAGATCTTGGGTTCTTATTCACAATGCATCAACACATGGTGTGAGCAAAGTGAATGACACAACTGAATAGAAGGGGATGGATTACACATCCCTTTTATCTGCCAATTGCCTCTTAAGAGGACTTTACCTGCTTGGCACAAAAATTAAACAAACAAAAACATGGTCTCTTAAGAAGGGCTTCAGACAGGTGCCTGCCAATAACAGCAGGTCTTCTAGACTACATGAAGATTATGGATTATAACTAAGTGGTATGCCAACCACAAGCAATGCAAAGCAAAGTTCAAATGAACTTAAAGCAACTTAGGTACCTGTGGAAACAGCTAAACCAATCAGTATAACTTTCAGACAAACAGACAACAGTTAATAACCAACAGACAATCCCAATGTACAACACAAAAGCCATAAGGCAAATCAAATGAGTTATCATCAACCTACAAAACAGCAAGTGTTAGCAATCAAAAGAAAATATCAAAATCCAAATGATGAAGCATCATCAACCATGGAAAAATCATTTGGCATGGAAATCAGAAGCATCAAAGATCATTTGGCATGGAAATTAAATTGTACAAGTTGAACAACCAAATGTGTGACACAAATTGTCACACCATTCTAACACAAGCATAAAACAGAAATGGTGAATGGGAAAAACACCAAACCAAGCCTAAAACGTCCATCAATGTGTCTAGAATCAGCATGTAAAATTTCAAGTTCATTGGATTAAAATCAAGCATTTCACAAAGGAAAGAGTAAGGCAAGGTCACAAATGCACATGTGTTCACATATTCTAGCACCAATAAAAATCCAGCCATGCACAACTTGCAAACTCATGATCATAAAAAACTAGACATCTCAAGGAACATTTTGCAAAAAATTGGAGATGAATTGGATCATTTTTCAATTTTATATGATTTTATGAAGTTAGAGAAAAAATTAAAAATCAAATGAAGCATGGCATATGGAAAATGGAGGGAAGGACAAAAAATCATGAAGCAATTTGAAATAATGCCTTCGCTGGGACTCGAACCCGGTACACATTTAAATATGAAGCGCGCGCTAAGCAAAACGTTACCGTTTCAATATGAACCCTAGCGCTCACATTAGGGCGGTTCAAACCGCCGTTATCTTCACAAAACCGCCATAATTTTTCCAGAATTCCAGAAATGCATGCATCTTCATCTTCTTCATGAGGAAGAAGATGAATGTTCATATGACCTTCATCCAATTTTCCAAATTTTCCAGAAATGTCCAAAATCACAAAATTTTTATATCAATCAAATCCTCATGCAATGTATGTTATAGATCCATCATCAATTCATGCTAATCCATCATTAATCATGCAAACGAATCAAATAAAGTTTGACATGTGAAACTTCAATCAAGCATATCTCTCTCAATTTTTATCCAAATCGCACGAAATTTATATCAAAACGATCAGCAAAGCAAGATCTACAAGAATATCTACATGGATTGTGAAATTATGAAGCTCGAAAAACTCACCTCTTGAAGAACAGTTCCTTGTTTTGCGCGATTCAAAGCTCCAGATGCTTCTAATCCACTCCAGAATACTTGATATGATGTTTGATGATGAATTAGAAGCTTGGAAACTTGTAGATCTAGCTTAATTTTGAACTTCCATATTTGAGTTCTTGAACTTCAACCACTTGATTCTTGCACGAATTCCACGAACCAACACTTGATTCACACTATAATCAACTCACTGATCATGAATCTCCAACAAAAAACAAGTGTTATGTTCAAGAAATTTGAATTTTGGTTTGAAGAAAGTTTTGGAGGGAGAGAGAATTTTGGATCTAGAAATGTGAATTGTGATTAACCTCCTTCAATTCTGTTATGATTAGAGTATTTATATGCTTTCTTAATCACCTTGCTAATCCATGTTTAATTTGGTTAAGTGAAATAAGGTGTTTTGCAAATTTTTGAAAATCATGGTGCATGTACTAATTGCACGTGAACAGTACTCTTTGCCTCATCAAAGTCACTTAAAATCATCTTTTAAACTCAATGGCAATGGTAGAAAATCCATACAATGCACCACTTTTGAATTTTTCAATTTCCCTCCAAAAAAAGCATGGAATAGCAAGTGATCATGTGATGAGATTTTATGTAATGTGATGCATGATTTGGAAATTAGAGGTCAAGAGAAGAATATTGCAAAAAGAACCACTCAATTTGGAGCTATGGATCAAAAGTTATGCTCATTTGAAGTTCCATGCACACTTGGCAATGATTTGATCATATCTCCTCAACCATTCATCAAATGCTCATAATCTTAGACTTTTTGGAAATGGGAGAGAGATATCTTCAACTTTCATGTTGGACAAAATTTCATTTGAAGCTTCTTTCATGTTGTAAAGTTGAGTTTAAGTTGGATCAAAAACTTGCCATTTTTGGACAGTTGAAATTATATGTCACTTTCCATTTTTGGAAACTTTTGAATTGACTTCAAATTCTTCAACCTTGATCTTTGAAATGATGAATAAGCATAATTTGAACATGAATGAGATGAAGAAACTCAATTCCTCACTTCAAAATCCTAGTTGACTTTTCAATTGACTGCATTGGCCCTTAGATGACCTGAAATTGTTCTGATGAATTTGGGGCCTTTGCCACTTGGGAACTTGCTCCAAAATGAACCTATAGCTCACATAAGCTCAATGAAATGATCACATGGTCCAATAACTCAATGGAGACTTCATCTCTTGCACACAAGATTTACTTGAACTGCCTTGACTGTTGATTGCTTAAGCTGCAAGTAACAAAGGTTAATGACATATTTTTGTACATTTTTGTTAGTGATAAAAAGAAATGCAATGACATACAAATGCAAACAATGCTTGGTGATCAAGAACCACTCTCAAGAAAGATCCCTCCCACAGGGAAGGAAGCAAGGTGTCCAATGATCCTTGAGGCAATGCAATGTTATGATATGATGCCATGAGGGATCTTAGGGACAAAATTGGGGTCTTACAGATGGGTACTCCACGAAGCCTGCTGAGGGACATGAGTAACCTAGATGGAATTTGTCCATCCTGCGTAACAGGATAAATGTCTAAGGGCCTAATATTGAACTGGACAAAGATGACACGGTCGATGCCTTGTGTTCAATATAGACATAAGGGAAAAAAGGGTAATTGTACACACAAGTATTATCATAAAAGGATTTGTCAGATCACATGACATTTTCGTGTCTTGGGTAGCAGTGATATGTTGCTAGATACCACTCACTATTTATTATGTTATATACGTGATTTAATATAATTTCCAATGTCCCGAAAAACCTATAGGGTCACACATAAAAGGACGAATTGATGAAAGATAAACTAAATAAGGAACATCGTAAGGTACGGTGCACTTAAGTAGAATAGAAAATATGGTAAGGTACCATGCGCTTATGTGATTTTTGGTATATCATAAGATATGGGCCACATACACTTAAGTGGGCTTTTTAGCTTGCAGCCCACACAAGTGGTTCTACAAATAGAACCCTTGTGCAGAAGCATTTCATTAGATGAAATTTCGTTTCTCTTTCTCTCTCTCTCTCTCTCTCTCTCTCTCTCTCACACACACACACACACACACACACACACACACACACTCACTCAAAGCCTTCATTCGTAGCAGCTGTCGCTACTAGGATTTCACGATAACGAAATCGGGACTAAAGAGATGCCAAAGAGAGGCAAAGTCAGAAGAGCCGCCACCGAGTTTTATTTAGTTTACCTCTATCGGAGAGGAGAGGGGAAATAGTCGATAAAACCCTCGGAAAAGAGACACGCACAAGAAGGGCTAAAAGAGAATAAGGAATCGGTCTCGCAACCGAGATTTGGGTTCGGAAGTCGGTTACGTAAGGGGAAGGTATTAACACCCCTTACGTCCATGGTACTCCATGGGAACCATTTGGGTTGTTTTACATACATGGGATTTATCTATTATTGTTTTATTTTCAAAAGAATGTGTAAAAATAAGGGGGTGTTTTTGTTATTATAGTGCTCTCCAAGGATTTGGGCCCTTGTGCTTACGTATCACTCATTCGGGGATGAGGAATCAGAGCTCCGTAGTTCGGAGTAGAAAATGTTTATGTGTTGGTTGATTTTACCTTTGAAAAAAGGGTTTCGGGATGATGCCCTAAGGCACAAAAATTAGTTTGATGAGTTGTATTATTTTTACCTTGAATAAGGGTTTTATGAAATGAGTGTTTGTGATTATATTGTACTAAAGTCTATGGGTGGAGGTGATTATTCTAGACAACAAGCCAAGCGTCTTGCGTCCAAAATAATTAGAGTAAGGGTAGGAATGCTCCATTCTCACTCATTCTCCACCACTTAAGGCTCGTGGCGCACAATAACAATCGTGATTATTAAGTGTTTTGAATTTGATTATGAAAATGCCACTTGACGTTAAATCAAGGATTTGTTTTATTTTGATTATGAAATTTGGCTTATGCAACATGAATGCAAAGTAACCAACAAGAAATTAAAGAGTCTCATTATAAGGTAGCCCAAGAGAAAGCCTTTTGTGTGCAAAAGTGACCTAAGCTAAACAAAGGATAATGTTCTTACAAACATGTCCCCCTAAGGTGGTGCCATGATGCCATTCTTACAACATGCATGTAAGTTATGGATGAAAATTCAAGTGTTTATAAAGTATCACAAAGAGTAAAGGAATGCCTCCAAGCAAAGGTCCTAAGATGAAATCCTCTAAGTCCAAGTTGATTAAGAGTGGAGTGAATATTTTTGGTCTTACCATTTTATCATGTTTTTGTTATTTTTAATTGATGACAATAAAATAAATAACAAGTAAGTAAACATGCATGATAAGTTTATACAATGATGATGATAATGAGTACTTGAATGTAAATTACAAGGTAATGACATAAAAGTAAATCACAAGATAAAGAATGACAATATCACAATAATAATGGTTAGTGAATGTAAATGAACAATAAAATAAATTGCAAGGAAGTAAAGTGCAATAATGTAAATGTTAGGAGTTAGTAGTTAATAGTTAGTGGTTAGTGGAATAACAATAAGCAAATAGAATAACAAGTTAATGTAAAGAAAATGGTTTCATCTATGTATCAAATGACCCAAACATGGTTGAAATAGAGGCAACCTATCAATGCCTCAAAGTATCATAAATGATCTATTGATCAATCATTAATAGGTTTGAAACATTGAAGGTTTTATCAACTCTAAACAACCATAGCCATGATCTAATAGATCTCATCAACCAAATAAATGTGAATAACAAGTCAACAATAAATATTAAATGATAACAAAAAACAAGGTTTGATTGAAAATGGTGGATAAAAATTAGTAAGAGCAAAAAAATCCCCAAAAGAGTGTAAACCCAACAAAAACCACTTGCCTCAAAGTTGACTCAAATCTCTCTCAAAACAAAACCCAAGAGTAAAAACCCATTTCCAAACACAAAACAAAACCAAAAAAATGTCAAGGAGTTTGAGTCCAAAATATTACCAAGATTGTGGTGTCAAAACTAGGTTGTTGTTATGTTTGGGTTTAAGAATGAAGCAAAAAGCTTGAAAGAGGGTGGCTATGGTTGTTATGGTAGAAAAATGGAAGGGAAGGAAGTTGTATGTTTATGTGGTGGTGGTGAATGATTATGTAAGTGAAGGTCACAAGTTTGCTACTATTTTTGTTGTGTGGAGATTGTGGATTTTTACATGGTGGTTGGGTGGTTCAAAGAAGAAAAGAGGGTTTGGGTGACTTAGGGTTTAGGTTGAAAAGAGGGAGCTTGAATGTGATTTGGACAGAGGTTTTGTGGCTTTAAAGCTTGAAAAATGAGCGGGGATAATGCTCTATTTATAGAGGAAGCAAAGGGGTTGAAGTGGGTGAACCAAAAGGTACTCTAGGTAAAAAACAAAGCTACTACTGCTGTCTGCACAGGTGTAATCGATTACCATGATTAGGGTAATCGATTACACAGTCCAAAATGGCCAAAAAATCAATTTTTTGTCTGTGTAATCGATTACCATGATTAGGGTAAATGATTACACAGTCCAAAATGGCCAAAAAAACATTTTTTTGTCTGGATAATTGATTACCATGATTAGGGTAATTGATTACCCAATCCAATTTTTTTTAGAACTTTAACCGGATAGCCCCCAGTTTTTCCCGGGTGTAAACACCATGCCTTGAGTCCGTGTAATATGTATTTGGTTATGAAAGTTCAATGAAATTATGACAATGAAATAATGAAAGCATGCATGTGCAGTAGGGCCATGGATCAGATGAAAGTTGTATCGGGGTAGGGTGAATTTTGGGGTATGACAGCTGCCCTTATTTAATCTTCTCGAACCTGAATGTTTAGATAGCAACGACTTCCACACATCCAAGGTAAGAGAGGATTAAATACAAAAATTATCCAAAAATTCTCCCTACTGGGAATGAATGAATGTGATATGAAGTGATGGGTATTTGTGAAGGTTGTTCATGGGATGGAAAATAAATTCGATATGAAATCATCTATTGAGGATAGTTTATGGTATTATGTGAGGAGGACATGGGTCAACTGTATGATGGTTATGTCACGATGTGTATGATATGCAATGTATGTTATGATGTGTAACATAAGTATCTCTTCAAATTGAAAACAAAGAGAAAAGCTTCATGACAAAAGGTCAAGAAGAAAGGTGAGAGGGAATATGACTTTGTTGGGGATAAGTTTCTTACGTAAAAGATAGTGAAAATCCCTAGCAACGGCTGGGAAGATTTTAGTTCAGTGACGCTTCCTAGCAATGACTAGAATACCTAAAATCTAAATATATAAGTCCCTAGCAACGGTTGGGGAGATTTTAGTTCAGTGACGCTTCCTAGCAATGACTGGAATACCTGAAATCTAAAGATATAAGTCCCTAGCAACGGTTGGGAAGATTTTAGTTCAGTGACGCTTCTTAGCAATGGCTGGAATACCTGAAATCTAAAGATATAAGTCCCTAGCAACGGTTGGGGAGATTTTAGTTCAGTGACGCTTCCTAGAAATGACTGGAATACTTGAAATCTAAAGATATAAGTCCCTAGCAACGGTTGGGGAGATTTTAGTTCAGTGACGCTTCCTAGCAATGGCTGGAATACCTGAAATCTAAAGATATAAGTCCCTAGCAACGACTGGGGAGATTTTAGTTCAGTGACGCTTCCTAGCAATGACTGGAATACCTGAAATCTAAAGATATAAGTCCCTAGCAACGGTTGGGGAGATTTTAGTTCAGTGACGCTTCCTAGCAATGGTTGGAAACCTGAAATCTAAAGATATAAGTCCCTAGCAACGGTTGGGGAAGTTTTTAGTTCAGTGACGCTTCCTAGAAATGGCTGGAATACCTGAAATCTAAAGATATAAGTCCCTAGCAGCGGTTGGGGAAGGTTTGAATTTTGAAAGTGTCAATCCCTAGCAACGGCTGGGAAGGTTTGATTTTGAAATTGTCAATCCCTAGCAACGGCTGGGAAGGTTTGAATTTTGAAAGTGTCAAAAGGCACATGGGTACTTGCAAAAGGCAGGTGAATAGATATGGTGGTTATCATACACAAGGTAGAGGAAAATTTACAGTAGGCACGAAAAACTCATTATATCCCTCAGGCATAACAGCGGGGATGAAATTTTCGAAATATGGCTACCATTCGGGACTTGCCAAACCTACATCAGGTGTTTTAAGACAAACGATAAGAGAATATGTCAATCGTCCAATCTCTCATTTTTGCTTAACATGAAAAGTTGATAAAGGTAAACTCTCTCGTGCAAAAGGCAACAAGGAGGCTTGCAAAAAGGCAAAACAGGGTTTTCCCTTGCAAAAAACAGAGGGGTCTCACAAAAGGCGAGGTATTGAAAAAAGGCCAACAATATTTGCAAAAGGAAAATCAAAAGAGATATTTTGGGGAGACTTGTTGGGGGTTGTTCACGGGGATCCTTGCACTTTCGAGAAAGGCTTGAATCCAACTTATACTAAACATACCTGCCCCAATATGAAGAGTATCTTATGATGCAATGTTATGTATGTAAAATGTCGATGTATGAAGAAAGTCGATGTATGCTCGGGCTGCTGGGGTATGCAAATGCATGGTCTATGGATTGTGCCAAGTATGGTTGGGCTTTAGTGGAACTTTCCATTTCGGAGGGAAAAATTATGCATGAAGTGATGCATGCAATGCATGTGGGACTGCTGTAGCACCTCAAATTTGCACCTATCATTGTACATACATTTTCATATTAGGTCATAGCATATCATGGTCCATTGCATAGCATTTGCATTGTTCACAGTTGCCTCAAGAGCAAGCAATCAAGAATTAGGTCAAACTAATCTCCTGATCAGTCAACCAAGCAAGCAAAGGAATTTCTCATTGAATCAAGGCCTTGGGGTTTGTCCAACAAGTTCACATGGCTTGGAGGTCTATTTGAAGTATTTTGGTCAAGGGTTGAGGGCTCAGAGGTCAGCAGTTCATACACAGACAGTAAAAAACCCTAAGAAAGTCAACTGTCAGTCAAAGCAGTGGATGGTGGTCATTCTTGTGGAATTTGGGCACCATGGTCAATAATCAAGAGTTCATACAACTTGGGACATCATTTGAAGTCAAGTTCTCAAGGAATTAGGGTTTGGAAGTCATCAGTCAATGCACAATCAGTCAGAAACCCTAAAAGTCAACTGTTGGTCAAATGTCCATTTAATCAGTGATTGGATGATTGGAATTGGTTTGTGAGAGTTCTTTCATGTCCAAATAGTCATCATATATCATGCCAAACACCATCATGGAGGAATTTGAAGCCAGATCATGAATTTCCCAAAACGGAAACTGGGCCTGTAACTGAAACTTACCAAAAATGGAAAGTTTTAATCCTCAAACTTACATCATGATACAAGCCTCAAATGAATTTTTGCCCAACATGAAAGTTGAAGATCTTGTTCTCCCATTTCCAAAAAGTCCTAGAACTCTCAATTCCCATGTGTGGTTGGCAAGTTATGATCGAATCGATTTCAGAAAATCTTGAACTTCAAAGGGCCATATCTCCCAAACCGTTTGGCCAATTTTGGTGGGGTTTTTTCCTACAAGTCACATTTGATCCCCTCTTTCCAAAAATATAAATTTCATGAGCCAAAACTTCACCAATCAAAATGGCATATTTTGACCTTTTTCATTTAAATGAAAGTTTGACCAAGAGTTGACTTTTTGATTTAAACATTTTTTCAACATTTGGCCAATTGGGACAGCTCAGAAATGTCATTTAGAATGTGTTTGTAAGCTCATTTTTGTGCAGTACATAAGGCCATTGTTTGGTTACTTGAATTGTAAGAAAAGTACAAGTTCACCATACCACTCCATGCTATCCACCATACCATGATTTGTACTCACCAAAACAGAATTTTTAGAGGCCATTCTCTGTCATTTAGAGCCTCATTTTGCAGCCAAAAATCAGCAAAAACCAAGGCCATGCTTGCTCACTTGAACATTGATAAAAGGACATTGTTTCAACAACCACATCCATGAACCATGCTTTTACCACACCATAGCAGTCTGGTGCAGGATTTTTTCTGTCTTGAAACCACTGTTGGCCACACAACACAGCAGATTTTGGACACTTTCTCAACATTTTGCACCCTGCTGTTGCAGACCTCATGCCTAAAAAAACTCTTGTGTTGCATTCACCATTGGCTGTCATAACAAAAAGGAGCAAAAAACCAAAGGCCCAACAGACCTCACTTGGGATTTTCTTTTCAAAACCTATCAAACACAAAACCACAAACCAACAGCTCCACCATCCTCTTTCTGTACCATGAACAAACAGTAGCAGACCAACCAAAACTCTTGATGACTTGCATTTGATTCATCTGTCCAAACTCCCAGCAGACCAACCTTGCTTTGCTTGTGCATTTTCTAAATTCCCTGTCCAACTTCCAATAAACCTAAAAACCTAGCCATTACATTTTTCACATCTCTTCATCATGTTAAACCAACAACATCCATCAAAGCTAAGCACTAAATGGTAGCCACAACACAGCATAAGCAGCCTCTAAAAAACTGCATACAGCACTCTCCCAAAACCTGACCTTGTTATTTGTATTGAGGATTTTCTGTCAAAAAACACAACAGAACTGAAACATTGCAAAAACCAAAGGCAACTGCTAACAGCAGCCTTGTCCACCATTCCCCCTTTGGAACCTGCATGCCTCACAACATCCAGCAGCAGAAAACCAGTCATCTTACTTTGGCCATCTTTCTAGCAAAAAAAAACCTGTCAAACTTAAAAGAAAAAGGCATGGCTAACAATACAAAACAACACATCTTTTCATCATTTTAAAACAGCAACAAACCAACATAACTTGACATTCTCTCAAGCTCATCTTGGCATTTTACACAAAAGCTGTAAAACTCAAATGCCACAAACAAACCTTCACTCATTTCCCAACAAAGCCCGTGCTCACTTGGCTATTTTTCTGTCACCACACCACACATCTTGCAGATTCCAATCTTTGGCTGAAAAGACCAAAAGGCAAAACCTTGGCCATGGCTCTCCCACACAAACACATCAAAACAAGACTTTCAAATCCTTTTTCTGTCATGATAAATCAATAGCAACAAACCAGTTTTTGACTCATCATTGATTCATCTTGCCATTGACAGATTTGAAGAAAACTGTCAAAATCCACAAACCACAAAAGACCACACCCCACAGCAGAGTGATTGTCATTATCTTCCTGTCTTAACAAAACCAAGCCAAGCCATGAAAACCAATAGAAGATTGATTCATGCTCACTCATCCACAAGAACTGCAGTAACCTTGCTTGCTTAGCATTCACCAAATTGCTGTCAAACACCAAAACCTCACCTGGCCATTTTGCTGTACATTTCAAAAAAATCTGTTACCACATCCAAACAAAATTTCAGAACCTAGATGTTCTGTCATAACAGACCAACAAAAAACCAACCCTAACATCATCTTGCATTGATTCATTCATAACACCCTGCATTGCATTCATTCCAACCCTGCCTTGCAACCACCAAACCAACATGGCATGACCTAACCTCATTCATTCAAGCTCATCCCACTTGCATTAACCAACAAAGCCCAACCAACTTCACTCATCACTCATCCTAACTCCAACTCACCTTGCCTTGCATTTACTAAACCTGCCAACAAATTCCCATTGAACAAAACCAAGCCTTGCATTTGGACCATATTCCCTCATCTTTTTTCTGTCAAAACCAAGCACTAACTGCAGCCACATGTGACGGCAGAAAATTGGTTAACACTGCACACAAAACTGCATTGATCATTTGCCTTGGCATTCCAAACTTTTCTGCCCAAAACTTCAAAAGGGACAAAGCCTAGCCATTTGCCTTTTCACCATCATCTTCATCATATTACACTACTAGTAGCCACCAACAAACCAATAGAACCAACCACCCTCATCCCTCTTCCAAAAAAACTCACTTTCTACTTAAAAATCCAAATTTTCAAAATCCTATTTCCCCCAAGTCCCTTGCAAACCATCCATTCAAACACCTTCCATATAACATATAGAAACTACTGTAGGCAGAAAATTACATCTGTAGTCACTAAATCATCATATCCAAATCTCACATTTTCACACTTGCAACTTGAGTTGGCCAGAACAGTTGAGGAGGTTTTAAGGCAAATTCTCGATGGCGTTACATTCCTGGAGCATCAAAGGTACTAAAGGGATCATCTAGCACCATTAAAAGCACCTCCAACATCACATTCAACATTGCCCTGTTCAGGTTAGCAACTTGCTTTCGAAATGCTTGATAGAGTGGTTTTCATGACTTAATGTGTGAATGAGAAATGCTATATTCAACCCCCTGAACATGATTGAATGCCTATTTTTATCCAATTTTGCTTGTGTGTGATTTTGAGTTTTGCTGCTAGGGAGTTAGGTTTTCTGTGTTCATCATGATGTATCTTTGTACACAGTGCACCATTTTGAATTTCATGACCATGGTTGTTTTAAGCACATGAAATAGATGAACTTTGGTTTTTATTTCATTTGATTTCGTGCACTATAGAGGAAGATATATGTTGCTGAAGTTTGAAAAATATGTTTGATTTTGGGGAGGAAGATGGTGCCAGGGCGCGCGCATTTCAGATTTAAAATTATTGTTTTGTTTATTTTGACTAGAAGCAACAAAGAATCACCAAATGACTCACAGCCCAGTGGTGGGCGCGCTGAGTTGAATTGCCAAGGGGAGGGGTTCGAATCCCACCTCCCCCATTTGTTTTTTCCCTTTTTAAAAAAATGCATTTTTTAATGTTTTCTTTTAAGAACTTCCATTTTGATTTTCATCTTTGATTTTTATTTTATTTAACATGAACATGAAAAAATGGCAAAAAATATGAATGTTTGACTTTGTTGACTTTTTTAGACCATTTTGTGAATTTATCCCGATTTTATGAGTTCTATTGATTAAATCTCATCTTGTGTGTTTCATGTGGTTATTTTGATCTTTCAGACCTGGGATTTTTGTGTGAAATCAATTTAGGGTAGGAACATGTCCCCTTAGACACTTAGGATAATTTTTCACACAGTGCTCGATTTAATTCTGACAAAGTCCCGTTTAAATGTTTTTGACCTCCTAAACTTGTCCAAGTGAGATGGAACTTGACATGCTTACCATGCTGTGGGTTGTGTCTGATCATGATTTATTTGGTGATTTTTGGAAAATGTTTAGATTGCTTTTGATGCAAGTTATTCTGTTGACTTCTATGAGCCTCTGTTTGCCACACTTTGACCTAATTTGTTCATGAAATGATGATAGTGATTGATATGAGTGTGAACCCAATTGGTTTTGTTTCCTAATTGTTTGAACATGATTTTGGATACTTACCCCTTGCTGTTTGGACTTTCTCATTCATTTTTGACCCTAGGCTTGCCCTAGTGGTCCTGTTACTCACCTTTGAGCTTGTGATTTCAGGTTGACCATCAAATGGCCATTAGGACCAATTCTTTTGATTGAGCTTACCCAAGTATCATTGCCTAACCTCTTTGTTTTGTAGGTGGCTTGGCTCACATGCCATAAGCCTTGTGCCTTGCACATCCATGTGCCTCCAATTAACTGCTGGTGTCTGTTTCTGTTTGTTTTGTTTGAGGTTGCATACTAACATTTGCTTGACTGTTTCAGGTGCTTTAGTTGCTTAGTTCCTTGTGAACTTTTTTGCTTTGCTTTGCTTGTATAAGCAATTTGCATTGAGGTATGTCTCTTTTACTCCATGTAGTCTGGAAGACCTGGCCTGTTACTTGGCCAGGCAACTGGCTGAAGTCCTCCTTAAGAGGCAATGTTTGTGATTGTTTACTTTTGTCCTTGCATAGAGTCAAAGTCCTCCTAAGTGAAGAGGCAATTGGTGGAAGGTAGGGATATGCAATCTGTCCCCCACTATTCAGTGTGTCATCTGCCTTGCTCACACCACTGTGTTGATGCATTGCAGATACAAACCCAAGATCTTGTGCAATTGCACAGTTGAGTCAGTTCTAAATGTGTAGAAGGGTTCCCACTTTCTGAACCCACACATTCTTGTCTTGAGCTCTCCCAGGCCAGGGATAAGAGCTGTGAGGTCTCATCCTCACTTCATCCTTTCATCTGCTTCACCTTAGCCCCTCAATGGCAAGGTTAAGAGCAATATTCACCCAGTTCCAGAGGTTTGTTTGTTGAGGTTGATATGACCCCTTGACTAAAACCTAACCCTTGTTTGAGCCACTTGTTTGTGTATAGCGTGTGCTATCTGTGCAAGTTAGGATAGTTTGACTTGCTTCCTGTGCAAGTTAGGATAGTTTGACTTGCTTCCTGTGCAAGTTAGGTTAGTTTAGACTTGCTTCCTGTGCAAGTTAGGATTAGTTTAGACTTGCTTCCTGTGCAAGTTAGGTTTTGCTTGGCTTGCTTCCTGTGCAAGTGAAGTGTGTGTGGCGTGCTCCCTGTGTGAGCCATACTTAGGATAGGTTGGCCCTTGTGCCATTTAGCTAGAAACCTTAACTTAGGGATGATTTGCATGATAACATCTAGGCTCGAGTCGTAGTCCCCCTAGTTGTATCTCCCTCTGTTATCTGGTTAGGCTAGTCCTTTATCCCTGCGTAGGGGAACTACATCGCCCTGATCTTCATACCAGATGAAGTATGTAGGCAGGAGATTGAGCTGATCTCTCCGGGCGCCTTTTCTTTCTTTTGTGTGTGTTGTCTGACCTTTGCTAGGCTCGAGTCTGTGACTCCTTAGCATTTGTTGTCTGTCTGTTTGTGTGTGCTTGACAGTTATAGGCTCGAGTCCCCGACTCCCTATCAACTTGTTGTGTTGTTGTGTGCTTGGAAGCTGATGTAAGTCCATCGAGTGGCATTTGGGTTCCAGTGTGCGTGTGTTTAGGTTCGGATGCTGATGTAAGCCCAGTGATTGGCATTCGGGCTCCACGTTTGCCTCTTTGTGTGTGTTTTGGTTCGGATGCTGATGTAAGTCCAGTGATTGGCATTCAGGCTCCATGTTTGCCTTTGCCTGTGTTTGTTTGTGTGCGTGTCAGCCGAGCTACGAATGCTCTGATTCTTCTCTCGTCCAAGAAGATACGTATGCATAGGATGCGATATCCTAGCGAGCATGTGTCGTTTCCCCAGTCCGAACTACTTGGACTCTGATGTCTACGCCTGATAGACTAAGTAGGCCCAGGATGCGACATCCTGCCGAGTTCAGTTTCAGTCAGTTTCTTTTGTCTCTTTTCAGCCAGTGTGTGTGAGTATCTGAGCAGTGTTTAGCAACCAATTTATCCTTCCTATTGTGCGTGGATCCCGTAGAGTACTACGGATGCGTAGGGGTGCTAATACCTTCCCTTCGCATAACCGACTCCCGAACCCATACTCTTTGGTCGCGAGACCATGTTCTTTCCTAGGTTTACTCTGAGCGTTTCCTTTCCCTCTTTTGGGATAAATAACGCACGGTGGCGGCTCTGTTGTTCTTCTTTTCCCGCCGGTTTTTCGCGCGATGCGACAGCTGGCGACTCTGCTGGGGATGTAGAGAAGTTGACCTCTGCTGGTCCATCTTCCCTGAGCGAGTCTCTTCTAGCGCTCTCTAGGATTAGGGTTTTGGTTGCTTTCTGCTTGTTGTATTTTATTGCATTCATTGTATATATGTACATTTATTGTTTGCATTGATTGTGTGCATTGATGTTTGCATTCATATTCATCTGTTCATCTGGCTGGTTGTCTGTTTCTCTTTGTTGGGGTGGGAGTTACATGAGGTAAAAGGCCCAATACCCAGGCCATGAGTGAAAATCTAGGAAACCTAGGAATAGAGTGATTCATGGGAAGCGGGTGGTATGGCGCCACTTAGCGGAACATTGATATCACGAGAAGTTCAGACCCTGGTGGGATATTGTCGTTACATACTTCAGGTGTGTATATGATGGTATTCTGCGAAAGGTTATTTATGCTGCGTTTCTCTTCGACTTTACCCTGGCCTAGATAACACCCGTGAGTGGGGAGGGTTTGATCATTACAGGTACAATTGCTGATTGGTTGGTGTTTTGTTGGTGACTCTTGGTACTGATGGTGACTGTGAATTATGGGGCATTTATTTCTGGGACGCCAGAGTTCTGTCCGTGGTTTATCAGCGGGTTCCGTTTATTTCGGATCCCCGGGCTGAGCTGAGAGTACTTGTTCAGAGGATCCGTTTGTCACCCGTTCAGTGGTTGTTCCTGTGAGGATAGTGATATAATCTCCGGTTCCGTTTATTTCGGAACCCCCCAAGTTTGGATTTATGGTGACTTGACCCCATAGATTGACTGATTCAGAAAAGCAGAGGGCCTACAGTTGACTTGGTGGCACAAAGGCCTGCATTCATGCATTTGCATCATATCATCTCGCATTCATCTGCATTCAACTCATGTCTGTCCGTACTCAGGGTCCATTATTTTTAAATTAAAAACCCCGGTGGAGAGATATCCAGATGTCAAAATGTTGTTGATGAAATTTTATCTGTCTCGATGAAACCAAAAAAAAAGAAAAAGAGGACTGAATATTCCTGGTACGGACAGACATTGCATGGGTGAGTCATACTAACCCATTTGCGGTTTTGTAGGTTCCAGTAATTCAACCGGTGTGCATAGCTTGCCTATTCAGATAACCTGCTGGGGTCAACAAATCCAAGCTGATGGATCTTCTCAACGCCGATATCTTTGAACTGAAAGGGATGATGAGGGACTTGTTCAGTGTTGTGCAAGGGCTTGCCTTGGGACAGAAGGCCATGTCTGAAAGATTGGAAAGGATCGAGAAATGGCTGATAGTGGAGAAAGTCCAGGGGAAGGCTCCGTCCTCCGAAGTGAACAAACCTTCTGGTACTGTAGCAGAGAAACCCTCCGACAGTGGTCCATTCAAGAAGAAGGTTGAGCCAGTCGGTGTGCCCGCAAAGAAAGAACGTAGCAAAGATCGTTATCATCCTTACGCTGCCACCGTATCCACTCCTGTCAGCAAATCACCTGTTCAACAGCAACAACTGCCACCTCAACAGAAGACACCAGGAGCTAAGAGCCAGGTGAAGAAGAAGAATGAGGATCGTCAGTTTGAGGAACCACCGGTGACTTATGCCTTTCTTTTCCAAAGGTTGAGGGATCTGGGATTAGTTCGGCCGAGGATTTTGATTCCTATAGAACAGCAGCGGAGGCCTGCCAACTATGATGAGAGTGCCAAGTGCGAGTTTCACTCTGGGGCACCCGGACACAGCATTGAAGGTTGCAGAGCTTTTAAGCATATCGTCCAAGATCTGGTGGACTCCAAGGCTATTAGCTTGGCCCAGATAATGAATGAGGATGTCGACCCCGCACTCAGGCAGAGACCAGCAAAAGTCAAGATGGTGAAGAAGGCCAAGAAAGGAGTAGAAATGATTGAAGAGGGTCAGCTAAAAGGTCCAAAGGCTATGTTTCCAAAACTTCTGCTACAGGATGGAGCCTTACCTGCTGCTGATAATGCTTGTGCAACTGTCACTACAAAGGAGTGTATGTTGATAAAGGACCCGACCCAGAGGATGAAGAAGGTAGAAGTGGATAATGTAAGACGCAAAGCACCCAGTCTGACAGTTGAAACCATCCAGGTAGAGAATGCCCTTGCTGCTGAGAAAAAGAAGAAGCTGTCCATTTCTTCTTATAAACAAGCTCTGGAGGTGGTAAAGAACCAAGAGGCCCAAGGCTGGGGAAGGATCATTGACATCGTGGCAAAAGCAGACATGTTTGGAATCGGTTATCATCCGGATTTAGAGTCGTCTAGACCAGACAGAGGATGTCGTCCACTGTACGCCTTCGTCAGTGCAGGAATGTTGGATCCTAGTCATGCCCGTTCAGTGGGTGAAGATGTTGACAGCAACCGCGAGCTTGAGGCGTGGATAAAGTCGTGCGTACCAGACAACTGGAAGGCCTCCAAAAGCATCACTGCCACTCATTCTGAAGAGTAGTATTTCTGTTTTTCAATTTTTGTTTGCATGAAAGCCATACGTTTTGCCCGAAACGTAATGGTCCATTGTAAGGGCCATCTCATGTGTTTCATTATGCAACATTTTGCATCAGTAATGAATGGATGTTTTTGTAGTTAAAAGCGGTGTTCCCTGTTTTTCATTTAATTTTGCAATTTAAAAAAGGAAAAACAAATAAAAATGGCAACGTTTCTTTCATTCTCTTTCCTTTTGATTTTGTCTCGTTCCGAAGTGATTACTCTCCTGATCTCACCGATAACGATTTGGTTACACCTCTGTATGACTTCGACAATTCGACCTATCATGCCAGAGAAAAAGGCGAAGAAGATTGTGATTTGCTGGAATTAGCCAGGTCATTGAAACAAAAGGAGAAGGTGATTCAACCGCACGAGGAACGATTCAAGAGTGTTACTCCAAGCTCCGCCGAGGTTAGAAAGCAAAAGCTGAGGCCGACAAAGGATGAGAAAGAGAGAAGGTGTGAATAGACTATCAAGATGCGAGCAGAGCTAATCTGAAAGATGGATTCCCGGTACATCACAATGAGGTATTGGTTGATCATATGGCTCAGGTCTCAGTGTTTATCTTCATGGATGACTTCTTGGCCAAGACCAGATTGAATTGTTGCCAGATGATATGAAGTAAACCAGGTCCATCACACAAGGGGCACCTTCTTGTTCTAAGTTAATGTCGTTCCGTCACATGAGGCCGGTGCCACGTATCAGAGATCTACGGTGACTTTGTTTCATGAGATGATTCATCGTGAAAACAAATGCCATGTTGATGACATGATGGCAAAGTCCCAATCAGAACAGGGGCATCCGGTAGACTTGAGGCAAGTTGTTTGACCGTTTGAGATAACTCATACTGTTGAGTCTGAAGCAGTGCACTTATGGAGTGTTGCCCATCAAGCTACCGAGGCTTGTTAAGAGCGAATCAGAGGAATCGAGGTCGATCCTGCTAAAAAAAAAAAAAAAAAAAAAAAAAAAAGAGGGTAAGTTGTAGGAACCTCTGATTCTGATACCTCAGTAAAAGAAATAACTGTTAATCCGGTACTTGATAATCCTCGAGGGGTCTACGAGGTGCGTATTGAGTCAGCATGACTAGTCTTGTCGAAAAGAGTATGCAATTTACCTAAGCAAAAAGTTTATCGACTGTGAAACAATACACTCACTGTTCGAAAAAACTTGATGTACTTCGGCGTAGGCTGCTCGCCGACTGAGACAGTGTATGTTGATTCATACCACTTTGTGGATGTCCAAAATGGATCTGATCAGATAAGTGTTTGAGAAGCTAAAAGCAACCCATGGAAGGTTCTCAACCAAGGAAGTTTGAGGTCCCTGATGAGGACATCTCGAGGTACTCAAATCGAAAGATTGAAGAGTGACTGATCCCGGAGGAGGGGTCTGACCCCGAATCCGAACGGATTCCGATGTCTGAGGGGGAAAGAGACGAGGTGAATAAGGTGGTGCTTCCCGGATCACAGTTGGTTGCACCAACAATGGTGGCTGAACATAAAGTCTGTATCCTGGATATTGAACCTAGGGATGTGCATCTACCTGGGGCAGTGTCTCCCTCACAGATGTGTGAGAAATCAGAGAAGACTGAATGGATAAAGACTCGGGATGACACGTTGAGCCCAGCTGAGGGAAAGGGCTGACAGTTACCTGGCATGGGGCAATGGTACCCAATGAACGAAGCATGTTGTTAACCAAGAAGTGTGACCTCGCGCGTACCACGTGGAAGAATTGGTTGAAAAGGATCCTTCCTCCTCAAGACAGTTGTGGGGCAAATGGACAAACAGTTATGAATGTCCATTCGTGGTCAAGAGGGTCCCATCTGACAGAACCTTGTTGTTTACGACCACGGATGACGACGATTTTCCATCCACTGTGAGTGCGGACGCAGTTAGAAAATACTTCGTGAAAGAAACCCGCTGGACAAAAAAAGAATAAAGAGTCCAGGCAAAAATGGGCATCCCGGCGAACCAAGAAAAAGAGAAAGGTTCGGGCAAAAGTTAGGGATAATAAAAGAAAAGAAATGTACACCCGGCAAGTTGAAAACCCGCAAGGGCGACTTGGGCAAAAAAGGGTATCCCGGTGGACTGAAACCCGAAAGGGCGGTTCAGGCAAAAGAGGGAATGAAATGAACAACTGCGTCCAGCATGATCGTTTGTGCTCTTGATGACTTGGCTAATCTCCGACAGAGACCGATCGGAAGCGTCTCGTTCAGAAGACAGAAAGTGCGGAAAGTCTTGAGGACATAAGAGGTGTAACCGAGTTGGAACCCGATGAGATCGCATTTTCACGTTGCCACTAGGATAGATTTTTCTTTTATGTGCAATCACCTCTTTCCAGGGTTCGCTTCCTGTGTGTTGCTCAAATTGTGAGCCATCTTTTATTCCAGTCAAATAAAGCGTGTGTTCGGTCAAATAAATTTTGTTTTTTGTGTCATTACTGTTTTGGTTACGAAAACATCTATTCATTTTGATAAGAATATTTGCCTTTTGAAACATAGAGGTCCCTTCTGATGCATGCTTGTGAGATTGAAATCTGGAAATCTTACTTGGAAGTCTGAGTGACCTAAGTGTTGAAATATCAGAACACCTGGGGCATACCTGGGGCACGTTTTTATCTGACGATCTCTTGTGCAGGTGCTGTTAGATATCTTCATTCACTTGCCGGTGACAATATGAATCTTTTTTTTACAAGAGATCCCCTCAGAGTCCAACCAGGAGCAAGGGATAGATGAACCGTGAAAAGACGGTGAAGGATTACGACAACGATCCTGGAAAGTTAATCAAGAAGACTCTTCAAAGTCTGATGATTGGAAAGTATGTATGAATCCCAAGAAGTACTGACGAGTTGGGAATACAAGATGATGGAGCAGAAAAGTCCAGAAGAGTCTGGGAGTTCTTAAAAGTGGAAAGTCGACACTATGGGTGGATGATGGATACCAGTGTTCAACAAGTCGACCGACATCCCTGTCAAACAAGCTGTATCTCCCCGGAGGATTGAGAGTGTGATCTCCCTGGCAGATTCAAGATCGTTGTCTCCTCAGCAAGCCTGAAAGTTTATCACGTCCCCAGCAGGGGCAGGGGCAGAATGTTTCTCAGGATGGAGGATGTCTCCCCAACCCAAGCCAGTATTGAAGCTATCAGAGTTATTTCCCCTGCAGAGATACCTGTGGACGGTGCCTTCCTTCCCCAACAGATCTAAGGATTGTTTATCCCCAACAGGCCTATGCTTACAGATTTCCCCAGTTGAGAATCCCCGCTGAGCGCCTGGCAGTTATTTTCCCCGGGAGTCCCCTGGTGGAGTTTATCAGTAGACTGTTGGTGTGTTCCCCAACGATTGGTTTTGTGATGCTATTATCTCCAGTATGGCCGTGAGTGCTTATCCCAAGCAGGATCGTTCTCCTCAGCAGAATGGTGTGGTTTTTCCTCAGCAAGTTCCCCGAGTGGAGCGGGTCTCATGAAATACATCTCCAGCAGTGATTCTCCTACATATGGATTGGTTGGGTCGTCCCTAGTGGAGTAGCATTTATTTCTCCAGCAGAGTTCATCCTACCATTGGATTGGACGAGTTTCTATAGAAGACTGATATCTGCATCCCCAGTTTGAGCCTATTCTACCTGTGGATTGCGTGGGTCGTCCCCAGCGGAGTAACAAACATTCTCCAAAGCAGGGTTTATCCTATCTGAAGATTGGTTGAGTCTTCCTCCCAGTGAAGTCGCTTTACCATTCCCCAAGCAGAGTTCCCCGCAGAGTATTTCCCCAAGAGAAGTCTCCCTACAGAGTCAGAGTATCTGATCATTTCGGCTCCCTAACCAGGGTTCATTTGCATTTTGCATGTAGTAATCATTGCATCCTCAAAAAAATCGCGTAGCATTTCCATTCATAAATGGAGCATTACGCCATAGAAAAATTCAAACATATGCATTCATGTGTTCGAAACCCCATCAAACCGTATCCCCTGCAGAGACGGATTTTTGTTCAACCTGTACAACGCATTGGCTACAGTTGCTCCAGTCAACATTTAGTGCTTATAATCCCCACAGAGGTTTATTTCCTCACCTGTTGGTGACAGAAAGTTTGTTTCTCCCCGGTGAGACCCCCTGCAAGTGTTCAGCTTACCCCTGTCATCTTGAGAATGTCAGTATCCCGTCAGCACCCGCGTGTGTTGTTTCTTTGGTGTCGGTAAACACCATCCTTCGGTGATTTCCAGTCATGCGTAAGTGTCTGGTCTTCTTTGGTGTCGGTAAACACAATCCTTCGGTGATTTCCAGTCATGCGTAAGTGTCTGGTCTTCTTTGGTGTCGGTAAACACCATCTTTCGGTGATTTCCAGTCATGCGTAAGTGTCTGGTCTTCTTTTGATGTCGGTAAACATCCTCTTTCGATGTTCATAACGTCGCTATCCCTTCCCTAGTGAAGATTACTCCTCTCCGTTGGTGTCGATAAACGTCGAGTTTTTCCTATTCGTCCTATGACGTCTAGTTGTACCCTTCCCCAAGTGGATTTACCTCTCCGTTGGTTTCGATAAACGTCGAGTTTTTCTCATTCGTCCGTTGACGTCTGATTGTATACCCCTTCCCAGTCATTCATTAATGTCTGGTCGAGTCTCCCTTTCGTCCGTTGACGTCTGGTCGAGTTTTCCTGGTCGTCCCCAGTTGATTCTCCTTCTCCGTTGGTGTCGATAAACGTCGAGCTTCTCCCTTTCGTCCGTTGACGTCTGGTCGAGTCTTCCCATTCATCAGTAAATGTCTGGTCGATCCTTTTGGTGTCTGTAAACATCATCTTCCGATGTCTGTAAACGTCGAGTTTTCTCCCATTCATCCGTTGATGTCTGGTCGAGTCCTCCCAGTCATTCATTAATGTCTGGTTACCTCTCCGTTGGTTGCGATAAACGTCGAGTTTTTCCCAATCATCCGTTGATGATTTGGTTGTGTTCACTCTCCATGCAGAGTTACCTCTCCGTTGGTTTCGATAAACGTCGAGTTTTTCCTAGTTATCCGATGATGTCTAGTTGTACCCCTCTCCATGCAGAGTTACCTCTCCGTTGGTCTCGATAAACGTCGAGTTTTTCCCGATCATCCGTTGATGATTTGTTTGTGTCCTTCTTCCCTAGTGAAGTATTCCTCCTCTCCGTTGGTGTCGATAAACGTCGAGTTTTCCCTATTCGTCCTATGACGTCTAGTTGTACCTATCCCCATGTGGATTTACCTCTCCGTTGGTCTTGGTAAACGTTGAGTTTTTCCCATTTCGTCCGTCGACAAATGGTTGTATCCTTTCCAGTCGTTCATTAATGTCTGGTTACCTCGTCGTTGGTCTTGGTAAACGTCGAGTTTTTTCTAGTTGTCCGTTGGCATCTAGTTGTGATTTATATTCCCATTCGTCATCGTTGTGATGTCTGGATGTGGCCATACCCTTTGAAAACCAAAAAATATATATACCCAGCAATAAATATCAAATCCCAGTGGACGTTTCCATTGGTGGATCCCTGTATTGTGCAAATTCTACGGTTCTTGGTATTCAATCCCTGTTTACCCTGAAAGTCTGACAGCCGTTGCTCTCATCCATTCGGGTTCCCAGCTGATTGAATAGGGGCAGCTGTAGCACCTCAAATTTGCACCTATCATTGTACATACATTTTCATATTAGGTCATAGCATATCATGGTCCATTGCATAGCATTTGCATTGTTCACAGTTGCCTCAAGAGCAAGCAATCAAGAATTAGGTCAAACTAATCTCCTGATCAGTCAACCAAGCAAGCAAAGGAATTTCTCATTGAATCAAGGCCTTGGGGTTTGTCCAACAAGTTCACATGGCTTGGAGGTCTATTTGAAGTATTTTGGTCAAGGGTTGAGGGCTCAGAGGTCAGCAGTTCATACACAGACAGTAAAAAACCCTAAGAAAGTCAACTGTCAGTCAAAGCAGTGGATGGTGGTCATTCTTGTGGAATTTGGGCACCATGGTCAATAATCAAGAGTTCATACAACTTGGGACATCATTTGAAGTCAAGTTCTCAAGGAATTAGGGTTTGGAAGTCATCAGTCAATGCACAATCAGTCAGAAACCCTAAAAGTCAACTGTTGGTCAAATGTCCATTTAATCAGTGATTGGATGATTGGAATTGGTTTGTGAGAGTTCTTTCATGTCCAAATAGTCATCATATATCATGCCAAACACCATCATGGAGGAATTTGAAGCCAGATCATGAATTTCCCAAAACGGAAACTGGGCCTGTAACTGAAACTTACCAAAAATGGAAAGTTTTAATCCTCAAACTTACATCATGATACAAGCCTCAAATGAATTTTTGCCCAACATGAAAGTTGAAGATCTTGTTCTCCCATTTCCAAAAAGTCCTAGAACTCTCAATTCCCATGTGTGGTTGGCAAGTTATGATCGAATCGATTTCAGAAAATCTTGAACTTCAAAGGGCCATATCTCCCAAACCGTTTGGCCAATTTTGGTGGGGTTTTTTCCTACAAGTCACATTTGATCCCCTCTTTCCAAAAATATAAATTTCATGAGCCAAAACTTCACCAATCAAAATGGCATATTTTGACCTTTTTCATTTAAATGAAAGTTTGACCAAGAGTTGACTTTTTGATTTAAACATTTTTTCAACATTTGGCCAATTGGGACAGCTCAGAAATGTCATTTAGAATGTGTTTGTAAGCTCATTTTTGTGCAGTACATAAGGCCATTGTTTGGTTACTTGAATTGTAAGAAAAGTACAAGTTCACCATACCACTCCATGCTATCCACCATACCATGATTTGTACTCACCAAAACAGAATTTTTAGAGGTCATTCTCTGTCATTTATAGCCTCATTTTGCAGCCAAAAATCAGCAAAAACCAAGGCCATGCTTGCTCACTTGAACATTGATAAAAGGACATTGTTTCAACAACCACATCCATGAACCATGCTTTTACCACAGCATAGCAGTCTGGTGCAGGATTTTTTCTGTCTTGAAACCACTGTTGGCCACACAACACAGCAGATTTTGGACACTTTCTCAACATTTTGCACCCTGCTGTTGCAGACCTCATGCCTAAAAAAACTCTTGTGTTGCATTCACCATTGGCTGTCATAACAAAAAGGAGCAAAAAACCAAAGGCCCAACAGACCTCACTTGGGATTTTCTTTTCAAAACCTATCAAACACAAAACCACAAACCAACAGCTCCACCATCCTCTTTCTGTACCATGAACAAACAGTAGCAGACCAACCAAAACTCTTGATGACTTGCATTTGATTCATTTGTCCAAACTCCCAGCAGACCAACCTTGCTTTGCTTGTGCATTTTCTAAATTCCCTGTCCAACTTCCAATAAACCTAAAAACCTAGCCATTACATTTTTCACATCTCTTCATCATGTTAAACCAACAGCATCCATCAAAGCTAAGCACTAAATGGTAGCCACAACACAGCATAAGCAGCCTCTAAAAAACTGCATACAGCACTCTCCCAAAACCTGACCTTGTTATTTGTATTGAGGATTTTCTGTCAAAAAACACAACAGAACTGAAACATTGCAAAAACCAAAGGCAACTGCTAACAGCAGCCTTGTCCACCATTCCCCCTTTGGAACCTGCATGCCTCACAACATCCAGCAGCAGAAAACCAGTCATCTTACTTTGGCCATCTTTCTAGCAAAAAAAAACCTGTCAAACTTAAAAGAAAAAGGCATGGCTAACAATACAAAACAACACATCTTTTCATCATTTTAAAACAGCAACAAACCAACATAACTTGACATTCTCTCAAGCTCATCTTGGCATTTTACACAAAAGCTGTAAAACTCAAATGCCACAAACAAACCTTCACTCATTTCCCAACAAAGCCCGTGCTCACTTGGCTATTTTTCTGTCACCACACCACACATCTTGCAGATTCCAATCTTTGGCTGAAAAGACCAAAAGGCAAAACCTTGGCCATGGCTCTCCCACACAAACACATCAAAACAAGACTTTCAAATCCTTTTTCTGTCATGATAAATCAATAGCAACAAACCAGTTTTTGACTCATCATTGATTCATCTTGCCATTGACAGATTTGAAGAAAACTGTCAAAATCCACAAACCACAAAAGACCACACCCCACAGCAGAGTGATTGTCATTATCTTCCTGTCTTAACAAAACCAAGCCAAGCCATGAAAACCAATAGAAGATTGATTCATGCTCACTCATCCACAAGAACTGCAGTAACCTTGCTTGCTTAGCATTCACCAAATTGCTGTCAAACACCAAAACCTCACCTGGCCATTTTGCTGTACATTTCAAAAAAATCTGTTACCACATCCAAACAAAATTTCAGAACCTAGATGTTCTGTCATAACAGACCAACAAAAAACCAACCCTAACATCATCTTGCATTGATTCATTCATAACACCCTGCATTGCATTCATTCCAACCCTGCCTTGCAACCACCAAACCAACATGGCATGACCTAACCTCATTCATTCAAGCTCATCCCACTTGCATTAACCAACAAAGCCCAACCAACTTCACTCATCACTCATCCTAACTCCAACTCACCTTGCCTTGCATTTACTAAACCTGCCAACAAATTCCCATTGAACAAAACCAAGCCTTGCATTTGGACCATATTCCCTCATCTTTTTTCTGTCAAAACCAAGCACTAACTGCAGCCACATGTGACGGCAGAAAATTGGTTAACACTGCACACAAAACTGCATTGATCATTTGCCTTGGCATTCCAAACTTTTCTGCCCAAAACTTCAAAAGGGACAAAGCCTAGCCATTTGCCTTTTCACCATCATCTTCATCATATTACACTACTAGTAGCCACCAACAAACCAATAGAACCAACCACCCTCATCCCTCTTCCAAAAAAACTCACTTTCTACTTAAAAATCCAAATTTTCAAAATCCTATTTCCCCCAAGTCCCTTGCAAACCATCCATTCAAACACCTTCCATATAACATATAGAAACTACTGTAGGCAGAAAATTACATCTGTAGTCACTAAATCATCATATCCAAATCTCACATTTTCACACTTGCAACTTGAGTTGGCCAGAACAGTTGAGGAGGTTTTAAGGCAAATTCTCGATGGCGTTACATTCCTGGAGCATCAAAGGTACTAAAGGGATCATCTAGCACCATTAAAAGCACCTCCAACATCACATTCAACATTGCCCTGTTCAGGTTAGCAACTTGCTTTCGAAATGCTTGATAGAGTGGTTTTCATGACTTAATGTGTGAATGAGAAATGCTATATTCAACCCCCTGAACATGATTGAATGCCTATTTTTATCCAATTTTGCTTGTGTGTGATTTTGAGTTTTGCTGCTAGGGAGTTAGGTTTTCTGTGTTCATCATGATGTATCTTTGTACACAGTGCACCATTTTGAATTTCATGACCATGGTTGTTTTAAGCACATGAAATAGATGAACTTTGGTTTTTATTTCATTTGATTTCGTGCACTATAGAGGAAGATATATGTTGCTGAAGTTTGAAAAATATGTTTGATTTTGGGGAGGAAGATGGTGCCAGGGCGCGCGCATTTCAGATTTAAAATTATTGTTTTGTTTATTTTGACTAGAAGCAACAAAGAATCACCAAATGACTCACAGCCCAGTGGTGGGCGCGCTGAGTTGAATTGCCAAGGGGAGGGGTTCGAATCCCACCTCCCCCATTTGTTTTTTTCCCTTTTTAAAAAAAATGCATTTTTTAATGTTTTCTTTTAAGAACTTCCATTTTGATTTTCATCTTTGATTTTTATTTTATTTAACATGAACATGAAAAAATGGCAAAAAATATGAATGTTTGACTTTGTTGACTTTTTTAGACCATTTTGTGAATTTATCCCGATTTTATGAGTTCTATTGATTAAATCTCATCTTGTGTGTTTCATGTGGTTATTTTGATCTTTCAGACCTGGGATTTTTGTGTGAAATCAATTTAGGGTAGGAACATGTCCCCTTAGACACTTAGGATAATTTTTCACACAGTGCTCGATTTAATTCTGACAAAGTCCCGTTTAAATGTTTTTGACCTCCTAAACTTGTCCAAGTGAGATGGAACTTGACATGCTTACCATGCTGTGGGTTGTGTCTGATCATGATTTATTTGGTGATTTTTGGAAAATGTTTAGATTGCTTTTGATGCAAGTTATTCTGTTGACTTCTATGAGCCTCTGTTTGCCACACTTTGACCTAATTTGTTCATGAAATGATGATAGTGATTGATATGAGTGTGAACCCAATTGGTTTTGTTTCCTAATTGTTTGAACATGATTTTGGATACTTACCCCTTGCTGTTTGGACTTTCTCATTCATTTTTGACCCTAGGCTTGCCCTAGTGGTCCTGTTACTCACCTTTGAGCTTGTGATTTCAGGTTGACCATCAAATGGCCATTAGGACCAATTCTTTTGATTGAGCTTACCCAAGTATCATTGCCTAACCTCTTTGTTTTGTAGGTGGCTTGGCTCACATGCCATAAGCCTTGTGCCTTGCACATCCATGTGCCTCCAATTAACTGCTGGTGTCTGTTTCTGTTTGTTTTGTTTGAGGTTGCATACTAACATTTGCTTGACTGTTTCAGGTGCTTTAGTTGCTTAGTTCCTTGTGAACTTTTTTGCTTTGCTTTGCTTGTATAAGCAATTTGCATTGAGGTATGTCTCTTTTACTCCATGTAGTCTGGAAGACCTGGCCTGTTACTTGGCCAGGCAACTGGCTGAAGTCCTCCTTAAGAGGCAATGTTTGTGATTATTTACTTTTGTCCTTGCATAGAGTCAAAGTCCTCCTAAGTGAAGAGGCAATTGGTGGAAGGTAGGGATATGCAATCTGTCCCCCACTATTCAGTGTGTCATCTGCCTTGCTCACACCACTGTGTTGATGCATTGCAGATACAAACCCAAGATCTTGTGCAATTGCACAGTTGAGTCAGTTCTAAATGTGTAGAAGGGTTCCCACTTTCTGAACCCACACATTCTTGTCTTGAGCTCTCCCAGGCCAGGGATAAGAGCTGTGAGGTCTCATCCTCACTTCATCCTTTCATCTGCTTCACCTTAGCCCCTCAATGGCAAGGTTAAGAGCAATATTCACCCAGTTCCAGAGGTTTGTTTGTTGAGGTTGATATGACCCCTTGACTAAAACCTAACCCTTGTTTGAGCCACTTGTTTGTGTATAGCGTGTGCTATCTGTGCAAGTTAGGATAGTTTGACTTGCTTCCTGTGCAAGTTAGGATAGTTTGACTTGCTTCCTGTGCAAGTTAGGTTAGTTTAGACTTGCTTCCTGTGCAAGTTAGGATTAGTTTAGACTTGCTTCCTGTGCAAGTTAGGTTTTGCTTGGCTTGCTTCCTGTGCAAGTGAAGTGTGTGTGGCGTGCTCCCTGTGTGAGCCATACTTAGGATAGGTTGGCCCTTGTGCCATTTAGCTAGAAACCTTAACTTAGGGATGATTTGCATGATAACATCTAGGCTCGAGTCGTAGTCCCCCTAGTTGTATCTCCCTCTGTTATCTGGTTAGGCTAGTCCTTTATCCCTGCGTAGGGGAACTACATCGCCCTGATCTTCATACCAGATGAAGTATGTAGGCAGGAGATTGAGCTGATCTCTCCGGGCGCCTTTTCTTTCTTTTGTGTGTGTTGTCTGACCTTTGCTAGGCTCGAGTCTGTGACTCCTTAGCATTTGTTGTCTGTCTGTTTGTGTGTGCTTGACAGTTATAGGCTCGAGTCCCCGACTCCCTATCAACTTGTTGTGTTGTTGTGTGCTTGGAAGCTGATGTAAGTCCATCGAGTGGCATTTGGGTTCCAGTGTGCGTGTGTTTAGGTTCGGATGCTGATGTAAGCCCAGTGATTGGCATTCGGGCTCCACGTTTGCCTCTTTGTGTGTGTTTTGGTTCGGATGCTGATGTAAGTCCAGTGATTGGCATTCAGGCTCCATGTTTGCCTTTGCCTGTGTTTGTTTGTGTGCGTGTCAGCCGAGCTACGAATGCTCTGATTCTTCTCTCGTCCAAGAAGATACGTATGCATAGGATGCGATATCCTAGCGAGCATGTGTCGTTTCCCCAGTCCGAACTACTTGGACTCTGATGTCTACGCCTGATAGACTAAGTAGGCCCAGGATGCGACATCCTGCCGAGTTCAGTTTCAGTCAGTTTCTTTTGTCTCTTTTCAGCCAGTGTGTGTGAGTATCTGAGCAGTGTTTAGCAACCAATTTATCCTTCCTATTGTGCGTGGATCCCGTAGAGTACTACGGATGCGTAGGGGTGCTAATACCTTCCCTTCGCATAACCGACTCCCGAACCCATACTCTTTGGTCGCGAGACCATGTTCTTTCCTAGGTTTACTCTGAGCGTTTCCTTTCCCTCTTTTGGGATAAATAACGCACGGTGGCGGCTCTGTTGTTCTTCTTTTCCCGCCGGTTTTTCGCGCGATGCGACAACTGCAACTGGGTATTTGGATTTTTGTAGGGATTTATTTTTGTTTTCAATGAGAGATTGTTGGTGAATATCATCATCAAAGGGTTGATGGAAAAGGGTGTCCTCATCAAAGGGTTGATGGAAAAGGGTGTCATCATCAAAGGGCTGATGGAAAAGACTATGTCATCATCAAAGGGTTGACGGAAAGAAGTAAAGGATGGCGTCACCAAAGGGTTGGTGGGAAGGATCATAATCAGAGGGATGATGGAAAGGTAAATATCATCGTCAAAGGGCTGACGGAAAGGTAATTTGTCATTGTCAAAGGGTTGACGGAAAAGAATTTGTCATCATCAAAGGGTTGACAGAAAGAAGTAAAGGATGGCGTCACCGAAGGGGTGGTGGGAAGGATCATCATCAGAGGGCTGATGGAAAGGTAAATGTCATCGTCAAAGGGTTGGCGGAAAGGTCATTTGTCATCGTCAAAGGGTTGACGGAAAAGAATTTGTCATTGTCAAAGGGTTGACGGAAAAGACTATGTCATCGTCAAAGGGTTGACGGAAAGAAGTAAAGGATGGCATCACCAAAGGGTTGGTGGGAAGGATCATCATCATAGGGCTGATGGAAAGGTAAATGCCATCGTCAAAGGGTTGACGGATAGGTAATTTTTCATTGTCAAATGGTTGACGGAAAAGAATTTGTCATCGTCAAAGGGTTGACGGAAAGAAGTAAAGGATGGCGTCACCAAAGGGTTAGTGGGAAGGATCATCATCAGAGGGCTGATGGAAAGGTAAATGTCATCGTAAAAGGGTTGACGGAAAGAAGTAAAGGATGGCGTCACCAAAGGGTTAGTGGGAAGGATCATCATCAGAGGGCTGATGGAAAGGTAAATGTCATCGTCAAAGGATTGACAGAAAGGTAATTTGTCATCGTCAAAGGGTTGACGGAAAAGAATTTTTCATCATCAAAGGGTTGACGGAAAAAAGTAAAGGATGGCGTCACCAAAGGGGTAGTGGGAAGGATCGTCATCAGAGGGATGATGGAAAGGTAAATGTCATCGTCAAAGGGTTGACGGAAAGGTGATTTGTCATCGTCAAAGGGTTGACGGTGTCATACGGTGAACTGACTTTGATGTGTTTTTGCTTTGGAAAGCAAATGTCGCGGATAGCAAGAGTCGCCACCGACTTTTCTTTTATCCAATAAGGAAAGGTGGAAAAGAACAGGAAAGACCTTAATTAGATTTTGGGTTCGGGAGGTACATTATACAAAGGGAAGGTGTTAGCACCTTTTGTATCCATGGTTATCCATGGGCTCTTAATTGCTTGATCACTTATGTTTGTCTGAAAAAAAAGTGTTTGTGAATTGCTAAAAAAAATGTTTTGAAAAGAGAGTTTAACTTTGTAATGATTCTTGTGCGAATGTATACAAAGTATTTATCTCGTTTAATTTTGAAAGCGGTTTAGAAAAATATAACTTGGCAATGATTCTAGTGCGAATGTATACCAAGTGGTGATTTTCTAGTATTTGCAAAGTGTGATGTATGAAAAATGTTTTAGGTTGTGAGTCAGCAATTAAGAGTTATACTCACCCAAGGTCTTTATGGGCATTTCCTATCCTTATGAGGGTAAAACTGTCCTTACTATTGAGAAGTAAGTAGTCTTATCCCTTTGGATGTAAAGGGACATCGTAGGGTCGTCGATTGGTCATTAAAGGCGACATTTGTAAGGATACCTTAGCATTCGAAGGGACATACATCATTTAACCGTAGGCTACAACGAAGGGTCATCGAGGGGCAAAATCATATATTCGCAGGCAACATCCGAGGGACTATGATTTATTTTATAGGGACATGATGATTTAACCGAAGGGTCTTTGCTAGGTGTATCCCCACATTCGCGGGACATGACCATAATACCGTAATATCGTAAGGCAAAAAAGAGAGGTCCAAGATCACATATTCAAAGGCAATATTTTACAATCGATTAGGTAGTTGTAATCAATTAGGTAATTAGGTCCATATTAATTAAGTAATTAGGAGGAATCTCCACATTAAAAACAATTAAGTAAATAGGATGAATCTCCACATTAAAATCAATTAAGTAAATAGGATGAATCTCCACAAGGGTATCCCACAAATAAAGTGGGATACCTAGCAAGCTACCCTCTTCGGGAGTATGTGAGTCCTTACAATATT
The DNA here is from genome assembly GCF_024323335.1 of Lathyrus oleraceus. Taxonomy (NCBI): domain Eukaryota; kingdom Viridiplantae; phylum Streptophyta; class Magnoliopsida; order Fabales; family Fabaceae; genus Lathyrus; species Lathyrus oleraceus. The sequence continues at coordinate 499,957,895 of NC_066583.1, forward strand.
CAGCAAACAGGTCAGAATACCAAATGGGGGTGCAATCGAGGATTACACCGCAAAAGAAACACAGCAGTAGGAATGTCAGGCAAAATAACGCATGATTAAAATAGAACAGATCAGATAAGCATAGAACAGAACAGCCAAAATATTAGCGACTGTCACGTTCGCCTCTGCCTCGCCTAGCGAAGGCTTAGTGAATACTCGCTACATGCTCGCTTAGCGATGTGCTAGCGAGCGGCTGCGGGTTTTGAATTTCAGAACAGTACGATCTCAGCATGTTGCACGCCCTATGGCATTCAATTACAGAAATAACATGGTCAAACATTCAGGATATTCAGGCACATTTAAACTCACATGCAAACTCTAATTACATATCCAGAAATTCAATCATGATGCATTATGTATTTAGAGATTACAGATTGGAAGCATAAAACAGTAGTGATGTGCAAACCTGTTTGCAATTGAATTGTAACGTTGAATTGGCAGATCATCTTTGGTATCAGATTGAGTAGGGCGGTGGTAACCTTTGTGCAGATGAGTTGCCTTCAGGGTTTCCTTTAGGGTTGCTCTGAATTCTCTCGGTTAGCCTCCAGGGTTTGATTGCGAGGGTTCCCGTTCGTCTCCTTCTGTTCTCCTTCTTTCTGACTGAAATGTTGGTATTTATAATGGTTTGTTGTGACCTAATGGGCTCAGAACGAAGCCCAGAATTTTCTGGTATTCGCAAGCTTCGCTAGGCGAGTATTGTAGCGAAAGGTTCGCTAGGCGAAGGAGTTGCTCGCCTAGCGAGCATGCCAGTTTGGGCCATTTTCTGGATTTGGCCATCTGTGAGCTGGGTCTTGGTTCCTTTAAGGTCAATGCCTTGGAAAATAAGTTGGGGTGCCTTAAAAAATGTCTTGCAAAATTAACGGGTAAATTTTGGGGTATGACAGCTGCCCCTGTTCAATTTTCTTGAACCGAGAGAATTAGGATGGTATGTATGTCATTCGTGGTCTGGAGGTGGAAGATTATTGAACACTTAGAATGCCCCAAAATTTTCACTTGTTAATCAACAGTTTGTCTTGATGAAGATGGGCTTAAAGATGTCATCCAGGAAGTTTGATGATGAGAGCTTCAGAGTGCGTCGTACATTAGATGATATCTGAAGACATGGGTGTCATACCGGGTCATACGCTAGACCATATAGTGAGTCATCCATTAGGCTGTCGACTTCGCCGGGGAGTCAGAGTGTGTTATACGTTGCTGGGGATAAGGGATCAGAATGGATCATACGCTAGACCGTATCTGAATAGCAAAGTGAGTTGTTCATTAGGCGGATGACTTCGCCGGGGAGGAAAGATCAGAATGGATCGTACGCTAGATCGTATCTAAGTTGCGGAATGAGTCGTACGTTAGGCTGTATCTGACGAAGGTAGAATCATAATGGATTGTACGCTAGATCGTACCTGAGTTGAATATCCAAATGGGTCGTACGTTAGATCGTATCTGAGTTGCAGAATGAGCCGCACGTTAGACTGTATCTGAAGAAGAAAGTAGTTGTACGCTAGACTACACCTCAGAATGTACCGTACGCTGGGCAGCATCTGAGGATTTGAAGGTCCAACTGGGTCGTACATTAGACCGTATTGGAGTAGTTGAAGGTCAAAATGGATCGTACATTAGATCGTATCTGAGTTGAACGAGTCATATGTTGAGCTGAATCAGAATGAACCGTACGCTAGGCTATATCTGATAGTATTTGTATATGTTGTATTTGCAATGAACATCTGGGGTGGGCTTAAAGATGCCACCATTGGGCGGATATCAGAGTGCTTGCCAGAGTGAATGCTCATACGGATTGTATCTGAGAGATGTAGTTGAATCTTGAATGTAATTGATAAAGATGTCCGTCTGGATGGACCTTTGTTTTGACTGTATCAGGAGGATAATTAACTGAAAAATAAAGTTAGCTCCATGCCATGTCATGATGCATGAGATGTTTTATGCTTATGAAAATAAATGCGAACAATGTATGCATGCGTATGTTGTGAAATGATGTAATGAATGAATTATGCGTCTGAAAAGTTTTTCCTGGCGACTCCCTGGGGAAAATGAATGCCCATCTTCTGGTTGGAGATGCTTGTATTGATGACCCTTTCTTGGCTGGGGATACTTGATTTCTGTCTGATGGTAGAGATATTCAACAGAGTCTGGCTGGGGGATGGAATTAGCAACTGGGTTCGTTGGAAAGCATGGTTAGACCTTCTCCTCGATCCTGAAGTCTTTTAGTAATTTCTATTTCCGTTTTATGCATGTATTTTGATAAACATCGATCATATTCAAATGCATATATCAATTCAAATTAAATCAATGGACGTTTATGCAAGCCAAACAGAAAAAGTAAAACAAAAGCATTTTTTTTGGAAACAAAATTGTATTGATTTTGAAAGAGGGCCTACAAACAGGCAATTTGTGTACAAAGAGACAGAAATCCTAGTAAGAGGAAATTGTCGAGAACATAAAGAAAAAGCTATGAAGGAAAAGTCTTATCGATTTTAATTCTGCTACTGTCATTATGTCTTCAAGCCTCTCATCTCCTACTGTCGGATGGAAGTGATTGGCTTGTACAGTCCCTTTGACTTGGGTGAAGCTGACCGAGAACGGGACATAGTCATACGCTTTTATCCCTAATTTTTGCCTGGACCGCCTTTTCAGGTTTTCAGTCCACCGGGATACCCTTTTTGCCCAAGCCGCCTTTTCAGGTTTTCGACTTGCCGGGTGTACGTTTTTATATGTTAATCCCTAATTTTTGCCCGAACCCTTTTGGTTCGCCGGGATGCCCTTACTTTTGCCTAGGTACGTCGACCTAGCGGGTCTCTTTTATGCGTAGTATTTTTTGACTATGTCTGCGTTCACGGGATGTGGGAAGTCTTCGCCATCCATCGTAGCAAGTATCATGGCTCCACCAGAGAATACCTTCTTAACTACAAATGGCCCTTCGTATGTGGGAGTCCATTTGCCTCTGGGATCACCTTGTGGTAGAATGATACACTTGATCACCAAGTCGCCAATTTGATACACCTGTCTTTTGACCTTTTTGTTGAATGCCTGGGTCATGCGCTTCTGATATATCTGCCCATGACAAACAGCCGCAAGTCTCTTTTCATCAATCAAATTTATCTGATCGAGTCGAGTCTGAATCCATTCATCCTCGTCTAAACCTGTCTCTTTCATGATTCTTAGAGAGGGAATCTGAACTTCCACCGGTAAGACGGCTTCCATTCCGTAGACTAAAGAGAAAGGAGTTGCCCCTGTCGAAGTGCGTACTGAAGTGCGATAACCATGAAGAGCAAATGGTAACATCTCATGCCAGTCTTTGTACGTTACTGTCATCTTTTGTATGATCTTCTTGATATTCTTATTAGCAGCCTCCACGACGCCGTTCATCTTTGGCCGGTACGGAGAAGAGTTATGGTGTTTTATCTTGAACTGCGTGCAGAGTTCAGTAATCATCTTGTTGTTCAAATTAGTGCCATTATCAGTGATAACTCTTTCAGGGACGCCATATCGACAAATAAGACTATTCTTGATGAACCGTGCCACCACATTCTTAGTGACAGAAGCAAATGAGGCTGCCTCTACCCACTTTGTAAAGTAATCAATAGCCACGAGGATGAAACGATGTCCATTAGAAGCAGTAGGTTTAATCTCCCCGATCATATCAATGCCCCACATTGCAAAGGGCCAAGGGGCTGTCAACACGTTTAATGGGGCAGGAGGCACATGTACTTTATCCGCATAGATCTGGCACTTGTGACAAGTTCTGGAGTGATTGTGGCAATCAGCTTCCATGGTAGACCAATAATACCCTGATCTCAGAATCTTCTTGGCCATTGTATGTCCACTAGAGTGAGTCCCAAAAATACCGTCGTGCATGTCTTCCATAATCTTTTCTGCTTCCTTTTTATCCACACAATGGAGCAAAGTCGAATCATGATTACGTTTGTATAATATTCCATTACTCAAAAAGAATTTAGCGGAGAACTTCCTCAGGAATTTTCTGTCATTGATGGATGCCCCTTCAGGGTATTCCTGAGCTTCTAAATATCTTTTTACTTCGTGGAACCAAGGTTTCTCTTCTACTTCAGCAGCGTTAAGTTCATAACAATATGCTGGTTCATCTAGTCGTTCAATGGTGATCCTGGGAGCTTCATTGTCCCATCTGACTCTGAACATAGACGACATGGTGGCCAAGGCGTCTGCCAATTGATTCTCCTCTCGTGGAATATGTTCGAATGTAATCTCTTCAAAGTATGGGATTAATGTTAACACCCGCTCTCGATAAGGGATGAGATTCGGATGTTTAGTGTCCCATGCTCCTTTGATCTGACTGATTACCAAAGCTGAGTCTCCGTACACACTCAAAAACTTGATTCTCAGGTCTATAGCAGCTCTGAGTCCCAAAATACATGCTTCATACTCAGCCATATTATTGGTACAATCGAAACATAGTCTAGCAGTGAAAGGCGTATGACAACCCTTGGGGGAAACGATTACAACACCAACACCATTGCCCAATGCATTAGAAGATCCATCAAAAACCATAGTCCATCGGGATCCCGGTTCGGGTCCTTCATCCGGTCCAGGTTCTTCATAATCAGTAACAAGCATGACATCCTCATCTGAGAACTCAAAATTCATAGATTGGTAATCATCCACTGCTTGATGAGCCAAATGATCGGCCAGCACGCTTCCTTTGATTGCTTTCTGGGTAGTATACTGGATATCATACTCTGTTAAAATCATCTGCCATCTCGCTATTCTTCCGGAGAGGGCAGGTTTCTCAAATATGTATTTGATGGGATCCATCTTAGAAATCAACAAAGTGGTATGATTCAACATATACTGTCTTAGTCGGCGAGCAGTCCAGGCCAAAGCACAGCAAGTTCTCTCGAGCAGTGAGTATCTTGTTTCACAGTCGGTAAACTTTTTGCTAAGGTAGTATATGGCATGCTCTTTTCGACCAGACTCGTCATGTTGCCCCAACACGCACCCCATTGAATTTTCTAACACGGTTAAATACATGATTAGAGGTCTTCCTTCAACTGGTGGTATCAGGATCGGAGGTTCCTGAAGATACTTCTTGATTTTGTCAAAAGCTTCTTGAATTCGTCATTCCATATCATCTCTTGATTTTTCCTCAGTAGTTTGAAGATGGGTTTGCAGGTAGCAGTTAAATGGGAGATAAACCGGGCGATGTAATTCAAACGTCCCAAGAAACCTCTGACTTCCTTATCTGTACCTGGGCACTGGCATTTCTTGAATAGCTCTCGCCTTAGCCGGGTCGACCTCAATTCCTTTACCACTGACGATAAATCCCAAGAGTTTACCGGATCTTACTCCAAAGGTGCATTTGTTTGGGTTCAATCTCAGCTTGTATTTCTTCAACCTCTCAAACAATTTGTACAAATGATCGAGATGTTCTTCTTCAGTATGAGATCTGGCTATCATGTCATCCACATATACTTCTATTTCATGATGAATCATATCATGGAACAAAACCACCATAGCACGCTGGTACGTTGCCCCAGCGTTCTTTAAACCGAAAGGCATTACTTTGTAACAGAAAGTGCCCCATTGCGTCACAAACGTAGTTTTCTCCATGTCTTCAGGTGCCATCTTGATCTGGTTATAACCCGAGAATCCATCCATGAAGGAGAATACTTTGCGTTGAGCGGTATTGTCTACCAGAACATCAATGTGCGGGAGTGGAAAGTCATCTTTGGGACTCGCTTTATTCAGATCTCTGTAATCGACGCACATTCGCACCTTACCATCCTTCTTCGGTACCGGTACCACATTAGCAACCCATTGAGGATAAGAAGTAACGGCTAGGAAACTGGCGTTAAATTGTTTTATAACTTCGGCTTTGATTTTCTCAGACATCTCAGGACGCATGCGACGAACCTTTTGCTTAACAGGATGACAATCTTCCTTCATTGGCAAACGATGCACTACTATATCAGTATCCAGTCCTGGCATGTCTTCATAAGACCAAGCAAAAATCTCCATATAGTCGTGTAACATCTGAATCAATCTTTCCTTGACACTGTCTCCCAAGCCTGCTCCTATTTTGACTTCTTTCTTGTCCACTTTAGTACCCAAGTTTACCATTTCAATTGACTCTTCATGCGGCTGTATAGTCTTCTCTTCTTGCAGTACCAGTCTGGCAAGTTCTCCAGGTACTTCACAATCTTCCTCACTTCCATCCTCGGCTTGGTAGATCGGATTTCCAAAGTCATAATGAACAGTAGTAGAACTATTATCAACAGGATCCAGAGTAGGTATGGATCTGCAATTCGTTACGTGAGTGTGTGTAAGAGAACATAGCCTTTTTTGGAAGATGACAGGAAAGATAAAGAGCGCAATATTTGAATGCAAAAAGTCCATTGATTTATTGAATGTGAATATGCTTATGAAAATGACAAAACCCTTAACAAATTAGCTATTGTGCCCCGGGCATAGGCACAATGCTTTAAGAAGTTCAATTGTAAAAACTAAAAAAAAATTGCAACACTAAAATAGACAATAACAATTACTCCTGACTAAAGGAAATCGGGATAGTGTCTTCAGCCTTCCAATTATTGAGTTCGTCACCAATTGTTGGGAAAATCCAGCTATCCAGGTCGCAATCGCTATCAGCATCTTCTACAGCATTAATCTGATCTTTGACCATCCTTTCAGAGTTAAATCCCAGACCAGACTTGTCAGACTTGTATGGTACGTTGATCAGTTGACCCCAACCAGTACGGCCACCATTTTCAACCACGGCTTGAGCGTCCTTCAGAGAAATCATGGCAGGAGGAGCACGAATAACCTTGGGCACAAGGGGAGTTGGCTTAAGGACAGGACTGGGCGGGTGAACCATTTCAAATGACTGAGTGGGAGTCTCAAAGAATTCGCCGTCCATCTCGACGTATCTGAAGGCCTGCACACTACTGACAATATACTCTTCTTCTCCACACATAGTGACAATCTTACCCTCTATTGGGTACTTCAGCTTTTGATGGAGAGATGAAGCTACGACACTTGCCCCATGAATCCAAGGGCGTCCCAGCAAGCATGAATAGGCAGGACGGATGTTCATCACGTGAAAGGTAGTGTTGAAGACTTGAGGTCCTATCTTGATAGGGAGAACCACTTCACCATGGACAACACTTTTTGCACCGTCGTACGCACGCACCACAGTATCACTAGGTTTCAATTCGATGCTCTTACAGTCAAGCTTATCGAGTACAGCTTTCGGTAGCACATTCAAAGAAGAGCCATTATCGATCAACACATGAGCCAAAGTGATCCCCTTACACTCAATGGAGATGTGCAGAGCTTTGTTATGATTCTTTCCTGCTAGTGTCAGATCAACATCGGAAAAGCCTAGGCCATTGTCAACAGTCAGGTTAGCAACATAGTTTCCGAACTGATCGACAGATGTCTCCTGAGGTACATGAGCGGTCTTCAAGAATTTGATCAATGCCTTGGCATGAGATTCAGAAGATAACAACAAGGATAACATCGAGATTTTAGACGGGGTATGCCCCAGCTGTTCTACCACATCAAAATCACTCTTACGGATGATTTTCAGCATTTCCTCCACTTCCCGCTTGGCAACATCTTCAGCAGTAACTTCGACCGGTGTCTTTGACTGAGAAGGGTTGACTGGTTCCTTGCCTCGAGTTTCAGGGACGGGAGGTGAGATTTCTGGAGAGAAGATCCTTCCACTTCGAGTAACTTTACTAGTCCCGACAATGTCATTAGGATTAGCAGAATTACCAATTTGCTTTACGCCATGGATGTACACATCACCTCCATAATTCCATGGAATGGATTTGCTTGAGGAATACGGTACTGGGCCAGGTGCAGTAATGATTAGGGGAGCTACCTTGGGCTCAGCAGTAATCTTCACAGGTACTCTGGTAGCGGTAATCTTCACTGGAACTTTGGACCTAGCAATCACAGATATTTCTTCGGTAGGGTTTTCCACCTTAGGAACCTTTTCGAAGAGAATTGTGCGATCGTTCATCAGCCGTTGAATACCATTTCTCAACTTCAAGCAATCATTAGGTTGGAGTATACAGAGATCGCAATTTTCAGCACAACCTGGAAATAAACCAGCTTGCAATAAATTCTTCTTGATGATCAGGAGAGGAGATGTTAAATCAGCTACATTAGAAATGTGAGAATTGTCATCCACAGCATTAACAGTCTTGTCATGGTTAGGCATAGGTGCAGTGATGACATTAGGGGTCCCTGGAGGATCAAATTCAACTTCACCAGCGTCGATCATATCCTGAATCTTATTCTTCAACGACCAACAATCGTTTGTATCATGCTCAGGGCTATCAGAGTGATATGCACACCTGGCATTGGGATTATAACGAGAAGAAGTAGTGTTGGGATTCGTAGGAGGATCTCTGAGGGTAATCAAATTTGCTTTTAGCATACCCTGCAGTGCCTGTGCTAAAGTCATATTGATCTTGGTAAACTGCCTTCTTGGCCTGTCTTGTCTGTGCTGGAAGTTTTGAGATGGCGGTGCTGCAATCGTAACTGCTCCAATGGTATGGTCACGATTTTTCTTGTTACGACTCTTTTGACCGTACACATCATTTGATTCGTTCCTCCCCTGGTAGGACCTTTTGGTGCTTGCAGAGGTAGTCGCCTGTATCTTTCCACTTCGAATGCCGCTTTCAACATGTTCACCTGTCAATATAAGTTCAGTGAAACCCGATGAAGAACTTCCCAGTAGATGGCTGTAGAACGGGCCAGTCAATGTACTCATGAACATGTCCACTAATTCTCGATCAGTCATAGGGGGTTTGACTCTGCCAGCCAAATCTCTCCATTTTTGAGCATACTCTTTGAAGCTTTCTTTAGATCCCATAGTCATATTCTGCAACTGTAGCCGAGTAGGCGCCAATTCAGAATTATACTGGTAGTGTTTGTAGAAAGTTGTCGCTAAATCAGTCCAGGTGCGGATGTTAGAGCTTTCGAGCTGATAATACCCTTCCAACTGTGTGCCAGATAGACTCTCTTGGAAGAAATGGATCCATAGCTTCCTATCAGTGGTATACGGCTGAATCTTTCTCACATAAGCTCTCAGATGCATCTGAGGACAAGACGCACCATCGTACTTAGTGAAAGTGGGGGTCTTGAATTTGCGAGGAATGACCACATCAGAGACCAGTCCCAAGCTTTCGAAATCCAGACCGGGCGCCTTCTGACCCTCCATAGCTAGCATACGTTCTTCCAGCAACTTGTACTTGCCATCTCTTGGAGAGTACTGTTCATTCTCATAATCTTCATCGTCGTCCTCAGAGTTGAAGAGATCAACATCCTCCTCTCCTGAATCATTTTCTGTCTCCTCTTCTTGATCCTTCGGAAGTCTAATCTTGACTCCTGCAACCTGTCCTTTACGCCTTCTTCCCGGGTTAATGTAACTCACAGGTTTCTGGTCTTTCTTCTTCTCGAGCAAGAGAGCCTTCAGTTCCTCCTTCCCCTTGGATAAGCTCAGCATCATCTCCTGGAATTGAGCATTCTGAGCCTGGAGATCTTTGACAGTTTGTTCGAGAGCCATTTTTCTGTTTAGAAGGAAGACCGTGAGAATATTGATCTTTTAGGATACCTGTTATGCAATGTTATGTTATGCTATGCAATGTATGAAATGTTTTCAAGGACTCCTGGAATTTAACTTTGCGTAAACCACCAAAAAGAGGGGAATTTTTATTAATAATTTCCTTAATCAATGTTCATTACAAAAAGGAAATAATAAAAATACAATGAAAGCTCAAGTCTCCCAGGGACGGCTTCTTTTTGGGCGAAGATATGTATTGAGTCTTCGTTCCTCATTAAGCTGGCTGGTGAGCTCTAATACTTTCTTCCTTTCTGCAACGAACTGAGTCTCAAAAGTATCCCTTTCCTCTCTCAACTGGATCCAGGATCTCTTTAATTCTTCAACATCGGTAGGCATATCTGGATAAGGAATGATCTAAGGAGTACCTCCTTCAACTTCTGGTTCAACAATCAGCGGCCCGACTGCAAGGTATGGCATGACAAGTTCACGAGCTCTGGCGCGTACCCATCTGAGATAAGGTTCCATAGGAATAGAGTTTTTCTGTCCTAAAGTGCTTCTTTTCACCATGCCCCAGGCTCGTACAAATCTTTGACGGAGACCTTGGGAATCGTTGTCATAGTCAAACACAGTGCCCTGGATAATTATTTCATGTGGACCATCTCTTCGAGCATAACCAAACTGACGTAGGGCTAAAGCAGGATTATAAGTAATACCTCCCCTCATCCCCAGGAGTGGTACGTTAGAGAATTCTCCACAACGGTCAATGAGGATAACATTTCCTTCGAGATGAGGATACCAACGGATATCTGAATGGGAGAGTGACATTATCCTTTGAGACCATTTCAGATTTTGCTCATTCTTCAAGACTGATTGAGGAAGGTGAGAAATAAACCACCTAGACAATAACGGTATGCAGCACATGAGAGTCCCTTGCCTTTTCATAGTACGGGTGTGAAGGGAATGAAAAATGTCTCCAAGCAAGGTAGGCACAGGGTTATGAGTGAGAAATATCTTAATAGCATTCATATCTACGAATTGGTCTGGATTAGGAAATAACACCAAACCATAGATTAGTAATGCTAGAATGTCTTCGAAAGCATGAACATTCATAACCTTTAAGAATTCTCGGGCCTTATTTATCAGAAACTTGGCGAGTAAACCCTTAACTCCACTTCTTGTTACCCAATTGGTTTCAATATCGGACTTTGTCATGTGTAAAGCCGCGGCAACTTCTTCAGACTTCAGAATCTTTTCTAAACCACTGAAAGGTGTTTGATCAAGGATAGGTATCCCAAGCATCCTGGAGAATTCTTCTAATGTGGGTACCAACTGATAATCTGGGAATGTGAAGCAATGATGTTTAGGATCGAAGAACTGGAATAGAACCCTCATCATATCCTCTTTGAAACCAGTGGTAACCAAATTGAGGAGAGAACCATGTTTCTTGATGAACTGAGCCTGATCGGGAAGTTCTGACACTAAATCCTTTAGTTGAGGAGAGATTGCTACAAAATTGATCCGAATGGTCTTTCTGGAAGCCATAGCCCTGTTTCAGAGCAAAGTTAAATCCCTAAGTCCTTGAAATGGTTAGTACAATGCCATGATGTTATGATGTTATGATGTTATGATGTTAAGTAAACAACAAGCACAAACAAGTCACATAACAATCATTCCTAGGTTTTAAGGCTTGCATGAGTTCCATAGGTAAGTACCCTCCCCACTGAAGTTTGGTTGGTTCAACCTGTCCTAGAATAGTAACCGGGTTCTAGAAGGATCTCAAATCATTGACCTTTCCTTAAGTCCACTTTAGTGCAACACCAAGTGGTTGACCAAAGCTTCCCCAAAGTCCAATCTCAAAGAGTGTAGTATCGAGTCTCAACCAACCCCAGTCGGAACCGAAGTCAGTTATCTCACTACTTTCTAATGGCTAGGATGAGTCAATTAGGGTTCTAAAGGTCTGGTTAATGCTTTGATGACACCACGCGGAAGCCAAATTTTTCCTCAAGTAAACATGAGGAATATCAGGACATCCAAAGTGTCACATTAACCGTAGCCATCATTTTGACCATTCCAGTATACACCGGATAGTCGCGATGATCTTTTGCTACTTACCTAAGGTACACTAGATCCGGGTGTAGGATCTTTCACTCAAGCATAAAATACCCAAGCAATCCCTTAAAAGTAAATCAGACAATTTGAATAAGTGATCTTGTTTTTAAGGTAACCTCTCTTTTTAAGGATCCCCAGCAGAGTCGCCAGTTCTGTCATACGGTGAACTGACTTTGATGTGTTTTTGCTTTGGAAAGCAAATGTCGCGGATAGCAAGAGTCGCCACCGACTTTTCTTTTATCCAATAAGGAAAGGTGGAAAAGAACAGGAAAGACCTTAATTAGATTTTGGGTTCGGGAGGTACATTATACAAAGGGAAGGTGTTAGCACCCTTTGTATCCATGGTTATCCATGGGCTCTTAATTGCTTGATCACTTATGTTTGTCTGAAAAAAAGTGTTTGTGAATTGCTAAAAAAATGTTTTGAAAAGAGAGTTTAACTTTGTAATGATTCTTGTGCGAATGTATACAAAGTATTTATCTCGTTTAATTTTGAAAGCGGTTTAGAAAAATATAACTTGGCAATGATTCTAGTGCGAATGTATACCAAGTGGTGATTTTCTAGTATTTGCAAAGTGTGATGTATGAAAAATGTTTTAGGTTGTGAGTCAGCAATTAAGAGTTATACTCACCCAAGGTCTTTATGGGCATTTCCTATCCTTATGAGGGTAAAACTGTCCTTACTATTGAGAAGTAAGTAGTCTTATCCCTTTGGATGTAAAGGGACATCGTAGGGTCGTCGATTGGTCATTAAAGGCGACATTTGTAAGGATACCTTAGCATTCGAAGGGACAATCATCATTTAACCGTAGGCTACAACGAAGGGTCATCGAGGGGCAAAATCATATATTCGCAGGCAATATCCGAGGGACTATGATTTATTTTATAGGGACATGATGATTTAACCGAAGGGTCTTTGCTAGGTGTATCCCCACATTCGCGGGACATGACCATAATACCGTAATATCGTAAGGCAAAAAAGAGAGGTCCAAGATCACATATTCAAAGGCAATATTTTACAATCGATTAGGTAGTTGTAATCAATTAGGTAATTAGGTCCATATTAATTAAGTAATTAGGAGGAATCTCCACATTAAAAACAATTAAGTAAATAGGATGAATCTCCACATTAAAATCAATTAAGTAAATAGGATGAATCTCCACAAGGGTATCCCACAAATAAAGTGGGATACCTAGCAAGCTACCCTCTTCGGGAGTATGTGAGTCCTTACAATATTCAGCAAACAGGTCAGAATACCAAATGGGGGTGCAATCGAGGATTACACCGCAAAAGAAACACAGCAGTAGGAATGTCAGGCAAAATAACGCATGATTAAAATAGAACAGATCAGATAAGCATAGAACAGAACAGCCAAAATATTAGCGACTGTCACGTTCGCCTCTGCCTCGCCTAGCGAAGGCTTAGTGAATACTCGCTACATGCTCGCTTAGCGATGTGCTAGCGAGCGGCTGCGGGTTTTGAATTTCAGAACAGTACGATCTCAGCATGCTGCACGCCCTATGGCATTCAATTACAGAAATAACATGGTCAAACATTCAGGATATTCAGGCACATTTAAACTCACATGCAAACTCTAATTACATATCCAGAAATTCAATCATGATGCATTATGTATTTAGAGATTACAGATTGGAAGCATAAAACAGTAGTGATGCGCAAACCTGTTTGCAATTGAATTGTAACGTTGAATTGGCAGATCATCTTTGGTATCGGATTGAGTAGGGCGGTGGTAACCTTTGTGCAGATGAGTTGCCTTCAGGGTTTCCTTTAGGGTTGCTCTGAATTCTCTCGGTTAGCCTCCAGGGTTTGATTGCGAGGGTTCCCGTTCGTCTCCTTCTGTTCTCCTTCTTTCTGACTGAAATGTTGGTATTTATAATGGTTTGTTGTGACCTAATGGGCTCAGAACGAAGCCCAGAATTTTCTGGTATTCGCAAGCTTCGCTAGGCGAGTATTGTAGCGAAAGGTTCGCTAGGCGAAGGAGTTGCTCGCCTAGCGAGCATGCCAGTTTGGGCCATTTTCTGGATTTGGCCATCTGTGAGCTGGGTCTTGGTTCCTTTAAGGTCAATGCCTTGGAAAATAAGTTGGGGTGCCTTAAAAAATGTCTTGCAAAATTAACGGGTAAATTTTGGGGTATGACAGCTGCCCCTGTTCAATTTTCTTGAACCGAGAGAATTAGGATGGTATGTATGTCATTCGTGGTCTGGAGGTGGAAGATTATTGAACACTTAGAATGCCCCAAAATTTTCACTTGTTAATCAACAGTTTGTCTTGATGAAGATGGGCTTAAAGATGTCATCCAGGAAGTTTGATGATGAGAGCTTCAGAGTGCGTCGTACATTAGATGATATCTGAAGACATGGGTGTCATACCGGGTCATACGCTAGACCATATAGTGAGTCATCCATTAGGCTGTCGACTTCGCCGGGGAGTCAGAGTGTGTTATACGTTGCTGGGGATAAGGGATCAGAATGGATCATACGCTAGACCGTATCTGAATAGCAAAGTGAGTTGTTCATTAGGCGGATGACTTCGCCGGGGAGGAAAGATCAGAATGGATCGTACGCTAGATCGTATCTAAGTTGCGGAATGAGTCGTACGTTAGGCTGTATCTGACGAAGGTAGAATCATAATGGATTGTACGCTAGATCGTACCTGAGTTGAATATCCAAATGGGTCGTACGTTAGATCGTATCTGAGTTGCAGAATGAGCCGTACGTTAGACTGTATCTGAAGAAGAAAGTAGTTGTACGCTAGACTACACCTCAGAATGTACCGTACGCTGGGCAGCATCTGAGGATTTGAAGGTCCAACTGGGTCGTACATTAGACCGTATTGGAGTAGTTGAAGGTCAAAATGGATCGTACATTAGATCGTATCTGAGTTGAACGAGTCATATGTTGAGCTGAATCAGAATGAACCGTACGCTAGGCTATATCTGATAGTATTTGTATATGTTGTATTTGCAATGAACATCTGGGGTGGGCTTAAAGATGCCACCATTGGGCGGATATCAGAGTGCTTGCCAGAGTGAATGCTCATACGGATTGTATCTGAGAGATGTAGTTGAATCTTGAATGTAATTGATAAAGATGTACGTCTGGATGGACCTTTGTTTTGACTGTATCAGGAGGATAATTAACTGAAAAATAAAGTTAGCTCCATGCCATGTCATGATGCATGAGATGTTTTATGCTTATGAAAATAAATGCGAACAATGTATGCATGCGTATGTTGTGAAATGATGTAATGAATGAATTATGCGTCTGAAAAGTTTTTCCTGGCGACTCCCTGGGGAAAATGAATCCCCATCTTCTGGTTGGAGATGCTTGTATTGATGACCCTTTCTTGGCTGGGGATACTTGATTTCTGTCTGATGGTAGAGATATTCAACAGAGTCTGGCTGGGGGATGGAATTAGCAACTGGGTTCGTTGGAAAGCATGGTTAGACCTTCTCCTCGATCCTGAAGTCTTTTAGTAATTTCTATTTCCGTTTTATGCATGTATTTTGATAAACATCGATCATATTCAAATGCATATATCAATTCAAATTAAATCAATGGACGTTTATGCAAGCCAAACAGAAAAAGTAAAACAAAAGCATTTTTTTTGGAAACAAAATTGTATTGATTTTGAAAGAGGGCCTACAAACAGGCAATTTGTGTACAAAGAGACAGAAATCCTAGTAAGAGGAAATTGTCGAGAACATAAAGAAAAAGCTATGAAGGAAAAGTCCTATCGATTTTAATTCTGCTACTGTCATTATGTCTTCAAGCCTCTCATCTCCTACTGTCGGATGGAAGTGATTGGCTTGTACAGTCCCTTTGACTTGGGTGAAGCTGACCGAGAACGGGACATAGTCATACGCTTTTATCCCTAATTTTTGCCTGGACCGCCTTTTCAGGTTTTCAGTCCACCGGGATACCCTTTTTGCCCAAGCCGCCTTTTCAGGTTTTCGACTTGCCGGGTGTACGTTTTTATATGTTAATCCCTAATTTTTGCCCGAACCCTTTTGGTTCGCCGGGATGCCCTTACTTTTGCCTAGGTACGTCGACCTAGCGGGTCTCTTTTATGCGTAGTATTTTTTGACTATGTCTGCGTTCACGGGATGTGGGAAGTCTTCGCCATCCATCGTAGCAAGTATCATGGCTCCACCAGAGAATACCTTCTTAACTACAAATGGCCCTTCGTATGTGGGAGTCCATTTGCCTCTGGGATCACCTTGTGGTAGAATGATACACTTGATCACCAAGTCGCCAATTTGATACACCTGTCTTTTGACCTTTTTGTTGAATGCCTGGGTCATGCGCTTCTGATATATCTGCCCATGACAAACAGCCGCAAGTCTCTTTTCATCAATCAAATTTATCTGATCGAGTCGAGTCTGAATCCATTCATCCTCGTCTAAACCTGTCTCTTTCATGATTCTTAGAGAGGGAATCTGAACTTCCACCGGTAAGACGGCTTCCATTCCGTAGACTAAAGAGAAAGGAGTTGCCCCTGTCGAAGTGCGTACTGAAGTGCGATAACCATGAAGAGCAAATGGTAACATCTCATGCCAGTCTTTGTACGTTACTGTCATCTTTTGTATGATCTTCTTGATATTCTTATTAGCAGCCTCCACGACGCCGTTCATCTTTGGCCGGTACGGAGAAGAGTTATGGTGTTTTATCTTGAACTGCGTGCAGAGTTCAGTAATCATCTTGTTGTTCAAATTAGTGCCATTATCAGTGATAACTCTTTCAGGGACGCCATATCGACAAATAAGACTATTCTTGATGAACCGTGCCACCACATTCTTAGTGACAGAAGCAAATGAGGCTGCCTCTACCCACTTTGTAAAGTAATCAATAGCCACGAGGATGAAACGATGTCCATTAGAAGCAGTAGGTTTAATCTCCCCGATCATATCAATGCCCCACATTGCAAAGGGCCAAGGGGCTGTCAACACGTTTAATGGGGCAGGAGGCACATGTACTTTATCCGCATAGATCTGGCACTTGTGACAAGTTCTGGAGTGATTGTGGCAATCAGCTTCCATGGTAGACCAATAATACCCTGATCTCATAATCTTCTTGGCCATTGTATGTCCACTAGAGTGAGTCCCAAAAATACCGTCGTGCATGTCTTCCATAATCTTTTCTGCTTCCTTTTTATCCACACAATGGAGCAAAGTCGAATCATGATTACGTTTGTATAATATTCCATTACTCAAAAAGAATTTAGCGGAGAACTTCCTCAGGAATTTTCTGTCATTGATGGATGCCCCTTCAGGGTATTCCTGAGCTTCTAAATATCTTTTTACTTCGTGGAACCAAGGTTTCTCTTCTACTTCAGCAGCGTTAAGTTCATAACAATATGCTGGTTCATCTAGTCGTTCAATGGTGATCCTGGGAGCTTCATTGTCCCATCTGACTCTGAACATAGATGACATGGTGGCCAAGGCGTTTGCCAATTGATTCTCCTCTCGTGGAATATGTTCGAATGTAATCTCTTCAAAGTATGGGATTAATGTTAACACCCGCTCTCGATAAGGGATGAGATTCGGATGTTTAGTGTCCCATGCTCCTTTGATCTGACTGATTACCAAAGCTGAGTCTCCGTACACACTCAAAAACTTGATTCTCAGGTCTATAGCAGCTCTGAGTCCCAAAATACATGCTTCATACTCAGCCATATTATTGGTACAATCGAAACATAGTCTAGCAGTGAAAGGCGTATGACAACCCTTGGGGGAAACGATTACAACACCAACACCATTGCCCAATGCATTAGAAGATCCATCAAAAACCATAGTCCATCGGGATCCCGGTTCGGGTCCTTCATCCGGTCCAGGTTCTTCATAATCAGTAACAAGCATGACATCCTCATCTGAGAACTCAAAATTCATAGATTGGTAATCATCCACTGCTTGATGAGCCAAATGATCGGCCAGCACGCTTCCTTTGATTGCTTTCTGGGTAGTATACTGGATATCATACTCTGTTAAAATCATCTGCCATCTCGCTATTCTTCCGGAGAGGGCAGGTTTCTCAAATATGTATTTGATGGGATCCATCTTAGAAATCAACAAAGTGGTATGATTCAACATATACTGTCTTAGTCGGCGAGCAGTCCAGGCCAAAGCACAGCAAGTTCTCTCGAGCAGTGAGTATCTTGTTTCACAGTCAGGTTAAACATTTTTGCTAAGGTCGACATGGCATGTCTCTTTTCGACCATGAGCGGTCTTCAAGAATTTGATCAATGCCTTGGCATGAGATTCAGAAGATAACAACAAGGATAACATCGAGATTTTAGACGGGGTATGCCCCAGCTGTTCTACCACATCAAAATCACTCTTACGGATGATTTTCAGCATTTCCTCCACTTCCCGCTTGGCAACATCTTCAGCAGTAACTTCGACCGGTGTCTTTGACTGAGAAGGGTTGACTGGTTCCTTGCCTCGAGTTTCAGGGACGGGAGGTGAGATTTCTGGAGAGAAGATCCTTCCACTTCGAGTAACTTTACTAGTCCCGACAATGTCATTAGGATTAGCAGAATTACCAATTTGCTTTACGCCATGGATGTACACATCACCTCCATAATTCCATGGAATGGCTTTGCTTGAGGAATACGGTACTGGGCCAGGTGCAGTAATGATTAGGGGAGCTACCTTGGGCTCAGCAGTAATCTTCACAGGTACTCTGGTAGCGGTAATCTTCACTGGAACTTTGGACCTAGCAATCACAGATATTTCTTCGGTAGGGTTTTCCACCTTAGGAACCTTTTCGAAGAGAATTGTGCGATCGTTCATCAGCCGTTGAATACCATTTCTCAACTTCAAGCAATCATTAGGTTGGAGTATACAGAGATCGCAATTTTCAGCACAACCTGGAAATAAACCAGCTTGCAATAAATTCTTCTTGATGATCAGGAGAGGAGATGTTAAATCAGCTACATTAGAAATGTGAGAATTGTCATCCACAGCATTAACAGTCTTGTCATGGTTAGGCATAGGTGCAGTGATGACATTAGGGGTCCCTGGAGGATCAAATTCAACTTCACCAGCGTCGATCATATCCTGAATCTTATTCTTCAACGACCAACAATCGTTTGTATCATGCTCAGGGCTATCAGAGTGATATGCACACCTGGCATTGGGATTATAACGAGAAGAAGTAGTGTTGGGATTCGTAGGAGGATCTCTGAGGGTAATCAAATTTGCTTTTAGCATACCCTGCAGTGCCTGTGCTAAAGTCATATTGATCTTGGTAAACTGCCTTCTTGGCCTGTCTTGTCTGTGCTGGAAGTTTTGAGATGGCGGTGCTGCAATCGTAACTGCTCCAATGGTATGGTCACGATTTTTCTTGTTACGACTCTTTTGACCGTACACATCATTTGATTCGTTCCTCCCCTGGTAGGACCTTTTGGTGCTTGCAGAGGTAGTCGCCTGTATCTTTCCACTTCGAATGCCGCTTTCAACATGTTCACCTGTCAATATAAGTTCAGTGAAACCCGATGAAGAACTTCCCAGTAGATGGCTGTAGAACGGGCCAGTCAATGTACTCATGAACATGTCCACTAATTCTCGATCAGTCATAGGGGGTTTGACTCTGCCAGCCAAATCTCTCCATTTTTGAGCATACTCTTTGAAGCTTTCTTTAGATCCCATAGTCATATTCTGCAACTGTAGCCGAGTAGGCGCCAATTCAGAATTATACTGGTAGTGTTTGTAGAAAGTTGTCGCTAAATCGGTCCAGGTGCGGATGTTAGAGCTTTCGAGCTGATAATACCCTTCCAACTGTGTGCCAGATAGACTCTCTTGGAAGAAATGGATCCATAGCTTCCTATCAGTGGTATACGGCTGAATCTTTCTCACATAAGCTCTCAGATGCATCTGAGGACAAGACGCACCATCGTACTTAGTGAAAGTGGGGGTCTTGAATTTGCGAGGAATGACCACATCAGAGACCAGTCCCAAGCTTTCGAAATCCAGACCGGGCGCCTTCTGACCCTCCATAGCTAGCATACGTTCTTCCAGCAACTTGTACTTGCCATCTCTTGGAGAGTACTGTTCATTCTCATAATCTTCATCGTCGTCCTCAGAGTTGAAGAGATCAACATCCTCCTCTCCTGAATCATTTTCTGTCTCCTCTTCTTGATCCTTCGGAAGCCTAATCTTGACTCCTGCAACCTGTCCTTTACGCCTTCTTCCCGGGTTAATGTAACTCACAGGTTTCTGGTCTTTCTTCTTCTCGAGCAAGAGAGCCTTCAGTTCCTCCTTCCCCTTGGATAAGCTCAGCATCATCTCCTGGAATTGAGCATTCTGAGCCTGGAGATCTTTGACAGTTTGTTCGAGAGCCATTTTTCTGTTTAGAAGGAAGACCGTGAGAATATTGATCTTTTAGGATACCTGTTATGCAATGTTATGTTATGCTATGCAATGTATGAAATGTTTTCAAGGACTCCTGGAATTTAACTTTGCGTAAACCACCAAAAAGAGGGGAATTTTTATTAATAATTTCCTTAATCAATGTTCATTACAAAAAGGAAATAATAAAAATACAATGAAAGCTCAAGTCTCCCAGGGACGGCTTCTTTTTGGGCGAAGATATGTATTGAGTCTTCGTTCCTCATTAAGCTGGCTGGTGAGCTCTAATACTTTCTTCCTTTCTGCAACGAACTGAGTCTCAAAAGTATCCCTTTCCTCTCTCAACTGGATCCAGGATCTCTTTAATTCTTCAACATCGGTAGGCATATCTGGATAAGGAATGATCTAAGGAGTACCTCCTTCAACTTCTGGTTCAACAATCAGCGGCCCGACTGCAAGGTATGGCATGACAAGTTCACGAGCTCTGGCGCGTACCCATCTGAGATAAGGTTCCATAGGAATAGAGTTTTTCTGTCCTAAAGTGCTTCTTTTCACCATGCCCCAGGCTCGTACAAATCTTTGACGGAGACCTTGGGAATCGTTGTCATAGTCAAACACAGTGCCCTGGATAATTATTTCATGTGGACCATCTCTTCGAGCATAACCAAACTGACGTAGGGCTAAAGCAGGATTATAAGTAATACCTCCCCTCATCCCCAGGAGTGGTACGTTAGAGAATTCTCCACAACGGTCAATGAGGATAACATTTCCTTCGAGATGAGGATACCAACGGATATCTGAATGGGAGAGTGACATTATCCTTTGAGACCATTTCAGATTTTGCTCATTCTTCAAGACTGATTGAGGAAGGTGAGAAATAAACCACCTAGACAATAACGGTATGCAGCACATGAGAGTCCCTTGCCTTTTCATAGTACGGGTGTGAAGGGAATGAAAAATGTCTCCAAGCAAGGTAGGCACAGGGTTATGAGTGAGAAATATCTTAATAGCATTCATATCTACGAATTGGTCTGGATTAGGAAATAACACCAAACCATAGATTAGTAATGCTAGAATGTCTTCGAAAGCATGAACATTCATAACCTTTAAGAATTCTCGGGCCTTATTTATCAGAAACTTGGCGAGTAAACCCTTAACTCCACTTCTTGTTACCCAATTGGTTTCAATATCGGACTTTGTCATGTGTAAAGCCGCGGCAACTTCTTCAGACTTCAGAATCTTTTCTAAACCACTGAAAGGTGTTTGATCAAGGATAGGTATCCCAAGCATCCTGGAGAATTCTTCTAATGTGGGTACCAACTGATAATCTGGGAATGTGAAGCAATGATGTTTAGGATCGAAGAACTGGAATAGAACCCTCATCATATCCTCTTTGAAACCAGTGGTAACCAAATTGAGGAGAGAACCATGTTTCTTGATGAACTGAGCCTGATCGGGAAGTTCTGACACTAAATCCTTTAGTTGAGGAGAGATTGCTACAAAATTGATCCGAATGGTCTTTCTGGAAGCCATAGCCCTGTTTCAGAGCAAAGTTAAATCCCTAAGTCCTTGAAATGGTTAGTACAATGCCATGATGTTATGATGTTATGATGTTATGATGTTAAGTAAACAACAAGCACAAACAAGTCACATAACAATCATTCCTAGGTTTTAAGGCTTGCATGAGTTCCATAGGTAAGTACCCTCCCCACTGAAGTTTGGTTGGTTCAACCTGTCCTAGAATAGTAACCGGGTTCTAGAAGGATCTCAAATCATTGACCTTTCCTTAAGTCCACTTTAGTGCAACACCAAGTGGTTGACCAAAGCTTCCCCAAAGTCCAATCTCAAAGAGTGTAGTATCGAGTCTCAACCAACCCCAGTCGGAACCGAAGTCAGTTATCTCACTACTTTCTAATGGCTAGGATGAGTCAATTAGGGTTCTAAAGGTCTGGTTAATGCTTTGATGACACCACGCGGAAGCCAAATTTTTCCTCAAGTAAACATGAGGAATATCAGGACATCCAAAGTGTCACATTAACCGTAGCCATCATTTTGACCATTCCAGTATACACCGGATAGTCGCGATGATCTTTTGCTACTTACCTAAGGTACACTAGATCCGGGTGTAGGATCTTTCACTCAAGCATAAAATACCCAAGCAATCCCTTAAAAGTAAATCAGACAATTTGAATAAGTGATCTTGTTTTTAAGGTAACCTCTCTTTTTAAGGATCCCCAGCAGAGTCGCCAGTTCTGTCATACGGTGAACTGACTTTGATGTGTTTTTGCTTTGGAAAGCAAATGTCGCGGATAGCAAGAGTCGCCACCGACTTTTCTTTTATCCAATAAGGAAAGGTGGAAAAGAACAGGAAAGACCTTAATTAGATTTTGGGTTCGGGAGGTACATTATACAAAGGGAAGGTGTTAGCACCCTTTGTATCCATGGTTATCCATGGGCTCTTAATTGCTTGATCACTTATGTTTGTCTGAAAAAAAAGTGTTTGTGAATTGCTAAAAAAAATGTTTTGAAAAGAGAGTTTAACTTTGTAATGATTCTTGTGCGAATGTATACAAAGTATTTATCTCGTTTAATTTTGAAAGCGGTTTAGAAAAATATAACTTGGCAATGATTCTAGTGCGAATGTATACCAAGTGGTGATTTTCTAGTATTTGCAAAGTGTGATGTATGAAAAATGTTTTAGGTTGTGAGTCAGCAATTAAGAGTTATACTCACCCAAGGTCTTTATGGGCATTTCCTATCCTTATGAGGGTAAAACTGTCCTTACTATTGAGAAGTAAGTAGTCTTATCCCTTTGGATGTAAAGGGACATCGTAGGGTCGTCGATTGGTCATTAAAGGCGACATTTGTAAGGATACCTTAGCATTCGAAGGGACAATCATCATTTAACCGTAGGCTACAACGAAGGGTCATCGAGGGGCAAAATCATATATTCGCAGGCAATATCCGAGGGACTATGATTTATTTTATAGGGACATGATGATTTAACCGAAGGGTCTTTGCTAGGTGTATCCCCACATTCGCGGGACATGACCATAATACCGTAATATCGTAAGGCAAAAAAGAGAGGTCCAAGATCACATATTCAAAGGCAATATTTTACAATCGATTAGGTAGTTGTAATCAATTAGGTAATTAGGTCCATATTAATTAAGTAATTAGGAGGAATCTCCACATTAAAAACAATTAAGTAAATAGGATGAATCTCCACATTAAAATCAATTAAGTAAATAGGATGAATCTCCACAAGGGTATCCCACAAATAAAGTGGGATACCTAGCAAGCTACCCTCTTCGGGAGTATGTGAGTCCTTACAATATTCAGCAAACAGGTCAGAATACCAAATGGGGGTGCAATCGAGGATTACACCGCAAAAGAAACACAGCAGTAGGAATGTCAGGCAAAATAACGCATGATTAAAATAGAACAGATCAGATAAGCATAGAACAGAACAGCCAAAATATTAGCGACTGTCACGTTCGCCTCTGCCTCGCCTAGCGAAGGCTTAGTGAATACTCGCTACATGCTCGCTTAGCGATGTGCTAGCGAGCGGCTGCGGGTTTTGAATTTCAGAACAGTACGATCTCAGCATGCTGCACGCCCTATGGCATTCAATTACAGAAATAACATGGTCAAACATTCAGGATATTCAGGCACATTTAAACTCACATGCAAACTCTAATTACATATCCAGAAATTCAATCATGATGCATTATGTATTTAGAGATTACAGATTGGAAGCATAAAACAGTAGTGATGCGCAAACCTGTTTGCAATTGAATTGTAACGTTGAATTGGCAGATCATCTTTGGTATCGGATTGAGTAGGGCGGTGGTAACCTTTGTGCAGATGAGTTGCCTTCAGGGTTTCCTTTAGGGTTGCTCTGAATTCTCTCGGTTAGCCTCCAGGGTTTGATTGCGAGGGTTCCCGTTCGTCTCCTTCTGTTCTCCTTCTTTCTGACTGAAATGTTGGTATTTATAATGGTTTGTTGTGACCTAATGGGCTCAGAACGAAGCCCAGAATTTTCTGGTATTCGCAAGCTTCGCTAGGCGAGTATTGTAGCGAAAGGTTCGCTAGGCGAAGGAGTTGCTCGCCTAGCGAGCATGCCAGTTTGGGCCATTTTCTGGATTTGGCCATCTGTGAGCTGGGTCTTGGTTCCTTTAAGGTCAATGCCTTGGAAAATAAGTTGGGGTGCCTTAAAAAATGTCTTGCAAAATTAACGGGTAAATTTTGGGGTATGACAGCTGCCCCTGTTCAATTTTCTTGAACCGAGAGAATTAGGATGGTATGTATGTCATTCGTGGTCTGGAGGTGGAAGATTATTGAACACTTAGAATGCCCCAAAATTTTCACTTGTTAATCAACAGTTTGTCTTGATGAAGATGGGCTTAAAGATGTCATCCAGGAAGTTTGATGATGAGAGCTTCAGAGTGCGTCGTACATTAGATGATATCTGAAGACATGGGTGTCATACCGGGTCATACGCTAGACCATATAGTGAGTCATCCATTAGGCTGTCGACTTCGCCGGGGAGTCAGAGTGTGTTATACGTTGCTGGGGATAAGGGATCAGAATGGATCATACGCTAGACCGTATCTGAATAGCAAAGTGAGTTGTTCATTAGGCGGATGACTTCGCCGGGGAGGAAAGATCAGAATGGATCGTACGCTAGATCGTATCTAAGTTGCGGAATGAGTCGTACGTTAGGCTGTATCTGACGAAGGTAGAATCATAATGGATTGTACGCTAGATCGTACCTGAGTTGAATATCCAAATGGGTCGTACGTTAGATCGTATCTGAGTTGCAGAATGAGCCGTACGTTAGACTGTATCTGAAGAAGAAAGTAGTTGTACGCTAGACTACACCTCAGAATGTACCGTACGCTGGGCAGCATCTGAGGATTTGAAGGTCCAACTGGGTCGTACATTAGACCGTATTGGAGTAGTTGAAGGTCAAAATGGATCGTACATTAGATCGTATCTGAGTTGAACGAGTCATATGTTGAGCTGAATCAGAATGAACCGTACGCTAGGCTATATCTGATAGTATTTGTATATGTTGTATTTGCAATGAACATCTGGGGTGGGCTTAAAGATGCCACCATTGGGCGGATATCAGAGTGCTTGCCAGAGTGAATGCTCATACGGATTGTATCTGAGAGATGTAGTTGAATCTTGAATGTAATTGATAAAGATGTCCGTCTGGATGGACCTTTGTTTTGACTGTATCAGGAGGATAATTAACTGAAAAATAAAGTTAGCTCCATGCCATGTCATGATGCATGAGATGTTTTATGCTTATGAAAATAAATGCGAACAATGTATGCATGCGTATGTTGTGAAATGATGTAATGAATGAATTATGCGTCTGAAAAGTTTTTCCTGGCGACTCCCTGGGGAAAATGAATCCCCATCTTCTGGTTGGAGATGCTTGTATTGATGACCCTTTCTTGGCTGGGGATACTTGATTTCTGTCTGATGGTAGAGATATTCAACAGAGTCTGGCTGGGGGATGGAATTAGCAACTGGGTTCGTTGGAAAGCATGGTTAGACCTTCTCCTCGATCCTGAAGTCTTTTAGTAATTTCTATTTCCGTTTTATGCATGTATTTTGATAAACATCGATCATATTCAAATGCATATATCAATTCAAATTAAATCAATGGACGTTTATGCAAGCCAAACAGAAAAAGTAAAACAAAAGCATTTTTTTTGGAAACAAAATTGTATTGATTTTGAAAGAGGGCCTACAAACAGGCAATTTGTGTACAAAGAGACAGAAATCCTAGTAAGAGGAAATTGTCGAGAACATAAAGAAAAAGCTATGAAGGAAAAGTCCTATCGATTTTAATTCTGCTACTGTCATTATGTCTTCAAGCCTCTCATCTCCTACTGTCGGATGGAAGTGATTGGCTTGTACAGTCCCTTTGACTTGGGTGAAGCTGACCGAGAACGGGACATAGTCATACGCTTTTATCCCTAATTTTTGCCTGGACCGCCTTTTCAGGTTTTCAGTCCACCGGGATACCCTTTTTGCCCAAGCCGCCTTTTCAGGTTTTCGACTTGCCGGGTGTACGTTTTTATATGTTAATCCCTAATTTTTGCCCGAACCCTTTTGGTTCGCCGGGATGCCCTTACTTTTGCCTAGGTACGTCGACCTAGCGGGTCTCTTTTATGCGTAGTATTTTTTGACTATGTCTGCGTTCACGGGATGTGGGAAGTCTTCGCCATCCATCGTAGCAAGTATCATGGCTCCACCAGAGAATACCTTCTTAACTACAAATGGCCCTTCGTATGTGGGAGTCCATTTGCCTCTGGGATCACCTTGTGGTAGAATGATACACTTGATCACCAAGTCGCCAATTTGATACACCTGTCTTTTGACCTTTTTGTTAAATGCCTGGGTCATGCGCTTCTGATATATCTGCCCATGACAAACAGCCGCAAGTCTCTTTTCATCAATCAAATTTATCTGATCGAGTCGAGTCTGAATCCATTCATCCTCGTCTAAACCTGTCTCTTTCATGATTCTTAGAGAGGGAATCTGAACTTCCACCGGTAAGACGGCTTCCATTCCGTAGACTAAAGAGAAAGGAGTTGCCCCTGTCGAAGTGCGTACTGAAGTGCGATAACCATGAAGAGCAAATGGTAACATCTCATGCCAGTCTTTGTACGTTACTGTCATCTTTTGTATGATCTTCTTGATATTCTTATTAGCAGCCTCCACGACGCCGTTCATCTTTGGCCGGTACGGAGAAGAGTTATGGTGTTTTATCTTGAACTGCGTGCAGAGTTCAGTAATCATCTTGTTGTTCAAATTAGTGCCATTATCAGTGATAACTCTTTCAGGGACGCCATATCGACAAATAAGACTATTCTTGATGAACCGTGCCACCACATTCTTAGTGACAGAAGCAAATGAGGCTGCCTCTACCCACTTTGTAAAGTAATCAATAGCCACGAGGATGAAACGATGTCCATTAGAAGCAGTAGGTTTAATCTCCCCGATCATATCAATGCCCCACATTGCAAAGGGCCAAGGGGCTGTCAACACGTTTAATGGGGCAGGAGGCACATGTACTTTATCCGCATAGATCTGGCACTTGTGACAAGTTCTGGAGTGATTGTGGCAATCAGCTTCCATGGTAGACCAATAATACCCTGATCTCAGAATCTTCTTGGCCATTGTATGTCCACTAGAGTGAGTCCCAAAAATACCGTCGTGCATGTCTTCCATAATCTTTTCTGCTTCCTTTTTATCCACACAATGGAGCAAAGTCGAATCATGATTACGTTTGTATAATATTCCATTACTCAAAAAGAATTTAGCGGAGAACTTCCTCAGGAATTTTCTGTCATTGATGGATGCCCCTTCAGGGTATTCCTGAGCTTCTAAATATCTTTTTACTTCGTGGAACCAAGGTTTCTCTTCTACTTCAGCAGCGTTAAGTTCATAACAATATGCTGGTTCATCTAGTCGTTCAATGGTGATCCTGGGAGCTTCATTGTCCCATCTGACTCTGAACATAGATGACATGGTGGCCAAGGCGTCTGCCAATTGATTCTCCTCTCGTGGAATATGTTCGAATGTAATCTCTTCAAAGTATGGGATTAATGTTAACACCCGCTCTCGATAAGGGATGAGATTCGGATGTTTAGTGTCCCATGCTCCTTTGATCTGACTGATTACCAAAGCTGAGTCTCCGTACACACTCAAAAACTTGATTCTCAGGTCTATAGCAGCTCTGAGTCCCAAAATACATGCTTCATACTCAGCCATATTATTGGTACAATCGAAACATAGTCTAGCAGTGAAAGGCGTATGACAACCCTTGGGGGAAACGATTACAACACCAACACCATTGCCCAATGCATTAGAAGATCCATCAAAAACCATAGTCCATCGGGATCCCGGTTCGGGTCCTTCATCCGGTCCAGGTTCTTCATAATCAGTAACAAGCATGACATCCTCATCTGAGAACTCAAAATTCATAGATTGGTAATCATCCACTGCTTGATGAGCCAAATGATCGGCCAGCACGCTTCCTTTGATTGCTTTCTGGGTAGTATACTGGATATCATACTCTGTTAAAATCATCTGCCATCTCGCTATTCTTCCGGAGAGGGCAGGTTTCTCAAATATGTATTTGATGGGATCCATCTTAGAAATCAACAAAGTGGTATGATTCAACATATACTGTCTTAGTCGGCGAGCAGTCCAGGCCAAAGCACAGCAAGTTCTCTCGAGCAGTGAGTATCTTGTTTCACAGTCGGTAAACTTTTTGCTAAGGTAGTATATGGCATGCTCTTTTCGACCAGACTCGTCATGTTGCCCCAACACGCACCCCATTGAATTTTCTAACACGGTTAAATACATGATTAGAGGTCTTCCTTCAACTGGTGGTATCAGGATCGGAGGTTCCTGAAGATACTTCTTGATTTTGTCAAAAGCTTCTTGAATTCGTCATTCCATATCATCTCTTGATTTTTCCTCAGTAGTTTGAAGATGGGTTTGCAGGTAGCAGTTAAATGGGAGATAAACCGGGCGATGTAATTCAAACGTCCCAAGAAACCTCTGACTTCCTTATCTGTACCTGGGCACTGGCATTTCTTGAATAGCTCTCGCCTTAGCCGGGTCGACCTCAATTCCTTTACCACTGACGATAAATCCCAAGAGTTTACCGGATCTTACTCCAAAGGTGCATTTGTTTGGGTTCAATCTCAGCTTGTATTTCTTCAACCTCTCAAACAATTTGTACAAATGATCGAGATGTTCTTCTTCAGTATGAGATCTGGCTATCATGTCATCCACATATACTTCTATTTCATGATGAATCATATCATGGAACAAAACCACCATAGCACGCTGGTACGTTGCCCCAGCGTTCTTTAAACCGAAAGGCATTACTTTGTAACAGAAAGTGCCCCATTGCGTCACAAACGTAGTTTTCTCCATGTCTTCAGGTGCCATCTTGATCTGGTTATAACCCGAGAATCCATCCATGAAGGAGAATACTTTGCGTTGAGCGGTATTGTCTACCAGAACATCAATGTGCGGGAGTGGAAAGTCATCTTTGGGACTCGCTTTATTCAGATCTCTGTAATCGACGCACATTCGCACCTTACCATCCTTCTTCGGTACCGGTACCACATTAGCAACCCATTGAGGATAAGAAGTAACGGCTAGGAAACTGGCGTTAAATTGTTTTATAACTTCGGCTTTGATTTTCTCGGACATCTCAGGACGCATGCGACGAACCTTTTGCTTAACAGGATGACAATCTTCCTTCATTGGCAAACGATGCACTACTATATCAGTATCCAGTCCTGGCATGTCTTCATAAGACCAAGCAAAAATCTCCATATAGTCGTGTAACATCTGAATCAATCTTTCCTTGACACTGTCTCCCAAGCCTGCTCCTATTTTGACTTCTTTCTTGTCCACTTTAGTACCCAAGTTTACCATTTCAATTGACTCTTCATGCGGCTGTATAGTCTTCTCTTCTTGCAGTACCAGTCTGGCAAGTTCTCCAGGTACTTCACAATCTTCCTCACTTCCATCCTCGGCTTGGTAGATCGGATTTCCAAAGTCATAATGAACAGTAGTAGAACTATTATCAACAGGATCCAGAGTAGGTATGGATCTGCAATTCGTTACGTGAGTGTGTGTAAGAGAACATAGCCTTTTTTGGAAGATGACAGGAAAGATAAAGAGCGCAATATTTGAATGCAAAAAGTCCATTGATTTATTGAATGTGAATATGCTTATGAAAATGACAAAACCCTTAACAAATTAGCTATTGTGCCCCGGGCATAGGCACAATGCTTTAAGAAGTTCAATTGTAAAAACTAAAAAAAAATTGCAACACTAAAATAGACAATAACAATTACTCCTGACTAAAGGAAATCGGGATAGTGTCTTCAGCCTTCCAATTATTGAGTTCGTCACCAATTGTTGGGAAAATCCAGCTATCCAGGTCGCAATCGCTATCAGCATCTTCTACAGCATTAATCTGATCTTTGACCATCCTTTCAGAGTTAAATCCCAGACCAGACTTGTCAGACTTGTATGGTACGTTGATCAGTTGACCCCAACCAGTACGGCCACCATTTTCAACCACGGCTTGAGCGTCCTTCAGAGAAATCATGGCAGGAGGAGCACGAATAACCTTGGGCACAAGGGGAGTTGGCTTAAGGACAGGACTGGGCGGGTGAACCATTTCAAATGACTGAGTGGGAGTCTCAAAGAATTCGCCGTCCATCTCGACGTATCTGAAGGCCTGCACACTACTGACAATATACTCTTCTTCTCCACACATAGTGACAATCTTACCCTCTATTGGGTACTTCAGCTTTTGATGGAGAGATGAAGCTACGGCACTTGCCCCATGAATCCAAGGGCGTCCCAGCAAGCATGAATAGGCAGGACGGATGTTCATCACGTGAAAGGTAGTGTTGAAGACTTGAGGTCCTATCTTGATAGGGAGAACCACTTCACCATGGACAACACTTTTTGCACCGTCGTACGCACGCACCACAGTATCACTAGGTTTCAATTCGATGCTCTTACAGTCAAGCTTATCGAGTACAGCTTTCGGTAGCACATTCAAAGAAGAGCCATTATCGATCAACACATGAGCCAAAGTGATCCCCTTACACTCAATGGAGATGTGCAGAGCTTTGTTATGATTCTTTCCTGCTAGTGTCAGATCAACATCGGAAAAGCCTAGGCCATTGTCAACAGTCAGGTTAGCAACATAGTTTTCGAACTGATCGACAGATGTCTCCTGAGGTACATGAGCGGTCTTCAAGAATTTGATCAATGCCTTGGCATGAGATTCAGAAGATAACAACAAGGATAACATCGAGATTTTAGACGGGGTATGCCCCAGCTGTTCTACCACATCAAAATCACTCTTACGGATGATTTTCAGCATTTCCTCCACTTCCCGCTTGGCAACATCTTCAGCAGTAACTTCGACCGGTGTCTTTGACTGAGAAGGGTTGACTGGTTCCTTGCCTCGAGTTTCAGGGACGGGAGGTGAGATTTCTGGAGAGAAGATCCTTCCACTTCGAGTAACTTTACTAGTCCCGACAATGTCATTAGGATTAGCAGAATTACCAATTTGCTTTACGCCATGGATGTACACATCACCTCCATAATTCCATGGAATGGCTTTGCTTGAGGAATACGGTACTGGGCCAGGTGCAGTAATGATTAGGGGAGCTACCTTGGGCTCAGCAGTAATCTTCACAGGTACTCTGGTAGCGGTAATCTTCACTGGAACTTTGGACCTAGCAATCACAGATATTTCTTCGGTAGGGTTTTCCACCTTAGGAACCTTTTCGAAGAGAATTGTGCGATCGTTCATCAGCCGTTGAATACCATTTCTCAACTTCAAGCAATCATTAGGTTGGAGTATACAGAGATCGCAATTTTCAGCACAACCTGGAAATAAACCAGCTTGCAATAAATTCTTCTTGATGATCAGGAGAGGAGATGTTAAATCAGCTACATTAGAAATGTGAGAATTGTCATCCACAGCATTAACAGTCTTGTCATGGTTAGGCATAGGTGCAGTGATGACATTAGGGGTCCCTGGAGGATCAAATTCAACTTCACCAGCGTCGATCATATCCTGAATCTTATTCTTCAACGACCAACAATCGTTTGTATCATGCTCAGGGCTATCAGAGTGATATGCACACCTGGCATTGGGATTATAACGAGAAGAAGTAGTGTTGGGATTCGTAGGAGGATCTCTGAGGGTAATCAAATTTGCTTTTAGCATACCCTGCAGTGCCTGTGCTAAAGTCATATTGATCTTGGTAAACTGCCTTCTTGGCCTGTCTTGTCTGTGCTGGAAGTTTTGAGATGGCGGTGCTGCAATCGTAACTGCTCCAATGGTATGGTCACGATTTTTCTTGTTACGACTCTTTTGACCGTACACATCATTTGATTCGTTCCTCCCCTGGTAGGACCTTTTGGTGCTTGCAGAGGTAGTCGCCTGTATCTTTCCACTTCGAATGCCGCTTTCAACATGTTCACCTGTCAATATAAGTTCAGTGAAACCCGATGAAGAACTTCCCAGTAGATGGCTGTAGAACGGGCCAGTCAATGTACTCATGAACATGTCCACTAATTCTCGATCAGTCATAGGGGGTTTGACTCTGCCAGCCAAATCTCTCCATTTTTGAGCATACTCTTTGAAGCTTTCTTTAGATCCCATAGTCATATTCTGCAACTGTAGCCGAGTAGGCGCCAATTCAGAATTATACTGGTAGTGTTTGTAGAAAGTTGTCGCTAAATCGGTCCAGGTGCGGATGTTAGAGCTTTCGAGCTGATAATACCCTTCCAACTGTGTGCCAGATAGACTCTCTTGGAAGAAATGGATCCATAGCTTCCTATCAGTGGTATACGGCTGAATCTTTCTCACATAAGCTCTCAGATGCATCTGAGGACAAGACGCACCATCGTACTTAGTGAAAGTGGGGGTCTTGAATTTGCGAGGAATGACCACATCAGAGACCAGTCCCAAGCTTTCGAAATCCAGACCGGGCGCCTTCTGACCCTCCATAGCTAGCATACGTTCTTCCAGCAACTTGTACTTGCCATCTCTTGGAGAGTACTGTTCATTCTCATAATCTTCATCGTCGTCCTCAGAGTTGAAGAGATCAACATCCTCCTCTCCTGAATCATTTTCTGTCTCCTCTTCTTGATCCTTCGGAAGCCTAATCTTGACTCCTGCAACCTGTCCTTTACGCCTTCTTCCCGGGTTAATGTAACTCACAGGTTTCTGGTCTTTCTTCTTCTCGAGCAAGAGAGCCTTCAGTTCCTCCTTCCCCTTGGATAAGCTCAGCATCATCTCCTGGAATTGAGCATTCTGAGCCTGGAGATCTTTGACAGTTTGTTCGAGAGCCATTTTTCTGTTTAGAAGGAAGACCGTGAGAATATTGATCTTTTAGGATACCTGTTATGCAATGTTATGTTATGCTATGCAATGTATGAAATGTTTTCAAGGACTCCTGGAATTTAACTTTGCGTAAACCACCAAAAAGAGGGGAATTTTTATTAATAATTTCCTTAATCAATGTTCATTACAAAAAGGAAATAATAAAAATACAATGAAAGCTCAAGTCTCCCAGGGACGGCTTCTTTTTGGGCGAAGATATGTATTGAGTCTTCGTTCCTCATTAAGCTGGCTGGTGAGCTCTAATACTTTCTTCCTTTCTGCAACGAACTGAGTCTCAAAAGTATCCCTTTCCTCTCTCAACTGGATCCAGGATCTCTTTAATTCTTCAACATCGGTAGGCATATCTGGATAAGGAATGATCTAAGGAGTACCTCCTTCAACTTCTGGTTCAACAATCAGCGGCCCGACTGCAAGGTATGGCATGACAAGTTCACGAGCTCTGGCGCGTACCCATCTGAGATAAGGTTCCATAGGAATAGAGTTTTTCTGTCCTAAAGTGCTTCTTTTCACCATGCCCCAGGCTCGTACAAATCTTTGACGGAGACCTTGGGAATCGTTGTCATAGTCAAACACAGTGCCCTGGATAATTATTTCATGTGGACCATCTCTTCGAGCATAACCAAACTGACGTAGGGCTAAAGCAGGATTATAAGTAATACCTCCCCTCATCCCCAGGAGTGGTACGTTAGAGAATTCTCCACAACGGTCAATGAGGATAACATTTCCTTCGAGATGAGGATACCAACGGATATCTGAATGGGAGAGTGACATTATCCTTTGAGACCATTTCAGATTTTGCTCATTCTTCAAGACTGATTGAGGAAGGTGAGAAATAAACCACCTAGACAATAACGGTATGCAGCACATGAGAGTCCCTTGCCTTTTCATAGTACGGGTGTGAAGGGAATGAAAAATGTCTCCAAGCAAGGTAGGCACAGGGTTATGAGTGAGAAATATCTTAATAGCATTCATATCTACGAATTGGTCTGGATTAGGAAATAACACCAAACCATAGATTAGTAATGCTAGAATGTCTTCGAAAGCATGAACATTCATAACCTTTAAGAATTCTCGGGCCTTATTTATCAGAAACTTGGCGAGTAAACCCTTAACTCCACTTCTTGTTACCCAATTGGTTTCAATATCGGACTTTGTCATGTGTAAAGCCGCGGCAACTTCTTCAGACTTCAGAATCTTTTCTAAACCACTGAAAGGTGTTTGATCAAGGATAGGTATCCCAAGCATCCTGGAGAATTCTTCTAATGTGGGTACCAACTGATAATCTGGGAATGTGAAGCAATGATGTTTAGGATCGAAGAACTGGAATAGAACCCTCATCATATCCTCTTTGAAACCAGTGGTAACCAAATTGAGGAGAGAACCATGTTTCTTGATGAACTGAGCCTGATCGGGAAGTTCTGACACTAAATCCTTTAGTTGAGGAGAGATTGCTACAAAATTGATCCGAATGGTCTTTCTGGAAGCCATAGCCCTGTTTCAGAGCAAAGTTAAATCCCTAAGTCCTTGAAATGGTTAGTACAATGCCATGATGTTATGATGTTATGATGTTATGATGTTAAGTAAACAACAAGCACAAACAAGTCACATAACAATCATTCCTAGGTTTTAAGGCTTGCATGAGTTCCATAGGTAAGTACCCTCCCCACTGAAGTTTGGTTGGTTCAACCTGTCCTAGAATAGTAACCGGGTTCTAGAAGGATCTCAAATCATTGACCTTTCCTTAAGTCCACTTTAGTGCAACACCAAGTGGTTGACCAAAGCTTCCCCAAAGTCCAATCTCAAAGAGTGTAGTATCGAGTCTCAACCAACCCCAGTCGGAACCGAAGTCAGTTATCTCACTACTTTCTAATGGCTAGGATGAGTCAATTAGGGTTCTAAAGGTCTGGTTAATGCTTTGATGACACCACGTGGAAGCCAAATTTTTCCTCAAGTAAACATGAGGAATATCAGGACATCCAAAGTGTCACATTAACCGTAGCCATCATTTTGACCATTCCAGTATACACCGGATAGTCGCGACGATCTTTTGCTACTTACCTAAGGTACACTAGATCCGGGTGTAGGATCTTTCACTCAAGCATAAAATACCCAAGCAATCCCTTAA
Source organism: Lathyrus oleraceus (assembly GCF_024323335.1). Lineage (NCBI taxonomy): Eukaryota > Viridiplantae > Streptophyta > Magnoliopsida > Fabales > Fabaceae > Lathyrus > Lathyrus oleraceus. Next base: position 499,993,086 of record NC_066583.1, read on the forward strand.
AAGTAAATCAGACAATTTGAATAAGTGATCTTGTTTTTAAGGTAACCTCTCTTTTTAAGGATCCCCAGCAGAGTCGCCAGTTCTGTCATACGGTGAACTGACTTTGATCTGTTTTTGCTTTGGAAAGCAAATGTCGCGGATAGCAAGAGTCGCCACCGACTTTTCTTTTATCCAATAAGGAAAGGTGGAAAAGAACAGGAAAGACCTTAATTAGATTTTGGGTTCGGGAGGTACATTATACAAAGGGAAGGTGTTAGCACCCTTTGTATCCATGGTTATCCATGGGCTCTTAATTGCTTGATCACTTATGTTTGTCTGAAAAAAAAGTGTTTGTGAATTGCTAAAAAAAAATGTTTTGAAAAGAGAGTTTAACTTTGTAATGATTCTTGTGCGAATGTATACAAAGTATTTATCTCGTTTAATTTTGAAAGCGGTTTAGAAAAATATAACTTGGCAATGATTCTAGTGCGAATGTATACCAAGTGGTGATTTTCTAGTATTTGCAAAGTGTGATGTATGAAAAATGTTTTAGGTTGTGAGTCAGCAATTAAGAGTTATACTCACCCAAGGTCTTTATGGGCATTTCCTATCCTTATGAGGGTAAAACTGTCCTTACTATTGAGAAGTAAGTAGTCTTATCCCTTTGGATGTAAAGGGACATCGTAGGGTCGTCGATTGGTCATTAAAGGCGACATTTGTAAGGATACCTTAGCATTCGAAGGGACAATCATCATTTAACCGTAGGCTACAACGAAGGGTCATCGAGGGGCAAAATCATATATTCGCAGGCAATATCCGAGGGACTATGATTTATTTTATAGGGACATGATGATTTAACCGAAGGGTCTTTGCTAGGTGTATCCCCACATTCGCGGGACATGACCATAATACCGTAATATCGTAAGGCAAAAAAGAGAGGTCCAAGATCACATATTCAAAGGCAATATTTTACAATCGATTAGGTAGTTGTAATCAATTAGGTAATTAGGTCCATATTAATTAAGTAATTAGGAGGAATCTCCACATTAAAAACAATTAAGTAAATAGGATGAATCTCCACATTAAAATCAATTAAGTAAATAGGATGAATCTCCACAAGGGTATCCCACAAATAAAGTGGGATACCTAGCAAGCTACCCTCTTCGGGAGTATGTGAGTCCTTACAATATTCAGCAAACAGGTCAGAATACCAAATGGGGGTGCAATCGAGGATTACACCGGAAAAGAAACACAGCAGTAGGAATGTCAGGCAAAATAATGCATGATTAAAATAGAACAAATCAGATAAACATAGAACAGAACAGCCAAAATATTAGCGACTGTCACGTTCGCCTCTGCCTCGCCTAGCGAAGGCTTAGCGAATACTCGCTACATGCTCGCTTAGCGATGTGCTAGCGAGCGGCTGCGGGTTTTGAATTTCAGAACAGTACGATCTCAGCATGCTGCATGCCCTATGGCATTCAATTACAGAAATAACATGGTCAAACATTCAGGATATTCAGGCACATTTAAACTCACATGCAAACTCTAATTACATATCCAGAAATTCAATCATGATGCATTATGTATTTAGAGATTACAGATTGGAAGCATAAAACAGTAGTGATGCGCAAACCTGTTTGCAATTGAATTGTAACGTTGAATTGGCAGATCACCTTTGGTATCAGATTGAGTTGGGCGGTGGTAACCTTTGTGCAGATGAGTTGCCTTCAGGGTTTCCTTTAGGGTTGCTCTGAATTCTCTCGGTTAGCCTCCAGGGTTTGATTGCGAGGGTTCCCGTTCGTCTCCTTCTGTTCTCCTTCTTTCTGACTGAAATGTTGGTATTTATAATGGTTTGTTGTGACCTAATGGGATCAGAACGAAGCCCAGAATTTTCTAGTATTCGCAAGCTTCGCTAGGCGAGTATTGTAGCGAAAGGTTCGCTAGGCGAAGGAGTTGCTCGCCTAGCGAGCATGCCAGTTTGGGCCATTTTCTGGATTTGGCCATCTATGAGCTGGGTCTTGGTTCCTTTAAGGTCAATGCCTTGGAAAATAAGTTGGGGTGCCTTAAAAAATGTCTTGCAAAATTAACGGGCAAATTTTGGGGTATGACAGACGGAAAGAAGTAAAGGATGGCGTCACCAAAGGGTTGGTGGGAAGGATCATCATCAGAGGGTTGATGGAAAGGTAAATGTCATCGTCAAAGGGTTGACGGAAAGAACTAAGGAATGTTATCACCAAATGGTTGGTGGAAAGTAATTTGTATATGTAATATCATCATCAAAGGGTTGACGGAAAGAGACTTCACTATAAAGTGGCATCATCAAAGGGTTGACGGAAGGAAACTGTTGTAAAATGTCGTCATCAGAGGGCTGATGGAAAAAAGTTTGTCATCATCAAAGGGTTGGCGGGAAAGACTAAGGCAGGTTATGTCCTCATCAAATGGTTGATAGGAAGGATTTATTATGTTATGTATGCATATGGTGCATGTTAATGAGAATTTCTCATTTTTGTGAGAGAGCTTTTTGATATGCAACTTCCTTATTTTGAAAGAAGTTCATGTGTGTTTATTGTATGCAGTGCATGTGGTAATGCAAGATGAATATTGATTGTCTTTGGATTGATCTCCCTTTTGGGAGGTGAGAATTTCTGGGTACCAATGTTGATTGGAATTGAGTTTATGAAGATGCCAGCGAAGTGGGCTTTTATTTCTAGTGATGGATAATATGGAGTGAGCTTTCGGTTTTGGAGATGCCAATAGCGATTGGGCTTTATGGTTAATGATAGAGATTTGTTTTGGGAGGTGCCAATAATGATTGGGCTTTATGGTTAATGATAGAGATTTGTTTTGGGAGGTGCCAATAACGATTGAGCTTTATGGTTAATGATAGAGATTTGTTTTGGGAGGTGCCAATAATGATTGGGCTTTATGGTTAATGATAGAGATTTGTTTTGGGGGGTGCCAATAACGATTGGGCTTTATGGTTAATGGTAGAGAGTTGTTTTGGGAGGTGCCAATAACGATTGGGCTTTATGGTTAATGATAGAGATTTGTTTTGGGAGGTGCCAATAACGATTGGGCTTTATGGTTAATGATAGAGATTTGTTTTGGGAGGCGCCAATAACGATTGGGCTTTATGGTTAATGATAGAGATTTGTTTTGGAAGGTGCATTTAACGATTGGGCTTTACGGTTTTTGGTTTGGACGGGATCAGGCTGGATCTGATGATGATTAGATTTTTGGGTTTGCCAAGTAGGCTTTAATTTTGGAAGGTATCAAGTGAGGCTTGGCTTCATTATTCTTGTTGGGGAAGGGCTTCATGTTATGCATGATGCATGATATGTATGAGTGAAGCAACATGGTTGGTGCATAATGATTGATGCAATTGTTTTGGATAGTTCAACAAATGTCCTTGAGGTGGGTCAAGAATGGTTGGAACTGGAAAATATTTTTTCTTGGCTTCAAGGCTCATTGTTGACAAATTATGGGATGATGTGTTTAGCATGACTTCCCAACATTTGCTTTGAACTGGGCTAACGTAGTGAGCTTGGTCTGGATATTCTGATGCCCCATGCTTGATCTGAGCAAGAAAATCTAAAATATAAGGAAATGCTTCCTCTCAATGGCTAGTCTTGCCCCAATCTGTTAGGTATCTACATGGACTGCCCCAATTACAAGTTATGAAGCAAACCATGGGTAAAGTGATCTTGAACTGATATGCCCCAACATCTTGGGTCTGCCTACCCCTATTCATCCATCTCTTAGAGTGTTTTGACTTTCTCATGCTTTTGAGGTGGTCTTCCCTGGTATGAAACCTTGAATGGATTTTTTCCTCTGTCTGGTTGATCTTTGAGGGAATGCCCCTGGCCGACTGCCTTTGGAGAGATTTTCCTAATCTCGACGTGGTTGTCCCAAACTGACTGAATCTTGAAATGGCTTGCTTAACAGAGTTATCAGATGCCTTTCCCCCTGGTGAGATCAATCTAAGAGGACGGCCTTTGCTCATCGGAGTCCTCAGGAAATTTTCCTCTTTTGGGTGACCAAAACTTCTCAAGTCATGTTCATTGTGAAAACGCTCTTGATGTCAATGCTCGTTCACAAGTAAAACTATTTATACTAATGTTATGTTTATGGTAGTTTTAGAAATCCAAGTATGTTCACTGAAAAGATGACATATAGTGAATGGATCACTAGTTACAAAAGCCATACTGATACTTAGCAAAACAAATAGGAGTCAGTTTCAACACAAGCTCTAATGCAATATGCTTTCGAAATGGACCTTGCTTCAATTATGTCTTTTGAGGGTTGTAACATGGGATGGTTCACAGTTTGAGAAACAAAGGATTTATGGCTCAAAAATTTATTTAGCCCGCCCATTCTTCTTGATACCCTTCAGTCCTATGTTCAACTAGTTTGACACAGACGTTCGTCTCTTAGAATGATGGGAGTGGTAGTAAGAGAACCCACAAGGTTTTGGGAGAGACAGTCACTTGCCTCTTTGTTTTTGTGTTTGCAATCACACGACTTTATTCTTGCTGAGGATTTTTGTTTTCGATTCCTCTTCTGCTTTTTTTTTTTGTTTTTCGACTTCCCTAATTTTGCCTGGACTGATTTTTTTTGCTTACAGTCCATCGGGATACCCTAATTTTTGCCTAAGCCACTTGCTTTCAAGTTTCGACTTAACGGGCTTCTTCTCTCTCTTTTTTTAGAGTTTTTTTTATGGAACAAATCGTGTAACATTTGTTTATTTGGTTTGAAAGGATTTATGACTGTCTCACTTTTTTTTGTTTGCGAGGGACAACCACTGGATTTATGATTTCGACCTCTCGTGAGGGAAATGATGTGGTTGTCCTTTAGACAAGACACTCCATAGAATATGGTTGATTCTCAAATGGGACACTCCGTACTTTGTATTTTAGGATTTGAACGCGTGGTCAAATTAGCTGAAGACTACCTTGCCCCGGGTTTAAGATGTGAGGTTTTTTTTGCTTTGAAGAAAACTCCTACTTCTAGGCTCAAAGGGGTTGACTAGGGATTATCATCCTTATACCTCCAGTGTTTGGGGATTTGAAGCAATGCCTTACATCATCAACAAGGTGTTTATTCAAAAGCATACATGCAATGAGCTATTGTACCTTATATTCATCATTCTCCTTCTAAGTTTCGTTTTTAAACAAAAGTAAGATAAGAGTGAACACGATTGGATTGACTTAAAACATGCATATTCATTTCATTATTGCAAAAACAAGTTTTTAAGAGTGAATATTACAATGACAAGCAAGAAAGTTACACATGAAAACAAATGAATGATAACATAATTGCTGGCGTGATTAGCCTTGTTTCAACCGTAGAGCGGTGTCATCATGCTTGTAGGAACTTATGTATGATAGTCCCCAAGGAGGCTCTTATTCAGCTTCTTGTTCCTTATCCATTGGCCCTGGTTGTGGCATTGCAGAAGTGCCTTCATGTGGCAGCATGAGGTTGCTCATTATATCCAGGCCGTTTGGTATGAATGCGATAGCCTTTGAATCAATCAGTTCCTGGACCTTGTATTTGAAGGCCTTACAACTCTCGATCGAGTGTCCGGGTGCTCCTGAGTAGAACTCACACCTAGCATTCATGTCATAGTTCAAGGGAAGAGGTGTTGGAGGAGGCCCTAGTACCCTTAACTTCACCAATGATCTGTTGAGCAAAAGAGGGAGAATTTGACCATACGACATGGGAATCAGGTCAAACTGTTTTTTCAACCTCTTTGATATTTTCTGGCCTTTTTAAGCATAAGAGTTTTGCCTCCGACTTGAGTACCAATTCTAATTCTGCATTTGGTTCCCCAGAGCTAGCTGAGGAACGAACACTGGCTGTTGATTAAGAAACCTCGACAGTTCGGGTTGGGGACGGTATCCCTGAGGCAACTCATGATGTAAGGTGGAGCTAGATAAAGGCATAGGGGAGACCATTTCCATCCTGGAGGTTGGTGTAGGATTTCCTTCCTTTTTCAATAGTGTTTGTAAGATTTCCATAACCAAGCTCATCTGAGTCTTTAGTTGGCTGATATCTTCTTTCAACGCAGCTTGGCCTTGTTGGAGTTCTTCCATAGTGGCTTGAGACATGCTTCTAGTTCTAAGCGTACGTCGATAAATCAGCTAGTGGGGTAGAAACAAAAGGTGGTATAAGGTTTTGCTTATGAGATGCAAATGATGCATGAATGCGATGTTTACTTATGAATGAATGAGTGAGAAGATTTCCACAGGTTTTTAGGCATGGGTTCATGGTTTTGGACCATCGTGACGAAGCATGGAGTTAATAATGACTGCTTAGTAAACCAAGGTTCTCGCTTTGTGTGATCTAAGGCTTTTGGAAAATTGGGTGTAAGACACTTCCCCTAGAGTCATGGACTTCCTTGACTGTCAGCCGCTTATGTCAATTTACTTGTCAGGGGACTGCTCCATCAAAGTCATCTACTCTAAGTGAGATCTTCGTATCGACCCTTACGAGGAAGGCACCTCAGTGGCCTATACTATGCGACCATCGGTCTAGGCTAGCCATAGTTTTAAAGGTTCTAAAATGGGTCTTAGGGTCATTGACTCTAGTAAAAGAAAAGATGCTTACGTCGAAAGCACGACGGTCATCAATCCCCTTAAGAGAATCTACCACTAAGTGAGGTTCTCGTACGACCCTAACGAGGAAGGCACCTCGCGGATGAATACTACTCAACCTCTCCTATCTTAAGAAAACTCTCGGACTCGGGTGGGGAGTCCTTCACACAAGGTTTTTTCCTTTGCAATCATTATTGCTTCCAAAAATTCTTCGTCACAGAGTCAGGGTTTCAGACCCACCGGCAAACAAAGAAAATATGTACAAGTTAGCATCAAAAGCGACATATAAAGAAAAAAATAGATAATAGATAAAATCTCCACGTATGTAAAAGAGAAACAACCCAAACTAGGCTAGACTTGCTTAGGGAATTTTGGTCTCCCCAGCAGGGTCGCCAGTTGTCGCTACCGGGATTTCACGATAACGAAACCGAGACTAAAGAGATGCCAAAGAGAGGCAAAGTCAGAAGAGTCGCCACCTAATTTTATTTAGTTTACCTCTATCGGGGAGGAGAGCGGAAATAGTAGATAAAACCCTCGGAAAAGAGACGCACACGGGGAGCGCTAAAAGAGAATAAGGAATTGGTCTCGCAACCGAGATTTGGGTTCGAAAGTAGGTTACGTAAGGGGAAGGTATTAGCACCCGTTACGTCCATGGTACTCCATGGGAACCATTTGGGTTGTTTTACATACATGGGATTTATCTATTATTGTTTTATTTTCAAAAGAATGTGTGAAAAGAAGGGGGTGTTTTTGTTATTATAGTGCTCTCCAAGGATTGAGGCCCTTGTGCCTACGTATGACTCATTCGGGGATGAGGAATCAGAGCTCCGTAGTTTGGAGTAGAAAATGTTTGTGTGTTGGTTGATTTTACCTTTGAAAAAAGGGTTTTCGGGATGATGCCCTAAGGCACAAAAATTAGTTTGATGAGTTGTATTAGTTTTACCTTGAATAAGGGTTTTATGAAATGAGTGTTTGTGATTATATTGTACTAAAGGCTATGGGCGGAGGTGATTATTCTAGAAAACAAGCCAAGCGTCTTGCGTCCAAAATAATCAGAGTAAGGGTAGGAATGCTCCATTCTCACTCATTCTCCACCACTTAAGGCTCGTGACGCACAATAACAATCATGATTATTAAGTGTTTTGAATTTGATTATGAAAATGCCACTTGATGTTGAATCAAGGGTTTGTTTTATTTTGATTATGAAATTTGGCTTATGCAACATGAATGCAAAGTAACCAACAAGAAATTAAAGAGTCTCATTGTAATGTAGCCCAAGAGAAAGCCTTTTGTGTGCAAAAGTGACCTAAGCTAAACAAAAGATAATGGTCTTATAAACATGTCCCCCTAAGGTGGTGCCATGATGCCATTCTTACAACATGCATGTAAGTTACGGATGAAAATCCAAGTGTTTATAAAGTATCACAAAGAGTAAAGGAAGGCCTCCAAGCAAAGGTCCTAAGATGAAATCCTCTAAGTCCAAGTTGATTAAGAGTGGAGTGAATATTTTTGGTCTTACCATTTTATCATGTTTTTGTTATTTTTAATTGATGACAATAAAATAAATAGCAAGTAAGTAAACATGCATGATGAGTTTGTACAATGATAATGATAATGAGTACTTGAATGTAAATTACAAGGTAATAACATAAAAGTAAATCACAAGATAAAAAATGACAATATCACAATAATAATGGTTAGTGAATGTAAATGAACAATAAAATAAATTGCAAGGAAGTAAAGTGCAATAATGTAAATGTTAGGAGTTAGTAGTTAGTAGTTAGTGGTTAGTAGAATAACAATAAGCAAATAGAATAACAAGTTAATGTAAAGAAAATGGTTTCATCTATGTATCAAATGACCCAAACATGGTTGAAATAGAGGCAACCTATCAATGCCTCAAAGTATCATGAAGGATCTATTGATCAATCATTAATAGGTTTGAAACATTGAAGGTTTTATCAACTCTAAACAACCATAGCCATGATCTAATAGATCTCATCAACCAAATAAATGTGAATAACAAGTCAACAATAAATATTAAATTATAACAAGAAACAAGGTTTGATTTAAAATGGTGGATAAAAATTAGTAAGAGCAAAAAAATCCCCAAAAGAGTGTAAACCCAACAAAAACCACTTGTCTCAAAGTTGACTCAAATCTCTCTCAAAACACAACCCAAGAGTAAAAAACCATTTCCAAACACAAAACAAAACCAAAAAAATGTCAAGGAGTTTGAGTCCAAAATATTACCAAGATTGTGGTGTCAAAACTAGGTTGTTGTTGTGTTTGGGTTTGAGAATGAAGCAAAAAGCTTGGAAGAGGGTGGCTATGATTGTTATGGTAGAAAAATGGAAGGGAAGGAAGTTGTATGTTTATGTGGTGGTGGTGAATGATTATGTAAGTGAAGGTCACAAGTTTGCTACTGTTTTTATTGTGTGGAGATTGTGGATTTTTACACGGTGGTTGGGTGGTTCAAAGAAGAAAAGAGGGTTTGGGTGAGTTAGGGTTTAGGTTGAAAAGAGAGAACTTGAATGTGATTTGGACAGAGGTTTTTTGGCTTTAAAGCTTGAAAAATGAGTGGGGATAGTTCTCTATTTATAGAGGAAGCAAATGGGTTGAAGTGGGTGAACCAAAAGGTACTATGGGTAAAAAACAGAGCTACTACTGCTGTCTGCGCAGGTGTAATCGATTACCATGATTAGGGTAATCGATTACACAGTCCAAAATGGCCAAAATATCAATTTTTTGTCTGTGTAATCGATTACCATGATTAGGGTAATCGATTACACAGTCCAAAATGGCCAAAAAATCAATTTTTTGTCTGGGTAATCGATTACCATGATTAGGGTAATTGATTACCCAGTCAAAAATATTTTTTTTTAATTTTTTTTTTAGAAATTTAACTGGATAACCCCCAGTTTTTCCCGGGTGTAAACACCATGCCTTGAGTTCGTGTAGTATGTATTTGATTTTGAAAGTTCAATGAAATTATGACAATGAAATAATGAAAGCATGCATGTGCAGTAGGGCCATGGATCAGATGAAAGTTGTATCGGGGTAGGGTGAATTTTGGGGTATGACAGCAGCTAGCACTGAGACTGAAGGAATCTGCTCATATGGACTGAGTAGAGGCGTTGTCACCATTCAACGTTCATGATCACTCCTTAGATCTGCTCAAAGGTTTCAATCGCCACAACATGTAACGATTTCTATCACTGATCATGGTCATTCGTAAGGATCACTAAAGGAGAAGATTTTAATTTCCGATACATTTTGGATCACAATTCTCCTTTATATTATGGGTTGATGAGTCAGTCATCCTAACCTATAATATCTGATAGATAGGATCAAGACTCTGGGAACTTCTTATAACATGATCTACAGGTTTTATCCTTAGTACATTCCTTTGGGATGGTCTTAACCCGACTCCATGCTCGTGACTCGCAACAAACCCTTTGATTCTCAATTTATCCGATTTGCCTCATCAATATCAATGGAACTTGGGTGTTGATAAGGTGAAAACCATAATCCACCAAAATGGATGATTGATCTTGATGATGACTTGATCCATCCCTTGACCTTTGTTTGTGTTTGCCTTGTGTGTGATCCGGTGTGATTGTTGCATTCATGCATACATGCGCGTCGTAACATTCATCACAGGAAAATTAATTTCAAGGAAACTGAGGTATTATTTGCAAATATTTCCAGACCATGGATTGTGGATGAAGGAATACTAAGAAGTACAGTTTCATATGTTCTTATTTGAAATAGTTAAGGAGGTTGTCATCTTTTGTGTTAGATTCCTTGGATTTCAAGAAACGTCATGGGAAGCTTTTGTCCATGTTATCTACTGATTTAGTTGAAGGAGTTCTAAGTGTTTTGGTGCAGTTTTATGATTCTCTCTATTACTGCTTCACTTTTCCCAACTATCAGCTCTTGCCTACGTTGAAGGAGTATGCCCATTTCTTGGGTATACTTGTGTCTAACAAGGTACCTTTCAGTGGATTAGAGGAGATTCCCAGATCTCATGTCATAGATGAAGCTCTTCATTTGAAGAAATCCGAGATTGATATGCACTTGGTGAAGAAAGGATGTATTCTTGGGTTTACTTCTTAGTTCCTCATTGGTAGAGTTACTGTTTTTTCTCAAGCCGGTAGCATGAATGCTTTTGAATCTATTTTTGTTCCGCTCATCTATAGTTTAGCTTTGTTCCCTAACATTGAAGGTTTTGTTGATGTTAACGCCATTAGAATCTTCTTGATTGGAAATCCTGTTCCAACTCTGTTGGGTGACATGTATTTCTCTCTGATGTTGAGGAATTCTAAAGGGGGTGGGACTATTGTGTATTGTGTTCCTCTTCTATACATGTGGTTTATTTCGCAGTTGCCTCATACGTCTACTTTCTTGGAGAACAAGAAATGTCTACGGTGGTCTTAGAGACTCATGTCTCTCACTAATGATGATATTGTTTGGTATGATTCTGTATTGGGTAGCTTGAACATAATTGATATTTGTGGTCAATTCTCTAATGTGCCTCTCATTGGTACACAAGGAGGAATCAACTACGACCCTGCTTTGGCCCTTTGTCAACTTGGGTTCCCCTCAGCGATAAGCCTAATAATGCTCAGTTAGAGGGTCTATTCTATTAGGAGGGTAAAGATCCCCAACATTTTAAGAAAAGGATGATGCATGCTTGGCACAATGTGAATAGGAAGGGGAGATCCGAGCTTGGTCCATGCAAATGTGTAGCCTTGGAAGCTTACACTATTTGGGTGAAGAAAAGAGCTTTGAAGCTGAAGATGTCATACGCTTGTGAAATACCTATGTCTTTGGTTGTCGCTGAGCCATCAACTCTCCCTAACCAAGATTTAGAGGAGTTGGAAGACGCTCTTGCCAAGATGAAGCAAGAGAAATACATGTGGGAGGAACAGTTCCATGCTTTGATCCGAAAGCATGAAGAGTTGCAACTTGAGTTGAAAGACAAAGATGCACTTATTGAGATTCTGGAAGAGCGTGCAGTGAAGAGACATAGAGAGCCGAAGGATTTATTTTTATCTAGTATGCCTCAGCCTTCCGGTGCTTGGAAGAAGATTGTTGATTAGCTCGTCCTCGAGAAGGCTCAGAGGAAGACATCCTTTGAATCAGAGATTCGACGCATCCGTAATAAGTATACTCCCTTGGCTAGATCATCTGATGCAGTTTCTAGGGATCCTTAGGATGATAGTTTCCTTTTTTTCTCTTGTATTTTGAATTTTTAGTTTCTGAAATTGTACTCAGTGTAATCCTTGCAAGATTTTATGAACAAAAAGAGATTTTATAGTCAATTGAATTATTATTATTGTTGATTATTATTATATTTATAAGACTTCATGTATTCCTTTAAATTATAACCAATAAAAAACATTGCATTTCATGCATCATTTGCATAATAGGTTTCTCTTGCCAGGTGTCTTATCAGTTCTTCTTCTGTGTTTCAGCCAAACTGACTCACCACTACAACACTCGAGCTAATCGACTGATAAGAATGGAGTATCTAGAGCAAGAAAACAAAGATCTGAAGGATGAGATCGCCAGACTTACGACATTAATGGAGTCTGTGATAGCTGCTCAGAATCAACCATCTCCGTCTCCTGCAACTCCTCCTCCTCAGAGGATTGTCATTTCAGAGATAGCTTTGCCATCCGTGCCTATTGCTGCTGCCAGCCAGCCTGTTCCTGCTATGCCTTCTGGGTTCCCTTGGGGAATGCCACCAAATTTTGTTCTTGAACGGTATGCGCCTACTTTTGCTTCCGTGCCGGCATCTAGCCCGATCCTTTCTATGCCTCCTCCTATTGTTCACACTCTTCCTCGTGTCGAGGATACCATTTACCACTCTGAGTCGTCTGAAGGTCCAGATGTATACGAGAATATGGATGAGATGAAGGATCAGTTTCTTGAGCTACACAAGGAATTTAAGACTCTAAGAGGAAAGGATTTATTTGGCAAGAGTGCTGCTGAACTATGCTTAGTTCCCAACGTCAAAATTCCAGTGAAATTCAAGGTCCCAGACTTTGAAAAATACAAGGGGAATACCTGTCCGCTGAGTCATCTTGTTATCTATGTCAGGAAGATGTCTACTCAAACTGATAATGATCAGTTACTGATTCACTACTTCCAGGATAGTCTGACTAGAGCTGCCCTCAGATGGTACATGGGCTTAGACTGTGCTAGCATCCGTAATTTTAATGACTTAGGTGAGGCCTTTGTCAAGCAGTATAAGTACAATGTTAATATGGTGCCATATAGAGATCAGTTGAGGTCGATGTCTCAAAAGGATAAGGAGACATTTAAAGAATATGCTCAGAGACAAAGAGAGCTTGCGGCTCAGATTAGTCCACCTTTGGAAGAAAAGGAGATGACCAAGATATTCTTGAAGATCCTGGGTTCATTTTATTATGAACAAATGATCGCATGTGCCCCCAATGATTTTACTGAGATGGTAAACATGGGGATGCTATTAGAGGAAGGAGTCCATGAAGGATGTTTGTCCAAGGATGAAGGGTCGACAAGCAAGAAGTATGTTGGTAGCTTCTCCAAGAAGAAGGAAGGAGAGACTAACGCAGTATCAGCTGGTAGGAAGAGGAGGCCTCATGTGAGGAAAATTTCCCAATCCCGTCAGCATCAGCACCAGATATCATCAATGATTCCAGTTTTTTCCAACAATTTAACCAATAAATCAATTCAAATTCAACAAATACATCATCAACAACCACAACAACGAACCAACAACAACAACAACAACAACAATCATCAGCAAAACTTCGAGAGGAAAAAGGTCTATTTTGACCCTATTCCTATGACATATGTAGAGATGTATCCGTCCTTGGTACTCAAGAATCTTATCCAGCCGAGGAACCCTCCGCAAATTCTTGAGCCACTGCCATGGTGGTTCAAACCTGATCTTCATTGTGCTTTTCACCAAGGAGCCCATGGTCATGATATAGAGAATTATTATCCACTAAAGTATAAAGTTCAGAAGCTTGTAAAAAGTGGTATGGTGTCCTTTGAAGATAGAGCACCGAATGTCAAAGAAAATTTGTTGCCTCCTCATTGTAACGCCTCAGTGAATATGGTGGACGGTTGTCTTGGTGAATTCAATATTTATGATGTCCACTATATCATAAGATCTTTGGTGGCAATGCATAACGATATTTTCTTGGTCAATGATTGTGAACATGACCATGATGGTTGTGTGATCTGTAGTGTGAACCCTCATGGATGTGTAATTGTCAATAGGGATATTCAGAGGTTGATGGATAAAGGTCTTATCCAAATCTTTCAGTCCCTCCATTGGGGTAATGATGTGAATGTGATAGTTCTGGTGTTCAAGACCCTTGAGCGGGGAGTAATCCAATTTGATAGCAGCAACAACAGTAATGTCAACAAATCAGTACCGTCGTTGGTAATACAGTTAACAGGCCATGTCCCCTATTCATCCGACAAAGCCGTGCCATACCAATATAATGCCACTATGATAGAAAATGGTCAAGAGGTTCCTCTACCAGTTGCAGACTCAGTGGTAAATATTACGAAGGTGACCCATAATGGTCGGGTATTCAGTCCAATATTTTTGAAGACTGTAGAAGATGTGTCAGTAGGTAAGAAGGCAAAGATTTCTACAGTTGATCTAGTTAGTGCTCCAACGTGTCAGTCTGGTGAGTCCAACAAGTTGAAGACTAATGATGATGATGAGGTATTGCGCTTGATTAAAATGAGTGAATTTAACGTTATGGAGCAGCTACTTCAAACGCCGTTCCAAAATTTATGTGCTGTCATTACTGATGAATTTTGAGGCACATAGAGAAGCATTGCAGAGAGTGTTGGAACAGGCTTATGTTGAAAGCGATGTTACTGTGAATCAGTTTGACCACATTGTTGCCAACATCACTTCTTGTAACAATCTGAGCTTTTATGATGAAGAACTTCCCGAGGAAGGTAGGAATCACAATTTGGCATTACATATTTCGATGAATTACAAAGAAGATGCTTTGTCCAATGTTTTGGTTGGTACTGGATCATCGTTGAATGTGTTGCCAAAGTCAACTCTATGAAGACTCTCCAATCTAGGCTCCCCGATGAGGTACATTGGCGTGGTTGTTAAGGCGTTTGACGGTTCTCGTAAAACTATCATTGGAGAAGTAGACCTTCTAGTGAAGATAGGTCCGAGTGATTTCCAAATTACTTTCCAAGTGATGGATATCCACCCGACCTATAACTGCTTGTTGGGAAGGCCCTAGATTCATGAAGCTGGAGCTGTGACGTCTACTCTACACCAAAACCTGAAATTTGTGAAGAACTATAAGCTTGTCGTTGTTGGTGGAGAGAAGGAATTATTGGTGAGTCATTTGTCATCTTTTACTTATGTTGATGTTGATGAGGAGGTTGGAATGCTATTCCAAGCTTTGACCATTGCTGATGAATTAAAGAAAGTTGGGGCACCTATGTCTTCTTTAAAAGATGCACAAGACGCTATTCAGGCTGGCAATATTGATAAGTGAGGTCGCGTTGTGGAAGTCGTTGAGAATAAGAAAAGAGCAGGCCTAGGATTTCAGCAAGGGTCATTCGACGCCAATGTCAAGGTTATGCAACCAGTTTTCCGCAGTGGAGGGTTCATTCATGAGGATGACCAACACTCAACTGCCATTATTGAAGACAATAATGAAGACGAAGCTTGCACCAACTTTGTGACACACGACCGGACTTGTAACAACTGGGTTGTTATTGATGTTCCTACTATTATACACTGTCCTAAGTAATTTTTTTTCATTATTTCAATAAAAATCCTTCTCCTATGCCTAAGGGAGAAGTGAACATTGTCGGGCATTTTCCTATTATCATCAATAAAGTACAATTTTATTCATCCACATCTATGATGTTTTATTTTTACTTTTTGCTTTTTCTGAAAATGGTAATCGCAAAAAAACATAAATAAATAATAATCTTTCCATCTGCATAATATTTGTTTGCACTCCACTTCTCTAAAATCAAAATATCAAATCATTATGCAGGTTGGTTCTCAAACCCATTGAATATAATGATCCTACTCCCTCTCCAAACTTTGATTTCCCTGTGTTTGAAGATGAGGAAGAGAATGATGATGAAGAAGTATCTGATGAGTTATCTTGTTTGCTTGAGCATGAGGGGAAAGCCATTCAGTCGTTTGAAGAGCAGATTCAACCAGTCAACTTGGGTTCCGAGGATGATGTAAAGGAAGTCAAGATTGGGTTTCAACTGTTCCCAGAAGCTAAGAAGGGGTTGATTGATCTTCTTCGAGAGTATTCTGATGTGTTTTCTTGGTCCTATCAAGATATGCTTGGTTTGGATTCTGAGATTGTGGAGCATAGATTGCCGTTGAAGCCAGAATGCCCGCCAATCAAGAAGAAGTTGAGAAGAACTTATCCTGATATGGCAGTAAAGATTAAAGAGGGAGTCTATAAGCAGATTAATGCTGGATTTATTGTTACCTCTGAGTATCCACAGTGGGTGGCTAACATTGTGTTTGTTCCTAAGAAAGATGGAAAAGTCTGCATGTGTGTTGATTATAGAGATTTGAACAAAGTCAGTCCGAAAGATGATTTTCCTCTGCCACACATTGATATGTTGGTAGACAATACAGCTAAATTCAAAGTCTTTTCGTTTATGGACGGATTTTCCGGTTATAATCAGATCAAGATGGCACCCGAAGATATGGAGAAGACCATATTTATTACACCATGGGGAACATTCTGTTATAGAATGATTCCTTCGGTTTAAAGACTGCTGGTGCAAGATACCAGAGAGCCATGACCACTCTTTTTCATGATATGATGCATAAAGAGATTGAAGTCTATGTTGATGACATGATTGCTAAATCTAGTGATGAAGAAGAGCATGTTGAGCATTTATTAAAGTTATTCCAGTGTTTGAGGAAATATGAACTCCGCTTGAATTCTAATAAGTGTAGTTTTAGTGTTTGTTTTGGTAAATTGTTGGGCTTCATTGTCAGCGAGAAAGGTATTAAAGTTGATTTTGCCAAGGCCAAAGCAATACAAGAGATGCTTGCACCCAAAACTGAGAAGCAAGCCAGGGGTTTACTCGGCCGCTTGAATTATATCTCAAGATTTATATCACATATGACTGCCACATTATATTCAAGCTTCTTCAGAAAGATCAGTCTTGTGATTGGACCGAAGATTGCCAGAAAGCTTTTGATAGTATCAAAGAGTATCTACTTAAGCCTCCAATTTTGTCTCCGCCTGTTGAAGGAAGATCGTTGATCATGTATTTGACTGTGCTAGATGAGAGTATGGGTTGTGTTATGGGTCAACAAGATGAATTTGGGAAGAAAGAATATGCAATTTACTACCTCAGTAAGAAGTTCACCGACTTTGAGACTCGGTATTCTATGCTTGAGAAGACATGTTACGCATTGGCTTGGGCTGCTAAGTGTCTGCACCAATATATGTTGAATCATACTACTTGGTTGATATCCAAAATGGATCCAATCAAGTACATTTTTGAGAAACCTGCTTTAACTGAGAAGATTGCCGGTTGGTAGATGTTGTTATCTGAGTTTGATATTGAATACCGATCTCAGAAAGCTATTAAAGGTAGTGCCTCGACTTACCTGGCTCACCAACCTATTGAAGATTATCAGCCAGTACAATATGATTTTCCTGACGAAGAGATTTTGTACTTGAAAATGAAAGATTGTGATGAACCATTGCTTGAAGAAGGGCCAGAACCTAGTTCCTGTTGGGGTATGGTATTTGATGGAGTTGATAATTCGTATGGTAATGGCATTGGGGCAGTGATTATTACTCCTCATGGCACTCATTTTCCGTTTACAGCAAGATTGACCTTCAAATGTACAAATAATATGGCTGAGTATGAAGCTTGCATTATGGGGCTTGAAGAGGCCATTGATCTCAGAATTAAATACCTTGACGTCTATGGAGATTCAGCTTTAGTTGTGAATTAGATCAAAGGTGAATGGGAGACAAATCAACCCAGTTTGATACCATATAGAGATTATGCGAGGAGGATATCGACTTTCTTTACAAAGGTTGAGTTTCATCATATCCCTCGAGATGGAAACTGGATGGCAGATGCTCTTGCAACATTGGCTTCAATGATTATGGTGAATTTTTGGAATGAAGTTTCTAATTTGACTATGATGCGTCTTGATAGGCCAGCTCATGTATTTGCTGTTGAAGAAGTCAAAAATGAAAAGCCTTGGTATTTTGATATCAAATGTTTCCTCCAAAGTCAAATCTACCCGCCTGGGGCTTCTTTGAAAGATAAGAAGAATTTGAGAAGATTAGCTAGCAACCTCTACCTAAATGGTGAGGTGCTTTATAAGAGAAATTTCGATATGGTTTTACTCAGATGCGTGGATAGAAACGAAGCAAATTTATTGATGGCAGAAGTCCATGAAGGTTCCTTTGGTACTCATTCCAATGGACATGCTATGGTAAAGAAAATGTTGAGAACAAGTTACTATTGGATGACAATGGAATCTGACTGTTGCAAGTTTATGAAGAAATTCTACAAGTGTCAAATTTATGCAGGTAAGATCCATATTCCTCCGACACTGTTGAATGTCATTTCCTCCTCATGGCCCTTCTCCATGTGAGGAATTTATATGATTGACATGATTGAGCCCAAAGCTTCAAACGGACACCGTTTCATTCTGGTGGCTATTGATTACTTCACAAAGTGGGTTGAAGCGACATCGTATGCAAATGTGACCAAGCAAGTTGTTGTAAGGTTTATCAAGAACCAGATTATATGTCGTTATGGTGTGCCAAGTAAGATCATTACCGATAATGGATCAAACTGGAACAATAATATGGTGGAAGCTCTTTGCAAAGACTTCAAGATTGCACATCATAATTTTTCTCCCTACAGACCTAAGATGAATGGGATTGTTGAAGATGCAAATAAGAACATAAAAAAGATTATTCAAAATATGGTTGTGACGTACAAAGATTGGCATGAGATGCTCACGTATGCTTTGCATGGGTACCGTACACCCGTTCGCACTTCAACAGGGGCAACCCCTTTCTCTCTTGATTATGGTATGGAAGATATGCTCCCCGTAGAGGTTGAGATCCCATCATTACGTGTTTTGATGGAAGCCAAGTTGATAGGATTTTAATGGTGCCAAACCAGATATGACCAACTCAATTTGATTGAAGAGAAAATATTGACTGCCATGTGTCATGGTCAGTTATATCAGCAGAGAATGGAGAAAGCTTTTGATAAGAAGGTCAAGCCTCATGTGTTCATAGAAGGTGACCTCATGCTCAAGAAGGTTCTATCTTTCAAACTTAATGCTAGGGGCAAATGGACTCCTAATTATGAAGGCCCATATGTTGTTAAGAGAGCATTTTCAGGCGGTGCTTTGATTTTTACAACTATGGATGGTGAAAAGTTCACTCGTCTTGTGAACGCCGATGCAGTCAAGAAATACTTTGCCTAAAAAATAAGAACAACTCGCTAAGTTGAAAACTCAAAAGGGGGGCTTAGGCAAAAATGAGCGTCACGGTGGATTGAAAACCCGAAAGGGCGATCTAGGAAAAAATTAGAGACATAAAACAAAACAAAAATCCTGGTAGATTGAGTACCCCGTCTTGGGGAAATCTACGCAAAAATTAGGGATTATGGAAAGTAAATGCATCCGTCTAGTCCCGATCTTAAAGCCGTTTTGAGCAGTCAGTTGGTTCTGATTCATCATTCTTAACTAAAAACAAGCACTATGGATTTTGAAGTTGGTATGGAGGGTAGTGATCATTGTATTCAATTTACCCCTTTTACATGTAAATTACCATTTTTCAAACTTTGTAAAGATCTATGAAGTCCCGCCATTCGCGGGCTACCATTCTATTAAATAAAGTTGAGCTTTTATCCAATTATTTGATAGTCTTATTTGTTCCTGTTTTAAAATTGAATTTTATGATCATAATTTTGAAATAAATAAATAGATGGATAATCATTTTTCTTAAAATAATAAGGCATTTACTTTAAAGAATAATCAATTTCAGCAAGGAATGTCAACAGCAATCTAAGAACAAACAAGTCTTGAGATATGAAGCATTGTTGTCTTCCCCAAGCAGCTGGTTTGTTCATCTTCCCCAACTGAGGTGTTCATGTTTTTCATCCCCCAGTTTGTTACTTAATGATTGAACCCTGGATATATCGGAGCCTTGATTTAATCTCCAGATCCTCATTTGCATTTGTTGGTGTTTCATAGCCGCGACGATTTCTCCCCTGTGTGAGTCAGATTTGGTTATCTTTGCCTTGGAATTGGTTTATATCGCAATCTCCAAGAATAATATGATGATTATTGAGGAATTTGATGGTCTTTAATTTGTTCCAACATGTCACGATCTCCCCAACAGTTTTTCTGGTTCCTCATTCAGAGTTTTTGAAATTCTAGTTATCAGACTTTCGATGTCACACGGGTTGTTATGACATCCAATTCTGCGCAAACAAGAATTATGCAGAACTTAAAAGTAAGTGCAGTAAATAACACAAGTAATTGTTTACCCAGTTCAGTCCAACATGACCTACGTCTGGGGGCTACCAAGCCAGGGAGGAAATCCACTATTAGTAGTATTAATTCAGACCTTAAACCAACTGTTTAACCCTATCACTTAATACCTACCCAATGCAATTTCAATCTTACACTAAGATCAGAGTTCCTACTCACTCCCCCTCAATCACCTCAGTGATTACAACCTTTAATAACTATTAAAGACACTTGTGAAGTCACACTTCAAACAACTCTTGATTGTGCTTAACAGCTTTAATCAAGATACACAGCACTCACGCTTAAAAGCTTAGAGTGACACAACACTTACAACTCAATGAACACCCTATACCAATGCTATCATCTCAGTGATAATAGCTTGGCATACAAGATACGTCTAATACAAGACACACAAAAATACAGCAGTGAAGTATGATGAACACACTAAATTTTCACGCCTCAAATCCCCAGTTTTGAATGAAGGATTGCCATCCTTTTATATTGCAGCACTTGGGCCTTGTACTTGTATTTTCCTGAAATTAAGGTCACGCGAGTTCCCCTAAATTCCACATCTAGGTTACTAACAAATAGGTTATTTGTTAGGTTCATTAATTGTAGCTTGGTTGTTGGTTTCCTGGATTTTCTCTCAGCTGTTGAATCCCTGAAGAATAGCCTGAGAAAAATGCTGAAACAGAAAAACTAAACAACCTACAATATAGCATACACTATCAGGAATGAAAGTCACAACATTCAGTTTGACATCCAAATCAAGGACCATATGCTAAGTCTGTTTTTCCTGAAAATAGACTGTACAAATTTGCTGAACTGTACAGGACCAATTTGTCCATACCTCAGTATCAGCATACATTAATAAATGTCAAGACATCCAATTTGACATTTACACATAGAGCCTTACATCAGGTCTGTTATCCCCTTGAAGAACAGACTGAGATACATACTGAAGTGTAGCAGAAAACCACTCTGCCTATTGTTCAGTATATGCTGTCAATGATGAATGTCATAACATCCAGTTTGACATTCAGACAGTAGGCCTTATGCCAGGTCTGGTATTTTCTTGATAACCAGACTGAAAATAAATACTGAGTTCTAACAGAACACAAACTGTTCTATTCCTCAGTATCTACTGACAGGGATGAATGTCATAACATCCAGTTTGACATTTAATAAATCCTGTATTAGCTAATCCTGCAGTATACTACTCAAGTATGTCATGACATCAGCCAAGACATCAGAGTACAGCTAGATATTCTAACATACAATGCAGTCAAACAAACACCTTCACAGCATGTCATGACATCAGTCAAGACATTAGAATCCAGCTAGTGTTTTACCATACAATGCAGCCAATTAAACATCTACAAACTCCCCCTTTGGCAAATTTTTGGCTAAAACACTTTGGTCTCACAACAGAGTCCATAGCAGCGGAAAACACACATCTAGCAGGAAATTAACCTAGCTAATACACTCAGAGTAGCAGCACACTCACACAAATGGAAGTTAAATAAAAACTTCACATATCAGCATACATACAGAAGTTAAATAAAAACTTCTAATTGCAGCACACATAAACACACTCACACTCATAGAAGTGGAACATCTACTGCAGCACAACCTCTGGATTAGAGGATCTTGAATATCTCTCCTGAATATTTGTTGTCCTTGGGTATCACCTGTTACTTCCCCTTTTTGTCAAAAATGTTGCCAAAGCAACACTTTAAATTACAGATCCACATAAACAGAGTTACACATAAATGACAGAATTACAGACTTGGTTTTACTTCACAGTTTCAACCAAGTCACCACCCACTTGATGTTGCTTCATAGCTTTGATCAAGTAGTCACACACTCTTACTTTACAGTAGGTACCACCATATCAGATGCCATGACTTTGTGTCTGACATCCAGAACCACTCCTGCATGAACATTGTCCTTGAACTCCTGCAGGTGCATAGGCTGCCTCAAGTTAGGATATCTCCTTAACCTCTTGTTGCCACACTTGTTGCAAGTGACATAGCTATGATCTGTTGACCAATCGGAGCACACTTCCAATTATTTAATAGGCAAAGATATTAAACAATACATCCCAAACATCATTGGTTGCTATAAGTTCTCAGAGAGACATATTCCCAGTTTGCCCCTTAAGTTTTCAAACTGAGTAGCATCCAGAGCCTTTGTAAATATGTCAGCCAGTTGGAGTTCAATGGCTACATGTTCCAAGGTAATCACTTTGTCTTTCCACCAGATCTCTGATGAAGTGATGTCTAATGTCAATATGTTTGGTCCTGCTGTGTTGGATGGGATTCTTGGAAATATTGATGGCACTGAGATTATCACAGAACAATGTCATGACATTTTGAGAGACATTGTACTCAGTGAGCATATGTTTCATCCAAACCAGTTGGGAACAACTGCTTCCAGCTGCTATGTATTCAGCCTCTGCAGTGGACAGAGATACACAATTCTGCTTCTTGCTGAACCATGATATGAGATTGTTTCCCAAGAAGAAACCTCCTCCTGATGTGCTTTTTCTGTCATCAGCACTCCCAGCCCAGTTAGCATCATAGTACCCAGATAGGACAGGTTCAGAACCATGTGAGTACAGCATCCCATAATCACAAGTCCCATTGATGTACTTGAGAATCCTCTTGACTTGATTCAAGTGGCTCGCTTTGGGCTCTGCTTGGTATCTAGCACACACTCCAACTGCATAGGAAATGTCAGGTCTACTTGCAGTTAGGTATAGAAGACTACCTATCATGCTTCTACACAAAGATTGATCAACACTGGGCCCTCCGTCATCTTTGGTTAACTTTAGATGAGTAGGTGCAGGAGTTCTCTTGTGCCTAGCATTATCCATACCAAACTTCTTAACTATGTTTTTGGCATACTTGCTTTGGGAGAGAAACATAGAATCCTCCATTTGGTTGACTTGCATTCCAAGAAAATAAGTCAGTTCCCCAATGTCATACCCCAAAATTTGCCCGGTAATATTACAAGGCATTTTTCAAGGCACTCCAACTTATTTTTCAAGGCATTGATCTTAAAAGAACAAAGACCCGACACACAGATGGCCAAATCCAGAAAATGGCCTAAACTGGCTTGCTCGCTAGGCGAGCTATGTAACACCCTTCTAAAATACCCCAAATATTTAATTAAAATAGCAATATATCAATCAGAGTAATTATGCAATTAAGGGTGTCACACAATCATTTCACACCATTCACCATAATAACTGTCATGCTCTTTTATTAATTCAAAACATAAAGCATTTGCACAATACGCAGCGGATAGAAATCAAATCAATCATGCAAAACATGTAACACATTACATGTAAAATTATTCAACAAGGTAAAACATCCCGTCCCGATGTTACATCTATCAGAGCATGACCCACTAAGGAGACTACACTAGACTCCAAGCACTAGCTTCTACTCAATCACTGCTCGTTACCTGAAAAATAGTTGTAAGGGTGAGTTCCTCAATCGATATAAAAAGCATTATAAAATATCATGTAATGCTAAGTAAATAACACATTAATCACCCTAATCATATCACACATTCGGTAACGGCACATCAACTCAAATATCATACTCAATACCAACACAATTCATACTCATACCCAATGCCAATACAAACACACGTATAATATTGGAATACATCCATTCATATTATACGTCATACATACATTATGCAATGAGACTCCATGCATGCGGTACCGACTATTCGTGAACATATAGTTCACCTCACCGATCAAACCCAGATACGGCTACCAAGCCCACTAGTCCCACTCATTTGAGACCTAGTGACTCACTCACTAATTCCTCACCACGGGAATTAGCTACCACCAACTCACTAATTCCTCACTATGGGAATTAGCTACCACCATAAAGACTACAATATGCATGCTAAATCACCTAGCAATGCAAAATCATCAACAATAATCCACAATGGACATATGCTCACACTCTAAGCCATAAACAGTCCATTCACAATTGCATACATAACATATACATTCACAGCATTATGCATACCATCATACATTCATCAACACATGTATCATATCATGTCAAATAATTAATCACAGTATTAGCACCCTCCACTAATACCTATACTGCTCAAAACAGCGGGAATTAATCCCTATTACATCATACGCCAATATAGGCCAAACACCAATTATGCACACATTATTCAAATATTAATTTTTCACTTTTCCAACAGTGTTAACCGGTTAACGTCCTGGGTTAACCGGTTAACGCAACACAGAACACGCTTTCTGGCAAAACTCAACAGTGTTAACCGGTTAACGCCCTGGGTTAACCGGTTAACGCAGACAGAACAACAATATTTTCACAACTCACAACAGTGTTAACCGGTTAACGCCCTGGGTTAACCGGTTAACGCAAGCAAAACAGCAATACCTCACAATTCCTAACAGTGTTAACCGGTTAACACCCTGGGTTAACCGGTTAACGCAAGACAGAAAGTTGTTCCTGCGCTAACACGAAGCAGAATGCAGAATTCTCCGCATTTTCCGCCGTTGGAGGACTTCCGGACCTCCGATTCCAATTCCGTAAAAAGCTATACGTTCGGGAAATCACAACTCACACAAATACAGATTCAATTACAGCTTTAACACAACTTATCCAACACAATTTTTCAGCATTCAACATCCCAATTAGGGTCAATTCAATGGCTTATTACTACCCATTACATGTTAACCCATAATACCCATTAAACGACGATAAACCCCCCTTACCTGAGTTAATCCGGCGAATCTTTAAGCTTCAAGCTTTTCTCTTCTCCAACCTTCTTCCTCTTGCTCCGTCTCTTTGCCCTTTTTCTCTTTTCAGCCGCTTCTCTGTTTTTCACGTAAAACCCTTTCTTTACCAAATGGGACTCTTTTTCTTATTTCCAACTTATATATATTTTCCAATAATTATTATTCCAATAATAATAATAATAATAATCCAATAATTCCAATTATTTAATTAAATTAATAAATATAATATTAACTTAAATTAAATAATTAGCTTTTTTTTTATCGGGGTGTTACAAGCTACTCCTTCGCTTAGCGAACCCTTCGCTACGCCATTCGCCTAGCGAAGCTTGCGAATACCAGAAAATTCTGGGCTTCATTTTGAGCCCATCAGGTCACAAAAATCATTATAAATAGCAGAGCTTCATTCAGAAAAAGGGGACAGAGGCAGACGGACAGAAACCCTAGCAAGGAAACCCTAACAGAGGCAACACAGCAAACCCTGGAGGCTAACTCAGAGAATTCAGAGCAACCCTAAAGGAAACCCTGAAGGAAACTCATCTGCACCAAGGTTATCTCCGCCCAACTCAAGTCGGCGCCAACCCTAAGAGTGACTTGCCAATTCAAGGTTGCAATTCAATTGCAAACAGGTTTGCATTACTATTACCGCTTTATGTACTTAATTTGCATGTGGCATTATGATTGAATTTATAAAATGTCTTAAGTTTGGCATGTGAATTTAAGTATGTATGAATATCTTGAACGTTTAACCATGTAATTTCTGTAATGGGTGCCATAGGGCATGAAGCTTGCTGGAATCTTACTGTTCTAAAACCAGAACCCGCAGCCGCTCGCTAGCACATCGCTAAGCGAGCATGCAGCGAGCATTCGCTAAGCCGTCGCTAGGCGAGGTAGAAGCGAACGTAACAGTCGCTGATTTTTTCGTTCTGATTTTTGCCTATCTGATCTGTTTTCATGCAGTATTTGCCTAACACTATTTCTGTTGTGATGCCTTTTGTTGGGTGCAACTCTTGACCGCACCCTGATTCGGTATTCTGGCCTGTTTGCTGAATTTTGTAAGGGTTCACATACTCCCGGAAAAGGTAGCTGGCTAAGGTATTCCACTTTATTTGTGGGATACCCTTGTGGAGATTCATCCTAATTACCTAATTGATTTTAATGTGGAGATTCATCCTAATTACCTAATTGATTTTAATGTGGAGATTCATCCTAATTACCTAATTGATTACAACTACCTAATTGATTATAAAATATTGCCTTTGAATATGTGATCTTGGACCTCTCTTTGTTGCCTTACGATATTACGCTATTATGGTCATGTCCCGCGAATGTGGGGATACACTTAGCAAAGACCCTTCGATTAAATCATCATGTCCCTATAAAATAAATCATAGTCCCTCGGATGTTGCCTGCGAATATATGATTTTGTCCCTCGATGACCCTTCGTTGTAGCCTACGGTTAAATGATGATCGTCCCTTTGAATGCTAAGGTATCCTTACAAATGTTGCCTTCAATGACCAAACGATGACCCTACGATGTCCGTTTACATCCAAAGGATAAAACTACTTACTTCTCAATAGTAAGGACAGTTTTACCCTCATAAGGGTAGGAAATGCCCATAAAGACCTGGGGTGGGCATAACTCTTAATTGCTGGCTCACAACCTGAAACATTTTTTTCATACCTCACACTTTGCAAATACTAGAAAATCACCACTTGGTATACATTCGTGCTAGGATCATTGCCAAGTTATATTTTTCTAAACCGCTTTCAAAATTAAACGAGATAAATACTTTGTATACATTCGTACAAGAATCATTACAAAGTTAAACTCTCTTTTCAAAACATTTTTAAGCAATTCACAAACACTTTTTTTTTCAGACAAACATAAGTGATCCAGCAATTAAGAGCCCATGGATACAAAGGGTGCTAACACCTTCCCTTTGCATAATGTACCTCCCGAACCCAAAGTCTAATTAAGGTCTTTCCTGTTCTTTTCCACCTTTCCTTATGGGATAAAAGAAAAGTCGGTGGCGACTCTTGCTATCCGCGACATTTGCTTTCCAAAGCAAAAACACACCAAAGTCAGTTCACCGTATGACAGAACTGGCGACTCTGCTGGGGATATTTGAAAAGAGAGGTTACCTTAAAAACAAGATCACTTATTCAAATTGTCTGATTTACTTTTAAGGGTGCTTGGGTATTTTATGCTTGAGTGAAAGATCCTACACCCGGATCTAGTGTACCGTAGGTAAGTAGCAATAGATCATCGCGACTATCCGGCGTATACTGGAATGGTCAAAATGATGTCTACGGTTAATGTGACACTTTGGATGTCCTGATGTTCCTCATGTTTACTTGAGGAAAAATTTGGCTTCCACGTGGTGTCATCAAAGCATTAACCAGACCTTTAGAACCCTAATTGACTCATCCTAGCCATTAGAAAGTAGTGAGATAACTGACTTCGGTTCCGACTGGGGTTGGTTGAGACTCGATACTACACTCTTTGAGATTGGACTTTAGGGAAGCTTCGGTCAACCACTTGGTGTTGCACTGAAGTGGACTTAAAGGAAGGTCAATGATTTGAGATCCTTCTAGAACCCGGTTACTATTCTAGGACAGGTTAAACCAACCAAACTTCAGTGGGGAGGGTATTTACCTATGGAACTCATGCAGGCCTTAAAACCTAGGAATGATTGTGGTGTGACTTGTTTGTGCTTGTTACTTATTTAACATCATAACATCGTAACATCATAACATCATGGCATTGTACTAACCATTTCAAGGACTTAGGGATTTAACTTTGCTCTGTAACAGGGCTATGACTTCCAGAAAGACCATTCAGATCAATTTTGTAGCAATCTCTCCTCAACTAAAGGATTTAGTGTCAGAACTTCCCGATCAGGCTCAGTTCATCAAGAAACATGGTTCTCTCCTCAATTTGGTTACCACTGGTCTCAAAGAAGATATGATGAGAGTTCTATTCCAGTTCTTTGATCCTAAACATCATTGCTTCACTTTCCCAGATTATCTGTTGGTACCCACATTAGAAGAATTTTCCAGGCTGCTTGGGATACCTATTCTTGATCAAACACCTTTCAGTGGTTTAGAAAAGATTCCGAAGTCTGAAGAAGTTGCCGCAGCTTTACACATGACAAAGTCAGACATTGAAACCAACTGGGTAACAAGAAGTGGAATTAAGGGTTTACTTGCCAAATTTCTGATAAATAAGGCCCGAGAATTCCTAAAAGTTATGAATGTCCATGCTTTCGAAGATGTTCTAGCATTACTAATCTATGGTTTGGTGCTATTTCCTAAGCCCGACCAATTCATAGACATGAATGCTATTAAGATATTTCTCACTCATAACCCTGTGCCTACCTTGCTGGGAGACATTTTGCATTCCCTTCACACTCGTACTATGAAAAGGCAAGGGACTCTCATGTGCTGCATACCTTTATTATCTAGGTGGTTTATTTCGCACCTTCCTCAATCAGCCTTGAAGAATAAGCAGAATTTGAAATGGTCTCAAAGGATAATGTCGCTCTCCCATTCAGACATCCGTTGGTGTCCTCATCTCGAAGAAAATGTTATCCTCATTGACCGTTGTGGAGAATTCTCTAATGTACCCCTCCTGGGTATGAGGGGAGGTATTACTTATAATCCTGCTTTAGCCCTACGCCAGTTTGGTTATGCTCGAAGAGATGGTCCACATGAAATAATTATCCAAGGCACTGTGTTTGACTATGACAACGATTCCCAAGGTCTCCGTCAAAGATTTGTACGAGCTTGGGGCATGGTGAAAAGAAGCGTTTTAGGACAGAAGAACTCTATTCCTATGGAACCTTATCTCAGATGGGTACGCGCAAGAGCTCGTGAACTTGGCATGCCATATCTTGCAGTCGGACCGCTGATTGTTGAACCAGAAGTTGAAGGAGGTACTTCTCAGATCATTCCTTATCCAGATATGCCTACCGATGTTGAAGAGTTGAAGAAATCCTGGATCCAGTTGAGGGAGGAAAGGGATAATTTTGAAGCTCAGTTCTGTGCTGAAAGGAAGAAAGTATTAGAGCTCACCGGCCAGCTTAATGAGGAACGAAGACTCAACACATATCTTCACCCGAAAAGAAGCCGCCCCTAGGAGACTTGAGCTTTTATTGTATTTTTATTATTTATTGTAATGAACATTGATTAAAAAATTATTAATAAAAGTTCTTTCTTGGTGGTTCACGCAAAGTTAAATTCCAAAAGTCCTTGAAAACATTTCATACCTTGCATAGCATGACAAAACATTGCATAAAAGGTATTCTAAAGGATCTATGTTCTCACGGTCTTCCTATTGCAAACAGAAAAATGGCCCTCGAACAAACTGTCAAAGATCTCCAAGCTCAGAATGCTCAATTCCAGGAGATGATGCTGAGCTTATCCAAGGGGAAGGAAGAACTGAAGGCTCTCTTGCTCGAGAAGAAGAAAGACAAGAAACCTGTGAGTTACATTAACCCGGGAAGAAGGCTTAAAGGACAGGCTGCAGGAGTCAAGATCAGACTTCCGAAGGATCAAGAAGAGGAGATAGAAAATGATTCGGAAGATGAGAATGCTGATCCTCTCAACCAGGAGGATGACGATGAAGATTATGAAGATGAACAGTACTCTCCAAAAGAGGATAAGTATAAGTTGTTGGAAGAACGCATGCTAGCTATGGAGGGTCAGAAGGCGCCCGGTCTAGATTTTGAAAGCTTGGGACTGGTCTCTGATGTGGTCATTCCTCGCAAATTCAAGATCCCCACTTTCACTAAGTATGATGGTGCGCCTTGTCCTCAGATGCATCTGAGAGCTTATGTGAGAAAGATTCAGCCGTATACCACTGATAGGAAACTATGGATCCATTTCTTCCAGGAGAGCCTGTCTGGCACACAGTTGGAGTGGTATTATCAGCTCGAGAGCTCTAACATCCGCACCTGGACTGATTTAGCGACAGCTTTCTACAAGCACTACCAGTACAATTCTGAATTGGCGACTACTCGGCTACAGTTGCAGAATATGACTATGGGCTCTAAAGAAAGCTTCAAAGAATATGCTCAAAAATGGAGAGATTTGGCTGGCAGAGTCAAACCCCCTATGACTGATCGAGAATTAGTGGACATGTTCATGAGTACACTGACTGGTCCATTCTACAGCCATCTATTGGGAAGTTCTTCATCAGGTTTCACTGACCTTATATTGACGGGTGAACGTGTTGAAAGCGGTATTCGAAGTGGAAAGATACAGGCAGCTACCTCTGCAAGCACCAGAAAGCCCCGTCAGGGAAAGAATGAGTCAAATGCTGTGTATGGTGAAAGGGGTCATAACAAGAAAAGCCGTGACCATACCATCGGAGCAGTTACAATTGCAGCCCCGCCAGCTCAAAACTTCCAGCACAGACAAGACAGGCCAAGAAGGCAGTTTACCAAGATCAATATGACTTTAGCGCAAGCACTGCAGGGTATGCTAAAGGCAAATTTAATTACTCTCAGAGGCCCTCCTGCAAATCTCAACACTACTTCTCCCCGTTATAATCCCAATGCCAGGTGTGCGTATCACTCCGATAGCCCCGGGCATGATACAAACGATTGCTGGTTGTTGAAGAATAAGATTCAGGATATGATCGATGCTGGGGAAATTGAATTTGATCCTCCGGAGACTCCTAATGTCATCACTGCTCCTATGCCTAACCATGACAAGACTGTTAATTCTATGGATGACAATTCTCACATTGCTAATGTAGCCGACTTAGTGTCTCCTCTCCTGACCATCAAGAAGAATTTATTGCAGGCTGGTTTATTTCCAGGTTGTGCTGAAAGTTGCGATCTTTGTGTACTCCGATCCAATGGTTGCCTGAAATTGAGGAATGGTATTCAACGGCTGATGGATGATCGTACAATTCTCTTTGAAAGGATTCCTAAGGTGGAAAACGCTGTTGAAGAAATATCTGTGATTGCTAGGTCAAAAGTTCCAGTAAAGATTACCGCTACTAGAGTACCTGTGAAGATTACTGCTGAGCCCAAGGTAGCTCCCCTAATCATTACTGCACCTGGCCCAGTACCGTATTCCTTAAGCAAAGCCATTCCGTGGAATTATGGAGGTGATATTTACATCCATGACGTGAAGCAAGTTGGTAATTCTGCTAATCCTAATGACATTGTTGGGACTAGTAAAGTTACTCGAAGTGGAAGGATCTTCTCTCCAGAAATCTCACCTCCCGCCCCTGAAATTCGAGGAAAGGAACCAGCGATCAACCCTGCTCAGTCGAAGACACCGGTCGAAGTTACTACCGAAGATGTTGCCAAGCAGGAAGTGGAGGAAATGCTGAAAATCATCCGTAAGAGTGATTTTGATGTGGTAGAACAGCTGGGGCATACTCCGTCTAAGATCTCAATGTTATCCTTGTTATTATCTTCTGAATCTCATGCCAAAGCGTTGATAAAATTCTTGAAGACTGCTCATGTACCTCAGGAGACCTCCGTCGATCAGTTCGAAAACTATGTTGCTAACCTGGCTGTTGACAATGGCCTAGGCTTTTCCGATGCTGATCTGACACCAGCCGGAAAGAATCACAATAGAGCTCTGCATATCTCTATGGAGTGTGAGGGGATCACCTTGTCTCACGTATTGATCGACAATGGCTCTTCTTTGAATGTGCTGCCGACAGCTGTGCTCGATAAACTTGATTGTAAGAGCATCGAATTGAAACCTAGTGATACTGTGGTGCGTGCGTACGACGGTGCGAAAAGTGTTGTCCATGGTGAAGTGGTTCTCCCTATCAAGATAGGACCTCAAGTCTTCAACATTACATTTCACGTGATGAACATCCGTCCTGCCTATTCCTGCTTGCTGGGACGCCCTTGGATTCATGGGGCAGGTGTCGTAGCTTCATCTCTCCATCAAAAGCTGAAGTATCCAATAGAGGGTAAGATTGTCACTGTGTGTGGAGAAGAAGAGTATATTGTCAGTAGTGTGCAGGCCTTCAGATACGCCGAAATGGATGGCGAGTTCTTTGAGACTCCCTCTCAATCCTTTGAAATGGTTCACCCGACCAGTCCTGTCCTTAAACCAACTTCCCTTGTGCCCGAAGTCATTCGTGCCCCTCCTGCTATGATTTCTCTGAAAGATGCTCAAGCCGTGGTTGAAAATGGTGGTCGTACTTGTTGGGGTCAACTGATCACGTACCGTACAAATCTGACAAGTCGGGTCTGGGGTTTAACCCTGAAAAGATGGCCAAAGATCAAATTAATGCTGTAGAAGATGCTGATAGCGGTTGTGACTTGGATAGATGGATTTTCACAACAATTGGTGACGGACTCAATAATTGGAAGGCTGAAGACACTATCCCGATTTCCTTTAGTCAGGAGTAATTGTTATTGTCTATTTTAGTGTTGCAAATTTTAATTTTTTACAATTGAACTTCTTAAAAGTATTGTGTCTATGCCCGGGGCACAATAGCTAATTTATTAAGGGTTTTGTCATTTTCATAAGCATATTCACATTCAATAAATCAATGGACCTTTTTGCATTCAAATATTGCGCTCTTTATCTTTCCTGTCATCTTTCGAACAAGTTATGTTTTCTTACACACACTCATGTAACGAATTGCAGATCCACACCCACTCTGGATCCTATTGATAATAGTTCTGCTACTGTTAATTATGACTTCGAAAATCCGATCTACCAGACCGAGGATGGAAGTGAGGAAGATTGTGAAGTACCTGAAGAACTTGCCAGACTAGTACTGCAAGAAGAAAAGACTATACAGCCGCATGAGGAATCAATCGAAATTGTAAACCTGGGTACGGAAGTAGACAAGAAAGAAGTCAAAATAGGAGCAGGCTTGGGAGACAGTGTCAAGGAAAGATTGATTCAGATGTTACATGACTATATTGAGATTTTTGCTTGGTCTTACAAAGACATGCCAGGACTGGATACTGATATAGTAGTGCATCGTTTGCCGATGAAGGAAGATTGTCATCCTGTTAAGCAAAAAGTTCGTCGCATGCGTCCTGAAATGTCCGAGAAAATCAAAGCCGAAGTTATGAAACAATTTAATGCCGGTTTTCTAGCTGTTACTTCGTATCCCCAATGGGTTGCTAATGTGGTACCAGTGCCAAAGAAGGATGGTAAGGTGCGAATGTGTGTTGATTACAGAGATCTGAATAAAGCGAGTCCCAAAGATGAATTCCCACTTCCTCACATTGATGTTCGGGTAGATAACACCGCTTAACACAAAGTATTCTCCTTCATGGATGGATTCTCGGGTTATAACCAGATTAAGATGGCACCTGAAGACATGGAGAAAACTACGTTTGTGACACAATGGGGCACTTTCTGTTACAAAGTAATGCCATTCGGTTTAAAGAACGTCGGGGCAACGTACCAGCGTGCTATGGTGGTTTTGTTCCATGATATGATTCATCATGAAATAGAAGTATATGTGGATGACATGATAGCCAGATCTCATACTGAAGAAGAACATCTCGACCATTTGTACAAATTGTTTGAGAGGTTGAAGAAATACAAGTTGAGATTGAACCCGAACAAATGCACCTTTGGAGTAAGATCCGGTAAACTCTTGGGCTTTGTTGTCAGTAGTAAAGGAATTGAGGTTGACCCGGCTAAGGTGAGAGCTATTCAAGAAATGCCAGTTCCTCGTACAGATAAAGAAGTCAGAGGTTTCTTGGGACGTTTGAACTACATTGCCCGATTTATCTCCCATTTGACTGCTACCTGCAAACCCATCTTCAAATTACTGAGGAAGAATCAAGAGATGATATGGAGTGATGAACGTCAAGAAGCTTTTGACAAAATCAAGAAGTATCTCCAAGAACCTCCAATTCTGATGCCACCAGTTGAAGGAAGACCTCTAATCATGTATTTGACCGTGTTAGAAAATTCAATGGGGTGTGTGTTGGGGCAACATGACGAGTCTGGTCGAAAAGAGCATGCCATATACTACCTTAGAAAAAAGTTTACCAACTGTGAAACAAGATACTCACTGCTGAGAGAACTTGCTGTGCTCTGGCCTGGGCTGCTCGCCGACTAAGACAGTATATGTTGAATCATACCACTTTGTTGATTTCTAAGATGGATCCTATCAAATACTGTTGATTCCTTAGGATTGGCATTAATTTTAGAAAACAAATAATGTAATCATCTCTGTTGTGTTAATATGTTGGGTTGAAGAAATTCAACATCTGGACCAACATGTCATGTACGATGTCACGACATCAGGTCTGTGACATCGCACATGTGTAGAAAACTGAATTAATTAATTCAGTATATATTCTGGGATCAGCAAGGATATCTGGTGAATATCCTAACTCCCATGTGGAGGTCTTGAAGACTCAATCAGAAGATATATAGGCTCAAAATATGGAGATATATATGGAGAGATTCTAGGATTGAAGACCTTGTTTGTAGCAGAATTTTTCTGCTGAAGTTGTAACAGCAAAGAACAAGTCTGCTGCGACTTCTGAAGGCCCAAATCCAGTTGGGTGATTAGGTTATAAATAGCTGATTGTAATCTAGTCTTTGTAAGCCTCTTAGAATGAAAATTTAGGGGTGTGTGTGAGGTAAACCTCCCAATCTGTGGGAAGGTTACCATATGTTTCTCAGTGGTAAAAGCTGAGAGTTTTGTAACTCAAAGCCTGTAGGCAAGAGTGATTTTGTTCTTGAATGAAGCTGTGAAGCAAGTTCAAGGTGTGTTAACATTACATTGTATTTGTAGTGATAGGAATGGAAACTGGAGGTTTCTATCTAGGAGTTCCTAGGTATAGATTGCATTGGGTAGGGATTAAGTGAAGAGTTGTAAACTGGTGAGTTTAACTCTGAATTAATACTGCTAATAGTGGATCTTCTTCCTGGCTTGGTAGCCCCCAGATGTAGGTCATGTTGGACTGAACTGGGTTAACAATTTCCTGTGTTTGTTTTCCTTCTGCTTGTGTATTTATTACTGTCATAACTCAGTTGGTTTCCCAGTCAGGTTATCAAGATGATAACAGACCTAGTATATAAACTTCTGATTGAATGTTAATCAGAATGTTGTAACATTCATCAGTGATAGCGTATACTGAATAATAAGCATGTTAGTTTCAGTTCAGTATTTATTTAAGTCTGTTCTTTTCAAGGATAACAGACCTGGCTGGAGGATCATTGTGAAACTGTCAAACTGGACGTTTTGACAGTTGATAATGAAGGTTGATACTAGTTGGTCTTTGACAGTACTGCAAACTTAGCACAACACATTTCCAGGAACATAACAGAATCAGCATATGTTTTGGATGTCGAACTGAATGTTGTGACATTCATTCCCAACAGCAGGTGCTAAAGTGTAGGATGATTGGTTTTTCTGGTTCAGTATTTTTCTCAGGCTATTCTTCAGGGATTCAATAGCTTAGAGAAAAACCAGGAAACCAACTACTAACCTACAATTAATGAACCTAACAAATAGCCTAGTTGTTAGAAATCTAAGAAGTGGAAATTAGATTAACGTGTTCAACCTTTAATTCAGGAAATACAAGTAAAAGATATACACATTGGAACAATGTAACAGATGATGTCCACACACAACAGTAAGACATCATGCTGATAATTGTAGAAGAAAACAACAGAAGTGAGTGCTAGGTTTGATTTCTGTTGAGTCTTTCTTCCTGATGCACAGAACCAGGTGTTCATACATTCTAGGGTGACATAGAATGAGATGTCGTGACATCTGTGAACTTGTGCATATTAGTACAGTGGTTAATAACTATCTTGCTGTATTAGTTACAATGTTAGATCAGATGTCATGACGTGGAATAGAACATCTGAATTCTGACGACACCAGAATTTCAATTGGTATCAGAGCAGGCATCCTGTTCTGCTTCTGGATGAGATCCATGGGTGATACTTTCTGGTATCTTGCAAGGAGTTATGTTAGTACTGATGTTGGAACCTGTGAAAGGTTCTGTAATTTCCCTGAATGGTCCCTTGAAGTAGGTGGATGGACTATTCATGACAGGAATGGTGTGTACCTGTCTCTAGAGGGTGGCAATTGGCCTGTGTGAGGGACAGCTGTGCCAGTATTGAATCAAATTCAAACTTGGTATGGTCTTGGAGGCTGATCTGGTGAAGTGTGTGTGCATAGGTTGAGTTGTATTATGATTTCCGCTGCATAATACCTGGCAAAACTCAAACTCTGATGTTGTTTCCCCTCATGTGGATGAAAGGCTGCTGTATTCAAGATCTCATCATAATCTACTGAAGATGTCAAAGATACTTGAGTCTCCTCAAGTCCACTCATCATGACGTTCTCACCTCAGGATGGTAAGAATCACTTAATCACTGATTCTTTTACTCACTTGAGTAGGGTGTATGAAGACCTTGAAGACCTTCAAGGAAGGTTTGTTCCAAGGAGGTGGAACTCATGTTCTATGCGATGTTAGAACATGTTGTTCAACAAGTATGCAGCTACTAGTTGAAGAGCAGATGTTTTTAGGTATCAAACAAAGGGATACTTCTGTTTGGAACCTACTCCTGACCTGGAAGAGGAGACATTTGTGTGTGCTAAGTTGACGAGGGTAGGGTCAACTGTGTGTGTGCTCAAGAAGGTCACCTTTAGAAGTATGATCTCTAGAAGTTGAGCTGGTTGAGATGTGACATTGTGCAATCTCCTGCTGTTTGGCATATTCCTGTTAATTGATCAGGGTTGGATAGCTGTTCCCTGAAGTACTATGGAAGACAAGTCCCCTGGATGTTAGTAGTCAATAATGGGATAACCTGATTGCTATACCATTTAAGAGGATTGGAACCATGAATCTTGTTATTCAAAAACCACGTTTCAAAAGTGGCAGTTCTTTCGAGGAGTGAGAATATGAAGATTTAGAGGTTAGTTGAGGTAGTATGCTCTAGCAATGCATATTTACCATTGACTGGTGATGTTTTATATCACTAGTACTTATGGTCAGTTGGAGTCTGATTGGTGTGATTGGAGTATGTATAGGTATAACTCATAGAGTTAGTTGCCACTGGTAGGGATGGTGTACGTCAGGTTGAGAAATGTATTTACAATGCATGGTTATTGGTGTGGAGTTTCCATGATTGTTAAGTTGAGGGGGAGTTTTGGTTAACCTCCTCAAGTCTGGTCAGCCTAGGGCCTGGTTGGCTGTTGACCTGTGTCACATGGGTTCAGGTAGTTGTGTGACACATTTGCAAGGAAGAATTCATCTCTCTCATTCCTAAGGGTGAATTTAATCTGGGAAGACTTTCAAAATTGTCTAGGTGCTTGCAAGCAGAAGATGTTGACACAAGAAGAGTACTTTCAAAGTATTCTTATGGTGGAAGTATCTGAAAGGAAAATTGGGAAAGGATTTAAGATCAATGTCTACTTGTGCCAAGTACAAGTGTTTAATTGATTATCCTTGGAGCTCAAGATAACGGATGTTCTTAAAGATGTTGGAACATCACTTCTTCAAGACCCTGTGCAGAATCACAGGAAGGATAGTACATTGGCTTATGATCTATCTCTTTGGTGGCAGCAAAAGCATATGATCTCTGAAAAGGTTTCCTGGCAAGAAACATGATTCAGCCTTGGTATGTACAAGAAGAAGAAGACATCATAGTCTTGATGGTGGTTACTTGGATCAGTTTATTTCTGATCTAGGTAAGGAAGTGCATTAGCTTATGCACACTGTGGAGTCAAGAACTAGTGGCAGCAGTCTTGACATCATAGAAACAGCCTTACCTTAGGATGTGGAATCCTTGGTAGAGCTGAAAGGTTAGTTTCTAACTGGTCCTTCTGAAGACTCATACATCAGAGTGTCTGATGTCTTTGGAGAAGAAGCAGGGATTCATCAAGGTGTGAGCTTGGATGACTTAACTGCAAACCTGCAGGATGGAGGTTGTTTACTCAAACTTGGTTCCACAATCAAGTCTATGAGAACTTTGAACTCTGTTCTGTGAAGGGAGGAAGTTCTTTCAAGTGGCAGAAGAAGGAGCTGAATTCAACAGCTAGATGTCAAAACACAATGTTGTGACATTTGGTTCAACATCAGATTATTGGTTGGTGAGGTGGCACATCAACTTGAGATAGAAAGGTCTACAGGGTTGTAGATTGGATACTTCAAAAAGCTTGAAGTTCTAGTCTCACTTGGAAGGTCAGAATATCTTTGGGAGAAGTCTGATAAACTTGGGGAGGTCAAAAAGCATCATTTGACCTTTTCATATGAGGATTCATGAAGGAGGTAATCAACCAGTGGCAATTGGTCTACCTCAGAAGTGAGTTCGAAGAATCAAGATAATCAACATATGGCAGCTGATTATGCTTGAGGAAAGTCTGAGACAAATTACTCTTGAGTAGAAAAGTAGTAAGTTGAAGACTAAAGGAGGTGCTTTCTATTCATCCCTTGGAGCTTGTGGTAGGAGTTCTGAGCTATCTATGGAAGATTATCTCTTGTAATGGGATGAAAATGTATATTTCCCAATGAATGGTTGGGTTCTCCTTGATCAACCCGATGACTCAGTGATATCTGAAGACTATCAGATGGTGTGCCTTGTCTTATTGTGAAGGATGTCCCAGCTGATGTTAGAACATCCAGTGAAGTGGTCTTCTGTTCTGGTTAGAAGAGAGATTGACACAGAGTGTGAATGTGTTCAGCTAAGAGGGTTGAATAGAGGGTGTGCTCTTGAAGACATGAAGATGTGTCTTGTGTTTTCCATTCATCAAGTGGTCTGGATTCTCTATGAATCAGGAAGTATGTGAAGGTCCAACTTTGGGATGTTGGATATGCCCATGTGTGATCTCCAATATTCAAGAGGAGAGTGGGGTGTCCATGACAGGGGGAGTTCTGGCCTTGAAGTTGCAAGTAATCATCAAGCTTGTGGTCTATGTGTACTCAGATAACCAGGTATGGCACCTTGTCAGCTATCAGGATACTGTGTCAAGGCTGAGTGAGCTGAAGAATGTCTGACCGAATGTCATGACATTGCCCTGGACAATGCTGCTAATTCCTTCTAAAACTTAAAGTCAGTAGGAATTATGAAGGTGATGTGTCAAATTCTGGTAAATCAGAATAAGCCAGATGGCTACAGCTGTGTGGTACAGGGGGAGTAACCATCTGCTGAAGTGTGGGAATTTGACTGTATCAGTGCCAGATGTCAAGTCTCTACTGGAGGTATGACAGGAACCTTGGAAAATGTTGAATACTAGCAGAATGCAAGAAAAAGCCGCGTGAAATGTTAAGACATCGCGTGCAACGTGTCTGACTGCATATATGGAATAGTCTCCATGCACTGGAACGGCTGTTTTGGAAAAGAAACAGTCAAGAGCTATAAAAGGTATTCAAAGATAATCTGAGATTTTGTTGGTGATTCTCTGACTGTTTCTCAGCAAAAATAAATGCATCTTGACCAAGCATTTATTTCTACCGGAAATTCCTAAGCACGGGCTGGACTATTTAAAGGATGCAATAGCCCTCTTCCTCTCACAAGAAAAACACTCCATTCTCATAATCATGGGGTATGTTAAGGTTTGGGCAAGCTGCGCCTGGATCTGGTTTTGTGAAGGGTGCCTTTACAAATGTTTAGCTAAAAAGGGGGAGAGAAATATAGTCCTGGGATTGAGAATGTACCAGAAGCAAGCCAACTATGGATGTGGCAGCAAACAGAAGTTGGCATCAGGCACAAAATCCACCAACTGGGTTTACCACTTGTGTCTTGTGATCTGAGTTAAGAAGACAGTTGTGCCTTGTGATCTGAGTTACATTGTCTATGTACTCAGCATTACATATTCTTCAGGAAGCTCTCCGGTTGAGGGGAAGGGTTCTGGTACAACTGAGTCTTGTCCCTCTTCTTCCCCATGTACACCAACTTTGGTGTTTGTGGTGGTGGAGCCAATGACGGAGATGAAGAGCATTCCCAAATTGGGATGTTTTGTCCAGTGTATTGTTTATTTATTTTAGCTAAAATTTGCCAAAGGGGGAGATTGTTGATTCCTTAGGATTGGCATTAATTTTAGAAAACAAATAATGTAATCATCTCTATTGTGTTAATATGTTAGGTTGAAGAAATTCAACATCTGGACCAACATGTCATGTACGATGTCACGACATCAGGTCTGTGACATCGCACATGTGTAGAAAACTGAATTAATTAATTCAGTATATATTCTGGGATCAGCAAGGATATCTGGTGAATATCCTAACTCCCATGTGGAGGTCTTGAAGACTCAATCAGAAGATATATAGGCTCAAAATATGGAGATATATATGGAGAGATTCTAGGATTGAAGACCTTGTTTGTAGCAGAATTTTTCTGCTGAAGTTGTAACAGCAAAGAACAAGTCTGCTGCGACTTCTGAAGGCCCAAATCCAGTTGGGTGATTAGGTTATAAATAGCTGATTGTAATCTAGTCTTTGTAAGCCTCTTAGAATGAAAATTTAGGGGTGTGTGTGAGGTAAACCTCCCAATCTGTGGGAAGGTTACCATATGTTTCTCAGTGGTAAAAGCTGAGAGTTTTGTAACTCAAAGCCTGTAGGCAAGAGTGATTTTGTTCTTGAATGAAGCTGTGAAGCAAGTTCAAGGTGTGTTAACATTACATTGTATTTGTAGTGATAGGAATGGAAACTGGAGGTTTCTATCTAGGAGTTCCTAGGTATAGATTGCATTGGGTAGGGATTAAGTGAAGAGTTGTAAACGGGTGAGTTTAACTCTGAATTAATACTGCTAATAGTGGATCTTCTTCCTGGCTTGGTAGCCCCCAGATGTAGGTCATGTTGGACTGAACTGGGTTAATAATTTCCTGTGTTTGTTTTCCTTCTGCTTGTGTATTTATTACTGTCATAACTCAGTTGGTTTCCCAGTCAGGTTATCAAGATGATAACAGACCTGGTATATAAACTTCTGATTGAATGTTAATCAGAATGTTGTAACATTCATCAGTGACAGCGTATACTGAATAATAAGCATGTTAGTTTCAGTTCAGTATTTATTTAAGTCTGTTCTTTTCAAGGATAACAGACCTGGCTGGAGGATCATTGTGAAACTGTCAAACTGGACGTTTTGACAGTTGATAATGAAGGTTGATACTAGTTGGTCTTTGACAGTACTGCAAACTTAGCACAGCACGTTTCCAGGAACATAACAGAATCAACATATGTTCTGGATGTCGAACTGAATGTTGTGACATTCATTCCCAACAGCAGGTGCTAAAGTGTAGGATGATTGGTTTTTCTGGTTCAGTATTTTTCTCAGGCTATTCTTCAGGGATTCAATAGCTTAGAGAAAAACCAGGAAACCAACTACTAACCTACAATTAATGAACCTAACAAATAGCCTAGTTGTTAGCAATCTAAGAAGTGGAAATTAGATTAACGTGTTCAACCTTTAATTCAGGAAATACAAGTAAAAGATATACACACTGGAACAATGTAACAGATGATGTCCACACACAACAGTAAGACATCATGCTGATAACTGTAGAAGAAAACAACAGAAGTGAGTGCTAGGTTTGATTTCTGTTGAGTCTTTCTTCCTGATGCACAGAACCAGGTGTTCATACATTCTAGGGTGACATAGAATGAGATGTCGTGACATCTGTGAACTTGTGCATATTAGTACAGTGCTTAATAACTATCTTGCTGTATTAGTTACAATGTTAGATCAGATG
This sequence comes from Lathyrus oleraceus, assembly GCF_024323335.1. NCBI lineage: Eukaryota > Viridiplantae > Streptophyta > Magnoliopsida > Fabales > Fabaceae > Lathyrus > Lathyrus oleraceus. The sequence continues at coordinate 500,034,686 of NC_066583.1, forward strand.
TCATGACGTGGAATAGAACATCTGAATTCTGACTACACCAGAATTTCAAATACATATTTGAGAAACCTGCCCTCTCCGGAAGAATAGCAAGATGGCAGATGATTTTAACAGAGTATGATATCCAGTATACTACCCAGAAAGCAATCAAAGGAAGCGTGCTAGCTGATCATTTGGCTCATCAAGCAGTGGATGATTACCAATCTATGAATTTTGAATTCCCAGATGAGGATGTCATGCTTGTTACTGATTATGAAGAATCTGGACCGGATGAAGGACCCGAACTGGGATCCCGATGGACTATGGTTTTTGATGGATCTTCTAATGCATTGGGCAATGGTGTTGGTGTTGTAATCATTTCCCCCAAGGGTCGCCATACTCCTTTCACTGCTAGACTATGCTTTGATTGTACCAATAACATGGTTGAGTATGAAGCCTGTATTTTGGGACTCAGAGCTGCTATAGACCTAAGAATCAAGTTTTTAAGCGTATACGGAGACTCAGCCTTAGTAATCAGTCAGATCAAAGGAGAATGGGACACTAAACATCCGAATCTCATCCCTTATCGAGAACGGGTGTTGACATTAATCCCATATTTTGAAGAGATTACATTCGAACATATTCCGTAAGAGGAGAATCAGTTGGCAGACGCATTGGCTACCATGTCATCTATGTTCAGAGTCAGATGGGACAATGAAGCTCCCACGATCACCATCGAACGATTAGATGAACCAGCATATTGTTATGAACTTACCGCTGATGAAGTAGAAGAGAAACCTTGGTTCCACGAAGTAAAAAGATATTTAGAAGGTCAGGAATACCCTGAAGGGGCATCCATCAATGACAGAAAATTTCTGAGGAAGTTCTCCGCTAAATTCTTTCTGAGTAATGGAGTATTATACAAACGTAATCATGATTCGACTCTGCTTCGCTGTGTGGATAAAAAGGAAGCAGAAAAGATTATGGAAGACATGCATGACGGTATTTTTGGGACTCATTCTAGTGGACATACAATGGCCAAGAAGATTCTGAGATCAGGGTATTATTGGTCTACCATGGAAGCTGATTGCCACCATCATTCCAGAACTTGTCACAAGTGCCAGATCTATGCGGATAAAGTACATGTGCCTCCTGCTCTATTGAACGTATTGACAGCCCCTTGGCCTTTTGCAATGTGGGGCATTGATATGATCGGAGAGATTAAACCTACTGCTTCTAATGGACATCGTTTCATCCTTGTTGCTATTGATTACTTTACAAAGTGGGTAGAGGCAGCCTCATTTGCTTCTGTCACCAAGAATGTGGTGGCACGGTTCATCAAGAATAGCCTTATTTGTCGATATGGCATCCCTGAAAGAGTTATCACGGACAATGGCACCAATTTGAACAACAAGCTGATTACTAAACTCTGCACGCAGTTCAAAATAAAACACCATAACTCTTCTCCGTACCGGCCAAAGATGAACGGCGCCGTGGAGGCTGCTAATAAGAATATTAAGAAGATTATACAAAAGATGACAGTAACGTACAAAGACTGGCATGAGATGTTACCGTTTGCTCTTCACGGTTATCGCACTTCAGTATGCACTTCGACAGGGGCAACTCCTTTCTCTTTAGTCTACGGAATGGAAGCCGTCTTACCTGTGGAAGTTCAGATTCCCTCTCTAAGAATCATGAAAGAGGCAGGTTTAGACGAGGATGAATGGATTCAGACTCGACTCGATCAGATGAATTTGATTGATGAAAAGAGACTTGCGGCTGTTTATCATGGGCAGATATATCAGAAGCGCATGACCCAGGCATTCAACAAAAAGGTCAAGAGACAGGTGTATCAAATCGGCGACTTGGTGATCAAGCGTATCATTCTACCACAAAGTGATCCCAGGGGCAAATGGACTCCCACATACGAAGGGCCATTTGCAGTTAAGAAGGTATTCTCTAGTGGAGCCATGATACTTGCTACGATGGATGGCGAAGACTTCCCACATCCCGTGAACGCAGACATAGTTAAAAAATACTACGCATAAAAGAGACCCGCTAGGTCGACGTACCTAGGCAAAAGTAAGGGCATCCCGGCGAACCAAAAGGGTTCGGGCAAAAATTAGGGATAAACATATAAAAATGTACACCCGGCAAGTCGAAAACCTGAAAAGGCGGCTTGGGCAAAAAAGGGTATCCTGGTGGACTGAAAACCTGAAAAGGCGGTCCAGGCAAAAATTAGGGATTAAAAGCGTATGACTATGTCCCGTTCTCAGACAACTCATCCAAGTTCAAGGGACTGAACAAGCCAATCACTTCTATCCGACAGCAGGAGATGAGATGCTTGAAGACATAATGACAGTAGTAGAATTAAAATCAACAGGGTTTTTCCTTCATAGCTTTTCTTTATGTTCTCGACAATTTCCTCTTACTAGGATTTCTGTCTCCGTGTATTCAAAATTGCCTGTTTATAGGCCCTCTTTCAAAATCAATATAACTTTACTCTCAAAAAGATGCTTTTGTTTTACTTTCTCTGTTTTGTTTGCGTAAACGCCCATTGATTTAATTTGAATTGATATGTGCATTTGAATATGATCGATGTTTATCAAAACACATGCATAAAACGGAAATAGCAATCACTACAAGACTGCAGGATCGAGGAAAGATCTAACCATGCTTTCCAATAAATCCGTTGCCAATTCTACTCCCCAGCAAAGCCAGTTATTCCCCAGAAAAAGTCGGCATTGCTAGACAGACTGGTCACCTCTTCCATCCCCAGCTAGGCTTCTGTTAAATATTTCTACCATCAGACGGAAATCAAGTATCCCTAGCTGAGAAGGGGTCATCAATACAAGTATCTCCAACCAGAAGATGGGGATTTATTTTCCCCAGGGAGTCGCCAGAAAAAACTTTTCAGACGCATAATTCATTCATTACATCATTTCACAGCATACGCATGCATACATTGTTCGCATTTATTTTCATAAGCATAAAATATCTCATGCATCATGACATGGCATCAAGCTAACTTTATTTTTCAGGTTAATTATCCTCCTGGTACAGTCAAAACAAAGGTCCATTCAGACGGACATCTTTATCAATTACATTCGAGATTTAATTATATCTCTCAGATACAATCCATATGGACATTAATTCCCGACAAGCACTCTGATGGTGGCATCTTTAAGCCCACCCCAGATATTCATTGCAAATACAACATATACTATCAGATATGGCCTAGCGTACGGTTCATTCTGATTCAGCTCAACATATGACTCATTCTGCAACTCCAATACGGTCTAGCGTACGACCCATTTGGACCTTCAAATCCTCAGATACTGCCTAGCGTACGGTACATTCCGGGGTGTAGTCTAGCGTACGACTACTTTCTTCTTCAGATACAGCCTAACGTACGGCTCATTCTGCAACTCAGATACGATCTAACGTACGATCCATTCTGATCCTCAAATCCTCAGATACTGCCTAGCGTACGGTACATTCCGGGGTGTAGTCTAGCGTACGACTACTTTCTTCTTCAGATACAGCCTAACGTATGGCTCATTCTGCAACTCAGATACGATCTAACGTACGATCCATTCTGATCCCCAAATCCTCAGATACTGCCTAACATACGGTACATTCCGGGGTGTAGTCTAGCGTACGACTACTTTCTTCTTCAGATACAGTCTAACGTACGACTCATTCTGCAACTCAGATACGATCTAGCGTACGATCCATTCTGATCTTTCATCCCCAGCGAAGTCACCCGACTAATGGATAACTCTTTCTGCTACTCGGATACGATCTAGCGTATGATATATTCCGATCTTTACCTCTCCCGAGGCAGTCTAATAGACGGTTCATTCTGCTACTCAGACACGATCTAGCATATGATCCATTCTGATCCTTTATCCCCAGCAGCGTATGATCCATTCTGATCTTTCATCATCAAACTTCCCGGATGGCATCTTTAAGCCCATCTCCATCAGGAATAACCTCTGATTAACAAGTGCAAATTTTTGGGGCATTCTAGTGTTCAATAATCTTCCACCTCCAGACCACGAATGGCGTACACACCATTCTAACTCTCTCGGTTCAAGAATATTGAACAGGGGCAGCTGTCATACCCCAAAATTTGCCCGGTAATATTACAAGGCATTTTTCAAGGCACTCCAACTTATTTTTCAAGGCATTGATCTTAAAAGAACAAAGACCCGGCACACAGATGGCCAAATCCAGAAAATGGCCTAAACTGGCTTGCTCACTAGGCGAGCTACTCCTTCGCTTAGCGAACCCTTCGCTACGCCATTCGCCTAGCGAAGCTTGTGAATACCAGAAAATTCTGGGCTTCATTCTGAGCCCATCAGGTCACAAAAATCATTATAAATAGCAGAGCTTCATTCAGAAAAAGGGGACAGAGGCAAACGGACAGAAACCCTAGCAAGGAAACCCTAACAGAGGCAACACAGCAAACCCTAGAGGCTAACTCAGAGAATTCAGAGCAACCCTAAAGGAAACCTTGAAGGAAACTCATCTGCACCAAGGTTATCTCCGCCCAACTCAAGCCGGCGCCAACCCTAAGAGTGACTTGCCAATTCAAGGTTGCAATTCAATTGCAAACATGTTTGCATTACTATTACCGCTTTATGTACTTAATTTGCATGTGGCATTATGATTGAATTTATAAAATGTCTTAAGTTTGGCATGTGAATTTAAGTATGTATGAATATCTTGAACGTTTAACCATGTAATTTCTGTAATGGGTGCCATAGGGCGTGAAGCTTGCTGGAATCGTACTGTTCTAAAACCAGAACCCGCAGCCGCTCGCTAGCACATCGCTAAGCGAGCATGCAGCGAGCATTCGCTAAGCCGTCGCAAGGCGAGGCAGAAGCGAACGTAACAGTCGCTGATTTTTTCGTTCTGATTTTTTCCTATCTGATCTGTTTTCATGCAGTATTTGCCTAACACTATTTCTGTTGTGATGCCTTTTGTTGGGTGCAACTCTTGACCGCACCCTGATTCGGTATTCTGACCTGTTTGTTGAATTTTGTAAGGGTTCACATACTCCTGGAAAAGGTAGCTGGCTAAGGTATTCCACTTTATTTGTGGGATACCCTTGTGGAGATTCATCCTAATTACCTAATTGATTTTAATGTAGAGATTCATCCTAATTACCTAATTGATTTTAATGTGGAGATTCATCCTAATTACCTAATTGATTTTAATGTGGAGATTCATCCTAATTACCTAATTGATTACAACTACCTAATTGATTATAAAATATTGCCTTTGAATATGTGATCTTGAACCTCTCTTTGTTGCCTTACGATATTACGGTATTATGGTCATGTCCCGCGAATGTGGGGATACACTTAGCAAAGACCCTTCGATTAAATCATCATGTCCCTATAAAATAAATCATAGTCCCTCGGATGTTGCCTGCGAATATATGATTTTGTCCCTCGATGACCCTTCGTTGTAGCCTACGGTTAAATGATGATCGTCCCTTCGAATGCTAAGGTATCCTTACAAATGTTGCCTTCAATGACCAAACGATGACCCTACGATGTCCCTTTACATCCAAAGGATAAAACTACTTACTTCTCAATAGTAAGGACAATTTTACCCTCATAAGGGTAGGAAATGCCCATAAAGACCTGGGGTGGGCATAACTCTTAATTGCTGGCTCACAACCTGAAACATTTTTTTCATACCTCACACTTTGCAAATACTAGAAAATCACCACTTGGTATACATTCGTGCTAGGATCATTGCCAAGTTATATTTTTCTAAACCGCTTTCAAAATTAAACGAGATAAATACTTTGTATACATTCGTACAAGAATCATTACAAAGTTAAACTCTCTTTTCAAAACATTTTTAAGCAATTCACAAACACTTTTTTTTTCCAGACAAACATAAGTGATCCAGCAATTAAGAGCCCATGGATAACCATGGATACAAAGGGTGCTAACACCTTCCCTTTGCATAATGTACCTCCCGAACCCAAAGTCTAATTAAGGTCTTTCCTGTTCTTTTCCACCTTTCCTTATGGGATAAAAGAAAAGTCGGTGGCGACTCTTGCTATCCGCGACATTTGCTTTCCAAAGCAAAAACACACCAAAGTCAGTTCACCGTATGACACCCAACCAGACTCATTTCAAACTCAGATTGCATTTGGTGAACAAAATGTTTTACCATTTGCTCTGACATTCCACCAAAAACTATATCATCCACATAGATTTGAGCAATTATGATTTTGCCATCTTCATCCTTCACAAACAAGGTCTTATCTATCCCACCTTTACTGTATCCATTTGAGGTCAAAAATTCAGTCAACCTTTCATACCAAGCTCTAGGTGCTTGCTTCAACCCATACAAGGCTTTCCTCAACTTGTACACATGCTTAGGTTGGTTAGGATCATAGAACCCTTTCGGTTGTTCCACATAGACTTCTTCATTTAAGTAGCTATTTAAGAATGCACTATTTACATCCATTTGGAACAATTTGAACTTCAGAATGCATGCTACACCTAACAACAATTTGATGGACTCAAGCCTAGCAACGGGTGCAAACGTCTCATCAAAATCAACCCCTTCAACTTGAGTATATCCTTGAGCTACTAGTCTTGCTTTATTCCTAGTAATTACTCCTTTCTCATCAGACTTGTTTTTGTAGATCCACTTGGTACCAATGATGTTAGTTCCTTCAGGTCGTGGAACTAGCTCCCATACTTCATTCCTTTTAAACTGCTCCAGTTCATCTTGCATGGCATTGATCCAATATTCATCAGTCAGGGCTTCTTTCACATTTTTTGGTTCAACCTTGGATACAAAACAGGAATTTGAGCTAATTTCCCTTGATTGGGTAGTCACACCACTATTGGGATCTCCTATGATAAGATCCTTAGGGTGGTCTTTCTGAATTCTGATAGATGGCATTTTGGTGGGTGCATCTACCTCACATTCAGTAGGGGTCTCCTGTACTTCTTCAGACTTGACTGGTATGTCTGTTGTAGTATCAAGGAATGTTTCAACATCCTCTATGACATCGATTCCTTCCTCTTTATCATCCACAATAACATTTATGGATTCCATCAGGACATTGGTCCTGTAGTTGAACACTTTGTACGCTCTGCTGTTAGTTGAGTATCCTAGGAATATACCCTCATCACTTTTGGGATCCATTTTCCTTCTCTGTTCACGACATGTGAGAATGTAGCATTTACTTCCAAAGATATGAAAGTACTTCACAGTGGGTTTTCTGCCTTTCCATATTTCATACAGAGTGGAGGAGGTTCCTTTTCTCAAGGTGACTCTATTGTGAACATAGCAAGCGGTATTCATAGCTTCAGCCCAAAAGTGCATAGGGAGCTTCTTTGCATGAATCATAGCTCTGGCAGATTCTTGAATAGTTCTATTTTTCCTTTCAACTATCCCATTCTGCAGAGGAGTTATAGGAGAGGAGAACTCATGACTTATTCCTTCAGACGAGCAAAACTCATCAAACTTGGAATTTTTGAACTCCGTACCATGATCACTCCTAATTCGGACAACACAACTGTCCTTTTCCCTTTGAAGTCTGATGCACAGGTCTTTGAAGACATCAAATGTATCTGACTTCTCTCTGATGAAGTTTATCCACGTGTATCTGGAATGGTCATCAACCACCACATATGCATATCTCTTTCCACCCAGACTTTCAACCTGCATAGGTCCCATTAAGTCCATGTGCAACAGTTCCAGAACTCTGGAGGTTGTAGGATGTCCCAGCTTCGGATGAGACATCTTGGTTTGCTTGCCCACCTGGCATTCTCCATAGACTCTTCCTTCATCAATAAGCAGCTTTGGGATTCCTCTAACTGCTTCCTTGGATATGATCTTTTTCATTCCCCTTAAGTGTAGATGACCAAGGCGTCTATGCCACAGCTTCACCTCCTGTTCTTCCTTGGCTGAGGAGCACATTGTGGAAAAGTTTGAGAGCTTAGGTTCCCACAGATAACAGTTATCTTTGGATCTGGATCCTCTCATAACTTCTTGATTATCTCCATTTGTCACAACACATAGCTCCTTAGTGAACTGAACATAGTATCCTTGATCACACAGCTGGCTTATGCTGATGAGGTTGGCCGTCAGTCCTTTTACTAACAGTACATTATTCAGTTCTGGGACTCCAGAGCAGTCCAGCTTACCCACACCTTTTATTTTTCCTTTAGCACCATCTCCAAAGGTCACATAACTGGTAGCGTGCGGTTGTATATCCACCAATATATTCTCCATACCAGTCATATGTCTTGAGCAGCCACTGTCAAAGTACCAGTCTTCTCGGGTAGATGCCCTTAGAGTTGTGTGAGCTAACCTAGCATACCATTGTCGCTTCTTGATGGGGACATAGTGCCTATATGTCTTATGCTTAGGTCTGATATGAGGGGCTTGGTTAGGGTAACCATGAAGCCTGTAGTAGAAGGCTTTTATATGGCCAAGCCTACCACAGTGGTGACATCTCCATTTCTGGAATTTCCTCTTCTGATGATTATTCATCCTGGTTCCCTGATGTTGAGACATTGGGTGTGACCTCCGCTTGAATTTCTGAACTTTAGCATTTGGGCGTTTGAGTTCAGCTGAGGATTTTTTCACAAAGCCTAAACCAAATATGGTTCCAGACTTCTGTCCCACCTTTAGGATCTCTTCCAAGGTGTCAGTTCCTTTATTCAACATTCTGATGGATTTAGTCATTTGATCCAGCTTGGAGGTCAGCAAGGTTATCTCACCATTTAGACCCTCTATGACTGTCAGATGCTTCTGTCTCTCATCTTCCAGCTCCTTGATGAGCTTCTTCTGCTTTTCTCCTTGTACACGCACTTCTGCACTGGTGACACATAGCTTCTTATAAGCTGCAACAAGTTCATCAAAGGTCAGTTCATCTGCACTTGAGTCATCATCAGTGGCACAAACACTCGTTAGTGCAGTGACATGTTTAGCAGATTCTCCTTCAGATTCACTTTCAGAATCTCCCTCAGACCATGTGACAGCTAGCCCCTTCTTTTGCATCTTGAGGTAAGTAGGGCATTCAACTCTAATGTGTCCATAGCCTTCACATCCATGACATTGGATTCCCTTTCCTTGGTTGAACTTTTCTTCAGAAGTTGATCTTTTCCTGATGTCAGACGAGATGTTCTTGACATTTGGTCTACCTCTTTGATCAATCTTCTTCACGAACTTGTTGAACTGTCTCCTAAGCATGGCTATGGCTTCTGATATGCTTTCATCACCTCTAGTATATCCTGCTTCTGACTCCTCTTCAGTATTTGACACAAAAGCTACACTTTTGTTCTTCTTTTCAACATTCTCACACATGCCCATTTCAAAGGTTTGGAGAGAACCAATGAGCTCATCCACCTTCATGATGCAGATATCTTGAGCCTCTTCTATTTCAGTGACCTTCATGGCAAATCTCTTAGGTAATGACCTGAGAATCTTTCTTACAAGTTTCTCTTCAGCTATTTTCTCACCTAAGCCACCAGAGGTGTTTGCAATCTCAAGAATATTCATGTGAAAGTCATGAATAGTCTCATCCTCTTTCATCCTCAGATTTTCAAACTTGGTGGTCAGCATCTGAAGTTTGGACATCTTCACCTTGGAGGTACCTTCATGAGTTATCTTGAGGGTATCCCAAACTTCCTTAGCCAGCTCACAGTGGTGCACCAGTCTGAAGATGTTCTTACTGATTCCATTGAACAATGCATTCAAGGCCTTAGAATTTCCAAGGGCTAATGCCTCTTGCTCCTTGTCCCACTCTTCTTCAGGAATCTGCACACTGACTCCATCTTCACCTGTCTTCGTTGGATGTTCCCATCCTTTGTTGACAGCTCTCCAGACTTTGCTATCTAGAGACCTTAAGAAGGCTATCATACAAGGCTTCCAGTCATCATAGTTAGAACCATCCAGCATGGGTGGTCTATTTGAGTGTCCTATATCCTTGTCCATGGTACTAGAAAGTAACTTCCCTAGATCTCACCCAGAAATTAACAGGCAGGGTGCCTGCTCTGATGCCAATTGAAATTCTAGTTATCAGACTTTCGATGTCACACGGGTTGTTATGACATCCAATTCTGCGCAGACAAGAATTATGCAGAACTTAAAAATAAGTGCAGTAAATAACACAAGTAATTGTTTACCCAGTTCAGTCCAACATGACCTACGTCTGGGGGCTACCAAGCCAGGGAGGAAATCCACTATTAGTAGTATTAATTCAGACCTTAAACCAATTGTTTAACCCTATCACTTAATACCTACCCAATGCAATTTCAATCTTACACTAAGATCAGAGTTCCTACTCACTCCCCCTCAATCACCTCAGTGATTACAACCTTTAATAACTATTAAAGACACTTGTGAAGACACACTTCAAACAACTCTTGATTGTGCTTAACAACTTTAATCAAGATACACAACACTCACGCTTAAAAGCTTAGAGTGACACAACACTTACAACTCAATGAACACCCTATACCAATGCTATCATCTCAGTGATAATAGCTTGGCTTACAAGATACGTCTAATACAAGACACACAAAAATACAGCAGTGAAGTATGATGAACACACTAAATCTTCACGCCTCAAATCCCCAGTTCTGAATGAAGGATTGTCATCCTTTTATATTGCAGCACTTGGGCCTTGTACTTGTATTTTCCTGAAATTAAGGTCACGCGAGTTCCCCTAAATTCCACATCTAGGTTACTAACTAATAGGCTATTTGTTAGGTTCATTAATTGTAGCTTGGTTGTTGGTTTCCTGGATTTTCTCTCAGCTGTTGAATCCCTGAAGAATAGCCTGAGAAAAATGCTGAAACAGAAAAACTAAACAACCTACAATATAGCATATGCTGTCAGGAATGAAAGTCACAACATTCAGTTTGACATCCAAATCAAGGACCATATGCTAAGTCTGTTTTTCCTGAAAACAGACTGTACAAATTTGCTGAACTGTACAGGACCAATTTGTCCATACCTCAGTATCAGCGTACATTAATAAATGTCAAGACATCCAATTTGACATTTACACATAGAGCCTTACATCAGGTCTGTTATCCCCTTGAAGAACAGACTGAGATACATACTGAAGTGTAGCAGAAAACCACTCTGCCTATTGTTCAGTATATGCTGTCAATGATGAATGTCATAACATCCAGTTTGACATTCAGACAGTAGGCCTTATGCCAGGTCTGGTATTTTCTTGATAACCAGACTGAAAATAAATACTGAGTTCTAACAGAACACAAACTGTTCTATTCCTCAGTATCTGCTGACAGGGATGAATGTCATAACATCCAGTTTGACATTCAATAAATCCTGTATTAGTTAATCCTGCAGTATACTACTCAAGTATATCATGACATCAGCCAAGACATCAGAGTACAACTAGATATTCTAACATACAATGCAGTTAAACAAACACCTTCACAGCATGTCATGACATCAGTCAAGACATTAGAATCCAGCTAGTGTTTTACCATACAATGCAGCCAATTAAACATCTACAATTCTACCTCTTGAAATCCACGAAAGAGTTTCGTCTTATGATGGAAGTTCCCTCATTCCCGGTAGTGCTTAGTTATGAGAAATCTTGATTATGTCACCTACAAGGTCGTCTCCTATTTGATATGGTGTTGACTTAAAAATCCCCACAGCATCGACTCATTTTAGATCCTCAGCAGATCCATCTTTAGCCTTCAACAGTGCTTTCTTCCTCCGCAAAGTTTTACCGTGAATGGTTGGAAGCATATTCTCCATGGCTCTCCCCATCCAGAGTTGATTTATTCTGAGCTAGATGATTTATTTTCATCCCTAGTAGATTTTCCAATGGATGAGCCGAGTGTTTTGTAGTGATGATTCAAATTTTCGTTATTTGTGTCCTATGTGTTGTTTTTCCAGCATAATCATAATCACATACGTACATATTCATGCATGAAACACAACATCAGATATTTCATTATGCATTTTATCACATTGATTTTTCTTCTGATCCCCTGCTTTGGTGATATTATTTCCCCATGCAAATTTGATGTGTTTGTCCTCCTTCAATTTGATGTGTTTGACATTCAATAAATCTTGTATTAGTTAATCCTGCAGTATACTACTCAAGTATGTCATGACATCAGCCAAGACATCAGAGTACAACTAGATATTCTAACATACAATGCAGTCAAACAAACACCTTCACAGCATATCATGACATCAGTCAAGACATTAGAATCCAGCTAGTGTTTTACCATACAATGCAGCCAATTAAACATCTACAGTTCTACCTCTTGAAATCCACGAAAGAGTTTCGTCTTATGATGGAAGTTCCCTCATTCCCGGTAGTGCTTAGTTATGAGCAATCTTGATTATGTCACCTACAAGGTCGTCTCCTATTTGATATGGTGTTGACTTAAAAATCCCCACAGCATCGACTCATTTTAGGTCCTCAGCAGATCCATCTTTAGCCTTCAACAGTGCTTTCTTCCCCCGCAAAGTTTTACCGTGAATGGTTGGAAGCATGTTCTCCATGGCTCTCCCCATCCAGAGTTGATTTATTCTGAGCTAGATGATTTATTTTCATCCCTAGTAGATTTTCCAATGGATGAGCCGAGTGTTTTGTAGTGATGATTCAAATTTTCGTTATTTGTGTCCTATGTGTTGTTTTTCCAGCATAATCATAATCACATACGTACATATTCATGCATGAAACACAACATCAGATATTTCATTATGCATTTTATCACATTGATTTTTCTTCTGATCCCCTGCTTTGGTGATATTATTTCCCCATGCAAATTTGATGTGTTTGTCCTCCTTCAATTGTAGAGTGTTAGCCACTTAGGCAGAAAGAGTTTATCCTTTCTCATTCCCCACTGAGTTATTTCCTCGTGGATGATTATTATTTCAGTTTCCTCCCTAGTTTATTATCTAGACGAAACCACTCCCCCTGAGTTATATCCTCATTGGTGTCGCTATGCTAAAAATACAAAGCCGTCATCAGTTTTTATTTATTCCAAAGGAAAGGAAAAATATCGAGAAAACCCCAAAGAATGGTCATCACAACCACGAACAAGTTCAGAAGTCGGTTATGCATGGGGAAGGTATTAGCACCCCTCACATCCATGGTACTCCATGTGAACCATCTAGGATGTTTGCGCTTGAGTGAATGTTGTTTATCGAAATGTTTGCTTGCCAAAGATTCGCGAAGTAGAAGTAGATTTTAAATTAGTGTGCTCGCCAAGGATTGAGTCCTCGTTCCTACGTATGCTCACTTGTTGAAGTGAAAAATCAGAGCCCCGTAGTTCGTGGGTTTAAAAGTTTGTTTGTTTTATTGATTTTATTACCTTGAAGAAGGGTTTCCGATTCCGTCGCCATAAGGCTCAAACAAAAGGTTTGAATTTGTTGAATTGTTTTGAATTGTTTTTAGGTATTGAGAAAGGTGTTATTGATTTCGGATTCCACTAAAGACTATGGATAAATGTGAATACCTCGAACTACCAAGCCAAACGTCTTGTGTTTGAAGCATTCAGAACGAGTGTAGGAAAACTCCATTCTCATCCCTTCTTTACCACTTAAGGCTCGTGGCATACAATCCTAATCGCCATTTATTGTATTTTTGAATTTGATTTGAAAAAGACCGCTTGACGTTGGATCAAGGGTTTGTTTATTGATTTTGAAAGAGTGATCGTTTCTAATGCCTACGGAATAGATAACATGCAATAAGAAGATAACGAAAGCAAGTAAACGCGTACATTTGAAAAGGGGGTACATGTAAAGTACAATGGAGTGCGAAAATAAAATCATTCAAGTGAAAGATAATTCTAAAATTTAAACTCTATCTAAACATGAATTAAAACCAGAATTAATCACATGAGAAATAATAGTTGAAACAACCTAGGTTAATCAATCAGTTAGAAAATTCTATAGGTCCTAAAACTAGGGGAGCATGCAAGATTAGCCTATTCCTAAACTTGAGGACAAAATTGTCATTTCACAATTAATGGTTTAATTTCTAAACATGAAAATCCTAATTAAAAAACAATTAAATCCAAAATCTAAGTAATTTTAATGTTTTAATCTAATTAATGTCTAATTAATTTCTAAATTTTTTTTAGACTATTTAATTCTAATTCTAAATTTTAATCCAAAATTTCTAATATTTTCTAATATGTTCTAATCCTAAAATTATCTACTTCTAACTCTAAAAGTCTACAACCCTAATATCAACATCTAAAAGCAATTAACTAGAATTAATCTCTAATCAACCTAATGATATTCTAAAATTAATACTGATTTTCTAAAATTAAATTGAAATCTAATTATACTTAAAAATCCAATTAAATCCTAACTATTTCTAACTTAACTCTACAACTCTAAAATTCTTATTTAATTCTAATTCTGATTTTACTAGTTAACAACTTAATCTTTCCAGAATGGGCCTTGGGTTCAACAAGCCCAACTGGAGGGGGTATGGATAGTGAAGTGGGGGGTACAAGGCAAAACAGCCTTGGCTTGGCCCCCGGGGAGGATAGGCCCAAATCTCATGGTCACGGAGGAAATAGAGAAAGCCTCCAACGTCCTTCAACTTTCGTCACGTTCGCTGGCCTCGAAATCAGAAGAAAAAGGTTCCGCCGCGCCTGACCGCGGCGAAGACGCTAACCGCGCCGGCAACAACAGTTCTAAACGCGAATCCTAAACGAAGATTGGAATCGAAGCCTCACAACATTATCTTCGGATACGCCGCTCTAACGAAATTGATGGACGAGAAATACAAAACACAAACCTGGAGGCTTCAAATTCAGTAATGCGTCGTTGTTGTCAGTTATATGATCGCCAAGGTTCCGCTTCTGTTGCTTTCTGTTATGACACTGTCGCCTCGATTTGTTCCTCAATATCGTAGTGTGGCTTGGCTTTGTGAATGATTGGCTTCGTGGATGATTTGCGATTTGTTGTGCAGGAGTCGTCGCGGTTCGCCGTGGGTTTGAGATATGAGTTACAGAAGATTAGAGAAAGAAGATGGTGAAGGATGTGTAGGAATTATAGTGGTTCGATATCGAATTTTCCTCCTGTTTGCAGAATGCGTATGGTGGTGTATGTTATTGAATCACGGCGTGCAGGTGAGAGTTGTGGTTCACATTTTTTGCAGAAATCTTGCAGGAATTATGAAAGGTGGCAGAATGAGGTGATGAAAATGGCGGCACGAGGGGTGGTTGAGAAGTGGTGTTGATGAAGGTTGCGATCAAGAGTTTGTTACGGTTGAGAAGAAGGTGGTGGAAGATTTAGTTAGAGGAAAGGAGAAAGAGAGAAGAAAGAGTCATCTCCCTTCGACGAAGGCTTCACTCCGCTACTTATAGCCTTGGAATCAGATGCCAATTACTTGATTCTACGTTGCGTTTTGTTGTTTATGCCTTGCTTTTCCGTCGTTTTGGAGGCTATTATCTGTTAACATCGTTCATGCTTGTGGCTTTTGTAGCTTGAAGCTGCAGCTTCACGTCATCTCTGCCATAGTTTCGGCGTTGTTGGTTATGGCCCGCGTTTGGAGCTCGCAACGCGTTTTGGTCCTGCAATTTGGCTTGGATTACTGCTGCACTTTCGTTTCGTTCATGTTCATGTTGCTTTGGTTGTGTGCGTTTCAGTTTGGATGTAGCTGGCTGCTGCTGCAACGCTTTGGCTACATCAGTTTACATTGCCTTTTCAATTACATTTCGTCCATGCCAGTTGGAAGCTTTTGGCTTGTACTGCTTATGGTGTTTCACTTCCTGCAGTTGGAGTATTGTATTACATGGATCAATTGTTTTATTTTATTTTTATGGATGAATGTAAATGTTAAAAAAGGAACTAATTGATAATGGACTTAGAAGTTGGGTTATTGAAATGGACATTGAAATTGGTTTTGTGGATCAAATGAAATTGGTTAATGGATAACAATTGAATATTGGATGTTTGGATAATGAAATGGATAATGGACAATGAAAATTGGATTTGGATATGGACACGAATTTAAGAATTTGGATATGGATTATGAATGGATATTGGTTAATTTGGTTTAAATGTGGGCTTAAGGAATTATCAAGACCCATTAGTGCAATTAAAAGAAAATTTCAAAATTAATATGAAATCAAAAGATCAATGTTTCCTAAAGTTAATCGGCTAAGAGAAAATAATTTTCCTAAAATCAAATTAATTCTCCAAAGTCGACTTGAATCCCAAGAGTCAAATTTTGAATTAAAATCAAATTTGAACCTTTAAAATTCATTCACAACTTCTAGAATTAATTCGAAACTGCTAAAATGACTGAATTACATGATTAAGGATTTAGAGGTTGATGGTTGACTTTGGTCAATGCTATGAATCACACCAGATGAATATCGACCAAACGACAATTCATACACAAGATCCTCGAATAGCAAAGCCATGAATCAGGATTTCAACCCATATGATGTGCAATGTCGTAAACTTCAATCCAACTCCGATTTTATCAGCCCCAAACCCTGAATCAATGATCTGTTAGCAGATGTTAATTACAAATGAATGAATGCACATGAATGAGTATGATTGAGGTCATATGGACATCAAGTTATAGTCAGATGAAAAAGTGAAAAGGAGGGCAAATTTTGGGGTATGAAAATTGGGTCGAGTCTTTGATTGACCGTTTCTTTCTAGTTATTGCCTAGATAGATCTTTTGGCCCCTGAGAGTTTATTACCTAGTAACTTGTAATATTATTCTTGATGTTGGGTACTTTATCTTTACCCAATAACCAGTAAAAGGTAATCTACTTCCTTTGTTTTCCCGAGCGGATTCACGTTTCCCCGTCAAGTCTATCCTTGATATGTTCATCCTAATCGGTGACAGATATTCTTCCTGTTTGGTTTTCTATCCAATAAAAAGGTAGTCGTAATCCCTATTTTATTCCCCAGAGAGTCGATCCTTGATATGTTCAGTTTAACCGATGATGGATTTTCTCTTCTTTGTGGTCTTCTTCCCAGTAACTGGTAGATATAAATCTTATTTTCTCCTCTGAGTCTATCCTTGATATGTTCACTTTAACCAGTGAAGGATACTCTCTCTTTGGTATTCTACCAAGTAATCGGTAGTTATAATTCCTATTTTTTCCCGGGTAGTCTATCCTTGATATGTTTACCCTAATCGATAACGAATATCCTTCCTCATTCCCTAGGTGGTCTATCATTGATATGTTCATCTTAACTGATGACATATATTCTTCCTTTGAGTTTATCCTTGATATGTTCACTTTAATCAATGACATATACTCTCTCTTTGATCTTCTGCCCAGTAACAGGTAGTTGTAAATCCTATTTGATTTCTTTCCCCAATAGGTTATTCTTACCCAATAACCAGTAATGGATATGCCTCATTTTTTCCAGCGAGTCATCCTTGATATGTTTACCCTAACCGGTAATGGATGTCCCTCTGTCCGAGTGTATTATCTTCATGCCCATTAACCGGTAATAGATAATATATCTCTTTTACTCCTGCATTGAAGATTTTATTCCCCAATTGAGTTTGATTTCGTATTTCTTCGTGAAATCGAATCCCTTTTGCTTGTTCTTATTTACGCTTTTCCCCCGCATTTTGTTACCTTGCTGTATTGGTGTTATCCCAATATATGCAGATTGTACTTGTTCCCCAACCGAGTCTTTCCATTGATTTATTTTCATGGAAATCCCCTCGTGTCTCCCAGCAGTTTTTAAGTCGTAGTCTGGCCTATGCATAACTTTTATCCCCCAAAGTCTCTGTCTCCCCAATGAGTTTTCCTTACGGAATGCATTGTGTAACACCTTATTCCCCAAATCACAATTATAAAGAATAAAATATACTAGAGGATGTTACTTCAACACATTAGATATTTGCTCATATATAAAAAGTCATACTCGCAGTGTAAATTAAAATTATTACATCACCATATTATCCAAAGATAAGGAAAACGCATATAAAGTTCAATAAATATCATAAATCAAATTCTCATCCCATGATGTTACGTAATCAGAGCAATATCCCTCTAATACATCGTAAAATAAATATAATATGAAAAATAAGATGCATAGCCATCTCTCACTCATAAGAAATCACTGCTGCTGATTATCTATACAACAAGTATTGAATACAAAACAAACAAGAAGGGGGTGAGAATAATCCTTACAAATGTTAACAGTGAAAATAAACAGCAGGATAGTTAAAAATAAAACTCAAAATTATTCTCACACGACAACATCAGTAATATAAATCATAATGCAATGCTAATGCACCAACGCCTCAAAATGCACGTGGTACCAAGTTTTTGGGTATCAGAAGTGTGTTACTGATATTATCCCACATCACTGGACAACAACCCTAACACCACTCGACCGAAGTCCTAAACACCACTGGACCGAAGTCCTACATCACTTTGAGACAAAAGTCCCACATCACTGGGTTGAGGTCCTACGTCACTGGTCCTACCTAATCTCCATATTAGTATGATGCACGAACATGACATCTCATCAACATAACTCAAAACATCATACACACATCAAAATAATTATTATGCATAAGGATGAACGCCACAACACTTCAGAATATAGGTTCGACTCTTGAACCAAATCAAAAATTATTTATATAATTAAATTCAATAATTATATAATTTATCAAAATAATTATCACTTCTATATTAATTCAATAGAGTTATCAAGGAAACTCTAAACAACTCTGTAATAATCCTTATATATCAAAAATAACTCTAGAGTATCCTAAAATATTCTAAAATGCTCAAAAGTGCTATACCGTTAGCTTACAAGTGATAACTCTACGAAACTCTAAATAATTCAATATTTTTAACTAAACTCTAAAATATTATAATTAATAATAATAAATTATTATTATTATTATTATTATTATTATTATTATTATTATTATTAAAATGTTTATGAACTATTTTGCGGTGATGAAATGGGAATTCCGTATTTGCATTATGGTATCATTAACATATATCTGTGACACGTTAACCTATACATGATATAAAGAGGTATTGTTTAATATTATAGTAATAAGCATGTTACTGTGTATCGGTAATGGAAAAGTAACAAAAGGCATATGCATGTTACTGTTTGTCGATTGTGGAAAATAAAGAAAAGAATAATGTTACTATATATTAATAATCATACCTATGTCTCTAATGATAAATTAGAAGGGATTACAAAAATAAATTTCCTCGATAGACTTACCAATCAACAAATAGTGACCAAATGTGATTAATCTCATTTGGTCACAAATACTGACAACGATCAATACCAAAAATCAATACAGCCATACATACATAACATATATTATAACAAAGTTCATACTATAAGCACTTCTGAGATATTACCATAGATCTATACCTCATTTGGGGTAAACACAGAGATACAAAAACACAACAAAAACACTTTCGACAAAGAAAACAGAAACAAAACAATAGACATATCCACACAAAACACATACAGTCATTCATAAAAAAAAATTCAAAAGGGCATAATTCACATTTAAACATATTTGTATGATCAGTGACCAAAAACCCTTTGGTTACAAACAAGGCCATAAATCATGTATAGTAAAATACAGAGATAAGAGGGTAAGGACCTCTCACTATCCTAACTGTCCATAAACACCCGTTAGTAAAAAAATTCTCCCCCTTACCTCGAAATAGATCTTCTTCCCAAATCCTTTGTGTATCCCAATTCTTCAGGTTTCTTCAATGTTCACGACAATGTTTGTTTTTTTCCCATTTTCTTTTCTCTGTATCTTTTTTTTTTAATTTTATTTTACAATACAACATACCTTTTTTTCTCTCTCCCTTCCCATAATAATAATAATAATAATAATAATAATGACTATAATAATTATAATAATAATAATAATAAACCATATTAATTTGACTTTTCACTTTCTATATGTCTCTTGATTTTATAAGAATAAACAAATTCCCAAAATTAAATATCATAATTAATTATATCAACTAAATAATTATTTAACTTTAATAATAAAATAATATCACACCTTAAATAACTATTTAAATAAATATTTAAATCAATTAAATACATACCTAAATAATTATTTAAAATACTAAATTACTTAAATAAATATTTCTGCACTCCCCGTTCTCAAAACCACCCAACCCTAGTAATTATAAAATTACCAAAATACCCCCAATCATCATAAATAGTTGATGACATCAATCAAATCATACAACAAATATAAAAATAATTAAAAATAGAAAAATTTCTAAGTCGAGGCGCTACACATTATGTTCCTGTGGATTTTCAGTTTCTCCGGATTCTTTTTCTTTGTGGAAATATATCCCCACAAAGCTTATTTTTGCATTCATATCATATATATCATGAGGTCTCTTAGGGACCAAAATTTGTTTCTTGATGTTATTTAAGCCCATTCCACTGAGTTGATAGGAAGATTTTAACCTTCACATCCTCAGCTAGAATGTCCTTAAATAGGGACCGCTGTAAGACCCCAATTTTGACCCTAAGATTCCTCATGCTATCTTATCATTTACATTGGCTTTGGGATCACACCTTGGCATCCTCCTTACCCCTCACTAATTGGGTTTGCATTAGGAGAGATCACCAAGCACAATTGTTTGTATCATACTTTACTTTCTTTTGTTTACTAACCAAAAAACCAAAAATATGTCCATGTATAACTTTGTTTCTTTTATAGGTAGTATGTGCATCCACCCATGCTCTATCAAGCTCACATCTTGGTTTAAAACCCTCATAACAAGAGATCAATCAGGGAATGGTTCACCATTGGTTCTAAACATCATACATGGATCCCCATGTTCTTCATTTATCATTTTGATCAAGAATTCATCAAGAGTTTTGAGCTTGTTTGCCTTGGAAGCCCTAATTCATCTCGGTATCTTATGTGACTTCCTCAGCAAATTTCTTCAACAATTGATCAAATATATCAAGGGATACTTCTTTATACATCATATTATGCATATATGATCCTCCATGAGCTCTAAAGATCAAGAGAACTTCAAGTTTACAAGTTGGTTCAAAGAGGTTGACCATAGAAAGTCAACTGGTCAAAACTAGGGTTCCCTAGACCCTATCTCCTACAACTTTTGTCATATGAAAATGATTCCAAGAGAAACTTTACTCTTTATGACATTACAAAAAACTTTCAATGTTGACATCAAGAGCTAGTTTTGCTTGGAAAATCATTTTTATGGTGAAAGATTATAGGTCATTTTGTCTATGCCCTAGGTAGGAGGTCAACTTCCAAAGACCATAACTTGCTAAATTTTTATGATATGAAGGCCATCCAAGTTTCATGATCAATTTCAAGAGGTCTTCTACAAATTTTATTTTTTGATAAATGTGAAATTCAACTTGCAAGGGCATGTGCCAAGAGGAAATATTATAGGTAGTTTTGGGCCATCATCATTGAACAAACAATTTTCCTCAACTTCTAAAATGCATAACTCCCTCATGTCAAATCCAAATGATGTAAAATTTGTAACTAAGTTGAAGAGGAATGAGAGATCTATAACTTTGGTGAATAAAATTTTTTCATTTGGAGCTCATATCCAAAGTTATTCAAGGTGGAAGAAGTGGTCATTTGACTTTGTACTTAGAAAATTTTCAACTATGTTTGATTCTTCCAACTTCCACCTCAAAATTCATCATGATCCAAGCTCCAAATGGAAAATTGTTCAGTATCTAATTTGTTCCCCTTAATGTTACCTTTCTAAATCAGCCAAGATCACTTCATTTGGACAAGAATTGAGGGACTTGCACATGGGTATAATGCATGGCCCTAATTGGAAAGTACATGATCATTTTTCAAATACACATTGCATGGCTTCATGTTAAAGTTGCAACATCATTTGAAAATGAATTTGGACCTGTTTACATCATTTCATGGGCCTATCATACTCCCATGCAAGCATGCACATCACATTAATATTGTTGGCCAAAGTTTGAAAGTGTGTGGAAAGCAATGAACATGGATATCAATACATTGCCCTTGGGATCAGAATGAGGACCCCTTTGCCCAACCTTTGAGCTGCATCTTCCCAAGCCTCCATTGATAGGATAACCTTGAAGATTTCACTTGAAATCGAGCTTCAATTCCACTTCTGTTTTGGGATTGAAACTCCAAGGATCCAAGCCTTTTGATCATCCATTTCATCTCCTGCAAGCAAGTAGAAGCAAGCTCAAGCCAATTGAGATCCAAATCGAGCTTCATCACTGCAAACAGAAGGTGAATTTTGTGAAACTTTCTCTCTTCAAGTCTCTCTCAATTCTCTATCATTTCAAGTAATTTTTGGTTGGCTGAAGTCCTACAAATGTAGGCAATAAGATTAAGTTGCTTTGGGGTCAAATTGAAGCAACTCAGATCATGCACCTCAAACTTCAAGTCCACGTATCTTTCAATATACTTGGAATTGGGTGAAATTATGGCCAAATTCGAGCTCCTGGGCATTTTCTCTTTAAAATAGTGTACCCACTTTTTATTTTAATGATAGTTGGTGGTGGACTAGTCCAGTGAGGTCCACCGGAGAAGAAGACCGGGGCTAGGGCTCCGGTGTTGTGTTGGCATCTTCCCAACCACTTGATCATGTTCAAATGTTTTAATCCTGACCTTCGCTTCTGATTACCATGCGTGTGCACGCGTTGACTGTGGTGCATGATGGAGCGCGCGTTGCGGCCATCAGATCTGTCACCTTAATTAATGAGGGAGATCTGATGGTCCTCGTTTTTTCTCATTTTATTTTAATTTCTGATTTTCTGTTTAATTCCTTTATTTTGTTTAATTTATATAAATTTCATTTTTAATCCAAAAAATATGGGACTTTCACCAAAAATCTTTAAATATTTTCCTCTTTCATATTTTGAATGAAAATTATTTTTTGGATTAATTTTGATATTTTTCATGAATTAAATGTTTTTGGACCTATTTTTAATTGTTTTAAAATACTTATGACTTTCCAAAAATGATGAAATTGTTTGTCTAAGGTCCTTTGACCTTGTTTGACCTAGGATAAATCCCTTGACTATTTATTTGGTGTTTTGAATGGATTTGAGGTTTTATCCATATTAAAATGCATTTTCCCTTTTAATTTGATTTTTAATTGATTAAATGTTTAAAAATTATGTTGAGCCATTTTTATGGTCTTGAGATGTTTGACTTTCTGTTTGGGCTTTGGTCATGGTTGATTTGACTTTTGTTTGATCAATACCATTAGATTTAGGGGATTGATGAAATGTACATTTCATCTCCCAAAATGAATGGATAGTATTGACCAGATGAAATTCTTCTCATGATCAATTTGTGTTTCTATTTCCCCTTCCCTCTTCATCTTCATCCCTATTCTTTCTCAATCCTTCATTTGACCAATGATTTCTCTAATGTCTAAATGCTAGTTGGTTCATCAATGACCTTGTGTCAGATGAATCAACACAAGTATGACTGAGATAGGTCTTCCCATTTCTTTTAGTGTATGGTAAGTTTTAGAAGTTTGGTTCTTTTTACCAAATTCTAACATGCATTAACATCTATATTTTTATTGCCCGGCCTCGGATAGTTGTGACTTCTACATAAGTTCAATTACGATTGCTTAACATAGAGCTAAATTTGTCCCTCAAAGCATAACATTCTAGTAAGTGAGATTGTAAGTCTCCCATTCTTCATGGCATTGTGTGGGAACTTGACTTTTTTCCATTCATGAGAGCTAGTGGCATACTTGTTGATTTATCCAAGTTGGAGCCCTTCTCATGGATGATGTCTTGGTTCAAGGATTCATACTTGTGAATGAATGGTTGAGTGTTCTCCAAAGAATGACTTAATCAATTAAAACTCACCACTAACCATTGACTAATTATTTTTATTAATATTGTTTTATTTTCAAGTCATTTACTTTATGCAATTTAAATTTCAAGTACCTTTATCATTCATTGCCATTTACATTTCATGCAACTTGTTTATGTTTCAAGTCCTTTTCACTTTGCTCATTTGAGTCATATCTTGTGATTGTATATATTGTTTGTTTGTATTTTGTTTTGGTTGTGGTCTTAGGACCTTAAAACGCCTAATAACAACAAAAACCCTAAAAAAACACCTGGTTGGACTGTTCGGATTTGATATGAACTTCTGGACTTAGAACTAGGTAACATTCCCTATACTAAAGGACTTGGCCAATGCCAACATCTGAGACTGAGCTATTTTTGACCATGCCTTCATCTGATGCAAGACCTTGAATCCCTTTGGTTCATCTGCTACTCTGTCTCTGTGCTTAATTGTTATTTTGTCATTAATGTCTATGTCTGATGTTTTGTTCTGAGTGAATCAAGGAATATTTCATCTGATACATTGGAAGATATTGAAGACTGCTAGCTATTGCAATGCTTGCTTTGATATTATGGCTACCTTTATTTGATGCCTTGATCTTCACATGATGCTTGGATATTGCTTATTTCTTATTGCTTATTGCTTGTCAAAGTCCAAAGGAAAATGAGTTTCTATATGACATTCTTGTCTGTTGGATTGCATCCCATTGGTTAGATCTTTTCAACTCTTAACTTTTATTTTTTGCTTAGGGTAGTCTCTTCATCTCCTCCAACTTCTTTAATTTCAAAATCTCTCCCTCTTTTCAAAAACTTTCTTTACTTGTGATTTCAAACTTAGACATGTTTTAATGATTAGAAACTTTGGCCTTATGCCATTGAATTTTTTAAAACTTTTTCTTAAATCAAACTTGTAAATAAACTTAACCATATTAACTTTAATTTCAAAAAGACAAAAAGAACTAACAACCCCATTCAAATGTTTGTCCTTTTTGTGCCCTTTTCTTGTTAAACTTTTGATAAAATCAATTCACTAACTTCTTTGAAATTTTTACCACGAACTACGGGATTTTGATCCCTCATTTTTATGTTGGTACGTAGGCATAAGACCGAAGGTCTTGTCAAACACAAAAATATGATTAATGAATTCTTTTCCCATCCCCTCACTCCATATTTTATCAAACATCATATATACCCAAAACATATGCACACAAAAAGGGCTCCCTAGGAGTACCTAGGACACTTTGGGTGCTAACACTCTCCCTCTGTGTAACCAACCCCCTTACCTGTAATCTCTGGCATTTTATTAATATTGATTTGAAAACTTCTTATCTTTGGGGTTTATTCGTACTTTTCCCTTTTCCTTTGGAAACAATAAAAGCGCGGTGACAACTCTGGTTTTACTGACGTTAAGTTTATCCATAGCTTGATGGCCACGAATTTACCGCTGCACTTAGCAAACTCGCCTATGTTTCACACAATCACTTTAACTTCTTGATTTGACTGAACATATAAGACACATGGGCGACCAAGAACACTTTTCTAAATCACCAATTGCAATCTATACCTTTAAATCTCTCAAATATCTAAAATAATGGATACGAATGATGGAGGAAAGAAACCACGAGATCAACGTGAACCATCTATCTTCCATTTTTTCAATTTCTCTTTGCGACAAGATGATGGATCAATGACAAGTTGTTGCTCCGCAAAAAAAAATATTTGCTATCAATCTTGTTAATATTCAAGATGAAAGAAGTAATTCAGGTATCCATATGGTGAATATAAATTCAGTTTTTGATAACCCGTTTTCTCTTTAGAAGATGCACTTGTTGTAAAACTTCTTGATAAAAGATTTGACTTCAACTATGAAATCTTTAACTATTTGTTTAATTCGGAAAATAGGGGCATAAATCATATAGTAACAATTACGCTTGTATGATAGATGATGTAATCGAAAAGATAATAGAATCCAGTTAGGATTTTGGAATTATAATAATCGATGATAAGTTGAAAACCTAAACAGTAAATTAGCTTGTTAATCTTATTCGTAATTAAATTCTTTTAATCACAATCTTGAATAAAAACCTAAACCCCATTTATTTCAATCGGTTGGTTAAAATAATCAAGAGTTCTTCTGATATGACTCGAGTGTCGCTGCCTTATACAATCTTTTAGTAAAATAATCAAGAGTTCTTCTGATATGACTCGAGTGTCGCTGCCTTATACAATCTTTTAGTAACTCGTTTTTGATCTGTGTGCAACAGTGGATCAGGCACAATGAACATTTATAACCCATTTTGAGAATATGTGTTAGTGATCTCTAACCATTAAGGTGCAATTATGCAACTTTTAATAAGAGACAACAATACAACTTTTTATCTATACCAATATATAAAGGCAAAACACAACTTTGGTGTAGCCTATTTTTTCTTCAAAACTACCCCAAAATAACTTCCAAACTACCTCACCCACATTGTTGATTTTCTTAAAAAATAGAATTATAACCACATCTCAATTTTATTTTTTGAAATTTTTATAAAAAAATTATTTTTTTATTTAAAAAGAGAGATTATGTAACCGTAATGTAGCATCTATACCTATATTCCTGTCTATCCGTTATGAAATCTTTAATTGTTTATTTAATTTAGAAAATATGGCATAAATCTAATAGTATCAATAGAGCTTGTTTGATTGATGATGTAATCGAAAAGGTAATAGAATCCGCTTAGAATTTTGGAATTATAATAATCGATGATAAGTTGAAAATCGAAACAGTAGATTAACTTGTTAATCTTATTCGTAATTAAATTCTTTTAATCACAATCTTGATCGAAAACCTAAAATCCCATTTATTTCAATCGGTCGGTTAAAATAATCAATAGATCTTCTGATACGACTTGAGTGTCACTATCTTATACTACCTTTTAATAACTCGTTTTTGATCCGTGTGCAACAGCGGATCAGGCACAACGAACATTTATAACCCAACTTGAGAATATGTCTTCCTGATCTCTAACCATTAAGGTGCAATGGTGCAACCTTTAATAAGAGACAACAATACAACTTTTTATCTATACCAATATATAAAGGCAAAACACCATTTTGGTGTAGCCTATATTTTTCCTTTCAAAACTATCCCAAAATAACTTCCAAACTACCTCTTTTAAAAAATAGAGTTATAACCACATCTCAATTTTATTTTTGGATTTTTTTTTAAAAAAGTTGATTTTTTATTTATTTAAAAAGAGAGAGATTATGTAACCATAATGTAGCATTTATACATATACTAGCGTCCAGATGGGTACTCCGTGTCCATCTGTCCGTTTTTTAATTAACACACGTGAAAATATATAAGATATTGTTTTATCTAATGTTAATTTTATATGGAAATTATATAGGAAGTTAATAGTAGGAAGTTATGTGAAACATAATAGTAATGATTTCAATAGAAACTATTAGAAGTAATTATGTAAGTTATTTAAGGGTAAAGTTGGTAGAAAAATAGGCTACACCAAAACCAAAATTTCCTTTTATGTATTGTTATCTATAATAACAATATATAAAAGGAATACTTTCTTTTGGTGTAGCCTATTTTTCTATCATTTTTACCCTTATTTTATTGTATAATTTACCTAATAACTTTCAATAAAGCCACTATTATTAATTTCCACGTAACTTTCTATTAATAACTTTCACATGTTGTATTTTTAAAAAATTATATTATATTTAAATAAAAAATGTCGTTTATATTTTCAATGATGTACATTAAAAAAAGCAGACAGTGTGTGCTCGTCTGGACGCTAGTAGATATAAAGGAAATTCTAATTTTTGCATATTTCAAAATTACAATTTCGCTTATTCAAAATATATAATAATAATTTGTAGTAAGTGGAAGCCGGTTACATCAATTTAAATCAAAAAGTAATTTCTCCCACAGTTTTCATATTTAAATAACAAAATATAATATAACTGAATCAAGAGTGCATAATAACTTCCTTAATTTACATTTGATTTCCTTCATTTTTATCTCCTATAGAAGCGATCAATGAGGAGATGACTTTACCAATAAAACTTGCACGTACAATTGAATTTCATGCAGCAAATTTGAAAGAAAAAAAAGGTAATATACCCATCATATCCATGGAAATTGAGATCTATCTCAATCTAAACTATATCACTATTTTATACTTAAAATTTGTCATTTAACAAACATAAAATATTTTATTAAAATTTTGTTTAATGAATGTTTGATTATTTTCCACGTGTTCCTTCCTTCATCTTTTACAAGTACTTTATTTTTTACAAAAAAATTTACTATTCTGATCTTAGATTCTTTAAAGAGTTTAATTTGCACACCGGCAATACAATTGGTTTCGGTTTCCTTACATTTTATAAATCCAACATCATATCGAAGACTAGCAAGGAGATGGAAGGCCAATAAGGCACATCTAGGTGGAGTAGAGGAAATATGGTTTACAGAAATAACTGACCACATATTTTTCATAATATTACATAATGAACGCATATTAAATCACTGTCAGATGTTTTCATAATAGATTAATATTTTCTTGAAACATCTATTAATCTTGAAAAATATGACATAATATTATCTTAGAGACTCTTTCGAGAACCACACATTCACAACAAAAACAAGGACATAGAAAAAGAAATTGGTATATACCTTGTGAAGTTTATTATTTGATTCTTGTGGTTATTGAACTGATTAACCTCCTTCAAGGTTGTGCATTCTCCAAATACGATAAGACAACAACACAAAACAGTTTAATTACTAAACTTTGTATCTCTTTTTGTGAGTTTTGAAGGTAAAGTTGCTTTAGGATATGATATTTTTGGTCATAAACTTTGTAAGACATATGATCCACGGACCTTGCGGCATAATCAATCGAAAGTCTCCATGTATGAAAGACGGACATTGTAAAAAAAGGTATCCCAAACAATTCTTAGATGAAACACGTCAAGGCACTGACTCATATCCCGAGTATAGGAGAAGGTTTGATGAGTCTGTATCGTTAGGTAAAGATAGGTATGTCGATAATAGATGGGTGGTTCCTTATAACCCTTGGTTATTGTTAAAGTATGATTGTCACATCAATGTAGAGATTTGCAGTAGCATTAAAAGTATCAAGTATCTATACAAATATGTGTACAAGGGCCCTGATCGTGTGGCTATGGAGGTTCATAAAGGATCATACATGGATGAAGTTCAGCAATATGTTGATGCAAGATGGATTTGTGCTCCCGAGGCATTATGGAAAATATTTCGATTCACTCTTTACCGATTATATCCTTCGGTTGAAAGATTGCATATCCACTTGCCGAACCGCCATCAAGTGCGCTTTTATGATCATCAACAAATTGCAGATGTGTTAAACAGTGAACGCAACTCCAAAACAATGCTCACACAATTTTTTGCATTAAATCTACGAGATCCACAAGCAAGAAAGTATCTGTATAGAGAGATTCCAGAGCATTATTATTGGAACAAGCGGGATATGGAATGACATCATAGACGATCAACAAGAAAAGTTATCGGGAGAATCTATACGGTATCATCTTCGGAGGGAGATAAGTTTTACTTGCGACTGTTGTTATCTCATGTCACAGGTCCAACCAGTTGGGAATATCTTCTTACAAATAATGGCATGACTTTCAGTACATTCAAAAAATCAGCCGAGGATAGGGGATTTCTAGAGACTGATCATAGTATTCGTGATTGTTTGGTTGAGGCTCCGAGTCTCCGAATGCCATATGCTTTACGAATGTTATTCGTGACGATTTTAATATTTTGTGAACCTAATGACGTTAGAGGCCTTTGGAATGAGTTTTTTACACATATGGTAGAGGATTATCAAACAACTAACAATGTTGTGGAATCAGACTTAACTAATATGTTGTTGAAGGACTTGAATGAACTCTTAAACCTGCACGGTAAAAAGATTGAAGATTATGATCTCTCATCTTTACCCCCCTAATACAATAGACAGAGGTGCAGTTCCAAGTATCATACACAAGGAGTTAGCGATCAATATCCCCAATGAAGATATTGAATTTGTTGCTAAGTTAAATAATGATCAAATGATTGCATTCAACACCATTATGAATGTAATTGTTCAAAAACACAGTGGGGTATTTTTTGTTGATGGTCCAGGAGGAACAGGTAAAACATTCCTTTATAGAAAATTAATGACAAGTTTAAGAAGTAAAGGAGAAATTGTTTTAGCAACTGCATCATCTGGTATAGCTGCAACATTGTTACCCGGTGGTAGGACTGCACACTCTCTATTTAAGATACCTATTGATATTCAACCGAGTTTCATTTGTGGTATTCAAAGCAAAATGATCTTGCAAATCTCATTAGAGTTGCTGCCACAATAATTTGGGATGAAGCACCAATGACAAACAAAAATTGTTTGGAAGCCTTAGATCGATCATTACAAGACATTTGTAGCAACAGTGCTCCATTTGGTGGAAAAGTTCTGATCATGGGGGGAGATTTTCGTCAAGTTCTTCCTGTTGTAAGAAAAGGTACTAAGGCACAAATGATTTCAGTGTGTATTGTTCAGTCTCATTTATGGAATCATACCAAGATTTTGCGTTTGCGTCAAAATATGTGATCATTGCATGATCAAGAGTTTGCAGAATTTCTTATTCGCATTGGTGGTGGTGTTGAACCTACCAAACCAGATGACATGGTGAGGTTACCTTTACATATTGCAATCCCATGGGAAGGTGAACATTCCATACAAGTACTTATCCAACATATTTTTCCTAATTTAGAATTGCATGGTTGGGATGCCCCATATATGGTACAAAGAACTATTTTGACACCAACAAATGATGATGTCCAGAAATTGAATGATATGATTATCGATCAGTTTCCAGGAGAAGAACATAATTTGTTATCGTTTGACAAGGTTGAACGAGATAATCATAATTTATACCATCAAGAATTCTTAAACTCAATTGCACAAGGTAGTTTTCCACCACATATTCTAAAGATAAAAAAGGATGCACCATTGATGTTGTTACGAAATCTAGATCCTAGATATGGATTGTGTAATGGGACTCGGTTATTATGTCGTGGTTTATTTATGAATATGTTGGATGTGGAAATCTTGACAGGAAGCAACGCAAGAAAACGTGCTTTTTTGCCTAGAATTAAAATAAAAACAACTGCAAGTGATGGACTGCCTTTTGTCCTTAGTAGAAAGCAGTTTCCTGTGCGACTAAGTTTTGCAATTACAATAAATAAATCACAAGGACAAACCATTCCAAATGTTGGAATATATCTTCCACGACATGTTTTTAGTCATGGACAGTTATATGTGGCTTTATCCAGGGGTGTTTCACAGACTACAACAAGAGTTTTAACCAGGGAAGGAAAATTGAAAGGAGAAGATGGTGACTACGCAAAAATGTAGTCTACAAACAAATTCTTTTATTGCACCCGCAGGTATTTATTAAGTACATTGAAAAAAT
Source organism: Lathyrus oleraceus (assembly GCF_024323335.1). Classification (NCBI taxonomy): domain Eukaryota; kingdom Viridiplantae; phylum Streptophyta; class Magnoliopsida; order Fabales; family Fabaceae; genus Lathyrus; species Lathyrus oleraceus. The sequence continues at coordinate 500,066,031 of NC_066583.1, forward strand.
TGCTCACATGTTGATTCCCATTTTGGTTACACGACATACCAAGCTTATATTGTATTATTTATATCATAGATAGATAATAACTAAATATAATTTTCTTTTGCTTTAATATACAGCCAAACTAGAACATGGTGAAATCTTTCAATTATGTAAGGAGTTGAGACGAAAGAATGTTGAAACTTGCTTCGACATGAAAATAAGTTATACTTAATCATTTATTTTATGCTTTTATGTTAGATATAAATGGGGTGATAGTTATTCTCACTATTCGTATGCAATAAATTTTAGATAACAAACTTTGAAGATAAATGGAACACATGGAAGGATGAACAAAGTATTTCATCCATAGGCAAACTCGACAATAAGGTGTATTTATCTTTTCCGTAATACGTATAAAAAAATTCTTGCACTTTCATCACTCTTTCAGTAACATTTTTATCATCCTCATTGAAACAGGTCAAATGTTTGAAAATTTACTCTATCGGTTGGAGCTACACAGTGATAAAACACAACTTTGGAAAATGGTGAAAAGATAAATAATATCTCAAAGGATGGAGAGATTTTTATTTAATTCATTTAAGAATATATTTACTCTAGATTATTTTTGAATGCATTAATTTAACTACTATTTGTGGTTTATGTAAATAAAACCATATATATTTACTAAGTCCATTGTTTTCCTTATTTTCCAGAAATCCAGGTAATTCAGAAACAAATCATAATTGTTGTTTTACCAAATCTAGACTAAAACAAAGTATCACCATTCTCCAGGTATTATTTGTGTCGCAATAAACCATATTATATTCAAACGAGTAAAGTGTTCTGAATGTATTTCTTTTATAATATGACATTTCGTCGTGTATTTGTAGTTTTTTAAATCTCAAGAGCGCATTGATAAAGGGACGTACGAAGAATTGATTCGAATCTTTATAAGGTAAGCAAATACTTGATTACACTACTTACTATTAATTTTACTATCTTTTTCTCTAAAAAAATTCTAATTTAAGAGTCTTACATTTTTTCTTTACTACGGAAAACAGTTGCAGGGAAAAAGAAAATACTTCGAATAGAGATTTCATGTTCGGCATTCCTCTTAAAGAACATAATTGATTACATAATATCAATATTACTTTGCATGCTTCGATATAATTTTGAATATCTTTATTTACCATTTCAAAATGTAATAATATTATTTTTAATTCAACCTACAATAGAAACCTCATAAAAAGAAAAACAAATATTTATTTTTCTCTGTTGTGCGCATTAAAAAAAGCGGGCAGACGGGCACGGGAGTGCCCGTTTGTCAGTTTTTTTTACTGCGCTAACGCGTGAAAATATTAATAGCGTCTTTTTTTATATGTTTGATTTTAATATAAACTATTTATATGATGATTTATATTGGTATTTATTCAGATACATATTAAGTTTTGTTTGCAATATGTAATATCCGTGCATTAAATTTTGTTTGAATTGAGAAAACCGCATTTTGACGTGACTTTGTTCAACCAGTTGTGAGTGGAATAATTTGGTGATTAGGAATACCATATATTATGAAAAAAAGAAAATACGTTACACCAAAATTAAGTTTTGTCTTTATATAATTTTATAGATAGTTGAAAATCATAAAAAGATTTAGATAAAATAAGACAAAATGTATTTAATAAATAATTAAATATAAACATTAACAGAGACATTAAGTGACATTGTTATATTTTTTATTGCGCAAATGTGTAAAAATATTAACAATGTCTTTTTAAAAAAAATATATTTTAATATACATTATTTATATGATCAAACATGTGATTTTTATTCAAATGTATATTAAATTTTATTTATAATATGTAGTATTATGTCAATGTTTGAAAATTAAAATAAATATGTTATTTTTAAAGTTGTAAACAAAAATGCCTTATTCAGCCTATAAAAATATATAGATTAAATAATTAAAAATTGTATCGCTCAATTTACTAAACAAATAAACATAAACATTAACATTAACTCTCTCTCCTCTTCCCCCTCTCTCTATCTTCTTTTCCCTCTTCCTCTCTCTCTCCCTCCCTCCCTCTTCCTATCCCTCTCTCCCTCCCTCCTTACATCTCATATATGAGTGGTGTAGTTGAGAATAACCTAACTTTTAAAAAACAATAAATAAATAAAATTAATATTCAAAATAAATGAATTCATAAATATTCAAAATTAATTTATACATAAAAAAAACATAAAAATTGGAAAGAAACAAAAACTAAAACATATTAATGCAAGAATTTTTTTTAAGCAGAAAGAAATAAAAGAGAGATAATAAATAATGACAAATTCTTTGATACTCATGATAAGTAATTGAGTATCGGTAATGAAAATGTGTCCAAGTAATATTCTTTTTAACATGACATATGTGAAAAACATCATAAAAGATATACACACGTAAGTGCAATAAAAAAAGCGGACAAACGGGAACGGGAGTAAAAACAAAAATTCGGTGTAGCGCAATAAGGAGACTTGAAAATGGCAACGGGCTCAAATTAGATTTTCTTGATCCCACATTGATTAGTTGAGATATATTTTGAATGTATTCTTTGATGATATGACATTTCTTCATGTATTTGTAATTTTTTAAATCTCAAGAGAGCATTAACAAAAGAATGTATGAAGAGTTTATTTGAATCTTTATAAGGTAAAAAAAGCTATATTACACTACTTACTATTAATTTTACTATCTTTTTCTCTAAAAAATTCTAATTTGAGAGTCTTACATTTTTTGTTTACTATGGAAAATAATTGCAATGAAAAAGAAAATACTTCGAAAAAAAATTTCATGTTCGACATTCCTTTTAAAGAACGTCATTGATTACACAATATCAATAGTACTTTGCATGCTTCAATATATCTTTGAATATCTTTGTTTACCATTTTCAAAGTGTAATAATATTATTTTTAATATGACGTACAATAGAAATCTCATAAAAAAACATTTATTTTTCTTTGTTGTGCGCATTAAAAAAAGCGGGTAGTCTGAACGCTAGTCTTTATAAGGTAAAAAAAGCTATATTACACTACTTACTATTAATTTTACTATCTTTTTCTCTAAAAAATTCTAATTTGAGAGTCTTACATTTTTTGTTTACTATGAAAAATAATTGCAATGAAAAAGAAAATACTTCGAATAAAAATTTCATGTTCAGTATTCCTTTTAAAGAACGTCATTGATTACACAATATCAATAGTACTTTGCATGCTTCAATATATCTTTGAATATCTTTGTTTACCATTTTCAAAGTGTAATAATATTATTTTTAATATGACGTACAATAGAAATCTCATAAAAAAAACAGACATTTATTTTTCTCTGCTGTGCGCATTAAAAAAAGTGGGCCCGTCTGAACGCTAGTTATAAGATAATGCTAACTTTTTCTCCCTAGAACACAAGTTTAGAATTAAATGAAGAAATATTATTTTAAAAATATATGTTGTTTGTAATAAATATGTATAATTATTTTTTAATTATTTTTTTCAATACAAATTTTCTATAGTTAGGTTTCTTATCTTGTATCCTTAAGACACAAGTTAGCATTATCCTTTATTATAAAAATAGAAATAAATAAATAAATGTAATAAATAATTAAATATATTATAAATAAAAAATTATTTAAAAAGTGACACTATTAATTAGTTTTTTTAGTATGGATAAAAAATTTAAAAAAATTACACTTAAATAAGAACCGAGATAAAATATTATTTATATATATATATATATATATATAAGTTAGTTTAAAAAAATTTATATTATCCCTTCAAGTATATTAGAATTATTAGACATCTTTCATTGAAATCATGTGTTTATTTCTTCATACAAGGGTTCTTTTGTCATTGATGTTGCACTTGGTTGGTGATGATCAATATATACATTATATATTATATTGTATAATTTTGTTCGCTTTCGTCATATCTCATTTTATGTATTTAAACCCGCAGATCGTAATTGCACATCACCGAATCAACGAAACAACATGAGTCAATTCGATACAGGTATAAGGGATATAGTTCTAAGTATGCGAGTAGTATTTTTTACAGATGTATATATGTTGATTATTATTTTTGTATCAGATGATATGATGTTGATGAAGCTTTGGAGGATGTAGTAATATCATATGTTAACATGGACGCCAGAGAAAATGGTGCATTATCATGTCGTCCTCAAGGTATGTTCATAAACATTCTGTGTCAAATAAATGTAGCTTTTACTCAATTGACAAAAAATTTAAAATCATGCAATATTAAAATATTCTAATTGAGGAATCTTGGACTTCTTAATGTGATCACAAATAACACATGTCACTTAATGTGTGGTTCTCAAAAGAGTCTCCCGAGGCATTATTGAAACAATGTGATAATGAACGCAAGATTTAGATAAATGTCATAATATTTCTCCATCTATCATATGTGTATTTAGAAGCTATCAGCGAATTACATATGTGTTACGTAATGAACGCAACTCCAAAACAATGCTCACATAATTCTTTGCATTGAATATACGGGATCCACAAGTAAGGAATTGTCTATATAGAGAGATTCCAGAGCATTATTGTTGGAACAAGCGGGACATGGAATAACATCGCAGGCGGTCAACAAGAAAAGTTATCGGGATAATCTATACGGTATCACCTTCAGAGGGAAATAAGTTTTACTTGCGACTGTTGTTATCTCATGTCACAGGTCCAACTAGACATGTTTGAATGAATGGTTACGATTTTTTTCGTGTGGCCTCATTGATTTTTACATCAACAATCCTTGCTTCAAAATTGTTAGCAAGGTTTTGGAGACAACTGTTCCAGTAGATCAACATCCTATAAAGATCGATTCAATTCATAAGCCCAATCCAGTCAAGCCGTGTTAGTCAGTGACATACATGTGGACATGCATCCATGAGTGTCACTTAAAAGCATGCCCCTCCTTTCAAGATATTAAACTGTTTTGTTTATGTAACACATTTGGAAAGTATCATATGTACCTGACCACATATGAGTTGTCCAAGATTGGTTATAATATTTCTGATCACATATGATTTAATATCTCAAATTATTTATTATCACTGTGAGATATTTCTAGACTTCAAAATATCACACATTGATTAATAGATAAAAAAAGAAAATTCGTTGATAGTCTCTAAGATAATATTATGACATTTTTGGTCAACCATGGACTTCTTAACTAAAGGATCATGAAAATATGGTTGATTGATGAATTTGATCAAGAGTTAACAAGAAATTTGAGGTTACTTGTAAAAAGGGCAAGATTTAGTTTTGTAAATTTTTCTAAGTTATGAAAAAATACATGTTCAAGTACCCATCTTTCCAAGGCCATAACTTGTGATCCAGGCCACCATTTTCTTTGCTCCAATGATCATATTAAAGGTCTTACTTTATACTTCAACTTTGTCATTGATGATTAATTCCCAAAAAATACAAGGATTTCAAGTTATGAAGTCATGAAAATATTTGAATTTTATTATAAAAATCCCTTTTAGAAAGAATTCAAGGGACATGAACTTTCAATTTCTTTTCCTTATTTTTAGTATCACATTTGATAATTGAGATTTTTTTATTTGTCAGCCCACATCAAATTTTGTGATTTTAATAAGTTCTAGAAGATAGCAATACAATACAATTCAATCATATCTATTTTTATCCTGTTATTTTCATGTTTATTAATATTTTTCATCTTTACTCTATAATAACAATATAGATTAAAACAATTGATTTGTGATAAAAAATAATATATATTTCGTATATAATATTAAAGATTTTAACGGTATTTATAATAACTTATTTGTAAAAAATATTGCAAAAACAATAAAGTGAAGAAAACAAAATTAATAAATAATAATTGATTTTTATTTAATTGTATGACAAAATACAAATATGACACATTCAAATCCACTTTAAAATTTAGGATGCACCCTACCATCACTCACAATATGGTAATTGTTTCTTTCTCTATTGCTACTGAATTTTGATTTAGTTTCAAAAAATATTGTCCTCTATTATTCTTTAATTGTCTTTTTCTCTATTAACTTCTAATTTAATCGCAGATTACAGTCTCTTCATCATGCTATTTTTCTCATGCACCAATAATTATGCTTTTGTCATTTCATTTTAGTTGTTGGTGTTATCTTCTCATATTTTAGTCACTTTATTGTTCAAAAAGGTACATTATTTACTTTGTTTTATAACAATAATGCTATATTTTTTATTTTAAGTTAGAAGTTTTTATTTTATTTTACTGAGATTGAATTTATGAAGATTGGTACTTAAATTTATTTTGTTGTTATGATTCAAATTTGGAATGATGTATTTTTTTTAAATTGAGAATTATATAAATTTAGAGTTAAAATATTGATTGAGATCTTATTATTTGGTTTTATCTATGTGTTATTGTTTTATTTTAAATTGGATTTTGAGTATCCTGATTTAAGAGGTTTATTAATATATAATTGTACGAAAATATGTGTTGTATATTGACATATTCATTTTCTAATTCATTGATAGCATCATTAGAGTTAAAATGTTGGATGGGATACTGTCATGTTGTATCTATAAACAAACACATTAATTATACATAGACAAAATCATATAATTATGTACACGACACATCTATTTTTGTATTATAGTTTTTTTAAATACTACATTTAATTTTTCAGATAAAATGACATAATGAAAAATATTCGTAGTCAAGATTCAAGAGAACATCAAAGAGAAAGACGAACACAAAACGCAAGAGATCGAAGACAACTGATGAGTGTTGAGCAAAGACAACAAGAAGGCGTTCGAATTACAGACAAAATAAAGATAAAGGAAATCAAGTTCAAACATCTGATCCTTCTGATATGAGAACCACGGTGTCATTTCAAGACTTAACATATGTTAATCTTGCTTCTCGGTTTTATCAAAGAGCACATGACAGTGAAGTTGGACCGAGTACCACATATGTCAGTCGCGTTCCATCCCCGGGTTAGAAACTTTAAATTATTTTATACATTACATTTTAATATTTTATGTTTAAAAAATATCAATTAATTATGCAAAAATAATTTTACATACCCGATTTTCCAACAAACTGATAATAATGAAGAAAGACCATTTATAAGAAATATTGATCACAATGATTGTGGTAAATATAATTCTGTCAATACTCAAATTGATAGTAACACATATTTAGATTTATACATTGTTGTTATTTTTCAATTATAACTCTATATTGATGTCAATACTTTCTTTTATAGAATCACATTCGCAAAATATGAATTCACCTGTTGAAACTCACGAAACAGAAATAGTTTTTGATCAAGGTACGATTATGTATTTTTAATCCATAACATATATTGTATGTTTTTATTTAAATATTATTTCATGTTAGTCACCATGTATATAATAGGTATATTTTTTTAATGAATGCTTTGTATGTAATAAAATACATAATCACAATATATTTTTCGAGCAAGACATAACATTGCTAGAAATTTTCGAAATACTGTTATGACAATCAAATCCCTACTGCCTATTTCGAGTGAGTGTAGACGGTGCAATGCAAAATTGTTTCATATAGAATCTCAAGATATGTGTTGCAAAGGTGGAAAGGTAACAATTTCACAAGTGTCTGCTCCTGACGAGTTGTTACTGTTATTTTTAGACACTTCTACTGAAGGAAGACATTTTAGAAAACATATTAGAAGTTACAACCATGTAATGTCCTTTACTTCACTTGGTGTTCATGTCGACGAAAGTTTGGTTGCAACTAGTCGTGATATTTACACATTTCGTGCTCAAGGCGCAATTTATCACAAAATAGGAGGTTTTCATCCGAATCAAGGTTCAAGGCCAAATTACTTGCAGTTATACATTTATGATACCGACCATGAGCTTCAAAATAGGATGAGGGAAAACCCAATACTTAACCAAGCCGTAATTTATAAATTGAAAAAAAATACTCCACCAATGCAATCCGTTTGTCATTGTGTTTAGGCAGCTTGCACTAGAGCCAAATGTTGAAGAATGTAGGTTACTCATTAAAGAACGTCGGTCAAATCAGCCATACTATAGTCTCCCTTCAGCTTCTCAAGTCGCAACAATTGTTATTGGCGGTGGTGATGAAGATACAATAGAACGTGGAAGAGATATAAATGTCATCACCTGTGATGGAAAGCTAACAAAGGTTTAAGAAACAATGGAGTATTATGATCCTTTACAGTATCCTATATTGTTGTTGTTCGGAACATAGAAAAAAAAACTAATGTGGGAAAAGATGTTACATGCCGGGAGTACTACAATTATGTGCTTCAGGTACATGCTGGACTATTTTTCAAAGAAATTTACTTCTAAATGCGTGAAAAAATAATTCATGATTGATTATTTTATTCAATGTAGATTGTTCATAATGATCAATTTTTATTGTTAAAATCGGGTCGACTTTTACAATAATATGTTGTAGACAATTATGTAAAGATTGAAACAGGAGGGTTGAGATGGATTCGAAGAAATTAAAATAATATTCGGTCTGAGGTATATCAGGGGTTACAAAATGCATTGCACAATGGGGAGAATAACACAGATATTTAATATAACATGTTATATTTATACATGAAGAACATCTACTTTATGTTTACAACTATTGACACATTTAATTTTTATACTTTTCATATATTTCTATAGATAATGTTGGACAAAGAACAATACTGCTATCGTCATTTATTGGCAGTAAGCGGGATATGACACAAAGATACCAAGATGGCATGTCTGTTGTTCTTAACGATGGTAAACTAGATATATTCCTTACAATGACATGCAATCCTTCTTGGATTGCGATAACTTCCTAACTAGGCTTCCATCAAACCCCACAAGACTGACCTGATTTGTTAATAAGAATTTTTCGATCAAAACTTGAGCAGTTGAAGGATTATGTCATTAACAAAGGAGTCTTAGGGATAGTTAAAAGTTATATGTATGTAGCAAAATTTCAGAAACATGGACTATCACATGTGCATATGCTACTCATCTTGGATACTGATGACAAGTTATGGGAAACTGAAGAGTATGATAGTGTGGTGAAAGCAGAAATACCACGACATGAATCTGAACCAGAATTGTATGAAGTTATGTTAAAACACAGGATCCATGGCCCATGTGGAGTATTGAATCAAAACTCCCCATGTATGAAGAATGGTCATTGTAAAAAAAGATATCCAAAAGACTTTTGTGAAGAGACGCGTCAGGGAAATGACTTATATCCTGAGTACAGAAGAAGGTTTAGTGATCCCATTTTTTTAAATAGAAATAAGTCTGTTGATAATAGATGGGTGGTTCCTTATAATCCATGGTTATTGTTGAAGTACAATTGTCACATCAATGTTGATATTTGCAGCATCATCAAAAGCATTAAATATTTGTATAAATATGTTTACAAAGGTCCTGATCGAGTTGCAATGGAAGTTCAAAGAGGTACAAGTATGAATGAGATTCAACAATATGTTAATGCAAGATGGATTTGTGCTCCAGAGACATTATGGAAATTATTTAAATTATAAGTTATAATCTCTCTGTTGAAAGACTACAAATCGACTTGCCAAATCATCATCAATTGTGGTTCTATAAGTATCAAAGAGTCATAGATGTACTAAATGACAACCAAAATGCAGTAATCATGCTCACTGAATTCTTTGCACTAAACCAAATGGATCTACATGCTAGGAATCATTTGTACAGAGAGATTCCAGAGCATTATTATTGGCTAAAATGGGTCAAGAAATGGTAGCGAAGATGAACAAAATGAAAAGTTATTGGTCGAATTTATACAATATCTCCTTCAGAAGGTGAAAAATTTTATTTACGTGTTTTGTTGTCTCATTTAAGAGGTCCAACAAGTTGGGAATTCCTTCTTACACATAATGGTGCATGTTTTTTCACGTTCAAAAAAGCAGCTGATGATTGGGAGTTATTAGAGAGTGACAATAGTCTTCGTGAAAGTATGCTTGAAGCATTAAAAATGTGTATGCCATATGCTTTACGAAGGTTGTTTGTAACTATATTAATTTTTTTTAAACCAACTGATGTTAGAGGCATATTTAATGAGTTTTATCCCTACATGGTGGAGGATTACCAAATGACAAATATTGTTGTGGGAGATAACTTTGAAAATATGTATTGAGGGATTTGAGTGATCTTTTGCTGCTACATGGAAAACTAATCAAAAACTATGATCTTCCAATGTTGACAATGAAAACAAATGAAGTCGGGGGAGTGCGAACAATTATTCAGGAAGAGTTGTCGGTCCAAATTCCAAATGAAGACATTCGATCTGTTGAGAAGTTGAATAATGACCAGATGAGTGCTTACAATACAATTATGAACGTCATCCACCAAAATCAAAGTCAATTTTTTTTTGTTGATGGTCCTAGAGGGACAGGTAAAACTTTCCTTTATCAAACTATAATGTAAATTTTGAGATGTAATAGTGAAATTATCTTAGAAACAGCTTCCTCAGGCATATCTGTTACATTATTACCTGGTGGTAGAACTGCACGCTCTCGATTTGGGATCCCCATTGATATAGAGCCCCTTTTTTATTTGCAAAATAACAAAGAATTGTGACCTTACAAAACTCATTAAAATAACCAATGCAATCATTTAGGATGAAGCACCCATGATAAATAGATATTGTGTGAAAGCATTAGATCGATCACTGCAATATATTATGAATATCAATGCTCCATTTGGTGGAAAAATAATGATCATGGGAGGAGATTTTCACCAGGTGCTTCCTGTTATTGAAAAAGGAAGTAGACGACAAATAATTTCAGCGTGTGTTGTTAGGTCTCGATTATGGGCTACCATAAATATCACATATTTGAGCAAAAATATGTGATCAATTCATGACCACGACTTTGCACAGTTTCTGATGAGGATTGGAGATGGAAATGAACCTGTTAAAGAGGATGACATGGTCAGGATTTCTGCTGAAATTGTAATACCATGGGAAGGAGAAAGCTCTATAAAAAGCTTATACAACATACATTTCCCCAATTAGAAAATCATGGATGGGATGCTTCATATATGGTGGAGAGAGCCATGCTTACTCCTAAAAATTGTGATGTACATATGTTGAATGACATGATTATTAATAAGTTCCCTGGAGATGAAGATATTTTGTTATCTTTTGATGAGGTTAAGGGTGATACTCATAATCTATATCAACAGGAGTACTTACACACAATTTCTCATGTTACTTTACCACCACATGTTTTAAAGATAAAAATAGGGGCTCCACTGATGTTGTTGTGAAACATAGACCCTAAACTTGGATTGTGTAATGGGACAAGGTTGTTATGTTATGATGTTTTTATGAATTTTCTTGATGTTGAAATACTTACAGGCCACAACGCTGGAAAAAGAGCTTTCTTGCCAAGAATTAAGCTCAAAACCACTAAAGGCGGGACTTCCTGTTGTGCTTATTAGAAAATAGTTTCCTGTCAAACTAAGCTCAATCACTATAAATAAATTACAAGGACAAAAAATTCTAAATGTCAGAATTTATCTTCCACGACATATTTTCAGTCACGGACAATTGTATGTTGCTTTATCAAGAGGTGTTTCGTGGGCTGCAACAAGAGTGCTAATTAAAGACGGAAAAGTAGAGGGGGAAGAAGGGGATTTTACCAAAAATATAGTTTTTAAAGAAATTTTATTGTCACAAACTCAGGTATTTATCTATTATGTTTAATAGTTCAACTATACTTTTTCAATGTCACACTTGACGTGTACTCACTAGATTACACTATATTATTGACTACTAAAATTTACTTCATTTGTTTTGTAGTGAAACGAGAGATATTTCTGATTTCAATTCCATGGTTGACCTTCGTATTAAACAACAATGTCACTTAACGTGTTTGTTAATGTTTATATTTATTTGCTTAAAAAAATGTGAGAAATATTTTTTTTCTTATTTTATCTAAATCTTATGATTTTGAACAATCTATAATAATATATAAAGATAAAATTTAATTTTGGTGTAACCTATTTTGGTTTTCAATAAGACGGTATTCTTAACCACCAAATTATTCCACTCGCACTATTGATTTTCTTGAAAAAACCGGTTGAATAAACTCACGTCACAATGCGGTTTTCTCAATTCAAACAAATTTTAATACGTGAATATTACATATTGCAAACAAAACTTAATATTTATATGAATAAATACCATATATTTCATCATGTAAATAGTTTATATTAAAATCAAACTTATAAAAAAATACGCTGTTAATATTTTCACGCGTTAACGCAATGAAAAAAACAGACAAACGGATACGAAGTACCCGTTTGAACGCTAATATGTATTATATGAATATATTTATTCTTATTTATACAACTATATAGTATATTTCTTTTCTTATAAATATAATTTAATTAAGATTTAATTAATTTCTTTAATTACTTATACTCCTTAGAATATTTATATCCTATTATATTATATACAAATTCAATAAATATTAAAAAATTCCACTTATATAAATATATGTTCAAGTCATCTATGCGAAAACTCTTAATAATATAATACAACATCAATATTCATTGAGAGATCTCCATTGCAGCTCAGTAGCAGTATAATATGAAGCATGTGTTCCGAAATAGAGACAACACTAACACTTGTCATCTTTAACAATCTTCCCTCACTGCTTATGTGTCAAATAAGCTGAAATCGTGACTTTCCTTTTCGGGGTACACATATAGGATAAATTAGGGGTATTCAAAACCAAACCAAACCAAAACCGCAAAAAATTGCATTTGGTTCGGATGCGTTTGGGTCATTTTTTAACAAAACCGTACGGTTTGGTTTGGTTTGCGGTTTGTATTTGGAAAACCGAACTAAACCAAACCAAACCACATTATGTTACAACTCAAACTTCACTTATCCCACATCCAATCCAAAACTCAAACCTAGTATGCCTTAACCTTACAATCACAAACGATTTTCTCTTACTCGCACTTAGGATTTCAACCTTAAATTTCTCCTAGTAGTACCGTGCATTCTTCTCATCTTTTTTGCCATGTACATTTCACCTTTTCTACTCTAATATGCTCTCTCTTATGTTCTTTCTTTTTCATCTTTTATATTACTGTTTTCTCTTCCAATTACATTTTATCGCACATTTCTTCTCAATCTCGCATCTCCTATGTTCTTTTTTTCATCTTCTCAAATCTCTCATCTCATATGTTTTTTTTTGTTTTATTATAATGTCTTTGATATTATTTTATGCTAGTATTTTATATATGTTTTTTATTTCACTTTTTTCTAATATAATTTTGTGTATGTTGAATGAGGAGTTTTTGTCTAAATATGGTGAATTTTGATGTTATTTAGTAATGTATGAAAGACTAAACACAAAGTTATGTTGTTATCTATAGGTGTATGTATGACTAAATAAAAAGTATTGTTAAAAACCAAATCAACCGAACCAATCCAAACCACATTGGTTTGGTTTGGTTTGGTTTTACTTCTAAAATCTAACCGAACCAAACCAAACCACATGTTTTTTACTCTTGCGGTTCAGGTGATTTTTATCGTCAAAATCACCCAAACCGCACCGTGAACACCCATAGAAGAGACCACTTTAGAATTCTCTTAGTGGTCCAATCTTGGGTGTTTGTTGAATTGTAATTCCTTGTGTCGAATCAAGTTGCTCAACTAAAGTAATGAAGTGTCTAATCACCTAGTGTCTTGAGTTGTATTAGTGTTTCGAAGTGTCGAAGCATGTTGCTTCACACAAGATTTTGACTTAGACCTATTTTTAATAGTGTTAACTATTTTGAGCTTTTATAATTTTGGGATTTGACTTAGGAAGTAAGTTAACATAAATCTATAAATAGAGGGACTAACCCTTATTCTTGTAATGTTGTATTCATAACATTGTATTCACAAAATTTTACAGTTGCAAAGTGAATAAAGAAGTTTTGCACATGTTGTGGGCAGAGAGAAACTTTGCAGAAAATATTTTTCTTGCATGCCTTGAAGCCACTTGGTAGGGCGCATGCATGTATTTCAAATGAGCATAGGCGTAAATTGGTTAGGCGCTTGCATTCCTTGAAGCCATATGCATTGGCGCATGCATACACTACATCAGTGTATGAGCCAATGCATGTGGTGCATGCATTATCTATGTTTCTTTTTAATTTTTAATTTTATATTTATAAATAATTAAATTAAATACTTAAATGAAAAATAATATTATAATATAAAGTTAAAATACATAACAATTGACAAGAAAATTACTGACCCACCCAATTGAAATGTCCCCCTATTCCACATCCAAGTGTGTTAGCCTGTCTTCGAGGTCTCCCACGATTTCCCTTAGGTGTTTGGGGTATTTGAGTGCTGATATGATACAATGGTGGCTAGTGTGAAGGTCTGGTGGAAGGTCCATCAGTATTTGATAGATTTGTCATCATTTCTCCCCAATAACTAGGGGATTATCGCCAACGGCGCTTCCGTAATTGAGCTCAGTGCCCATGTTATCGTAGTTAGGTCATTGTAGTTGGGTGGATTGTGGACGGTATGGTTGCCCGAATTGGGACATTGAGTCATTTTGGAAAAGAAGAAATGGTTCATGTGGTGTACTAAAATTAAACAATGGTTGGGTGTTATGGCGATGAGATATTTGGGTGTTTATTTGTGGGGGGCTACGATGGCACGATGTTAAATCGTATGAATCATCTGGGCTATAGACTGTTATGATGGCTATGTATGGTTGTTGGTGGTTAGGATTTGATTCCTGGTTTTGAGTTTGAGTGTGTGACATGAATTGGTTGCGAGGTTGGGTATTTGGTGGTTGGGTGTATATGGTAGGGTGATAGTGTGAGGTTGGTCGTTGGATTTGGGTGAGTTGACATTTTTCTTGGGAGGGGATTTGTTGTTGGGTGTATGATGACGAAGCTCGTTGGCGTGAATCAATCCAATAAATTGGCTTAGACATAAATTTTGGAGTTGTAACCGACCTAAACCATGCCATATAATGTTGAGTTGGTCTAGTACCATGTATGACTGGTTCATTTAAGATGTGTTGCCGTCGATTACTCCAATGATAACACATCTCTTTTGCGAAGTCTCTCTAATCGGAATAATCCCATTGACCATCAACTCTTTGTTGATGCCAATCTCCCAAACACGTCGAATTTTCTGGAATTTGTTGTTGCATGCCGAACTGCAGTTTTACACAATCACTCTGGTGCATCTCCATAGTAGTGAACCGAATAATTTGTGTTTTTGCTATCCAAACTGCAGCATCATCATGGTTAACCTGATGATCAAGACCCAGATACGGCCTCTAGATAAACTGTATAAGAATATGACATGATTAGAGGATATGTAATTGGATAATTTTTTTAAAAAAATGTAGAGTTGTTTAGTAGTAATACATCGTTTACTCCAATATGGTCTAAAAGATTGTGATAGACTACTACAACGTGTTTGGGCCACCTGTTATAGTTCATCCCTTTAACTGACCGCCTAGATCGAAAAGATTGAAAATATATTAGTTATAGTTAGTTGTAGTATAAAGTCTAATAAATTAGAAGATTAAATATAAACTTACTTTGTTGCACAGGGGAATGTGAATGGCTTGTCGTTGACTGGGGCGAGTGACGGTAGTCTTGACCAGCCCCATGCTTGTAGCAAATAGGCGCAAGAATAAAACGTACAAGTAATGTTTTTGGCATTTTTACACAACGAACTATATAAATGGGGCAAAATAGTCGAACCCCAACTATATGTGCCTATCTTATTTATGTTTCGTAACAACAGAAAATACATAATATTTACCGTATTACCAATACCTTCAAGAAATAAAAAATTACCAAATAAAACCATAATATAACACCGAGCTTTAATTATATTTTCATACTCATTAGATTCTTCGTTTAATGTTATACTTGAATAATATAGTTTAAGATATTTTAAATTAATACCATGGCCCCTAGGTTGACCATAAGACTCTCTCGTAGTTGTGTCTTCACACAAAGGGGCACCCAATAATTCTTCGCATATAGAGTTATCTTGGTTAACTCAACCATGTATGACCTTGCCATCGATACGTAGACCTAACAACATGTAGACATCCTCAAGTGTGACGGTACACTCACCGAAAGGAAGGTGAAATGTGTGGGTCTCGGGTCTCCATCTTTCTAACAAAGCAAAAATAAATTTGTAGTCAGCTGAGTATGAGACTATGTTGAGTAGATTATCAAAATCACATCCTCAAATATATGGTTCTATCAAAGGATCGTGTGGTACATATTCATGTACACGACATCGAAATCTCTTTGGATCCTAATAAAACATAAGTAAGAAATAAGTAAGAAGAAGTAATAAACAATAGAGACATTTTGTTTAGAAATAAGAATAAGAATAAGTAATAAACAATATAGATTAAGTAATAACATACAAAGAGGTTGAGTGTTGCAGAATGGTTGAGTACTGCAGAGAGGTTGGGTGTTGCAGAGATGTTGAGTGTTACAGAGATAGGTTGAGTGTTGTAGTATTTATAGATGAGAAAATAAGTTTGATGATAAGTTGCATTCACGGGAAAGTGTACTTTGCATGTGATGTATATGTGAAGGCTCCATTGGTAAGGGCGCATGCCTTGTATTTTTGCATGCATGTGAGTATGCGCCAATGGTAAGGGTGCATGCCTTGTGTTTATGCATGCATGTGAGTAGGCACCATTGAAGAGGGCGCATGAGTTGCTTTATGCATGTGATCACACACCATTGATAAGGGCGCATGCCTTGTCTTGTTAGGGAAGAAGAATCTTTGCAGAGAATCATGCAGGCGCATGCCTTGGCTTAATAGGGCAGAAGAATTTTGCAGGCGCCATTGGTAAGGGCGCTTGCCTTGTTTTGTCTCTGCATGGAATCCTGGAAGATTCTTAAAAAAGTTGATACGTGATCAGTGCACTTGCCTTATCTTCTGCATGCGTTGCCTTCACCATCTACCTTATTTAACTGCATGTTAATATGTGATTAATGCACTCACCATCAAAAACTAAACTTACCTCTTAAAAAATATCTGCATCACCATATTACATGATCAGTGCCTATACCAAAGGTGAAATATTTGAGTGTCACTTATTCGATTTTTGTTTTCGCAACACCGAAGTAACTCAGTTTACAATAAATAGACGATCAAATTTTTCACATTTGAAACAAATAATAGAAAATAAATTGCAGTGTAGTCAGGTGGGACAAATCATCTACCAAAAATCGGTGTTCTTTGCAGATAACCAAGTAAAGTTTTATCAGTTGAAGATTCGAGATGATGACGATGTTCACCATATTTTTCTCAATCATGAACAATTTGGATACAATGATATAGAGTTATATATATTAACACAACAAAATCAAGTTTCTCAGTTCGTTGATCCGTCACAAGTGTTTTGTGAAACTGATAACGACGAACAAGTTGAAGTTGATGTTGTTGACAAGGAAGAAGAAGAAGAAGTCGAGTTATTGGTTAATGAAATGGTGAATGATAAAGAAGAAGAAAAGCCATTACCAGCTAATATTGTATATTGTCCACCTTAACACATGACAAGCTTGAATTTGGGTGTAGATGAACCTTTGTCAGATATATTTTACAATCCTTATGTGCAAATTCAAGGATCATTGAAAGAAGGAGACAAATTTCGCACAAAAGAAGATTGTGTTAGAGACATTAAAAAGTATCACACAAAATTATTAGTTGATTATAGGGTTGATCGAACTAATGCAACGAGGTAAAGATTTATTATTGAAATGAGTTATGCTTGTTCCAGTTGTCAGCATCTTACCGGAAGAGGAGTGACTCTTGGGAGATAGGTTCTATGGGTCAAGTTCACACATGCTTAATCACGAATCCAATGCAAGACCATCGTAAACTCAACTCTCAGTTAATATGTGATGAAATTTTGTCAGTCATTAGCGATAATCCGTCGTTAAAGGTGAGTACAATAATCTCGCATATTGTAACACAATACAACTATATTCCATCATACAGGAAGACATGGATAATTAGGACTATGGAAGTTGAAAAAGTGTTTGACAATTGGGAGAAGTCATACAAACAAATTCCAAAATACTTGGTGGCTGTTTAATATTATGCTCCAGAGACTATTGTCAATTTGGAAACGTTGTTGGCGTATACCCCATATGAGACTTGTGCCATTGGTAATGGAATATTTCACCGACTCTTTTGGGCGTATCAACCATGTATCAAAGGTTTTTCTTTCTGTAAACCTATTATACAAATTGATAGTACATGGTTGTACGATAAATATAAAGGAACGCTACAGATGGCAGTGGCACAAGATGGCAACAACAACATTTTTCCAATCGCCTTTGCCCTAGTTGAAGGGGAGACTACTGGGGGATGAAGTTTTTTTCTAAAAAATCTCTGATTGCACGTTGCTCCTCAGCCTAACTTATGTTTGATCTCAGACTGACACCCTTCAATAGTGAGTGCCTACAAAAACATTGATAATGGCTGGTAGGATCCTCCGTCGACGCATGTCTACTGCATTAGACATATCACTCAAAATTTTATGCGGGAGATCAAAGACAAAATGTTGCATAAGAAGGTTGTCAACGCAGGGTATGCATTAACAAAACCTTCTTTTAAACACTACCGTGAAGACATCAGATTGTCAAACGCAGATGTAGTAAGATGGATCGAAAATATTCCATTGGAGAAGTGGACTAGGGCATACGACAACGGTCAGCTTTGGGGTCACATGACAACAAATCTTATGAAATCAATGAACTCTGTCTTCAAAGGCATCCGAAACCTACCTATAACCGCTTTAGTGCAAGCAACATATTTCAGGCTAGGGGCGTTGTTTGAGACTAGACGTTCCAAATGGAGTTCAGTGTTACAATCTGGGTAGTTGTTCAGTGATGCTTCAATGAAATTCATTAAAGGGGAAACTACCAAAGCTAATAGACACATGGTCACAATGTTTGACCGTACTAAAGGTTGGTACAGTGTTGCTGAGTCCATGGATCACAATAAAGGCATGTCGAGGGGACATTATCGAGTGGAACTAGATAGAGGTTGGTGCGACTGCGGAAAGTTCCAAGCCTTTTGTATGCCCTGCTTCCATGTCGTAGCGGTATGTTCAAAGGTTCGACAAGATCCATCCAACTTACTATCCAACGTCTACAAAGTCATAAGTCTTTGCAATGTTTACAAAATTATCTTTTCAATGGTAGTAAAAGAGGATTACTGGCCTGCATATCAAGGGGACATTCTCTGGCACAATGAAATAATACGAAGTAAGAAAAAGGGTCGCCCAAACAGCACCCGTATTCGAACCGAAATGGATACGGCGAACAAAATGGTCAGATTATGTAGTTCATGTCGCCAGCCCGGTCATAATCGTACTAACTGTCCCAGTGTTGGAACAAGCACAACAAGATAATTTTAATTGTAACTCTTTTGCTTTATATTAAAAACAACATTCATTTCATATGATAACTTTGTGAGGAAATACCATCACAAACAAATACAACACATAAGCAACACATAAAC
Organism: Lathyrus oleraceus; assembly: GCF_024323335.1. NCBI lineage: Eukaryota > Viridiplantae > Streptophyta > Magnoliopsida > Fabales > Fabaceae > Lathyrus > Lathyrus oleraceus. The sequence goes on from NC_066583.1 coordinate 500,085,630, forward strand.
AACAACACAACAAACTACAACAAATAAAACATCATCACTAACAAATACAACACATAAATAACATAATTATGCGATTACAACAACATAACTATGCGATTACAACCATCAAAACAATTTTGTAAGGAGTATACATCATCCTGTGAACGTCTCTGTCAGTCTTAATATCCACCCATAAACAAACTTCTCCATTTTGTTTGAACGTGGTATCAAGCCATTGAATTCTTCCGATCCTTTCACCATTTGCAATGTCTCCATCTAACAAACAACGGTTTAAGGTCCTGTTAAGACGTTCGAACGTATCTATATTCCAAAGTCGGATCTTTATCGGAGACTACACTACTGAAAAGATTAAATCGACATTTCTCTTGTGAATATATGAATATACACTCATTTTAAAGAAAAGAAAATTGAAGGAGATTGAAGGGAATGGAAGGAAAATGGAAGGAGGGTAAGATGTTATGTGAAAAATTATGGGAGAAATGCTATGTATACATAGATGAGTGCACATGCATGCGTCATTGCTTTGGACGCACACACAGATGGCTACATGTATGCGCCAATGCTTTTGGCGCACACTCACATGGTTACATGCATGCGCCAATGCATGTGGCGTCTTCACATGCATGCGCCATTGCATGTGGTGCCTTCACATGCATGACACAATGCATGCGCTGATGGCTTGAGTGCCTCTTGTTGATTGGATAATAGATGCACAAGTTCAACTGACGCATAAGTAATGAAAATTGGTTATTTCCGTAATTATTTTAAAAAAATATGTTATTTTAGAATTTAAATTGAAAAATATGGTTATTTTTTTAAAAAAATCTCTTTATTGTTTGTAGTTATGTGTTAGTTGTAAACCCATTCAAACCTAAATAAAAAGGATGTTTTGATTTAAAAAAAAAAGATTTTTAAAGTATTACATAGTTTTGTATAAAAAAAATTACATAAATATTTTTTATAAAAACTTCAAATAAAAATTCGATATAAATAGTTAAAATGTTATTTTAGATATTTTATTATTTTATTAAAAAAAATCTAGATATCAAAATTTTAAAAAAATCACTTAATTTTGAAATTATTTCAAATAATTTTTCATAAAAATCATTTTTTAGATACAACATTTCAAAAAAAATTGATTTCGATTATATTTTGATCTTGAATAATATATGTAAATATGTTTATGTTGTATGATTTCAAAATTAGTCTTTCAATTTAAAAAAAAAATCAATATAAAAAAATTTATAATATTTTTAAAAATCATTTTATAAAATCCATTTTTGAAAATAGAAAAGAAAAAATCCATTTTTTAAAACTAAAATTAAGAGGTCCAAAGTCAGACTTTACAATTCAATTGTATTTTGGCATGGATTTCAATCAACTTGTATCAGAATATTAAAATTTGGGAAAAGATTTGGAAACTTGAAGGCAAATGAATGAAATTGCGGCGCTAGAAATCATGAATGAAAGGAGAAACAAAATGCATGGAAAGGTCAGAAACACATAAACATGTTTATTCTTACATTTACTGCATCACTGAAATTCATACATTACAATAATTTTAGAGTCATACTAAATTCATAGATTTGAAAAACTCTTGGCCTCTCCAAGTTACATCTAAATCCAATCACACAAGTTCATGAGAATCTTGAAAACAACCCACACAACAAACATTAGAGATACTCTACAAATCACAAAACCAGATAACTAGCATTAGTAATAAATGCTCTATCTATCTTTATACTCCTTTGAAGCACAATGGCATTCTATCTAGCCTCTAACAATGAGATTGAAGCTTCATTTATTGAGCCCTCCTTTGAAGAAGATTCAGTGCTACTTGTAAAATCTCTTCCTGCATAGAACCCGGGTTTACTTGGTTTCGGGAGTAACTTTCCACCCTTTAACATAAAAACCACAGATGACATGTTAGGCCTGTTTTCTGGTTTCTGTTGTACACACAATAGACCCACAGGAATAAATCTTATTATTTCTGAACAAATGGTCGCATCATATAATACTTCATCCATTAACTCGTGTGGCCTTCCTTCAATCCATAGCCTCCATGCCTAAAATGAAATCAAAGTTAAAGCAAGGTTGCGTAATTGAGTTCAATCCTTACTCATATGAATTAGTATTCATTTTTAAGTTTTTTACTCAACAGAAGATTTATACAAACAAAAAGGAGATAAAGAAAGCAACTAAAAATATTGTCACAAGATAGAGGATCATATACATTTAAAAACTTACATGACCAAGAAGGTTTAGATGATGTAGAGGGTCACAAAATCCGCGATTCTTCCTGCCGCTAATTATCTCAAGTACCACAACTCCAAAGCTAAAAACATCAGATTTTATTGAAAAAGATCCATGCACTGCATATTCTGGAGGCATATATCCACTGCAAAAAAAAGATACAGTGAAGTTAAGAAGAGAAAAAAATATTAAAAGGGGTTGTCAGTTGTCACATAACAGAACTGAAGTTTTAAATAACTTTTCATTACGTGCAACATACAATACTAGTAACATAACTTCTCGTAGAAACTAAAACCAAAATCGATGTAAACTAAAGAGACTAGAGAGTTCTTAAGCCATAAATAGAAATAAGTTATTCGAAATTACTATGTTCCCATCACTCTATTTGTGTTAGCCTCGGCTTGATCTCCCATAAATGATCTGGCTAAACCAAAATCTGATATCTTTGGGATCATATCAATATCGAGAAGAATATTGCTTGTCTTGAGATCTCTATGTATGATTCTAAGTGTAGAATCCTGATGGAGATACAGCAGCCCCCGAGCAATCCCGTCAATAATCTCCAAGCGCTTTGTCCAGTTTAGTAATTTGCTTCGCGTAGTATCTATAACAAATGACACATTCTTAAGTTAGGATGAAAACTACATTATGCAAGAGAAAAACTTAGAGCAATAAATTTGGTTGGTGTGAAAGTTCGAACCGAAAATAAAGTAATCCAAGCTTCTGTTGGGCATGAACTCGTAGATCAACAACTTTTCATCATGTTGAATAGAACAACCGAGAAGTTTTACAAGATTTCGATGCTGAAGTGTTGCCATCAATTTCACTTCATTTTTGAACTCCTCAGTTCCTTGTCCTGATGTTTCAGATAGCCTCTTAACAGCAATCTCTTGGCCATCTACCAATATGCCCTAGTATTATTTCTAGAAATTTTAGTACTTCTAATACTTTCCCAAATAAGGGGATAAATTAACTTGGTAACCAAGACTTTACCTTGTACACTGGTCCAAAACCACCTTCTCCTAACTTGTTTCTGTTAGAGAAGTGATTTGTTGCATTAGTGATGGTTGAAAAATCAAATATTGTTGCCAAATCACCATCCTCCTTCTCCTTCTTGTGTGATAACTTTTTTATAACTCCTGAAGTAACAACTCAAGAGGTTTAACGATAACAAAGCAATCAAACTTTAAGTTGTAACTATTTGAGTACTATTTAAGCACATCATAAACATTTAACATTTACTTATCAAAATTTTATCACCTTGCTTACCAAGCTTCTTTTTAGATGCTAATGTGACCCATATAATAACGATAAGTCCTATAACGAATGCAATAACTCCTGCAAGAGTACCAACACGCTTCAAGTTCCTCTTATTCTTTATTTGATCTGGGATTGAAGTAAATGTCAGTCAAAAAAACAGGCATATAAATAAGCTTTACCAAACAAAGGAAAATGACATCTATAGAGGGAATGAAAATACCAAATTCTGAAGATGCCAGTCGTATGTAAATATCTTGTCCTTGGTCTGGATGTCTTCTCATGTCCACAATGTTGTCAAACCAAAGTAAGCAGCCAGTACCACCATATCTGATATCCAAATTTGCATACGCGGTGCAAGAACAGTTTTTCAAACACACTGTCTTGCATTCCTCAAGGCTCAAGCTCTTGTCGAACCATGATGATGACGTATCCGGCAACTTCATGTTTGTGTACTTAAAAAATCCATCTCCATGGAGACAATTTAAATTTGTTTTCCTTACGCACCCATCAGACCAATCCGATGACTCCCACTTCGGTTTAAATTTTGGCATGAAACCTTCCAAGCATTCACATATTGGAAAGTCGTTAATATTGCAGTTAGAGTTGATACCACACAAGACATAATCATCACACTGGTCTATAGGACGAGAAGATATAGCCTCCCAAATTTGTGTCCTGTCTGACCATACAAGACGCTGTGAATTTCCATATGAATCTAGCACCAATCTAGTAACAGTTGAACTGATCAAAGTTTCATATTGATAAGAGATTTCTTTGTCAGTGAACACTACTGAGAAATTCAAGACTCTATGCATTCTTTGCCAAGAAACACCAGTGAAGAGAAATCCATTCCATGAGCCTCCTCTATACAGAAATCTTGCTCCCTTAGCATTAACCAATTGAGGAAAACCATGTGTGTCTATCCTATATGAACACTCACCTTCAGCAGGATCTTCAGGGCTTCTCCAAGATGTGAGATATCTATATGGACCAGTAACTAAATTACTTTTCAGCTTCATTCCAGCAAGGAAAGTGTTACCGGGATAATCAAAACTTTCCCAAAAAAAGTTCCCAGTGCTGTTTGCATCTTTCACAACAAGGTTTCCAGAATCCAACAACTGCACAAGAGGTGGTTTCACCACGATTCTCGATGAATTGGAGGACCAGACAACGCCTTTCGAGTCATCAAGAATAACAAGATTTCCCTGATCATTGAGTTTCAGCAATCCTGTTGAGTTATGTACAGGGGTGTCTCTATTGGCAACCCACACAATAGTCCTAGGTGATATGCTCTTGTACCATATCCCAAAGTATTGGCGTTGTGGATCTCCAAAGTTGAAAAATCCTGCTTCGAATATTCGAGCTGCAGAAACAAGTGTATCACTGTATTGGATGAATTGATTTGGAGCAATAGTAGTAAAGGTGTTACGTTTAGAGAAAGTGGGCGTAGAGCAAAAGAAGAAAGTACACACCATTAGAAGTATCACTTTATTATGGTACTCCATTGTGTTTGTGTTGGTTTGTCATGATCATTTTCATTTTATCAAATTTTAAATTGAATTGACAAGGCTTAGTCGTCGAAATCTTCCTGTGTGCAAGCTAGTCGATGCAAATTTCAAACAAAATCAACAAGTATGTGGTGTATGATATAGTCTACTCAACTTGAAGCTTGGTATGTTGACCAAATGTTAATGCATTTATTTTCAAGTAAAGACTTTCTAGCCTATTGCGTAACATGAATGATGGAAAGGAAAGGGAGGGTCAAAACTTAAAAGTATGAATATTGCAAAATATTGATATTGACAATTAGCATTGGCTCAAGGTGACTATTCCAAATTCAATTATAGCATTAGCACCAGTTCCCATTATATTAGAGCCGTCTTTTTTGAGGTTCTGCAAGTTGAACTGCATCACAAAACCTCAAATTTCTCGAGATAAAATTATTAGTAAATAGAGTCTCATAATAGATCGGTCATGTTAAACCATAACAAAATCAGATACATATTTATTTTGTAATGGTTGAACCATAACTAACCGAAAGAAGATCTCTAAACACTTAAGACGGCCCTAACTGACACCGTAAGGTTCTTCAGAGCGAGAATGAATGATCTCGTTCAGATTTTACTCAGTCTATTTTGAGAAAACAAACTGTAAAAATGTCTGATACACTTTATATTCAAAGAGAGTGCCACACCTATCCCTCGCTAATTTCCAAATTGCCGCTATATCATGCACACCGGTAACTATTCAACATGCTCATTGTACATTTTCCATTGCGCAGTTTTCAACTCTTTATAAAATTAATGTAGAATTTTTAAGAATTTTTTTACATTTAACTTTTAGTTTGTGCTCTTAGGGCCATCTTAATATTATCCTTACATTATTTACTTTGTTTTCATGAAGTTCTACGGCATGAAGTTCAACGTCCACTTTATTTTACATTTCAATGTTTTTTTAGAGTATTTAAGAAATGTATACTTTGGAGGGATAAAGTTCATTCCTAAATGCAATTACTCGGAGACAAGGGAATTAGTGTCGAGAGCTATTTGCTGATTCTTGCCTAATTTATTTTGTTTCACAATAAAGTTTGTACTTCATGTGTTTAGGGCTCTTCTTCGCTTTTTCTTCTTCTTAACATATATGATATGTTTAACATCACTATTCATATTACATTAATGTTGTTGTTGTTGTTTTTGAACCCCAAAATCTTAGAGGTTTTAATCTTGTTGTTGTTGATTAAACTGAGATTGATGTTATATGTTGTTGTTTTGGTTGAAATAAATATCTTATAGGTTTATTGAGATTGATGTTATAGGTATATTGTTGTTGCTATATTTTTGTTGAGAGATTGTTTTTTAGTTGTTGTTTAATGTTAGTTGTTGTTTAGATTGGGATAATGTTAATGTTGTTTTTATTTATTATTGAGTTTGATTTGTTGATGTTATTGTTGTTGTTGTCTAGTTGGTATATTTAGTAAAGTTTTAAAATCTATATGTTTTGGGTTTAGTTATTGTTATTGAGTTTGAGTTTGGAGACTAAGATTTTTTTTCTGTGATTCTTTGTGCGGCTCTCATCTTGTTCCACTAAACATGTCAAAAAGACATTATAGTGACAGAAAATAAAGTTGAGTTTATTATATCTAATGTCGATTGTTAGTTTCACTAATCCCTCTTTGAACATATAATCTATTAAATTGTTTTTGGAAATAATAATATGAATAATTATGTTCTATTTGAAAAACATCTTACACTAATCAATATTTTTCGGGCATTTTGCAAATCATCATTCATCTCACGTCGTTTGATGGTTAAAATCTCTTAAATACTTTTAGTTTTCCTTCAACTTTTTTTCATATTTGTTGAATGAACAAGTTTGGCAGAAAGTTGAATGAAAACTAGAAGTATTGAAGATATTTTAACCATTAAAGAACAAGAGATGAACAATGAGCTGCAAAATATTTGAAAATCATTAATTAGTGCAATTTGTTCTTCAAATGATTATTTTGTAAACTAATTTGAAAAGTTATATGTTCAGCTAGGGCTAAATACAAGTAATCCACAGTAGATATAATAAACTCAAGCTTATTTTACCCGTCGGTTATATTTCAAAACCGAGGGGATAAGTTTTTTCGCAATTAATATTCCTTGAAGGATCTCACTAGGGATCAATCACATGACATTGCCACTTTACCCCTTGGTTATTTAGAAATCGGTGGGTAAAGTGACAATTTTTCATATCGTTCTTAGTTACCTCGTATGTGTAACCGATGTAACATCTACTGTAGGATGTCTTTTTTGTAGTAGTGGTTTAATGATTTTATTGATTTTATTTTTGTTCTTGTTATTTTTCTTTTGTTGTTATTTTTATTATTGTTGTTGTTGTTGATAATTAATATTTAACGATTGTGTTGATTTTGTTTTGTTGTTGTTGTTGTTGTTGAGATTTAATGTTTAATGATCCAAATGATTTTATTTCGTTGTTGTTTTTATTGTTCTTATTATTTTCTTTTTCTTATTCTTGCTCTTGTTGTTGCTGTTATTATTGTTGTTGTTCTGGTTGTTCTTGTTCTTGTGTTAGAAATATTTTGAATTATATATTATGATGAAAGTTCTCAATGTAGTCAGTCAAAACATGTGGCAAAAATAAATAAAAAAATTGGGTTGATTGACTTTTTGCCACTGTTAGAACTTCCAGCCGTGGTGAAAAGTGGGTTGGATGAAATTTCACCATGGTTGGAAGTTCAAATCATGGTGAAATGTGGGCTGACTACATATCACCACAATTGGAATTTCTAACTATGGTAAAATGTAGTTCGTTATCCATTTTTTCACAACGGACCTTAACTCGTGGTGGAATGTAGTACACTTACTACCACCCCTACCTTACCACGGTTGATCAACTATGATGGTTTTTTTCCAATTGTAGAAGTTTCATTATCGAAGTTAAGACTGCGATTTAGATATGCATCAATAATTTGTAAATTGCATCAATAGTACTAGCAACTATCACAATAATCCAATTTGAAAAGTTATATGTTTATCTAGGGCTAAATACAAGAAATCCACAGTAGATATAATAAACTCAAGCTTATTTTACCCGTCGGTTATATTTCAAAACCGAGGGGTTAAGTTTTTTCGGAATTAATATTCCTTGAAGGATCTCACTAGGGATCAATCACATGACATTGCCACTTTACCCCTTGGTTATTTAGAAATCGGTGGGTAAAGTGACAATTTTTCATATCGTCCTTAGTTACCTCGTATGTGTAACCGATGTAACATCTACTGTAGGATGTCTTTTTTGTAGTAGCGGTTTAATGATTTTATTGATTTTATTTTTGTTGTTGTTGTTTTTCTTTTGTTGTTGTTTTTATTATTGTTGTCGTTGTTGTTGATAATTAATATTTAGCAATTGTGTTGATTTTGTTTTGTTGTTGTTGTTGTTGTTGAGATTTAATGTTTAATGATCCAAGTGATTTTATTTCGTTGTTGTTTTTATTTATCTTGTTATTTTCTTTTTCTTGTTCTTGCTCTTGTTGTTGTTGTTATTATTGTTGTTGTTCTTGTTGTTCTTGTTGTTCTTGTTCTTGTGTTAGAAATATTTTGAATGATATATTTTGATGAAAGTTCTCAATGTAGTCAGTCAAAACATGCGGCAAAAATAAATAAAAAATTGGGTTGATTGACTTTTTGCTATGCTGGACCTTCCAACCGTGGTGAAAAGTGGGTTGACTGACATTTCAGCATGGTTGGAAGTTCGAATCGTGGTGAAAAGTGGGCTGACTACATATCACCACAGTTGGAAATTCTAACTATGGTAAAATATAGCGCGTTATCCATTTTTTCACAAGGAACCTTAACCCGTGGTGGAATGTAGTACACTTACTACCACCCTTACCTTACCACGGTTGATCAACGATGATGTTTTTTTTTCAATTGTGGAAGTTTCATTATCTAAGTTAAGACTACGATTTAGATTTGCATCAATGATTTGTAAATTGCATCAATAGAACTAGCAACTATCACAATAATCCAATTTGAAAAGTTATATGTTCAGCTAGGGCTAAATACAAGCAATCCACAATAGATATAACAAACTCAAGCTTTATTTACCCATCGGTTATATTTCAAAACCGAGGGGATAAGTTTTTTCACAATTAATATTCCTTAAAGGATCTCACTAGGGATCAATCACATGACATTTCCACTTTACCCCTTGGTTGTTTAGAAATCTGTGGGTAAAGTGACAATTTTTCATATCGTCCTTAGTTACCTCGTATGTGTAACCGATGTAACATCTACTGTAAGATGTCTTTTTTGTAGTAGTGGTTTAAAGATTTTATTGATTTTATTTTTGTTGTTGTTGTTTTTATTTTGTTGTTGTTTTTATTGTTGTTATTGTTGTTGTTCTTGATATTTAATATTTAGCGATTGTGTGGATTTTGTTTTGTTGTTGTTGTTGTTGTTGTTGAGAAATAATGTTTAATGATCCAATTGATTTTATTTCGTTGTTTTTTTTATTGTTCTTGTTATTTTCTTTTTCTTGTTTTTGCTCTTGTTGTTGTTGTTATTATTGCTGTTGTTCTTGTTGTTCTTGTTCTTGTGTTAGATATATTTTGAATTATATATTATGATGAAAGTTTTCAATGTAGTCGGTCAAAACATGTGGCAAAAATAAATAAAAAAATTGGGTTGATTGACTTTTTGCCACGGCGGGAACTTCCAACCGTGGTGAAAAGTGGGTTGAATGATATTTCATCATGGTTGAACTTCCAACCGTGGTGAAAAGTGGGTTGACCGACATTTCACCATGGTTGGAAGTTCGAATCGTGGTGAAAAGTGGTCTGACTACATATCACCACAGTTGGAATTTCTAACTATGGTAAAATGGAGCGTGTTATCCATTTTTTCACAACGAACCTTAACTCGTGGTGGAATGTAGTACACTTACTGCCACCCCTACCTTACCACGGTTGATCAACTATGATGTTTTTTTTTCAATTGTGGAAGTTTCATTATCGAAGTTAAGACTACAATTTAGATATGCATCAATGATTTGTAAATTGCATCAATAGTACTAGCAACTATCACAATAATCCAATTTGAAAAGTTATATGTTCAGCTAAGGCTAAATACAAGCAAACCACAGTAGATATAATAAACTCAAGCTTATTTTACCCATAGGTTACATTTCAAAACCGAGGGGATAAGTTTTTTCGCAATTAATATTCCTTAAAGGATCTCACTAGGGATCAATCACATGACATTTACTCTTTACCCCTTGGTTATTTAGAAATCCGTGGGTAAAGTGACAATTTTTCATATCGTCCTTAGTTACCTCGTATGTGTAACCGATGTAACATCTACTGTAAGATGTCTTTTTTGTAGTAGTGGTTTAATGATTTTATTAATTTTATTTTTGTGGTTGTTGTTTTTCATTTGATGTTGTTTTTATTGTTGTTGGTGTTGTTGATATTTAATATTTAGCGATTGTGTTGATTTTGTTTTGTTGTTGTTGTTGTTGAGATTTAATGTTTAATGATCCAATTGATTTTATTTCGTTGTTGTTTTTATTGTTCTTGTTATTTTCTTTTTCTTGTTCTTGCTCTTGTTGTTGTTGTTATTATTGTTGTTGTTCTTGTTGTTCTTGTTCTTGTGTTAGAAGTATTTTGAATGATATATTTTGATGAAAGTTCTCAATGTAGTCAGTCAAAACATGCGGCAAAAATAAATAAAAAATTGGTTTGATTGACTTTTTGCCACGGCTGGACCTTCCAACCGTGGTGAAAATTGGGTTGAATGATATTTCACCATGGTTGGAACTTCCAACCGTGGTGAAAAGTGGGTTGACCGACATTTCACCATGGTTGGAAGTTCGAATCGTGGTGAAAAGTGGTCTGACTACATATCACCACAGTTGGAATTTCTAACTATGGTAAAATGTAGCGTGTTATCCATTTTTTCACAACGAACCTTAACTCGTCGTGGAATGTAGTACACTTACTGCCACCCCTACCTTACCACGGTTGATCAACTATGATGTGTTTTTTTTTCAATTGTGGAAGTTTCATTATCGAAGTTAAGACTACAATTTAGATATGCATCAATGATTTGTAAATTGCATCAATAGTACTAGCAACTATCACAATAATCCAATTTGAAAAGTTATATGTTCAGCTAAGGCTAAATACAAGCAATCCACAGTAGATATAATAAACTCAAGCTTATTTTACCCATAGGTTACATTTCAAAACCGAGGGGATAAGTTTTTTCGCAATTAATATTCCTTAAAGGATCTCACTAGGGATCAATCACATGACATTTACTCTTTACCCCTTGGTTATTTAGAAATCCGTGGGTAAAGTGACAATTTTTCATATCGTCCTTAGTTACCTCGTATGTGTAACCGATGTAACATCTACTGTAAGATGTCTTTTTTGTCGTAGTGGTTTAATGATTTTATTAATTTTATTTTTGTGGTTGTTGTTTTTCATTTGATGTTGTTTTTATTGTTTTTGGTGTTGTTGATATTTAATATTTAGCGATTGTGTTGATTTTGTTTTGTTGTTGTTGTTGAGATTTAATGTTTAATGATCCAATTGATTTTATTTCGTTGTTGTTTTTATTATTCTTGTTATTTTCTTTTTCTTGTTCTTGCTCTTGTTGTTGTTGTTATTATTGTTGTTGTTCTTGTTGTTCTTGTGTTAGAAGTATTTTGAATGATATATTTTGATGAAAGTTCTCAATGTAGTCAGTCAAAACATGCGGCAAAAATAAATAAAAAATTGGTTTGATTGACTTTTTGCCACGGCTGGACCTTCCAACCGTGGTGAAAATTGGGTTGAATGATATTTCACCATGGTTGGAACTTCCAACCGTGGTGAAAAGTGGGTTGACTGACATTTCACCATGGTTGGAAGTTCGAATCGTGGTGAAAAGTGGGATGACTACATATCACCACAATTGGAAATTCTAACTATGGTAAAGTGTAGCGCGTTATCCATTTTTTCACGACGAACCTTAACCCTTGGTGGAATGTAGTACACTTACTACCACCCCTACCTTACCACGGTTGATCAACGATGATGTTTTTTTTTCAATTGTGGAAGTTTCATTATCGTTAGTTAAGACTACGATTTAGATTTGCATCAATGATTTTTAAATTGTATCAATAGAACTAGCAACTATCACAATAATCCAATTTGAAAAGTTATATGTTCAGCTAGGGCTAAATACAAGCAATCCACAGTAGATATAATAAACTCAAGCTTATTTTACCCATCGGTTATATTTCAAAACCGAGGGGATAAGTTTTTTCACAATTAATATTCCTTAAAGGATCTCACTAGGGATCAATCACATGACATTTCCACTTTACCCCTTGGTTATTTAGAAATCTGTGGGTAAAGTGACAATTTTTCATATCGTCCTTAGTTACCTCGTATGTGTAACCGATGTAACATCTACTGTAAGATGTCTTTTTTGTAGTAGTGGTTTAATGATTTTATTGATTTTATTTTTGTTGTTGTTGTTGTTTTTATTTTGTTGTTGTTTTTATTGTTGTTATTGTTGTTGTTGTTGATATTTAATATTTAGCAATTGTGTTGATTTTGTTTTGTTGTTGTTGTTGTTGAGATTTAATGTTTAATGATCCATTTGATTTTATTTCGTTGTTGTTCTTATTGTTCTTGTTATTTTCTTTTTCTTGTTCTTGCTCTTGTTGTTGTTGTTATTATTGTTGTTGTTCTTGTTGTTCTTGTTCTTATGTTAGAAATATTTTGAATTATATATTATGATGAAAGTTCTCAATGTAGTCGGTCAAAACATGTGGCAAAAATAAATAAAAAAATTGGGTTGATTGACTTTTTGCCACGGCGGGAACTTCCAACCGTGGTGAAAAGTGGGTTGAATGATATTTCAACATGGTTGAACTTCCAACCGTGGTGAAAAGTGGGTTGACCGACATTTCACCATGGTTGGAAGTACGAATCGTGGTGAAAAGTGGGCTAACTACATATCACCACAGTTGGAATTTCTAACTATGGTAAAATGTAGTGTGTTATCCATTTTTTCACAACGAACCTTAACTCGTGGTGGAATGTAGTACACTTACTGCCACCCCTACCTTACCACGGTTGATCAACTATGATGTTTTTTTTCAATTGTGGAAGTTTCATTATCGAAGTTAAGACTACGATTTAGATATGCATCAATGATTTGTAAATTGCATCAATAGTACTAGCAACTATCACAATAATCCAATTTGAAAAGTTATATGTTCAGCTAAGGCTAAATACAAGCAATCCACAGTAGACATAATAAACTCAAGCTTATTTTACCCATCGGTTATATTTCAAAACCGAGGGGATAAGTTTTTTCGCAATTAATATTCCTTAAAGGATCTCACTAGGGATCAATCACATGACATTTACACTTTACCCCTTGGTTATTTAGAAATCGGTGGGTAAAGTGACAATTTTTCATATCGTCCTTAGTTACCTCGTATGTGTAACCGATGTAACATCTACTGTAAGATGTCTTTTTTGTAGTAGTGGTTTAATGATTTTATTAATTTTATTTTTGTTGTTGTTGTTTTTCATTTGATGTTGTTTTTATTGTTGTTGGTGTTGTTGATATTTAATATTTAGCGATTGTGTTGATTTTGTTTTGTTGTTGTTGTTGTTGAGATTTAATGTTTAATGATCCAATTGATTTTATTTCGTTGTTGTTCTTATTGTTCTTGTTATTTTCTTTTTCTTGTTCTTGCTCTTGTTGTTGTTGATATTTAATATTTAAGAATTGTGTTGATTTTGTTTTGTTGTTGTTGTTGTTGTTGAGATTTAATGTTTAATGATCCAATTGATTTTGTTTCGTTGTTGTTTTTATTGTTCTTGTTATTTTCTTTTTCTTGTTCTTGCTCTTGTTGTTGTTGTTATTATTGTTGTTGTTCTTGTTGTTCTTGTGGTTCTTGTTCTTGTGTTAGAAATATTTTGAATGATATATTGTGATGAAAGTTCTCAATGTAGTTAGTCAAAACATGCGGCAAAAATAAATAAAAAATTGGTTTGATTGACTTTTTGACACGGCTGGACCTTCCAACCGTGGTGAAAAGTAGGTTGACTGATATTTCACCATGGTTGGAAGTTCGAATCGTGGTGAAAAATGGGCTGACTTCATATCACCACAGTTGGAATTTCTAACTATGGTAAAATGTAGCGCGTTATCCATTTTTTCACAACGAACCTTAACCCGTGGTGGAATGTAGTACACTTACTACCACCCCTACCTTACCACGGTTGATCAACTATGATGTTTTTTTTTCAATTGTGGAAGTTTCATTATCGAAGTTAAGACTACGATTTAGATTTGCATCAATGATTTGTAAATTGCATAAATAGAACTAGCAACTATCATAATAATCCAATTTGAAAATTTATATGTTCAGCTAGGGCTAAATACAAGCAATCCAAAGTAGATATAATAAACTCAAGCTTATTTTACCCATCGGTTATATTTCAAAACCGAGGGGATAAGTGTTTTCACAATTAATATTCCTTAAAGGATCTTACTAGGGATCAATCACATTACATTTCCACTTTACCCCTTGGTTATTTAGAAATCGGTGGGTAAAGTGATAATTTTTCATATCGTCCTTAGTTACCTCGTATGTGTAACCGATGTAACATCTACTGTAAGATTTCTTTTTTGTAGTAGTGGTTTAATGATTTTATTGATTTTATTTTTGTTGTTGTTGTTTTTCATTTGATGTTGGTTTTATTGTTGTTGTTGTTGTTGATATTTAATATTTAGGAATTGTGTGGATTTTGTTTTGTTGTTGTTGTTGAGATTTAATGTTTAATGATCCAATTGATTTTATTTCGTTGTTGTTTTTATTGTTCTTGTTATTTTCTTTTTCTTTTTCTTGTTCTTGCTCTTGTTGTTGTTGTTATTATTGTTGTTGTTCTTGTGTTAGAAATATTTTGAATTATATATTATGATGAAAGTTCTCAATGTAGTCGGTCAAAACATGTGGCAAAAATAAATAAAACAATTGGGTTGATTGACTTTTTGCCACGGCGGGAACTTCCAACCGTGGTGAAAACTGGGTAGAATGATATTTCAACATGGTTGGAACTTTCAACCGTGGTGAATAGTTGGTTGACCGACATTTCACCATGGTTGGAAGTTAGAATCATGGTGAAAAGTGGGCTGACTACATATCACCACAGTTGGAATTTCTAACGATAGTAAAATGTAGCGTGTTATCCATTTTTTCAATACGAACCTTAACTCGTGGTGGAATGTAGTACACTTACTACCACCCCTACCTTACCACGATTGATCAACTATGATGTTTTTTTTTCAATTGTGGAAGTTTCATTGTCGAAGTTAAGACTACGATTTAGATGTGCCTCAATGAATTGTAAATTGCATCAATAGTATTAGCAACTATCACAATAATCCAATTTGAAAAGTTATATGTTCAGCTAAGGCTAAATACAAGCAATCCACAGTAGATATAAAAAACTCAAGCTTATTTTACCCATCGGTTATATTTCAAAACCGAGGGGATAAGTTTTTTCGCAATTAATATTCCTTAAGGGATCTCACTAGGGATCAATCACATGACATTTACACTTTACCCCTTGGTTATTTAGAAATCGGTGCGTAAAGTGACAATTTTTCATATCGTCCTTAGTTACCTCGTATGTGTAACCGATGTAACATCTACTGTAAGATGTCTTTTTTGTAGTAGTGGTTTAATGATTTTATTAATTTTATTTTTGTTGTTGTTGTTTTTCTTTTGTTGTTGTTTTTATTGTTGTTGTTGTTGTTGTTGATATTTAATATTTAGGAATTGTGTTGATTTTGTTTTGTTGTTGATGTTGTTGAGATTTAATGTTTAATGATCCAATTGATTTTATTTCGTTGTTGTTTTTATTGTTCGTGTTATTTTCTTTTTCTTGTTCTTGCTCTTGTTGTTGTTGTTATTATTGTTGTTGTTCTTGTGTTAGAAATATTTTGAATTATATATTATGATGAAAGTTCTCAATGTAGTCAGTCAAAACATGTGGCAAAAATAAATAAGAATTTGGGTTGATTGACTTTTTACCACGGCTGGAACTTCCAACCGTGGTGAAAAGTGGGTTGACTGAGATTTCACCATGGTTGGAAGTTCGAATCATGGTGAAAGTGGGTTGAATACATATCACCACAGTTGGAATTTCTATCTATGGTAAAATGTAGGGCGCAATTCATTTTTTCATAACGAACCTTAACCCGTGGTGGAATGTAGTACACTTACTACCACCCCTACCTTACCACGGTTGATCAACTATGATGGTTTTTTTTCAATTGTGCAAGTTTCATTATCTAAGTTAAGACTATGATTTACCTATTCATCAATGATTTGTAAATTGCATCAATAGCACTAGCAACTATCACAATAATCCAATTTGAAAAGTTATATGTTCAGTTAGGGCTAAATACAAGCAATCCATAGTAGATATAATAAACTCAAGCTTATTTTACCCATCGGTTATATTTCAAAACCGAGGGGATAAGTTTTTTCACAATTAATATTCCTTAAAGGATATCACTAGGGATCAATCACATGACATTGCCAATTTACCCCTTGGTTATTTAGAAATCGGTGGGTAAAGTGACAATTTTTCATATCGTCCTTAGTTACCTCGTATGTGTAACCGATGTAACATCTACTGTAAGATGTCTTTTTTGTAGTAGTGTTTTAATGATTTTATTGATTTTAACTTTGTTGTTGTTGTTTTTCTTTTGTTGTTGTTTTTATTGTTGTTGTTGTTGATATTTAATATTTAGCAATTGTGTTGATTTTGTTTTGCTAGTGTTGTTGTTGTTGAGATTTAATGTTTAATGATCCAATTGAATTCATTTCGTTGTTGTTTTTATTGTTCTTGTTATTTTATTTTTATTTTTCTTTCTCTTGTTGTTGTTATTATTATTGTTGTTGTTCTTGTTGTTCTTGTTCTTGTGTTAGAAATATTTTGAATTATATATTATGATGAAAGTTCTCAATGTAGTCAGTCAAAACATGTGCAAAAATAAATAAAAAATTGGGTTGATTGACTTTTTTCCACGGCTGGAATTCCAACCGTGGTGAAAAGTGGGTTGAATGATATTTCACCATGGTTGGAACTTCCAACCGTGGTGAAAAGTGGGTTGACTGACATTTCACCATGGTTGAAAGTTCGAATCGTGGTGAAAAGTGGGTTGACTACATATCACCAAAGTTGGAATTTCTAACTATGGTAAAATGTAGTGCGTTATCCATTTTTTCACAACGAACCTTAACCCTTGGTGGAATGTAGTACACTAACTACCACCCCTACCTTACCACGGTTGATCAACTATGATGGTTTTTTTTTAATTGTGGAAGTTCCATTATCGGAGTTAAGACTACGACTTAGATATGCATCAATGATTTGTAAATTGCACCAATAGTACTAGCAACTATCACAATAATCTAATTTCAAAAGTTATAAGTTCAGCTAGGGCTAAATACAAGCAATACACCGTAGATATAATAAACTCAAGCTTATTTTACCTGTCGGTTATATTTCAAAACGAGGGGATAAGTTTTTTTGCAATTAATATTCCTTAAAGGATCTAACTAGGGATCAATCACATGACATTGCCACTTTACCCATTGGTTATTTAGATATCGGTGGGTAAAGTGACAATTTCTCATATCGTCCTTAGTTACCTCGTATGTGCAACCGATGTAACATCTACCGTAAGATGTCTTTTTTGTAGTAGTGGTTTAATGATTTTATTGATTTTATTATTGTTGTTTTATTCTTTTTCTTTTGCTATTGTTTTTGATATTTAGTATTTAGAGATTGTGTTGATTTTGTTTTGTTGTTGTTGTTGTTGTTGTTGAGATTTAATGTTTAACGATCCAATTGATTTTATTTTGTTGTTGTTTTTATTGTTCTTGTTATTTTCTTTTTCTTGTTCTAGCTCTTGTTGTTGTTGTTATTATTGTTGTTGTTCTTGTTGTTCTACTTCTTGTGTTAGAAATATTTTGAATTATATATTAGGATGAAAGTTCTCAATGTAGTCAGTCAAAACATTTGGCAAAAATAAATAAAAAATTGGGTTGATTGACTTTTTTCCACGGCTGCAACTTCCAACCGTGGTGAAAAGTGGGTTGAATGATATTTCACCATGGTTGGAACTTCCAACCGTGGTGAAAAGTGGGTTGACTGACATTTCACCATGGTTGGAAGTTCGAATCGTGGTGAAAAGTGGGTTGACTACATATCACCACAGTTGGAATTTCTAACTATGGTAAAATGTAGCGCGTTATCCATTTTTTCACAACGAACATTAACCAGTGGTGGAATGTAGTACATTTACTACCACCCCTACCTTACCACGGTTGATTAACTATGATGGTTTTTTTTCAATTGTGGAAGTTCCATTATCGAAGTTAAGACTACGATTTAGATATGCATCAATGATTTGTAAATTGCATCAATAGTACTAGAAACTATCACATGACATTGCCATTTTACCCCTTGGTTATTTAGAAATTGGTGGGTAAAGTGACAACTTTTCATGTCGTCCTTAGTTACCTCGTATGTGTAACCGATGTAACATCTACTGTAAGATGACTTTTTTGTAGTAGTGGTTTAATGATTTTATTGATTTTATTTTTTTTGTTGTTGTTTTTCTTTTGTTGTTTTTTTATTATTGTTGTTGTTGTAGATATTTAATATTTAGCGATTGTGTTGATTTTGTTTTGTTGTTGTTGTTGTTGTTGAGATTTAATGTTTAATGATCCAATTGATTTTATTTTGTTGTTGTTTTTATTGTTCTTGTCATTTGCTTTTTCTTGTTCTTGCTCTTGTTGTTGTTGTTATTATTATTGTTGTTCTTGTTGTTCTTGTTCTTGTGTTAGAAATATTTTGAATTATATATTATGATGAAAAATCTCAATGTAGTCAGTCAAAACATGTGGCAAAAATAAATAAAAAATTGGGTTGATTGACTTTTTGCCACGGATGGAACTTCCAACTGTGGTGAAAGGTGGGTTGAATGATATTTAACCATGGTTGGAACTTCCAACCGTGGTGAAAAGTGGGTTGACTGACATTTCAGCATGGTTGGAAGTTCGAATCGTGGTGAAAAGTGGGCTGACTACATATCACCATAGTTGGAATTTCTAACAATGGTAAAATGTAGCGTGTTATCCATTTTTTCACAACGAACCTTAACCCGTGGCGGAATGTAGTACACTTACTACCACCCCTACCTTATCACGGTCGATCAACTATGGTGGTTTTTTTTCCAATTGTGGAAGTTTCATTATCGAAGTTAAGACTACAATTTAGATATGCATCAATGATTTGTAAATTGCATCAATAGTACTAGAAACTATCACAATAATCTTAGAGGACTTCAAGCCAACAACAATCAGATGAGCATTCATAAAATAGTGGAAATTCTAAAAACTATGTCCTTTTCCACCACATTAGGAGGTGGTCAGTTGCTCCACCACATAAACTAATGTAATTATGGTGTGTTTCATTAGACAATAGTTGGAGTTGGTGTCGTACCCTAAAATTCACCTTACCCTGATACAACTTTCATCTGATTCATGGCCCTACTGCACATGCATGCATTCATTATTTCATCATCACAATTTCATTGAAATTTCATGACCAAATACATATTACACAGACTCAAGGCATGTTGTTTACACCCTGGGAAAACTGGGGTTATCCGGTTAAAGTTCTGGAGGAAAAAACCAACAAAATAAGGGAAAAATCAATTTTTGGACTGTGTAATCGATTACCCTAATCATGGTAATCGATTACACAGACAAAAATTAATTAACATGCCATTTTGGACTGTGTAATCGATTACCCTAATCATGGTAATCGATTACACAGACAAAAAATTGATTCCCATGCCATTTTGGACTGTGTAATCGATTACCCTAATCATGGTAATCGATTACACCTGCGCAGACAACAGTAATAACTCTATTTTTCACCACAAAGTAATTTTCTTTCACCCACTTCAACCCCTTTGCTTCCTCTATAAATAGAGCCATGTCCCCACTCATTTTTGAAGCTTGAAAGCCATAAAACCTCTGCCCAAATCACATTCAAGCTCCCTCTTTTCAACCTAAACCCTAACTCACCCAAACCCTCTTTTCTTCTTTGAACCACCCAACCACCATGTAAAAATCAACAATCTCCACACAACAAAAACAGTAGCAAACTTGTGACCTTCACTTACATAATCATTCACCACCACCACATAAACATACAACTTCCTTCCCTTCCATTTTTCTACCATAACAACCATAGCCACCCTCTTCCAAGCTTTTTGCTTCATTCTCAAACCCAAACACAATAACAACCTAGTTTTGACACAACAATCTTGGTAATATTTTGGACTCAAACTCCTTGACATTTTTTGGTTTTGTTTTGTGTTTGGAAATGGGTTTTTACTTCTGGGTTGTGTTTTGAGAGATATTTAAGTCAACTTTGAGACAAGTGGGTTTTGTTGGGTTTACACCCTTTTGGGGATTTTTTGCTCTTACTACTTTTTATCCACCATTTTCAATCAAACTTTGTTTCTTGTTATCATTTAATATTTATTGTTGACTTGTTGTTACATTTATTTGGTTGATGAGAACTATTAGATCATGGCCATGGTTGTTTAGAGTTGATAAAACCTTCAATGTTTCAAACCGATTAATGATTGATCAATAGATCTTTCATGATACTCTGAGGCATTGATAGGTTGCCTCTATTTCAACCATGTTTGGGTCATTTGACACATAGATGAAACCATTCTCTTTACATTAACTTGTTATTCTATTTGCTTATTGTTATTCTACTAACCACTAACCATTGACTACTAACTTCTAACATTTATATTATTGCACTTTACTTCCTTGCAATTTATTTTATTGTTTGTTTACATTCAAGTACTCATTATCATCATCATTGTACAAACTCATCATGCATGTTTATTTACTTGTTATTTATTTTATTGTCATCATACATTAAAAATAACAAAAACATGATAAAATGGTAAGACCAAAAATATTCACTCCACTCTTAATCAACTTGGACTAAGAGGATTTCATCTTAGGACCTTTGCTTGGAAGCCTTCCTTTACTCTTTGTGATACTTTGTAAACACCTGGATTTTCATCCGTAACTTACATGCATGTTGTAAGAATGGTATCATGGAACCACCTTAGGGGGACACGTTTGTAAGACCAATATCCTTTGTTTAGATTAGGTCACTTTTGCACACAAAAGGCTTTCTCTTGGGCTACCTTACAATGAGACTCTTTAATTTCTTGTTGGTTACTTTGCATTCATGTTACATAAGCCAAATTTCATAATCAAAATAAAACAAACCCTTGATTCAACGTCAAGGGGCATTTTCATAATCAAGTCCAAAACACTTAATAATCACGACTGCTATTGTGCGCCACGAGCCTTAAGTGGTGGAGAATGAGTGAGAGTGGAGAATTCCTACCCTTACTCTGATTATTTTGGACGCAAGACACTTGGCTTGTTGTCTAGAATAATCACCTCCGCCCATAGACTTTAGTACAATATAATCACAAACATTCTTTCATAAAACCCTTATTCAAGGTAAAAATAATACAACTCATCAAACTCATTTTTGTGCCTTAGGGCATCATCTTGAAAACCCTTTTCTCAAAGGTAAAATCAACCAACACTCAAACATTTTCTACTCCGAACTGCGGAGCTCTGATTCCTCATCCCCGAATGAGTGATACGTAGGCACAAGGGCCCCAATCCTTGGCGAGCACTGTAATAACAAAAACACCCCCTTCTTTTCACACATTCTTTTGAAAATAAAACAATAATAGATAAATCCCATGTATGTAAAACAACCCAAATGGTTCCCATGGAGTACCATGGACGTAAGGGGGGCTAATACCTTCCCCTTATGTAACCGACTTCCGAACCCAAATCTCGGTCGCGAGACCGATTCCTTATTCTCTTTTAGCGCTTCCCGTGCGCGTCTCTTTTCTGAGGGTTTTATCGACTATTTCCCCTCTCCTCTCCGATAGAGGTAAACTAAATAAAATTCGGTGGCGACTCTTCTGACTTTGCCTCTCTTTGGCATCTCTTTAGTCCCGGTTTCGTTATCGTGAAATCCCGGTAGCGACAGCTGGCGACTCTGCTAGGGACGCCAAAATTCCCTAAGCAAGTCTAGCCTAATTTGGGTTGTTTCTCTTTTACGTACGTGGATATTTTATCTATTATCTTTTTTCTGTATATATTTCTTTTGTTGCTAACCTATACATATTTTCTTTGTTTTCCTGTTGGTCTGAAACTTTGGTTCTGTGACGAAGTTTTTTTGGGAGCAATAATGATTGCAATGAAAAAAACCTTGTGTGAAAGACTCCCCACCCGAGTCTGAGAGTTTTACTTGAGATAGGAGAGGTTGAGTAGTATTGATCCGCGAGGTGCCTTCCTCGTTAGGGACGTACGAGAACCTCACTTAGTGGTAGATTCTCTTAAGGGGATTGATGACCGTCGTGCTTTCGACGTAAGCATCTTTTCTTTTACTAGAGTCAATGACCCTAAGACCCATTTTAGAACCTTTTAAAATTATGGCTAGCCTAGACCGATGGTCGTGTAGTATAGGCCACCGAGGTGCCTTCCTCGTAAGGGTCGATACGAAGATCTCACTTAGAGTAGATGACTTTGATGGAGCAGTCGCCTGGCAAGTAAATTGACATAAGCGGCTGACAGTCAAGGAAGTCCATGACTCTATGGGCAGTATCTTACACCCAATTTTTCAAAAGCCTTAGATCACATAAAGCGAGAACCTTGGTTTACTAAGCAGTCATTATTAACTCCATGCTTCGTCACAATGGTCCAAAACCATGAACCCATGCCTAAAAACCTGTGAAAATCTCCTCACCCATTCATTCATAAATAAACATCGCATTCATGCATCATTTGCATCTCATAAGCAAAACCTTATACCACCTTCTGTTTCTACCCCACTAGCTGATTTCCCGACGTACGCTTAGAACTAGAAACATGTCTCAAGCCACTGTGGAAGAACTCCAACAAGGCCAAGCTGCATTGAAGGAAGAGATCAGCCAACTAAAGACTCAGATGAGCTTGGTTATGGAAATCTTGCAAACACTGTTGAAAAAGGAAGGAAATCCTACACCAACCTCCAGGATAGAAATGGTCTCCCCTATGCCTCTGTCCGACTCCACCTTACATCATGAGTTGCATCGGGGATACCGTCCCTAACCCAAACTGCTGAGGTTTCTTAATCAACATCCATTGTTCGTTCCTCAGCTAGCTCCGAGGAACCAAATGCGGAATCAGAATTGATACTCAAGTCGGAGGCAAAACTCTTATGCTCAAAAAGGCCAGAAAAAATCAAAGAGGTCGGAGAAACAGTTTGACCTGATTCCCATGTCGTATGGTTGAATTCTCCCTCTTTTTCTCAACAGATCATTGGTGAAGTTAAGGGTACTAGGACCTCCTCCAACACATCTTCCCTTGAACTACGACATGAATGCTAGGTGTGAGTTCCACTAGGGAGAACCCGGACACTCGATCAAGAGTTGTAAGGCCTTCAAATACAAGGTCCAGGAACTGATTGATTCAAAGGCTATCGCATTCATACCAAACGGCCTGGATATAATGAGCAACCTCATGATGTCACATGAAGGCACTTCTGCAATGCCACGACCAGTGCCAATGGATGAGGAACAAGAAGCTTAATAAGAGCCTCCTTGGGGACTATCATGCATAAGTTCCTACAAGCATTATGACATCGATCTACGGTTGAAACAAGGCTAATCACGCCAGCAATTATGTTATCATTCATTTGTTTTCATGTGTGACTTTCTTACTTGTCATTGTAATATTCACTCTTAAAAACTTGTTTTTGCAACAATGAAATGAATATGCATGTTTTAAGTCAATCCAATCGTGTTCACTCTTATCTTACTTTTGTTTAAAAACGAAACTTAGAAGGAGAATGATGAATATAAGGTACAATAGCTCATTGCATGTATGCTTTTGAAAAAAACACCTCGCTGATGATGTAAGGCATTGCTTCAAATACCCAAACACTGGAGGTATAAGGATGATAATCCCTAGTCAACCCCTTTGAGCCTAGAAGTAGGAGTTTTCTTCAAAGCAAAAAAAAAACTCACATCTTAAACCCGGGGCAGGGTAGTCTTCAGCTAATTTGACCACGCGTTCAATTCTTAAAAGACAAAGTAGGGAGTGTCCTATTTGAGTATCAACCACATCCTAGGGATTGTCTTTTCTAAAGGACAACCACATCATTGCCCTCACGAGAGGTCGAAATCACAAATCCAATGGTTGTCCCTCGCCAACAAAAAAAGTGAGACAATCCTAAATCCCTTCAAACAAAATTAACAAATGTCACACGATTTGTTCCACAAAAAAAAAACTCTAAAAAAAAAAGGAGAGAGAGAAAAAGCCCGCTAAGTCGAAACTTGAAAACAAGTGGCTTAGGCAAAAATTAGGGTATCCCGATGGACTATAAGCAAAAAACCAGTCCAGGCAAAATTAGGGAAGTCGAAAAACAAAACAAAAAGCAGAAGAGGAATCAAAAACAAAAATCCTCAGCAAGAACAAAGTCGTGTGACTGCAAACACAAAAATAGGAAGGCAAGTGATTGTCACTCCCAAAACCTTGTGGGTCCTCTTACTACCACTCCCATCATTCTAAGAGACGAACGTCTGTGTCAAACTAGTTGAACGTAGGACTGAAGGGTATCAAGAAGAATGGGTGGACTAGATAAATTTTTGAGCCATAAATCCTTTGTTTCTCAAACCGTGAACCATCCCACGTTACAACCCTCAAAAGACCTAATTGAAGCAAGGTCCATTTCGAAAGCATATTGCATTAGAGCTTGTATCGAAACTGACTCCTATTTGTTTTGCTAAGTATCAGTATGACTTTTGTAACTAGTGATCCATTCACTCTATGTCATATTTTCAATGGACATACTTGGATTTCTAAAACTGACATAAACATAACATTAGCATAAATAGTTTTACTTGTGAACGAGCATTGGCATCAAGAGTGTTTCCATAATGAACATGACTTGAGAAGTTTTGGTCACCCAAAAGAGGCAAATTTCCTAAGGACTCCGATGAGAAAAGGTCATCCTCTTAGATTGATCTCACCAGGGGGAAAGGCATCTGATAACTCCGTTGAGCAAGCCACTTCAAGATTTGGTCAGTCTGGGACAACCACGTCGAGATTAGGCAAATCTCTCCAAAGGCAGTTGGCCAGGGGAAAAATCCCTTCAAGGTTCGTATCAGGGCAGACCACCTCAAAAGCATGAGAAAGTCAAAACACTCCAAGAGATGGATAAATAGGGGTAGGCAGACCCAAGACGTTGGGGAATATCAGATCAAGATTACTCTACCCATGGTTTGCTTCATAACTTGTAACTGGGGCAGTCCATGTAGATGCCTAACAGATTGGGGAAGGACTGGCCATGGAGAGGAAGCATTTCCTTATATTTTGGATTTTCTTTCTCAGATCAAGCATGGGGCATCAGAATATATAGACCAAGCTCACTACGTCAGCCAAGTTCGAAGCAAATGTCGGGAAGTCATGCTAAACACATCATCCCATAGTTTGTCAACAATGAGCCTTGAACCAAGCAAATATATTTCCCAGTTTCAACCATTCTTGACCCACCCCAAGGACATTTGTTGAATTATCCAAAACCATTGCATCAGTCACTATGCACCAACCTTGTCGCTTCGCTCATACATATCATGCATCATGCATAACATGAAGCCCTTCCCCAACAAGAATAATGAAGACAAGCCTCACTTGATACCTTCTAAAATTAAAGCCTACTTGGCAAACCCAAAAAATCTAATCATCATCAGATCCAACCTGATCCCGCCCAAACCAAAATCCAAAAGCCCAAGCATTATTGGCACCTCCCAAAACAAATCTCTATCATTAACCATAAAGCCGAACCATATTTGGAACAATCCATATATGACACTTCTTTCCATCAACCCTCTGATGATGATGATGTTCCAAACCCTTTTTCCATCAACCCTTTGATGACGACACCCTTTTTCCATCAACCCTTTGATGATGACACCCTTTTCCATCAACCCTTTGATGATGACACCCTTTTCCATCAACCCTTTGATGATGACACCCTTTTCCATCAACCCTTTGATGATGACACCCTTTTCCATCAACCCTTTGATGACGACACCCTTTTCCATCAACCCTTTGATGATGCCACCCTTTTCCATCAACCCTTTGATGATGACAACCTTTTCCATCAACCCTTTGATGACGATACCCTTTTCCATCAACCCTTTGATGATGCCACCCTTTTTCATCAACCCTTTGATGATGACACCCTTTTCCATCAACCCTTTGATGACGACACCCTTTTCCATCAACCCTTTAATGACGATGTTCTAAACCATTTTCCATCAACCCTTTGATGATTATATTCACCAACAATCTATCATTGGAAACAAAAATAAATCCCTACAAAAATCCAAATAACCAGTCGTAATCCCACACGCATTGCACGCATCACTTTATGCGTAATTTTATCACTGAAACGGGAAGTTCCTAAGCCCAACCATACTTGGCACAATCCATATACCACGCATTTACATAACCCTAACATCCCGAGCATACTTCGGCATTCTGCATACATCGACACATTGCATACATAATACTGCATCATAATATACTCTTTATAACAGAGCATACATATTTAGCGTAAGTTGGATTCAAGCCTTTCTCGAAAGTGAAAGGATCCCCGTGAATAATCCCAACAGGTTTCCCCAAAGTATCTCTTTTTATTTTCCTTTTGCAAATATTTGTTGGCCCTTTGTTAGTACCTCGCCTTTTGCAAGACCCCTATGCTTTTTGCAAGGGAAAACCCTGTTTTGCCTTTTTGCAAGCCTCTTTGTTGCCTTTTGCACGAGAGAGTTTACCTTTATCAACTTTGCATGTTAAGAAAAAATGAGAGATTGAACGATTGACCTATTCTCTTATCGTTTGTCTTAAAACACCTGATGTAGGTTTGGAAAGTCCCGAGTGGTAGCCATATTTCGAAAATTTCAGCCCCGCTGTTATGCCTGAGGGATATAATGAGTTTTTCGTGCCTACCGTGAATTTTCCTCTACCTTGTGTATGATAACCACCATATCTATTCACCTGCCTTTTGCAAGTACCCCTGTGCCTTTTGCACACTTTCAAAATTCAAACCTTCCTAGCCGTTGGTAGGGATTGACAATTTCAAAATTCAAACTTTCCCAGATGTTGCTAGGGATTGCCATCATCAAAATTCAAACCTTCCCAGTTGTTGCTAGGGATTGAAACTTTACAAATTCAAACCTTCCCAACCGTTGCTAGGGATTGACACTTTTCAAATTCAAACCTTCCCAATCATTGCTCGGGATTGACATTTTCAAATTCAAACCTTCCCAGCCGTTGCTAGGGATTGACACTTTTCAAAGTCAAACCTTCCCAGCCGTTGCTCGGGATTGACATTTTCAAAATCAAACCTTCCCAGCCGTTGCTTGGGATTCACATTTTCAAAATCAAACCTTCCCATCCGTTGCTAGGGATTGACACTTTTCAAATCCAAACCTTCCCAGCCGTTGCTAGGGATTGACACTTTTCAAATCCAAACCTTCCCAGCCATTGCTAGGGATTGACACTTTTCAAATTCAAACCTTCCCAGCTGTTGCTAGGGATTGACACTTTCAAAATTAAAATCTCCCCAACTGTTGTTAGGGACTTATATCTTTAGATTTCAGGTATTCCAGCCATTTCTAGGAAGCTTCACTAAACTAAAATCTCCCCAACCGTTGCTAGGGACTTACATCTTTAGATTTCAGGTATTCCAGCTATTGCTAGGAAGCGTCACTGAACTAAAACCTCCCTAGTCGTTGCTAGGGATCTACACCTTTAGATTTCAGGTATTCTAGTCATTGCTAGGAAGCGTCACTGAACTAAAACCTCCCCAGTCGTTGCTGGGGATCTACACCTTTAGATTTCAGGTATTCCAGCTATTGCTAGGAAGCGTCACTGAACTAAAACCTCCCTAGTCGTTGCTAGGGATCTGCACCTTTAGATTTCAGGTATTCCAGCAGTTGCTAGGAAGTGTCACTAAACTAAAATATCCCCAGTCATGGCTGGGGATCTACACCTTTAGATTTCAGGTATTCCAGTTGTTGCTAGGAAGCGTCACTGAACTAAAATCTTCTCAGTCGTTGCTAGGGATTTTCACTATCTTTTACATAAGAAACTTGTCCCCAAAGAAGTCATATTCCCTCTCATCTTTCTTCTTGACCTTTTGTCATGAAGCTTTTCTCTTTGTTTTCCATTTGAAGAGATATTTATGTTACACACCATAACATGCATTGCATGTCATACACATCATGACATAACCATCATACAGTTGACTCATGTCCTCCCCACATAATACCATAGACTATCCTCAACAAATGATTTCATATCAAATTTATTTTCCATCCCATGAACAACCTTCACAAGTACCCATCACTTCATATCACATTCATTCATTCTAAGTAGGGAGAATTTTTGGATAATTTTTGTATTTAATCCCCTCTTACCTTGGATGTGTGGAAGCCATTGCTATCTAAACATTCAGGTTCGAGAAGATTAAATAGGGGCAGTTGTCATACCCCAAAATTCACCTTACCCTGATATAACTTTCATCTGATTCATGGCCCTACTGCACATGCATGCATTCATTATTTCATCATCACAATTTCATTGAAATTTCATGACCAAATACATATTACACAGACTCAAGGCATGGTGTTTACACCCGGGGAAAACTGGGGTTATTCGGTTAAAGTTATGGAGGAAAAAACCAACAAAATAAGGGAAAAATCAATTTTTGGACTGTGTAATCGATTGCCCTAATCATGGTAATCATTACACAGACAAAAATTAATTTCCAGACCATTTTGGACTGTGTAATCGATTACCCTAATCAAGGTAATCGATTACACAGACAAAAAATTGATTCCCAGGCCATTTTGGACTGTGTAATCGATTACCCTAATCATGGTAAAATCGATTACACCTGCGCAGACAGCAGTAGTAACTCTATTTTTCACCACAAAGTAATTTTCTTTCACCCACTTCAACCCCTTTGCTTCCTCTATAAATAGAGCCATATCCCCACTCATTTTTTAAGCTTGAAAGCCACAAAACCTCTGCCCAAATCACATTCAAGCTCCCTCTTTTCAACCTAAACCCTAACTCACCCAAACCCTTTTTTCTTCTTTGAACCACCCAACCACCATGTAAAAATCAACAATCTCCACACAACAAAAACAATAGCAAACTTGTGACCTTCATTTACATAATCATTCACCACCACCACATAAACATACAACTTCCTTCCCTTCCATTTTTCTACCATAATAACCATAGCCACCCTCTTCCAAGCTTTTTGCTTCATTCTCAAACCCAAACACAACAACAACCTAGTTTTGACATCACAATCTTGGTAATATTTTGGACTTAAACTCCTTGACATTTTTTGGTTTTGTCTTGTGTTTGGAAATGGGTTTTTACTCTTGGGTTGTGTTCTGAGAGATATTTGAGTCAACTTTGAGACAAGTGGGTTTTGTTGGGTTTACACCCTTTTGGGGATTTTTTGCTCTTACTACTTTTTATCCACCACTTTCAATCAAACTTTGTTTCTTGTTATCATTTAATATTTATTGTTGACTTGTTGTTACATTTATTTGGTTGATGAGATCTATTAGATCATGGCCATGGTTGTTTAGAGTTGATAAAACCTTCAATGTTTCAAACCTATTAATGATTTATCAATAGATCCTTCATGATACTTTGAGGCATTGATAGGTTGCCACTATTTCAACCATGTTTGGGTCATTTGATACATAGATGAAACCACTCTCTTTACATTAACTTGTTATTCTATTTGCTTATTGTTATTCTACTAACCACTAACCATTAACTACTAACTTCTAACATTTATATTATTGCACATTACTTCCTTGCAATTTATTTTATTGTTTGTTTACATTCAACTACTCATTATCATCATCATTGTACAAACTCATCATGCATGTTTCACTACGCCAAACAAGACCTTAGACAGCGCTTTTTTTAGCCTTAGACAGCGCTTTAAAGCGCTGTCTAAACCTCCGCTGCTAAAGGTTTAGACAGCACTTTTTGAAATCTTAAAAGCGCTGTCTAAGGCCCCCCCCCCCTTAGACAGCGCTTTGTCCTAAAGCGCTGTCTAAGCCCCCCCTATTTTAATTTTTTTAGGTATACCTTAGACAGCGCTTTAGGCAAAAGCGCTGTCTAAGGGGGGGGGGGCTTAGACAGCGCTTTTCATAAAGCGCTGTCTAAGCCCCCCCCCTTAGACAGCGCTTTGGCCTAAAGCGCTTTCTAAGGCCCCCCTTAGACAGCGTTTTTTCCAAAAGCGCTGTCTAATGTATACGAAAATTTTTGTAGCTTTTGTTTTAAACCACATTTTTTCCAGGTTTATAAACCAGAATTTCTACCTGTTTTCAACCAGATTTTGACAGACAGTTATCACATTTTATACATGCCATTTTGGCCTTTTTTCTACCAATTTTTGGCTAACAAATATATATATACCAATTCAAACCAATTTTGCCTTAAATGTATCAAAATATATACAAATTTATGTACACATTTACAAGTCATTACATATACTACAAATTTATGTACACATTTACAAGTCATTACATATACTACAAATATACTACAAAATTACACAAATTTATGAAAAAACTTTGAGCTCTATCATGAATTGACACCACTCCTCTTTGATTTCGTCCACTTGATCCTTTGTATAAAATGCACACTTGAATTCCTCAAAGTACTACATAATAATATAACATATTTTGAATTAATTCCAACTATTTAATTATATGAGATATGTGTAAATATAAAAATAACTCATAAGTTAGAAATACATACATCGGTGGGAATCACTAATCGGCCCAAAGCAAGAGTATCCCGCATAAACCTCAACACGAAATACCCGCAATCTATTTGATTACGTTGTTGAGGACACTACATGAAAAAAAAATATGGATTATAAATCCTAAGTTTTATCAAGTGTCATCACTAATATAATAAAAAATGTGGTAATTAAAAATATACCGCCACTTTAATCCATGTAATGCGGTTGGCGCCCCTCCTTGAGGTTTGGATATCTCGTTGGGCCCGAAAAGCTTGTAGGATGCTAATAAAATAAAAATGAAGCAATTAGAACAATTCACATAAACTAAGAAAATTTTTGAACATTCTCACTTACGTGTCAATTAGGAACTTCATATCCGGGTATGTTGTCCAATCATTTCCTAACGAGTCAAGATAATACACAATTTCTCGGATAGGATTGATTGCGAGCAACAACCAATGTCCACTGTAATGATTAGGCAAATGTTAGATGGTAACTTGGAAAATAATTATAATAGATGAATTTAGAATGAAATGCTAACCCGGTATTAAACGGTATAAAAAACAACTTCTCCGCATCTTTATTGTCATTGAGGATCCGAAGAACGTACTCCGTCACGGTATCCGGTCTATTTAAGATTAAACCTAAGTTGATGCTCGCGGGTGCTAAGAATCCGAATGACTCGTCCAAATCATTGGGGCGCATCATTTTGTCATACAAAAACCTAATATAAAAACATCATTAACACCTCTTTTGAAACATAAAGTAAACCGGATTAACATAAAGTAAACATCATTAACATAAGTTGTTTAATTAATAAAACAAAGTAGACCGGATTTACCTAATATATGTATTGACAACGTTGACGCCGATTTCTTCATGACCAAAAACTTGCATGAAGTCTTCATTACCAATCATTTGGTCGTGAGCAAAGCCGAAAATCCCTTCCTCCATATGTATAGTCCGAACACCTCCGGTCGGTATATCGGTCATCTCTATAAATGTCCTGAGGCACGACCTATACTTGGTGGTAGGTTTTTTCCTAGCTACGGTCTTCTTAGCACCAGAACTTTTTACCCGTGCGGAGGCGTTCCTAACCTCCTTTATTTGTTGTGCGGAGGCATTGCTAACCTCATTTTCTTGAACCTACATGTCATATAAATAGTTAGATCAAATTAAGAATGTAACAACTTCCATGAATATATGTCATATAATTGTATATTACCTCTTTTCTTGATTTGGATTTTGTGGGAGTCTATTTAACATAATCAAGGAAAATATGTAAGTAAAATTTTAAGCATAAATTTTAAACTTTGAATATACACATTAAAGTTAACATAAGTTTTAAGCATACCTCATATCCTACGCATATGAGGTTTGTCGGCCATGCAACAAACGAACCTACTGCTTCGTGCACCGTTGTTGCATCCGAATCATCGCTAGGATATGGTAATGCTGCATTCGGGTCAACTGCAATATCAACTGATACCTTCAAACATCCAGCAGGGAGCTCTCTAGTGTGGAGTAATACTCCGCTAACGTTATGCACTTTTCCCTTGCCAACCATCCGATAGTATGGTGACGACAAATACAGCTGACAATGGGAAATGCCCTAAAACCAATAATAACAAGAAATCGTTAATGTGTATATATGTCAAATACATAATTTAAGCAAATAGTTCAATTTAAGACAATTATATGTAATTACCTCTGGAATGTTCGGCTGAAAGGTACAGTTGATACTGTTTTTGTCCGAAGCATCTCTGTATACCGTTAAGGCGCTAGCCTCTCTTTCTCTCCTCAATGCATCAAGCTCAGCTTGCATGGCTTCCAATCTTGCATGAAGCTCCCGATTACTAGGAGCC
The DNA here is from genome assembly GCF_024323335.1 of Lathyrus oleraceus. NCBI lineage: Eukaryota > Viridiplantae > Streptophyta > Magnoliopsida > Fabales > Fabaceae > Lathyrus > Lathyrus oleraceus. The sequence goes on from NC_066583.1 coordinate 500,118,564, forward strand.
TTTCCTTTTTTAACACTGAGGGAGGTCGGAGTGACTCCAAATCCCTTACCCCTCACCCGACCAGAATACTCAGGGACATCTAATGCCCGACTAAGTATGTTCTTAGTATCATCGGGAGATAGAGTCTGAGATAGCTCCTCCTGAAAAATCAGATGAATACCGTATACTTGTCAAATATTTGTGTATAAAAATGTTATTCAATTAATGAAAAAATGTTATACTTACACATTTCTGGTATACGTTTAAAACGTCTTCTTGAGGAACTCCAGATTTGCCCACACGGGCTTCCTTCCACAAAACATGTGCAGGAAGAGATGTTTCTGAACTTTCCTCCTTCTGCAGCTACACATTAAGTCATATAATTTGATCAGATAAAACTAATATATGATGAACAAATTTGTTTTCGCAATTTATAAATACTTACCATGGATTGTTCTAAGCGTCCATATCCGACACGTCCTTTTCGGTACGGATATGCGGGACTTGATGCTCTTTCCCGATTTGTAGCACTTATTCTTTGAAAAGTCGGGTCTTGTCTTTTGGATTTGAAAGCTTCCCATTCTTCAGCCGATATCAAACTTTCATATTTTCTAGGAAGCTCCGCATCCACAAAATTACCATCCGCATCCTTAAGGAACTTGGATGATAAAAATGTCCGAAACCCTCTAAGAAGCTTTCCGGCCAATTTCATACAAAACCCTCTTCTTTCTTCTTCGATGTTAAAACATCGCTAAGAAAAACATACAGATTGATAGTTAGTATCGGTAATTGAAAAAACATAATTGATACCGTATAATTAAGGGCCAAATGATTGTACCTTTATCTCACTCCAAATTTTTTCTTTGGACTCTTTCAACTCTTTATTTCTCCAATCATCACATGTAATGGGAATTTCATTCCTTACTAGTGCACCGATGAAACTAGTTAAGGTATGCCCATTAGGTTCTATAAGTTGTCCCTGGTTGTTCCAAGAGACATCTAGTATGATGCCTCGAGATCTTCCTTGGACCACCCTTCGCATTACTGTGATGCCTCTTCGAATTTCTTCTTCCGCGGATACTTTACTAACCTCCTCATGTTGGTCATCAGCCATGTCTAACCTGTAATAAACCAAGGAAACCATCAAATATCAAATATAACTTATAATCAAAACAATTGAAAACAAAAAATAAAGAAATCATGCATTATCAGATATAACTTATAATCAAAGCAATTGAATACAAAAATATAATGAAATCATGCATTACCACATATAACTTATAATCAAAACAAATGAAAACAAAAAATAAAGAAACCATGGATAATTTACCTAAGTCACTAACATCTCTTTCTTTTCTTTGTTGGAATATTAATCACTTGTTTCTTAGCAATGCGTACGGATGAATTGATCCAAATTCCCTCATTATGATCGTTTCTTATATATGACTCATCCGGTATAAGATCCTCAACTTCATCATTTCTATTCAACTCATTCCGTCTAATGCGTGACTCATTCTCAACATCAATATCACATTGATCGACACCGCTATCATCAGTCACTTTGTTAGAGAAAAGCACTATAGACCATTTTGTACTCTTCGAGTCATTCACATAGAACACTTGTTTAGCTTGAGATGCTAGAATAAAAGGTTCATCTTTGTACCCCACCCTAGTAAGATCAACTTGCAAAAATCCAGACTTATCCATTCGTATGCCACTACTATTCACCCACTTGCAACCAAAGATGGGAATCTGAAACTTCTCGTAATCAAACACCCAAATGTGCTCAATAACTCCAAAATATGACAAATTTGCATATTTGGGGTTTAAGTCCTTCATACTTGATATATGCATTGCTTCAGCTAGCACGGTGACACCACTATTTTGCATAGTACTCTTATCATCTTGTTCTTTGGTATAAAATGTGTATCCATTAATTGAATATGCGCTATGAGAAAACACATGCAAACTTGGACCATATGCCAAACATCTCAACCTTTCTGTTACCGAAGAAGGATCTGAAGAGCGCTTCAAATAAATATGATCCTTCAACCATTGTATGAAACTTTGATTGTGCTCTATAACTATCCAATTTTCATTTCTGTTCGGATTTAACCTTCGGAGTACATCCTTGTGCATTTCAACATATGGCTCAACCTCATTATTATTGTGCAGAACATACAAATGAACTTGATCCCGTTCATCCCTTGATATTGTCACAATTTTATTCCCAATTAATTTTTTACCTTCCATTTTGTCGAAAATCTGAGCTCTGGGGAGTCCAATCGATTGAACGTTAGACAAATATTCAGTACAAAACTCAACAGCTTCTTCAACAATGTATCGTTCAACAATACAACCCTCTGGTCGACTTCGGGATTTCACGTACCCTTTTAATATTTTCATATACCGTTCAGCAGGGTACATCCATCTCATATAAGCTGGTCCACACAACTGTGTCTCTTTCACAAGATGAACAACTAAATGAACCATTATGTCAAAAAAAGACGGAGGAAAATACATTTCAAGCTCACACAAGGTAATTACAATCTCTTTTTGTAGTGTTGGTAAGATCTCGGGATCGATCACCTTACTACAAATTGACCTAAAGAAAAAACACAATTTAGTTATGGCACTTCTTACTTTTTCTGGCAAAATAGAACGTATAGCTATCGGTAGAAAATGTTCCATTATAACATGGCAATCATGTGTCTTCAAATTCTTCAACTTGAGGTCTTTCATAGAAACAAGTCTTCTGATATCAGATGAGTATCCTTCTGGAACCTTAACTTCACTCAGAGACTTACACAAAATTTTTTTCTCCTTTCTAGATAAAGTAAAAGCAGCAGGTGGTAGATATGTTCGTCTTCCTTTCTTCACGGGTGCTAATTCAGTTCTCATTCCCATTTTTAACATGTCCTCCCTTGCTTTAAGGCCATCCTTAGACTTGCCTTTTATATTGAGTAATGTACCGATAACACTTTCAAATACGTTTTTTTCAATATGCATAACATCGAGAAAATGTCTCACGTACAAAGACTTCCAATATGGCAATTCAAAAAATATCGACCTTTTCTTCCACCCACCTTTCACAATCTTATGTGCAAAAGGCTTGCCAAACTCAGTACGCACTTCTTTCACCTTTTCTAAAACTTGTTCACCTGACAATGCGGGTGGAGCTCTACGATGTTCGGTGTCTCCATTGAATGCTTTTCTCCACCCACGGTAGTGATGTTTAGAATGTAAGAATCTACGATGACCGAGAAACACATTCTTCTGGCAAAGTTCCAATCGAATCGTATCGGTTCCGTCTTCACAAACAGGACACGCACGTTGACCTTTAATGCTATACCCAGATAGATTCCCGTATGCTGGAAAATCATTAATTGTGCCAAACAACATCGCCCTCAAATTGAAACTTTCTTTCCTATATCCATCATAAACCTCCACACCGTTCTCCCACAAAATCTTTAAATCTTCGATCAGAGGTGTCAAGTATACGTCTATGTCATTCCCTGGTTGTTTAGGCCCAGAGATTAACATAGATAACATCATGTACTTACGCTTCATACATAGCCACGGAGGTAGGTTATAAATCATAAGAATCACAGGCCATGTGGTATGTGAGATACTTTGAAGACCATGTGGGTTCATTCCATCAGTAGATAATGCCAATCGAAGGTTTCTTGCTTCTGATCCAAACTCAGGATAATCATTATCAATCTTCGACCACTGTGGTGAATCAGCCGGATGCCGATACATTCCATCAATAATTCTTTCATCTGCATGCCAAGTAAGATGTCTTGCATCGGTTTCACTACGAAACATGCGCCTAAATCTCAGAATTATCGGAAAATACCATAAGACTTTTGCGGGAGATAATCTTTTCTTATATCGAGACAAACCGCATTTAGGGCACTCAGTTAACATTGCATATTCGTTACGAAACAAAATGCAATCGTTAGGACAAGCATGTATCTTATCATAGCTCATGCCAATAGAGCACAACATTTTTTTTGCCTCATAGGTTCGATTAGGAAGAACATTATCATCCGGTAGCATTTCTCTCATAAGGGCCAACAACTCTGTGAAACTTTTATCCGACCATCCATTGCCCGCCTTTAAGTTGTACAACTTTAATACCGCAGAAAGTCTTGAGAATTTAGTGCAACCTTTGTACAACGGTTTCTCAGCATCGCTTACCATCCTCTCAAACATTTCAGGACAATCATGAAGATCTTCTTCCAGTGCTTCTACAATCTCTTCAACTCGATCACAATCGTATGTTTCCGTGTCTTTGTCGTATGAAGCATAGGTCGTACTACTTTTTCCACTCGATTCAACATTCTCGTTAATTTTCTCACCATGAAATATCCAACACTGATAACTTTGATCAATTCCATGCCTCAGCAAATGCGATTTCAATCCATGTGCGTCAACCTTACCAATATAACAACAACGCAAGCAAGGACAATGCATTCGTCTGGGGTTTTCAGCGTGTTGAACAGCATACTTAACGAATTCCAAAACCCCACTCTCGTACTCTTTGGTCATTCGATCGGCACAAATCCATGTTTTATCCATGGTTTTCCTACTTATTAAAGTAAACAATTAATCCATACAATTATAAGCTAAGGTAGTATCTTTGAATATCCTAACAATTATAAGCTTTAATTCATTTTAAACTTCAAAAACCTATACATAACCAATGTTAATATAAACTTCAATAACGTATTCGATACGCCAATATACCAACTTTAATACTTAATACATAATTCAAAAGTAGAGATTTTATCTAAATTGAATAATTATTATTTTTGACTGTTATATTTTGTTTTGTTAACTGCAGTCAATCAAGGTCCATTCAATAATAAGCAACTTACTTATAAAAATATTTTATTGTAAAATAAAATACTAACTGATCTTCTTTACTCTTAACTAAATTTCCATATATTTTCAATCTTTATAAATAAATCATTTAATATTTGACACATGGAGTACTACTTCTACCCAGAACAATCCCTAGTTAGTCCCTGCCCCCACATGAGCAACAACAAACAACCATTATATTTTGGAGTGTATTACCGACAAATCATGATTTACAAGCAAAAACCTAAGACTATAACTATTAATTTGTCTGTTTTAGTTGAATTTTTTGGTGCTATTATTACTCTCTCAAACTCTTCTAATAATGCATGAACATAGGTACAAATCCCCTAAGTTTTGAACGGGTGCAAGAGTTACTAGTATGATGCAACAATTCTGAGCAAACAGTAACATATTCTTACAAATTCATGTGTTTTTGAGTCATTTTTTCCTGTAAAGAGTAATATATTCTTACAAATTCAATTCTGAGCAAACAGTAAATATATATAGTACAGACAAAGAAAAACATCTTATATGCCACCTGAGTACATGCATTTTATATGCTCAGAAAAAACACACAAACACAAGAAAAACAATAAAAAATAAAAAGAAGTATCTTGAAACATACCAGTTCTGTTTGCTTGGAATTTCTGCCCGGTTTTGTATGTGCTTCAACAGTTTCGTCAAACACCCAAATGCGTTGGCCTGAACGATATATAATGATATTAGTAAACAATGGAACATTGCAGGTAAAACAGGAACAGTGTAAAACAATGGAATACAGTACACACAAAATAGGGTTTAGATTGTTGAGATTGTTGAGATTGTTGAGATGAGGAGTGCGGTGGCGGAAACGGTGGCGGAAACGGTGGCGGAAACGGTGGCGGAAACGGTGGCGGTCGCTTGTTTGGGTGACGGCGGAGGTGAATAGGGTTTTCGAACGTTGCGCTGGAAAAATGTGTTTTGGGTGTCTGAGAGGTGAGTGAAGAAGAGGGAAAACAAAAATACGTACTGAGAACGAAAATACAATCCTGAAATTTTATTTTAATTAGACCTTAGACAGCGCTTTTGTGGAAAGCGCTTTCTAAGGGGGGCCTTAGACAGCGCTTTCCAAAAGCGCTTTCTAAACCCCCCCTTAGACAGCGCTTTTGGTTTTAATTTTTTTTTAAAATTTAAAGACTTTAGACAGCGCTTTATCAAAAGCGCTGTCTAAGGTCTATATTTAAAAGCGCTTTCTAAAAGCGCTGTCTAAGGGGGGGTCTTAGACAGCGCTTTTTAAAAGCGCTGTCTAAGACCCCCCCTTAGACGGCGCTTTCATTATTTTCTTGGAACACTTTCAGCGCTTTATTTTAATTTTAACCTTAGACAGCGCTTTCTTTTAAAAGCGCTGTCTAAGATGCGCTGTTAAAAGTCATTTTTGCCATAGTGTTTATTTACTTGTTATTTATTTTATTGTCATCATACATTAAAAATAACAAAAACATGATAAAATGGTAAGACCGAAAATATTCACTCCACTCTTAATCAACTTGGACTAAGAGGATGTCATCTTAGGACCTTTGCTTGGAAGCCTTCCTTTACTCTTTGTGATACTTTGTAAACACCGGGATTTTCATCCGTAACTTACATGCATGTTGCAAGAATGGCATCATGGCACCACCTTAGGGGGACATGTTTGGAAGACCATTATCCTTTGTTTAGCTTAGGTCACTTTTGCACACAAAAGGCTTTCTCTTGGGCTACCTTACAATGAGACTCTTTAATTTCTTGTTGGTTACTTTGCATTCATGTTACATAAGCCAAATTTCATAATCAAAATAAAACAAACCCTTGATTCAACATCAAGTGGCATTTTCATAATCAAGTTCGAAACACTTAATAATCACGATTGTTATTGTGCGCCACGAGCCTTAAGTGGTGGAGAATGAGTGAGAATGGAGCATTCCTACCCTTACTCTGAGTATTTTGGACGTAAGACGCTTGGCTTGTTGTCTAAAATAATCACCTCCGCCCATAGACTTTAGTACAATATAATCACAAACATTCTTTCATAAAACCCTTATTCAAGGTAAAAACAATACAACTCATCAAACTCATTTTTGCGCCTTAGGGCATCATCCTGAAAACCCTTTTCTCAAAGGTAAAATCAACTAACACATAAACATTTTCTACTCCGAACTACAGAGCTTTGATTCCTCATCCCCGAATGAGTGATACGTAGGCACAAGGGCCCCAATCCTTGGCGAGCACTATAATAACAAAAACACCCCATTCTTTTCACACATTCTTTTGAAAATAAAACAATAATAGATAAATCCCATGTATGTAAAACAACCCAAATGGTTCCCATGGAGTACCATGGATGTAAGTGGTGCTAATACCTTCCCCTTACGTAACCGACTTCCGAACCCAAATCTCGGTCGCGAGACCGATTCCTTATTCTCTTTTAGTGCTTCCCGTACGCGTCTCTTTTCCAAGGGTTTTATCGACTATTTCCCCTCTCCTCTTCGATAGAGGTAAACTAAATAAAATTTGGTGGCGACTCTTCTGACTTTGGCATCTCTTTAGTCCCGGTTTCGTTATCGTGAAATCCCGGTAGCGACACTTGGGGATGCATGATATCATGTAATTAAGTGTCTCAAAAACTTATTGATATTTGTACTTTCTAAAAGCATCATAAGTGACAACCCCTTGATATGTAGGGTTGTTAGAGGTTTTTAGGGTTATTGTGGTGTTAGAGCTAGCTCACGTAGGGAGGTAAGAAGCTCTATTGTGATGTTTTTTCGTAATGAAATTGGATCCCCTTCCAACCTCGGGATTAAGGTATTTATAAGAATCTTGTACGTATGGGTATCGAATCCCGAGAAGATAGATTATGTACTCCTTAGTCTAAGAATCATGAAAAGAGGGTAATTATCCCCCCCCCCGTCCCGATTTCTTTGGGGAACGTGACTACCTCCCTTTGACTTCCTCTCCCATATTGTTACAAACTGGGACACATCACCCCTTGTTTCCATAAGAAGGCGAGTGATCTGAGGAATGAGCCTCATAACCAAATGATGAGCGCTCATTCTAGAAAACATCTCCCTTTGTAGTTTTTTTTACAAATATACTAATACACATTCTCTCAAACAATAGGGGTTGGAAAGGGAGAAGTGATTTAATCTGTTTTCCTTTCCTTATTTGGACTAGTCCCTTAGATTTGCATAAGGCGAGTCCATCAAACATGGGATGAATCTTTCAAGTTTCAAGTGAGTCCTTCAAGCATGGGATGCATGCTTTAGATATGGGGTGAATCCATCAAACATGAGGCAAATCCTTCAAGCATGAGGAAAATCCTTCAAGCATGGGGCGAGTCCTTCAAGCATGGACGAGTTCCTCAGATATAGGACGGGTCCCTTAAGCATGAGATAAACTTCCAAGTGTCAATGAGGTGATTCCTCAAACGTCAATTTAGGAAATCCCCCAACTTAAATTGATGGAAATCCTAAATGTTATTAAAGGGGAAAAGAATGTGCGACATTAAATGCAATAAATGATGACTTGATCTTGGGATGCCAAATTGGCCTTAATCTCCCACATGTCTCAAAAATGCGTAGAGCCTTCCCTGTCTGATGGAAACCTTAGGGAAGAGACCTTTTATTACTCATAACAGTCCTTAAACCTCTATAAAAGGAGTTTCATCCTAACCCTTTCACCTTTTTTCACACTTTAGTCTCGAATTATTTGAAAGCATCATTTGTATATTTCAGGATTCCTTCAATTGTTTCAAGCTCAATCCCCTATTTACTGGTATAGATTCGACACCCTTTCTTCTCCATCCATTTATGGAAATAATTAGGGATTTAAATGAGAATGACAACCTTATAGAGCCTTTGACTCATGATGAGCGCATATCAGAAACAAAAAACTTCTTGATGAGACAGTTCACTATAAAGTTGTGGAATTGGGCATGCTCGGTAGTTGTGAGATTTCCATTATCTCCTATAGCGATAGTAGCGATATTGACTCCATTTCCCCCGATTTTTTCTCAAGAAACAAAAAAGCTAAAGACCACCTCTAACATTGAGTGCAGGGACGTCGACAATATCGAGACATATTACATCACTAAGGAAAGGATAACCTCTTTTCAACAACATGTCAACCTTTCTTCTTCGAGTGATGAGGAAAAAGTAATTCTGGAGACGTGTTCTTCAATAAAGAAGGCCAATATGGCCGATTTGGAGGATTTTACATTCCCTTACTTTTACCTTTACCTACATGTCATACGTGACCTATGGGACCTAACCTTCTTCTAATTTTATAACACCAAGACAAACGTTGGAGGGGTTGGGTGACCCTGGGCGTCTTTTCTAGGAGATCATACTCCACTCACTACAAGAATTAGAAGGACAAGTTTGTGAGGTTGAGAGGGTGAGATGGATCCTCTATGGTTACTACTAGGATGGATAGTTCCTCTCTCTTCCCTATAGTATGGACAAACAATCAGATGGAGATCATTAGGTATGAATTTGACTACCTCATGGTTGATTAGATGAATGTGGTATAACTATTAGATGAATTTAAGTTCACGAGTTCTCATACCATGATCACCTAGGGGAAGATAAGGATACGAAAAAATGTTTGAGTAAGTTTGATGTTGTGGTGACCTTTATTTAGGAGGTTTGCTTGTCAGATTGCTCATATTCACCATTCCTCTTTTTTGCAGATAAAATGTTGAAGATCTCTTTGGCCGAAAGGAAATAGCATCTGACTAAGAAAAAACCTAAGCACCCAAGAACAAGCAATCCTCAGAGTCACACAAACGACTTGAATACCAAAGGGACCAAGAGGCACAATGAAGGCGAGGCATTCTTGGAGCCTCGCACCTCTAAATTCCAGAAGCAAGATATGGCTCCCTCCCTTGCTCTAAAAGGTAAGGTGATCCGGATCAATGAAGCAGATGAGGCAAGTGATTATTCATCACCCATAAGGAACAACTCGCCTCCTTAATCCTCGATGTGGAATAATCTTAATTTTGATGCAATAAAACTCACTAGAGCCCACCTTCCCTTTTATGGAGATTTTATTGAATATGTGACTCCATAAACAAGAAGGGGTGAATTGTGGAGGTTTAAAAATTGTTGATTTAAAGTAAAATGATTTTCAAAATCAGAGTTTGAAAATATTTTATAAAAAAGTTTGAATAAACAACGGAAATTCGAAGTAAAAGTAAATGAATTGAAAACAAAAGAGATGAGGGAAAAGAGAATAACACCAGAAATTTAAAGAGGTTCAATCTTAAAGAAGTGACATACTCCTCTTCCCCAGAATTAATCATGAGAGTATACATTGTTACTTGAGAGCTTTTATAAGGTTAAGCCCATGAGCCCCATTATACAAGGAAATGAAGTTTTAGGCTGACTTCCAACCAAACAACAAATTGAGGAGTGAAGCAGATAATATTCAAACTAAACAATGAATAGAGCTTCAAGCGATTAGTTATAAGTCAAACATATATTTTTCATAGGTTGGATCAAACCAATATGGAGTCTTATTTTGGCTATCCTCTAAAGCGAACCGAGGTTTTACATGGGTTGACCAAGAACCGAACCAAGATTTTTATCGGGATGATCTCAAACCTATTGAGCTTTTACACATAATGAACTCAGAAACCGAGTGATCATTTATACCAGACTGATCTTGAACCAATGGAGCTTTTGATCGAGTTGAGTTCAATAATCACTATGAAGATTTTTCACTAGTTATTCATCACAAACATAAAATAGGGCTTTTCTTCAATGGTGGAGCTTACGAACCAAACTAAGACTTATTCTAACCCCTCCCCCCCCCCCCAAGACAAACAAAGAGCTTTTAAAGTGGTTTAGCCTCCAACCAAAATAATCACTTCCTAAGGAAGAATGATTTACTCAAGAGAAAATTCTACTCTTGCTAAATTTACAATAATATCTTCACCCAGATGTCATACCCTAAATTTTACCCTGAGTTTTTCACCTGCATCAGATAGCATAATTATTTCATTTTTATCATTCATTACATTCGTCAAAAAACATTTCATCAGGGCTTAGATGAAAAGTCAGGAGTTCTGGCATTTTATCTGGTCTTGATAACAGTCATTCAATCATCTGTTGATTAATAAGTCAAAAGATTTGATTTCTCAATATCAATGCATTGTTCTTTCCATTGCATCATGTTTTCAGAGGTTCATAGGGTGACAATCAAGAGTATTATTGTCATCTGAATCTTTGTAGAATTTAAGTGTGATAGAGAATCATAAGCAAATGGTCCAGGAAGGATTCATTTGCATATGATTATCTATTAACGGTTATTCAGTCAACATTTTAGTGCATTCACAGGACGTCTGCATTTTCTACTCATCACAGCATGTATTTTGTTTCGCATAACACTTAAAATATCGCTCAGAATATTTGCGCGAATCTACAGACCGACCGGTCGAATCGTTTCTCAATTGTACATTGAATTAACGGGCGAAAATTTTCAAAATTGAACTTTCAGAAGTTAGTTTTCTTAATCTACGTTTCACGAAGTTTAACCTGACGTGCTTGTTTTATTTTTTCGAATACTTTTTTTGTCGTATTTCAATCAGCCCGAGCCTTTTAACCGATCGATTTTTATTTCAAAATTTGATCAAAACATGTATGTTTCCGAGAAGTTTATTTCGCGTTGATCATTTTGGTGCATTCAGTTTATTTTTTGGAGCATTTTTGCGCCTATTTTTTATGCATTTTTTATCCGTTTATTTTCATTTTTTAGCCAAAATAATCTATGAAATTAATCAGAGTTATCTTTGTTTTTAGTTTGATTTAATGTGGTGTTTTGGATTTTATCTTAATTAATAAAAGTGTTTGTACAATTGCATTTTAAAAAAAAAAAAATAATAGAGAAAGAATAGCTCATTTTCAGTTTCTATTTGAACCACGTAGAAACATCCATGCGCCCCAGCAAGAAAGGACTATTTCTTTTCTTTTTTTGGACCACATAGTGCCCTCTCTCCTTTGGTATGTTCAAAAAAATATCTAAAGTTAAAAAAGGAAAAGAGACGTTTCCTCATCATCAGGTTGCATTGCGTAACTCTTCTTTTCCTGCTTTTCCCTCATTACACTTTCATCTCTCTCATCATATTAAAAGAACAAACAAAGTCTCTTCATCAATCTACACCACCTCACCTCATCTTCCAAACTCCAAACAAGCTTCATCACTTAACATTCTCCAAACACAAATAAACCAACCAATAACTCTCTTCCACTCTCCCATCAAACATCATCGACGTTGGTAATCGCACAACCACATGATACAACAACACCACCATTTGCTTCCGCATCCACCATACATCAACTACCATAACAGAGCAAGATCCATCACCTGTTACAAACAACCACCGAAAAAAACGGAAGCAACAACAACCATCGCCCCCGTCGCGAAAAAGAGCGAGTAATATCGAGAGAGATCTTATTTTTTTTTCTTGTTGTTATTTTTGTTTTTTTTTGTTTGTTTAATTGAGAGAGAGGTGAGACGAGACAATAGAGAGAGGAATATTTGTTTTCTCTAAGAAGAAAATGTGTTATCGCGAGTGAGAGAGGGAGATGACATGGTGGTTCCTCTGTTTTTCGTAGTTGCTGAGAAGAAGAGGAAGTTTTAAACTTTTGTTTTTTTATTATTGCCTTGCCAAATATCAAAATTTGATTAGTAGATTTTTTGAATTTTTAACAAATCTCAAAACACCTCTTTCCTCTCTAAGCAATCGCCACGCACCACACTTTCTTTTTTTCCTTCTTTTTTTATTGTTTATTTGATTTATTTATTATCATTATGATTTTTTTAGTATTATTACTATTATTACTTGTATTATTATTATATTACTAGTATTATCATTATTGATTATCATTGTTTTTTATTATTATTGTTATTTATTATTAATATTTTTATTAATTTATTAATACTAACTATAATCAATATTATTATAGTTATTATTATTTTAATTATTTATTATTATTATTATTATTATTATTATTATTATTACTATTATTATTATTATTTATCATTATTGTTTATTATTATTGTTAAATTTTATCATTGATCAGTATTGGTTTTTTATATCCTATTATTAATTATTATTATCATTTACAATTATTATTGTTATTATCGTGACTATTATTTATTTCTATTATTTTGAATTATTACTTGTTATTGTTACTATTATTATTGTTTTGTTGTTATTGATATTATTATTTATTGATTAAATTGTTTATTTAAAATTGTTTTAAAAAAACTTCGATTTAATGTCCTATCGATTTTTCACTGATGAGATACAATTTCATGGTTAAAAATTTAATTTAACTTCAGAAATTGCTTAAGCGCATAAAGTCTTGTTGACTGACCTCAAATAGGGTGATTTCTACATGTATCGTTTTACGATTACTTAACATAGCACTAAATTCTTTTAGTTTAATTTTCAGTTATTTTTTACGCTTAAATAATCGGTTTTTCACATATGAGATGCAACTTCAGAGTTAAAGTTTCAATTTAACTTCAAAAATTGCTTAAACGCGTAGAATTTTGTTGACCGGCCACAGATAGGGTGATTCGTACATGAATCATCTTACAATTTTTTATTATAGCGCTAAATTTTGTAGTTCAATTTTTTATTTTTTACTTCGAGTCCCTTGGCTTTCTCTTGGGAATTCTTACAACGAGATTCTTTTTTCTACAATTGTCTTTCAAAGCTTGTATCGTTTAATTATTTTGTTCTATCCCCATTCAGCACATTGTACCCCATTCACGTAATGTGTAATAAATTTGTCGCTTTCATTTACTTTTTTGTATTAGTTGATTGTTAATTCTCAAGATTAAAATCAACACTTTCAAGAAAAGAACAAAAACAAATACTCCATCCAACGTCGAGCAAATTTTCTCAAATTAGAATTGTTTCCACTATCCATATCTTCGTCATTTTCAAAACCCCCAAATCATTCCATCTTGTTCCTAATTCAAACGCATATAATGAAAAACTCGATCAAACAGTGAGTGTCTTATCCCTAATTAAATCCAAATTACATAACACAATAATAACACCAACACATCATCTTTAACTCACCAGTCAATAACACACTTCAAACTTCATAAAAAAAAACACATAACCCACCATCTTCTTCGACCCAAACAAAAACCTTAGTATCACCTCTACTCATCTTCAACAACAATAACATACCACTACCAAAAGAAAAAAAAAACTCAGCCATTAACAAACTCACCTCATCTTCCAAACTCCAAACAAGCTTCATCACTTAACATTCTGCAAACATAAACAAACCAAACAATAACTCTCTTCCGCTCTCCCATCAAACATCATCGACATTGGTAATCGCACAACCACACGATACAACAACAACACCAATTGCTTCCGCCTCCATCACACATCAACTACCATAACATAGCAAGATCCATAACCTGTTACAAACAACCATTGAAAAAAACGGAAGCAACAACAACAACCACCACCGTCGCGAAAAAGAGCGAGTAAGATCGAGAGAGATCTTATTTTTTTTCTTGTTGTTCTTTTTGTTTTTTGTTATGTTTGTTTAATTGAGGGAGAGGTGAGACGAGACAATGGAGAGAGGAATATTTGTTTTCTCTAAGAAGAAATTGTGTTATCGCGAATGAGAGAGGGAGATGACATGGTTGTTCCTCTGTTTTTCGTTGTTGTTGAGAAGAAGAGAAAGTCTTAAACTTTTGTTTTTTATTATTGCCTTGCAAACTATCAAAGTTTGATTAGTAGATTTTTTGAATTTTTAACAAATCTAAAAACACCTCTTTCCTCTCTCAGAATCCACCACGAACCCAACTTTCTTTCTTTTTTTTCTTCTTCCTTTTTTTATTGTTTATTTGATTTATTTATGATCATTATGATTTTTTTAGTATTATTACTATTATTACTAGTATTATTATTATATTACTAGTATTATCATTATTGATTATCATTGTTTTTTCTTATTATTATTGTTATTTATTATTAATATTTTTATTAATTTATTAATACTAACTATAATTAATATTATTATAGTTATTATTATTTTTTAGATATTTTTTTTAATTATTATTTTTTATTATTATTATTATTATTATGATTATTATTATTATTATTATTATTATTATTATTATTATTATTATTTATCATTATTGTTTATTATTATTGTTAAACATTATCATTGATCAGTATTTTTTTATCTACTATTATTAGTTATTATTATTATCATTTATAACTATTATTGTTATTATCGTGACTATTATTTATTTCTATTATTTTGAATTATTATTTGTTATTGTTACTATTATTATTGTTTTGTTGTTATTGGTATTATTATTTATTGATTAAATTGTTTATTTAAAATTGTTTTTAAAAACTCGATTTTATTGTCCTATCGGTTTTTCACTAATGTGATACAATTTCATGGTTAAAAATTCAATTTAACTTAAGAAATTGCTTAAGCGCATAAAGTCTTGTTGACCGGCCTCAAATAGGGTGATTTCTACATGAATCGTTTTACAATTGCTTAACATAGTGCTAAATTCTTTTTAGTTTAATTTTCAGTTATGTTTTTCGCTTAAATAATCTGTTTTTCACATATGAGATGCAATTTCAGTGTTAAGAGACAATTTAACTTCAAAAATTGCTTAAACGCATAGAGTTTTGATGATCGGCCACAAATAGGGTGATTCGTACATGAATCATCTTACAATTGCTTATTATAGCGCTAAATTTTGTAGTTCAATTTCTTATTTTTTACTTCGAGTCCCTTTGCTTTTTCTTGGGAATTCTTACAACGAGATTCTTTTTTCTACAATTGTCTTTCAAAGCTTGTATCGTTTAATTATTTTGTTGTATCCCCATTCAGCACATTGTACCCCATTCACGTAATGTGTAATAAATTTGTCGCTTTCATTTACTTTTTTGTATTAGTTGATTGTTAATTCTCAAGATTAAAACCAACACTTTCAAGGAAAGAACAAAAACAAATACTCCATCCAACGTCGAGCAAATTTTCTCAAATTAGAATTGTTTCCCCTATCCATTTCTTCGTCATTTTCAAAACCCCCAAATCATTCCATCTTGTTCCCAATTCAAACGCATATAATAAAAACCTCGATCAAACATTGAGTGTCTTATCCCTAATCAAATCCAAATTACAGAACACAACAACAACACCAACACATCATCTTTAACTCACCAGTCCATAACACACTTCAAACTTCATCACACAAAAAAACACATAAACCACCATCTTCTTCGACCCAAACAAAAACCTTAGTATCACCTCTACTCATCTTCAACAACAATAATATACCACTATCAAAAGAAAAAAAAACTAAGCCATTAACAAACTCACCTCATCTTCCAAACTCCAAACAAGCTTCATCACTTAACATTCTGCAAACATAAACAAACCAAACAATAACTCTCTTCCGCTCTCCCATCAAACATCATCGACATTGGTAATCGCACAACCACACGATACAACAACAACACCAATTGCTTCCGCCTCCACCACACATCAACTACCATAACATAGCAAGATCCATAACCTGTTACAAACAACCATTGAAAAAAACGGAAGCAACAACAACAACCACCACCGTCGCGAAAAAGAGCGAGTAAGATCGAGAGAGATCTTATTTTTTTTCTTGTTGTTCTTTTGTGTTTTGTTATGTTTGTTTAATTGAGGGAGAGGTGAGACGAGACAATGGAGAGAGGAATATTTGTTTTCTCTAAGAAGAAATTGTGTTATCGCGAGTGAGAGAGGGAGATGACATGGTTGTTCCTCTGTTTTTCGTTGTTGTTGAGAAGAAGAAAAAGTCTTAAACTTTTGTTTTTTATTATTGCCTTGCAAAATATCAAAGTTTGATTAGTAGATTTTTTGAATTTTTAACAAATCTAAAAACACCTCTTTCCTCTCTCAGAATCCACCACGAACCCAACTTTCTTTCTTTTTTTTCTTCTTCCTTTTTTTATTGTTTATTTGATTTATTTATGATCATTATGATTTTTTTAGTATTATTACTATTATTACTAGTATTATTATTATATTACTAGTATTATCATTATTGATTATCATTGTTTTTTCTTATTATTATTGTTATTTATTATTAATATTTTTATTAATTTATTAATACTAACTATAATTAATATTATTATAGTTATTATTATTTTTTAGATATATTTTTTAATTATTTATTATTATTATTATTATTATTTATCATTATTGTTTATTATTATTGTTAAACATTATCATTGATCAGTATTTTTTTTATCTACTATTATTAGTTATTATTATCATTTATAACTATTATTGTTATTATCGTGACTATTATTTATTTCTATTATTTTGAATTATTATTTGTTATTGTTACTGTTATTATTGTTTTGTTGTTATTGGTATTATTATTTATTGATTAAATTGTTTATTTAAAATTGTTTTAAAAAAATTGATTTTATTGTCCTATCGGTTTTTCACTAATGTGATACAATTTCATGGTTAAAAATTCAATTTAACTTAAGAAATTGCTTAAGCGCATAAAGTCTTGTTGACTGGCCTCAAATCGGGTGATTTCTACATGAATCGTTTTACGATTGCTTAACATAGTGCTAAATTCTTTTAGTTTAATTTTCAGTTATGTTTTTCGCTTAAATAATCTGTTTTTCACATATGAGATGCAATTTCAGTGTTAAGATACAATTTAACTTCAAAAATTACTTAAACGCATAGAGTTTTGTTGACCGGCCACAAATAAGGTGATTCGTACATGAATCATCTTACAATTGCTTATTATAGCGCTAAATTTTGTAGTTCAATTTCTTATTTTTTACTTCGAGTCCCTTTGCTTTTTCTTGGGAATTCTTACAAGGAGATTCTTTTTTCTACAATTGTCTTTCAAAGCTTGTATCGTTTAATTATTTTGTTGTATCCCCATTCAGCACATTGTACCCCATTCACGTAATGTGTAATAAATTTGTCGCTTTCATTTACTTTTTTGTATTAGTTGATTGTTAATTCTCAAGATTAAAACAAACACTTTCAAGGAAAGAACAAAAACAAATACTCCATCCAACGTCGAGCAAATTTTCTCAAATTAGAATTGTTTCCCCTATCCATTTCTTCGTCATTTTCAAAACCCCCAAATCATTCCATCTTGTTCCCAATTCAAACGCATATAATAAAAACCTCGATCAAACATTGAGTGTCGTATCCCTAATCAAATCCAAATTACAGAACACAACAACAACACCAACACATCATCTTTAACTCACCAGTCCATAACACACTTCAAACTTCATCACAAAAAAAAACACATAAACCACCATCTTCTTCGACCCAAACAAAAACCTTAGTATCACCTCTACTCATCTTCAACAACAATAATATACCACTATCAAAAGAAAAAAAACTAAGCCATTAACAAACTCACCTCATCTTCCAAACTCCAAACAAGCTTCATCACTTAACATTCTGCAAACATAAACAAACCAAACAATAACTCTCTTCCGCTCTCCCATCAAACATCATCGACATTGGTAATCGCACAACCACACGATACAACAACAACACCAATTGCTTCCGCCTCCACCACACATCAACTACCATAACATAGCAAGATCCATAACCTGTTACAAACAACCATTGAAAAAAACGGAAGCAACAACAACAACCACCACCGTCGCGAAAAAGAGCGAGTAAGATCGAGAGAGATCTTATTTTTTTTTCTTGTTGTTCTTTTTGTTTTTTGTTATGTTTGTTTAATTGAGAGAGAGGTGAGACGGGACAATGGAGAGAGGAATATTTATTTTCTCTAAGAAGAAATTGTGTTATCGCGAGTGAGAGAGGGAGATGACATGGTTGTTCCTCTGTTTTTCGTTGTTGTTGAGAAGAAGAGAAAGTCTTAAACTTTTGTTTTTTATTATCGCCTTGCAAAATATCAAAATTTGATTAGTAGATTTTTTGAATTTTTAACAAATCTCAAAACACCTCTTTCCTCTCTCAGAATCCACCACGAACCCAACTTTCTTTCTTTTTTTTCTTCTTCCTTTTTTATTGTTTATTTGATTTATTTATTATCATTATGATTTTTTTAGTATTATTACTATTATTACTAGTATTATTATTATATTACTAGTATTATCATTATTGATTATCATTGTTTTTTCTTATTATTACTGTTATTTATTATTAATATTTTTATTAATTTATTAATACTAACTATAATCAATATTATTATAGTTATTATTATTTTTTAATTTTTTTTTCAATTATTTATTATTATTATTATTATTATGATTATTATTATTATTATTATTATTATGATTATTATTATTATTATTATTATTATTATTATTATTATTTATCATTATTGTTTATTATTATTGTTAAACATTATCATTGATCAGTATTTTTTTTATCTACTATTATTAGTTATTATTATCATTTATAACTATTATTGTTATTATCGTGACTATTATTTATTTCTATTATTTTGAATTATTATTTGTTATTGTTACTATTATCATTGTTTTGTTGTTATTGGTATTATTATTTATTGATTAAATTGTTTATTTAAAATTATTTTTAAAAACTCGATTTTATTGTCCTATCGGTTTTTCACTAATGTGATATAATTTCATGGTTAAAAATTCAATTTAACTTAAGAAATCGCTTAAGTGCATAAAGTCTTGTTGACCGGCCTCAAATAGGGTGATTTCTACATTAATCGTTTTACGATTACTTAACATAGTGCTAAATTCTTTTTAGTTTAATTTTCAGTTATGTTTTTCGCTTAAATAATCTGTTTTTCACATATGAGATGCAATTTCAGTGTTAAGATACAATTTAACTTCAAAAATTGCTTAAACGCATAGAGTTTTGTTGACCGGCCACAAATAGGGTGATTCGTACATGAATCATCTTACAATTGCTTATTATAGCGCGAAAATTTTTAGTTCAATTTCTTATTTTTTACTTTGAGTCCCTTTGCTTTTTCTTGGGAATTCTTACAATGAGATTCTTTTTTCTACAATTGTCTTTCAAAGCTTGTATCGTTTAATTATTTTGTTGTATCCCCATTCAGTACATTGTACCCCATTCCCGTAATGTGTAATAAATTTGTCGCTTTCATTTACTTTTTTGTATTAGTTGATTGTTAATTCTCAAGATTAAAATCAACACTTTCAAGGAAAGAACAAAAACAAATACTCCATCCAACATCGAGCAAATTTTCTCAAATTAGAATTGTTTCCACTATCCATTTCTTCGTCATTTTCAAAACCCCCAAATCATTCCATCTTGTTCCAAATTCAAACGCATATAATAAAAACCTCGATCAAACATTGAGTGTCGTATCCCTAATCAAATCCAAATTACAGAACACAACAACAACACCAACACATCATCTTTAACTCACCAGTCCATAACACACTTCAAACTTCATCCAAAAAAAAAACACATAAACCACCATCTTCTTCGACCCAAACAAAAACCTTAGTATCACCTCTACTCATCTTCAACAACAATAATATACCACTATCAAAAGAAAAAAAAACTAAGCCATTAACAAACTCACCTCATCTTCCAAACTCCAAACAAGCTTCATCACTTAACATTCTGCAAACATAAACAAACCAAACAATAACTCTCTTCCGCTCTCCCATCAAACATCATCGACATTGGTAATCGCACAACCACACGATACAACAACAACACCAATTGCTTCCGCCTCCACCACACATCAACTACCATAATATAGCAAGATCCATAACCTGTTACAAACAACCATTGAAAAAAACGGAAGCAACAACAACAACCACCACCGTCGCGAAAAAGAGCGAGTAAGATCGAGAGAGATCTTATTTTTTTTCTTGTTGTTCTTTTTGTTTTTTGTTATGTTTGTTTAATTGAGAGAGAGGTGAGACGAGACAATGGAGAGAGGAATATTTATTTTCTCTAAGAAGAAATTGTGTTATCACGAGTGAGAGAGGGAGATGACATGGTTGTTCCTCTGTTTTTCGTTGTTGTTGAGAAGAAGAGAAAGTCTTAAACTTTTGTTTTTTATTATTGCCTTGCAAAATATCAAAGTTTGATTAGTAGATTTTTTGAATTTTTAACAAATCTCAAAACACCTCTTTCCTCTCTCAGAATCCACCACGAACCCAACTTTCTTTCTTTTTTTTCTTCTACCTTTTTTATTGTTTATTTGATTTATTTATTATCATTATGATTTTTTTTAGTATTATTACTATTATTACTAGTATTATTATTATATTACTAGTATTATTATTATATTACTAGTATTATCATTATTGATTATCATTGTTTTTTCTTATTATTATTGTTA
This sequence comes from Lathyrus oleraceus, assembly GCF_024323335.1. Classification (NCBI taxonomy): domain Eukaryota; kingdom Viridiplantae; phylum Streptophyta; class Magnoliopsida; order Fabales; family Fabaceae; genus Lathyrus; species Lathyrus oleraceus. The sequence goes on from NC_066583.1 coordinate 500,139,807, forward strand.
TTTATTATTAATATTTTTATTAATTTATTAATACTAACTATAATCAATATTATTATAGTTATTATTAATTTTTAATTTTTTTTCAATTATTTATTATTATTATTATTATTATGATTATTATTATTATTATTATTATGATTATTATTATTATTATTATTATTATTATTATTATTATTATTATTATTATTATTTATCATTATTGTTTATTATTATTGTTAAACATTATCATTGATCAGTATTTTTTTATCTACTATTATTAGTTATTATTATTATCATTTATAACTATTATTGTTATTATCGTGACTATTATTTATTTCTATTATTTTGAATTATTATTTGTTATTGTTACTATTATTATTGTTTTGTTGTTATTGGTATTATTATTTATTGATTAAATTGTTTATTTAAAATTGTTTTTAAAAACTCGATTTTATTGTCCTATCGGTTTTTCACTAATGTGATACAATTTCATGGTCAAAAATTCAATTTAACTTAAGAAATTGCTTAAGCGCATAAAGTCTTGTTGACCGGCCTCAAATAGGGTGATTTCTACATGAATCGTTTTACGATTGCTTAACATAGTGCTAAATTCTTTTTAGTTTAATTTTCAGTTATGTTTTTCGCTTAAATAATCTGTTTTTCACATATGAGATGCAAATTCAGTGTTAAGATACAATTTAACTTCAAAAATTGCTTAAACGCATAGAGTTTTGATGACCGGCCACAAATAGGGTGATTCGTACATGAATCATCTTACAATTGCTTATTATAGCGCTAAATTTTGTAGTTCAATTTCTTATTTTTTACTTCGAGTCCCTTTGCTTTTTCTTGGGAATTCTTACAACGAGATTCTTTTTTCTATAATTGTCTTTCAAAGCTTGTATCGTTTAATTATTTTGTTGTATCCCCATTCAGCACATTGTACCCCATTCCCGTAATGCGTAATAAATTTGTCGCTTTCATTTACTTTTTTGTATTAGTTGATTGTTAATTCTCAAGATTAAAATCAACACTTTCAAGGAAAGAACAAAAACAAATACTCCATCCAACGTCGAGCAAATTTTCTCAAATTAGAATTGTTTCCACTATCCATTTCTTCGTCATTTTCAAAACCCCCAAATCATTCCATCTTGTTCCAAATTCAAACGCATATAATAAAAACCTCGATCAAACATTGAGTGTCGTATCCCTAATCAAATCCAAATTACAGAACACAACAACAACACCAACACGTCATCTTTAACTCACCAGTCCATAACACACTTCAAACTTCATCAAAAAAAAAACACATAAACCACCATCTTCTTCGACCCAAACAAAAACCTTAGTCTCACCTCTACTCATCTTCAATAACAATAACATACCACTATCAAAAGAAAAAAAAACTAAGCCATTAACAAACTCACCTCATCTTCCAAACTCCAAACAAGCTTCATCACTTAACATTCTGCAAACATAAACAAACCAAACAATAACTCTCTTCCGCTCTCCCATCAAACATCATCGACATTGGTAATCGCACAACCACACGATACAACGACAACACCAATTGCTTCCGCCTCCACCACACATCAACTACCATAACATAGCAAGATCCATAACCTGTTACAAACAACCATTGAAAAAAAACGGAAGCAACAACAACAATCACCACCGTCGCGAAAAAGAGCGAGTAAGATCTTATTTTTTTTCTTGTTGTTCTTTTTGTTTTTTGTTATGTTTGTTTAATTGAGAGAGAGGTGAGACGAGACAATGGAGAGAGGAATATTTGTTTTCTCTAAGAAGAAATTGTGTTATCCCGAGTGAGAGAGGGAGATGACATGGTTGTTCCTCTGTTTTTCGTTGTTGTTGAGAAGAAGAGAAAGTCTTAAACTTTTGTTTATTATTCTTGCCTTGTAAAATATCAAAATTTGATTAGTAGATTTTTTGAATTTTTATCAAATCTCAAAACACCTCTTTCCTCTCTCAGAATCCACCACGAACCCAACTTTCTTTCTTCTTTTTTTCATCTTCCTTTTTTTATTGTGTATTTGATTTATTTATTATCATTATGATTTTTTTAGTATTATTACTATTATTACTAGTATTATTATTATATTACTAGTATTATCATTATTGATTATCATTGTTTTTTCTTATTATTATTGTTATTTATTATTAATATTTTTATTAATTTATTAATCCTAACTATAATCAATATTATTATAGTTATTATTATTTTTTAATTATTTTTATTTAATTATTTATTATTATTATTATTATTATTATTATGATTATTATTATTATTATTATTATTATTATTATTTATCATTATTGTTTATTATTATGGTTAAACATTATCATTGATCAGTATATTTTTTATATACTATTATTAGTTATTATTATCATTTACAACTATTATTGTTATTATCGTGACTATTATTTATTTCTATTATTTTGAATTATTATTTGTTATTGTTACTATTATTATTGTTTTGTTGTTATTGGTATTATTATTTATTGATTAAATTGTTTATTTAAACTTGTTTTAAAAAATCGATTTTATTGTCCTATCGGTTTTTCACTAATGTGATACAATTTCATTGTTAAAAATTCAATTTAACTTAAGAAATTGCTTAAGCGCATAAAGTCTTGTTGACCGGCCTCAAATAGGATGATTCCTACATGAATCGTTTTACGATTGCTTAACATAGTGCTAAATTCTTTTAGTTTAATTTTCAGTTATGTTTTTCGCTTAAATAATCTGTTTTTCACATATGAGATGCAATTTCAGTGTTAAGATTCAATTTAACTTCAAAAATTGCTTAAACGCATGGAGTTTTGTTGACCGACCTCAGATAGGGTGATTCCTACATGAATCATCTTACGATTGCTTATTATAGCGCTTAATTTTGTAGTTCAATTTCTTATTTTTTACTTCGAGTCCCTTGGCTTTCTCTTGGGAATTCATACAACGAGATTCTTTTATTTACAATTGTCTTTCAAAGCTTGTATCGTTTAATTATTTTTTGTATCCCCATTCAGCACATTGTACCCCATTCCCGTAATGTGTAATAAATTTATCGCTTTCATTTACTTTATTATATTAGTTGATTGTTAATTCTCAAGATTAAAATCGAAACTTTCAAGAAAAGAACAAAAACAAATACTCCATCCAACGTCGAGCAAATTTTCTCAAATTAGAATTGTTTCCACTATCCATTTCTTCGTCATTTTCAAAACCCCCAAATCATTCCATCTTGTTCCAAATTCAAACGCAAATAATAAAAAGCTCGATCAAACATCGAGTGTCTTATCCCTAATAAAATCCAAATTACATAACACAACACCAACACTAACACATCATCTTTAACTCATCACTACATAACACACTTGAAACTTCATCAACAACCAACAAACACACAAACCACCATCTTCTTCGACCCAAACAAAAATCTTGGTGTCACCTCTACTCATCTTTAACAACAATAACATACCACCATCAAAAGAAAAAAAAACTAAGCCATTAACAAGCTCACCTCATCATCCGGACTCCAAACATGCTTCATCACTTGACATTCTGCAAACATAAACGAAACAAACAATAACTCTCTTCCACTCTCCCATCAAACATCATCGACATTGGTAATCGCACAACCACATGATACAACAACACCACCAATTTCTCCCGCCTCCACTATACATCAACTACCATAACAGAACAAGATTCATCATCTGTTACAAACAACCATCGAAAAAAATGGAAGCAACAACAACCACCACCACCGTCGCGAGAAAGAGCGATAAAGATCAAGAGAGATCTTATTTTTTTTCTTGTTGTTATTTTTGTTTTTTGTTATGTTTGTTTAATTGAGAGAGAGGTGAGAAGAGACAATGGAGAGAGGAATATTTGTTTTCTCTAAGAAGAAATTGTGTTATCGCGAGTGAGAGAGGGAGATGACATGGTTGTTCCTCTGTTTTTCGTTGTTGTTGAGAAGAAGAGAAAGTTTTAAACTTTTGTTTTTCTATTATTGCTTTGCCAAATATCAAAGTTTGATTAGTAGATATTTTGAATTTTTAACAAATCTCCAAACACCTCTTTCCTCTCTCAGAATCCACCACGCACCACACTTTCTTTCTTTTTTTCCTTCTTCCTTTTTTTATTATTTATTTGATTTATTTATTATCATTATGATTTTTTTAGTACTATTACTATTATTACTGGTATTATTATTATATTACTAGTATTATCATTATTGATTATCATTGTTTTTTCTTATTATTATTGTTATTTATTATTTATATTTTTATTAATTTATTAATACTATAATCAATATTATTATAGTTGATATTTTTTTAATTATTGTTATTTAATTATTTATTATTATTATTATTATTATTATTATTATTATTATTATTATTATTATTATTATTATTATTTATCATTATTGTTTATTATTATTGTTAAATATTATCATTGATCAATATTTTCTTTTTTTATACTATTATTAGTTATTATTATCATTTACAATTACTATTGTTATTATCATGACTATTATTTATTACTATTATTTTTATATATTCTTTGTTATTGTTACTATTATTATTGTTTTGTTGTTATTGATATTATTATTTATTGATTAAATTTTTTATTTAAAATTGTTTTTAAAAAATTCAATTTTATTGTCCTATCGGTTTTTCACGGATGCGATACAATTTCATGGTTAAAAATTCAATTTAACTTAAGAAATTGCTTAGGCGCATAAAGTCTTGTTGACCGACCTCAAATAGAGTGATTCCTAGATGAATCGTTTTACTATTGCTTAACATAGTGCTAAATTCTTTTAGTTTAATTTTTAGTTATTTTTTTCGCTTAAATAATATATTTTTCACAGATGAGATGCAATTTCAAAGTTAAAGATTCAATTTAACTTCAAAAATTGCTTAAACGCATAGAGTTTTGTTGATTGGCTTCAAATAGGGTGATTCCTACATGAATCATCTTACGATTGCTTACTATATCGCTAAATTTTGTAGTTCAACTTCTTATTTTTTTACTTCGAGTCCCTTGGCTTTCTGTTGGGAATTCTTACAACGAGATTCTTTTATTTACAATTGTCTTTCAAAGCTAGTGTCGTTTAATTATTGTGTTGTATCCTCATTCAGCACAATGTACCCTTATTCCTGTAATGTGTAATAAGCTTATCGCTTTCATTTACTTTATTGTATAAGTTGATTGTTAATTCTTAAGATTAAAATCAACACTTTTAAGCAAAGAACAAAAACAAATACTTGATCCAATGTCGAGCAAATTTTCCTAAATTAGAATTGTTTCCATTATCCATTTCTTCGTCATTTTTAAAACTCCCAAATCATTCCATCTTGTTCCAAATTCAAACGCAAATAATAAAAACCTCGATCAAACATCGAGTTTCTTTTCCCTAATCAAATCCAAATTACCGAACACAACAACAACACCAACACATCATCTTTAACTCATCACTCCATAACACACTTCAAACTCCATCAACAACCAACAAACACACAAACCACCATCTTCTTCGACCCAAACAAAAACCTTAGTGTCACCCCTACTCATCTTCAACAATAATAAAATTCCACCATAAAAAGAAAAAAAACAAAGTCATTAACAAACTCACCTCATCTTCCAAACTCCAAACAAGCTTCATCATTTAACATTCTGCAAACACAAACAAACCAAACAATAACTCTCTTCCACTCTCCCATCAAACATCATCGACGTTGGTAATCGCACAACCGCACGATACAACACCACCACAAATTGCTTCCTCCTCCACCACACATCAACTACCATAATAGAGCAAGATCCATCACCTGTTACAAAACAACCATAAAAAAATGGAAGCAACAACAACCACCACCATCGTCGCGAAAAAGAGCGAGTAATATCGAGAGATATCTTATTCTTTTTCTTGTTGTTATTTTTCGTTTTTTGTTATGCTTGTTTAATTGAGAGAGAGGTGAGACTAGACAGTGGAGAGAGGAAATTTGTTTTCTCTAAGAAGAAATTGTGTTATCGCAAGTGAGAGAGGGAGATGAAATGGTGGTTCCTCTATCTTTCGTAGTTGCTGAGAAAAAGAGGAAGTTTTAAACCTTTGTTTTTTATTATTGCGTTGCCAAATATCAAAATTTGATTAGTAGATTTTTTGAATTTTTAACAAATCTCAAAACACCTTTTTCCTCTCTCAGCATCCGCCACGCACCACACTTTCTTTCTTTTTTTCCTTCTTCTTTTTTTTATTGTTTTTTTATTTATTTATTATCATTACGATTTTTTTAAGTATTATTACTATTATTACTGGTATGATTATTATATTAGTAGTATTATCTTTTTTTATCATCATTGTTTTTTTATTATTATTGTTATTTATTATTAATATTTTTATTAATTTATTATTATTGTTTATTATTATTGTTAAATTTTATCATTGATCACTTATTTCTTTTTTATATACATTTATGAATTATTATTATCATTTACAATTATTATTGTTATTATCGTGACTATTATTATTAATTTCTATTATTTTGAGTTATTATTTATTATTGTTTCTATTATTATTGCTTATTTGTTATTGATATTATTATTTATTGATTAAATTATTTATTTAAAAAAAATCGTTTTTATTGTCCTATCGGTTTTTCATTGATGCGATACAATTTCATTGTTAAAAATTCAATGTACTTCAGAAATTGCTTAAACGCATAAAGTCTTGTTGATCGGACTCAAATTGGGTGATTCCTACTTGAATCATTTTACGATTGCTGAACAGAGTGCTAAATTCTTTTAGTATAATTTTCAGTTATTTTTTCCCTTAAATAATCGGTTTTTCACATATGAGATGCAATTTCAGAGTTAAATATTAAATTTAACTTCAAAAATTGCTTAAACACATAGAGTTTTGTTGACCGATCTCAGATAGGGTGATTCCTACATGAATCATCTTACGATTACTTGTTATAGCGCTAAATTTTGTAGTTCAACTTCTTATTTTTTACTTCGAGTCCCTTGGCTTTCTCTTTGGATTTCTTACAACGAGATTCTTTTATTTACAATTGTCTTTCAAAGCTAGTATCGTTTAATAATTGTGTTGTATCCCCATTCAGCACATTGTATCCCCATTCCTGTAATGCGTAATAAGTTTATCACTTTCATTTACTTTATTGTATTAGTCGATTCTTAATTCTCAAGATTAAAATCAAAACTTTCAAGCAAAGAACAAAAACAAATACTTGATCCAACGTCGAGCAAATTTTCCCAAATTAGAATTATTTCCACTATCCACTTCTTCATCATTTTCAAAACTCCCAAATCATTCCATCCTGTTCCAAATTCAAATGCAAATAATAAAAACCTCGATCAAACATCAAGTTTCTTTTCCCTAATCAAATCCAAATTACCGAACACAACAACAACACCATGTCGCGTTACGCGAAAAACCGGCGGGAAAACAAGAACAACAGAGCCGCCACCGTGCGTTATTTATCCCAAAAGAGGGAAAGGAAACGCTCAGAGTAAACCTGGAAAAGACGTGGTCTCGCGACCAAAGAGAATGGGATCGGGAGTCGGTTATGCGGAGGGAAGGTATTAGCACCCCTACGCATCCGTCGTACTCGACGGGATCCACGCACAATAGGAAGGAAAATGGTTGCTAAACACTGCTCGAACACACACACACTGGCTGAAAGAGACGAAAGAGACTGACTGAAACTGACTCGGCAGGATATCGCATCCTGGGCCTACTTAGTCTATCAGGCATAGACATCAGAGTCCAAGTAGTTCGGACAGGGGAAACGACACATGCTCGCTAGGATGTCGCCTCCTATGCATACGTATCTTCTCGGACGAGAGAAGAATCAGAGCATTCGTAGCTCGGCTGACACGCACACAAACACAAACAAGGCAAAGGCAAACATGGAGCCCGAATGCCAATCACTGGACTTATATCGGCATCCGAACCAAAACACACACAAGGAGGCAAACGTGGAGCCTGACCACCAATTGATGGAGTTATGTCAGCATCCGAACCCAAAACACACTCAAAAGGGCAAACATGGAGCCCGACAACCAATTGATGGAATTATGTCAGCATCCGAACCCAAAACACACAACAGCATGCAACAAGAAGAAGGGTCTCGATTGCAACTAGGGCAAGAGAAAGGGGAGGTCTCAATCGCAACGAGGGCGAGAGAAAAGAATTAGTGTTAGTTGCTAGTCAAACTCGACAAGACATCGCATCTCGTGCCTACGTATCTCATCTGGACATGAGAATCAGAGTTGCCGTAGTTCGGCTAAACTATTCCTGTTGGTTTGTGTTTTTTAAGTGGACGACGTCACTACGCAATCTACCGGATGCTCGACCTTTGGAGACTTACTCACCTGTAGTAGAAGGAGTTGACGTATCCTTAAGAGGGGATAATGTTTGTTTGTGTTTTAGGAAAGCTCAAGCAAGAAAGGAAGTCCTATACGAAGGAACCGTGCTACCTTAATTGTCATGCAAACGAGACTACGCGGAGTCTAGCAAACCTAGGGGATACAATCACACCACACAAACATATACAGCATGAAATAAACACACCAACAAGGGGCTCAAACATCAAGGCTAGGCTTTAGTCGAGGGGTCATATCAACCTCAACAAACAAGCCTCTGTATCGGGGTCAGGTTAGCTCTTAACCTTGCCATTGAGGGGCCAAGGTGAAGCCAGATGAAAGGTGATGAGGGGTGTGCCTCATTGCTTCTATCTCAAGTCAGAGAGAGCATCAGACAAGGGAGCGTGGGTCCAGAATGGGGGGACCCTTCTACGCTCAGGACATAGACTCGACTGTACAATGTACAAGATCTTGGGCTTGGATCTCAATGCTACAACCATGTAATGGGAGCAAGGAGAAGACTCACAGAATAGTGGGGGATAGATTTCTTATCCCTACCTTCCACCAATTGCCTCAAATGAGGACTTTTCCTGCTTGGGACAAATATAAACATACACAAGCATTGCCTCTTAAGGAGGACTTCAGACAGTTTGCCCGGCCAAATAACAGGCCGGGTCTCCAGACTACATGAAGAAGAAAGTTCCATACCTCAATGCCAATTGCTTATAAGCAAAGCAATGCAAGTTCTTAAGAGAACTGAGCAACTAAGGGTACCTGGAAACAGTCAAACAGAATCAGCATCCCACTCATAATCAAACAACAATACAAAGGATCAATCAATAATGTACAATCAAACAACAATGTGCAAAGCACAAGGCTCAAAGCTCAAATAAGCTATGCATCCTACAAAACAGCCACATTAGTTTACAAGTATCAAGCAAAACATCCCAAATGTGAAACAATATCCTTAAGTCTTAACTTCTTAACCTGAAAAGCCAAAGACAAGTTCAAATGTAAGTGACAAGACCACTAGGCCAAGCCTAGGGTCCAAAAGAAAGAGAAATCCTAAAACAGCAACCAATTCATGATCAAAGTCAAGCTATTTCAATAACAAAGGGATCCCAATTGGTCCCATATCCAAACTATGTATACATCTCAATCTATGCAACATGTAAGGCAAAGTGAACAAATGTAAATCACATATGAGCAACCAGCAAGATTACATCCAAAAGAATATCAAAACAGCATGGAAAATTCCACAAAAATTATATCCTAAACAGAGGACCTTCAACAAGCTACATGTCAATTTTCAAGCAATTTGGATTAGTGGAACAATGGGAATTAATTCAACATGTCTAAGCATGCAAAAACACAATCAAATGAAGCTACAAAATGTACATTAACTTCAATTCAATGGTAAACAGTGATGGTAAATGGGAAATTAGTAGGACCAAAGCCAAATGATAGCTTGACATGTTAGGAACTACCCTATCAATTTTCATGGTCATTGGATAAGGTATGTGGATTTGGCAACATATACACAAAAGGTTACACAAGTAAAGCCCTAAAATGCTAGGCAGAAGATAAAAATCCTAATCAATTAGGAAATGGATTGTAAAAATCCACAAAAAATTCACAGTGAATATTAACATGGTAATGGTGTCTCATGCAAAAATTTAAGGCCATAGGCCAAGGGGAAGCATGGAAAAAAAATCAGGGAACTCAGCATGTCACATTGTGTCACATTTCAATACACTCAAATTCAATAAATCATATATCAAAAACCAGAAGGCCAAAAATTACAAAACCTATGTCAAAAATTCCAGAAATGTGTCAAGATTCTACACCTAAAATTTCAAGTCATTTGGATTATGCATGGAGGTTTTATAATTAAAATGGTAACATATGTGAAATTTGTCTACATTAAAGGGACCTCTATGTCATTTAATCTTTCTACCAAGCAACATTTTATTTTTTATGTTTATAAAAAAGTAGAGAAAAAATGAAGATCACCAAAAAAAGCCTTGATTTATTTGGATTAATATTGGTGAGTTTATGATTTTTTGAAGATTTAAATAATTTATTGAATATTTATTTGGAATTATTAGGAATTATCTAATTAATTTGTGACAACAATGGCAATGCTGTAATAAGCTGATCCTTGACCAAAACGGTGCCGTGCCACTTAAATGACGTGGCCTCATCTCATTGGTTCCGCGCTCCAAAAACATGAGAATGAATGGAAAACGGAGGAAAACAAGATCTACACAGCAGAAATTTCCGGAATTTGATGAACTTCGTCGCTGTTCATCATCATCTCCCCTGTTCATCATCGCTTCGAGCGATTGTGCACGGAAACGGACAAGCGATACACCGTCGGATTCGTCGTGATCTCAGGAGCATGAATATACAAGCGATTTTATCCAGAAATTAATGTATGCGATGAATCGAACAAAATAAGTTATGGCGACGAAACTAAAATCGCGAATTACGCAGCCAATTCTCAACGAAAATACAATCCACAAATTAATACATGATCTATGAGCTACAATCTACAATATCCCTAACGAAATCGAAGCAACTACGAGTTTTGATTCCAACCTTTCTTGGAGCTAGCAGTGCGGAACCGTGCGATTTCGAGCTCGATTTGCAGAAACAGATGAGGAATAGTGTTGTGGAAGATGCGTGGAGTGTTCGATTTAGCTCGACGATGCTTGGATTCTCAAGAATTACCAATTGCCATTGAAGAACCTTCTTGCTACAATTGCGTTTGTGAGCTTTTTTGATCCAAGAACCTGCAAACAGAAATTCAACAACAAGTATGGATGATGAATTCACCAAGAATTCGTGCAACACTTGAAGGATTGTGGATGAATTTTTGAAAAAAAGGATGAAAGCTCAAAGTGAAAAAGTGAGAGAATGGTGAAAAATTTTCTTGAGATTTTCTGTTGAGATGATGAATTGTGATTAACCAGTAATTCTGTTAGAAATTATCTATATATATGGTACACTTAATCCATCACTTAATCAAGATTAGTGAAAAATGAGATTTTCCAAAATTAAGCTTATGTGCATTTTTGGACTTTTTGCCTTTCAACCCTTAGAAACATTTCAGCTGCACTTTCTCCCTTTGAACAAGTTGTAAATACCATTTGAAAGCTAATGGCATTGGTCTTATTTTCAAATTCCTCATATTTTCCATTTTGGACCATTTTACCCCTCACTTTAATTAGTTCACTTCAAAAATGAGCTTTTGCATTGAGCCTTTTCAAAGAAATCCAATTATGCACCCTTGAAGTACATATTAAATGGAGTTTGTGCATATAAATAACTCGCAATTTGGACCAAGCATGTGGTAGTTATGGCCTCCTGATTACGGGTCTTTTTGGAAATTCATCTGACCATATCTTGCAAACCACACATGGGATTTTTGAGTTCTTGGACTTTTTGGAAAGGTGAGAACAAGATCTTTAACTTTCATGTTGGACAAAATTCCATTTGAAGCTTGTATGATGAAGTTATTTTGAGGAGAAAAAGTTTCCATTTTGGGCAGCTGAGATTATAGGTCATCTGCTATTTTTGGAAATTTTCTGTCTGGCCTCCAAATCTTCAACCTTGGTCTTTGGCATGCCAAATGAGACTTATATGGACATGAATGAGGCCTTTCAAACCATTTCCCACCTTCCAATCCATAGAATCAAGCACAGTTGACCACAGTTGACCACAGTTGACTTTCTAGGGTTTCTGGTTGACTGAACAATGACTGTTGACTTCTGAGCATCCAACCTTTGGCCAAACCACTTCAAAATGATCCTTGGACTATATGAGCTTGAAAAAACCAACCTTAGGGCTTTGTCTTAATGAAAATGGCACTTGCTTGCTTGATTGCCTGATTCTTCTGATCAGTTTGACCTGATTCATCAACTGAGCTTGCACTTGGGCACATGGACAATGCAATGTTATGCAGTGGACATTGTTAATGCTATGCCCTAATATGAAATGAATGTACACAATGGTAGGGTGCAAATTTGAGGTGCTACAGCTGCCCCTATTCAATCAACTGGGAACCCGAATGGATGAGAGCAATGGCTGTCAGACTTTCAGGGTAAACAGGGATTGAATACCAAGAACCGTAGAAATTTGCACACTGCTGGGAATTTTTCTTGTTTTCTTCTTTCTCCTATCTTCTCTTCAAAAGCACAACCACATCCAGACATCGACACACGATGACTGGGATCAGAAATCTCAACTAGATGCCAGCGGACAACTAGGAAAAACTCAACGTTTACCAAGACCAACGGAGAGGTAAATCAACTCTACTGGGGATAACCAGGAAAGGATACAACCATACGTCAGCGGACGTAATGGGAAAAACTCAACGTTTACCAAGACCAACGGAGAGGTAACCAGACATCATAGGATGAATGGGAAGAGATATACAACCATACGTCAGCGGACGAAATGGGGAAAAACTCAACGTTTACCAAGACCAACGGAGAGGTAACCAGACATCATAGGATGAATGGGAAGAGATATACAACCATACGTCAGCGGACGTAATGGGGAAAAACTCAACGTTTACCAAAACCAACGGAGAGGTAACCAGACATCATAGGATGAATGGGAAGAGATATACAACCATACGTCAGCGGACGAAATGGGGAAAAACTCAACGTTTACCAAAACCAACGGAGAGGTAACCAGACATCATAGGATGAATGGGAAGAGATATACAACCATACGTCAGCGGACGAAATGGGGAAAAACTCAACGTTTACCAAAACCAACGGAGAGGTAACCAGACATCATAGGATGAATGGGAAGAGATATACAACCATACGTCAGCGGACGTAATGGGGAAAAACTCAACGTTTACCAAGACCAACGGAGAGGTAACCAGACATCATAGGATGAATGGGAAGAGATATACAACCATACGTCAGCGGACGTAATGGGGAAAAACTCAATGTTTACCAAGACCAACGGAGAGGTAACCAGACATCATAGGATGAATGGGAAGACTCGACCAGACGTCATAGGACGAAAGGGAGAAGCTCGACGTTTATCGACACCAACGGAGAAGGAGAAAACTCAGCCAAGACGTCATAGGACGAAAGGGAGACTCAACGTTTATCGACACCAACGGAGAAGGAGGAAACTCAGCCAAGACGTCATAGGACGAAAGGGAGAAGGAGAAAGCCACTTCACGAGGGAAAGGCACCACAACCGGAAACCGAATAGGACGTCTACTGGGAATTCTGGCTGGGAAATCAACCAGACATTAATGAATGACTGGGAATGGGGTATACAATCAGACGTCATCGGACGAATGCGAAAAACACAACGTTTATCGAAACCAACGGGGAGGTAAATCCACTTGGGGAAAGGTACAACTAGACATCATAGGACGACTAGGAAAAACTCGACGTTCATCGACACCAACGGAGAGGAGTACTCTTCTAGGGAGAGCGAACACAACCAAATCATCAACGGATAATTGGGAAAAACTTGACGTTTATCGACACCAACGGAGAGGAGGTTCAATTGGGGAAGACCCTGTGGGGAAAGATATCAACTATACGCCAACGGACGCATAGGAAAAACTCGACGTTCATCGACACCAACGGAGAGGAGTACTCTTCTAGGGAGAGCGAACACAACCAAATCATCAACGGATAATTGGGAAAAACTCGACGTTTATCGACACCAACGGAGAGGAGGAACTTTACTAGGGAAGGGACGACGTTATGAACATCGAAAGATGATGTTTACAAACACCAAAGAATACCAGACACTACGCATGACTGGGAAAGCACCGAAAGATGGTGTTTACTGACACCAAAGAAGACCAGACATTACGCAGGTACTAACGGGATACTGACATCTACAAGATGACAAGGGCAAGGCTGATCACTTGCAGGGGTCGCACTGGGGATCAAGGTCACAACAGCGAGCGCACAGGAAGGAACACCAAGGATACCGGGTTGTAGGTAGAACGGGTGACCGACCAAACGTGAATTGGTTTGTGTTCCACAACACTCAACATCCTGAAGAGGGCTAGAAAAGCAGTCTTGTTAGAGGATGGACATTCAATTCCACAAGGAATACGAATCTTACTCGACTGGGGAGAACAACACTTCGACCCAAGAGCGCATGAGACATATTATCTATAGCCGTCAAAACGTAGATAATAGACTCGCATGGAAGATTATCCATAACCGGATTGCAGGTTGTTAGATGGATAAACGACCGAAAAGAAAGGCATCATGTACCAGGAACAGGTATGCAAAGATGACCAATCAAAAGAGGATAAAGTTGCTGACTCGGAGCAAACATCCAAAAGGAAGTGAGAAACCCCACTGGGGACAATACTGCTTGATCAAGGCAAGTATCCAGAGGGGACAAGACTATCAATACCGCCAACTGGGTACTGATAACTGCAAAGAGGGGATTACATCTACCGGTTTGTAGGTAGAAAACCACGGGAAAGTAACCAGTCATCGATAGGATGAGCACACAGGGTTAACTCCACCAAGGGGATGACGTGGGATTTTACAACTACCAGCTAGTAGGTAGAAAACCACAAAGATAGGACTTACAACTACCGGTTTGCAGGTAGAGGCCAACAAACAGAATGAACCACAAAGGTTACCTCTGCTAGGGGGTGAAAGTGGGATTTTACAACTACCGGCTTGTAGGTAGAAAACCACGACGATAGGACTTACAGCTACCGGTTTGTAGGTAGAAGCCAACAAATTCCGCTGAGGATAAGATGAATGAGTACCGGTTAGTGAGCCACTATTCATTCATGCCCCAGGGCAACACAAGAGACAGTCAACAAGAAGCCAATTTAGGATCGATCCAAAAAGGCAAACTGAATCAAGACTCATCCTAATAAGGAAAGAACTCACTAGGGAAAACCCATCCCAAGGGGAGGGAACGGAAACAACCGTCATCCACGAGGACACAACTCGTGGGGAGCGCAGAAGGAAATGACAGACATTTTCTGCTTAAAGGGTCAACTCTACATGGAGAGATCAGACACCCCCACATCTGCTAAGGAAAAAGATCCAAGCTGGCAAGATGCTACCAATTGGGGAGTAACAATGATGGGGATACCCCCTCACTTGCGGGGTCACTTGTTGGGAAAACACCTCTCTCAACCCTGCTGGGGAACCCAATTCTGAAATCGATCCAAGTGATGCTAAACTCTTTCCAACAACCCATTCTTGGTCAATTCACCACGGCCTCGGGCTAATGGATATGCTTGCAATGCAGATGCATGAGTTTTTTTTTAGCGTAATGCCCCATGATTATGGAAATGCCACGCACTAATGATGCAATATGTTATGCTTATCTACATGATGAATGCATAAACACGCGTCTCCTCCAGAGACAACACTGAGGAACTCCAGGAACTGCACTGAGGATCTCATAGCCACGTCAATTTCCACCCTGCTGGGGAAAGACAATCCTCGCTGGGGATGAACTCCATCGAACCCGCACTGCTTGGCGATTACCCTGCTAGGGGAGGCAACTAATTCTTACCTCTATTGGGAATGATTTCACCGGACTCGATCCGCTTAGGGACCTTGCTGGGGGAGAACCATCAACACAAACTCTACTGGGAAGACAGCTTCAGACTTGGGAAACAGTCACAACTCCGCTGGGGATACGGTAACCTTCAGGCTTGCTGGGGAGGCACCGATCTTGAATCTGCTAGGGAGATGACACTCTCAAACCCATTGGGGAAATACGGCCTATCAGACACGGGCCGCCCTTCGATTCGTCGAACACTGGTGTTCATCACCCTACCACAGTGTTGACTTTCCACTTTTGAGAACTCCCAGGCTCATCTGGACTTTTCTGATTCATCCCACGAAGACCGAGTTCCCGGGATCCACACAAACTTTCCAGTCTTTAGACTTTGAAGAGTCTTCTTGATTAAACCTTCCAGGATCGTCGTCCTTCTTTCGTCGTCTTTTCATTGTTCGTCTATCCCTTGCCCCTGGTTGGACTCTGTGGGGATCTTTTGTCAAAAGGTTTCATATCACTACAGGCCAACGAATGAAGATATCTAAAAGCACCTGCACAAGAGATTGTTAGATAAAAGCGTGCCCCCGGCGTGCCAACACTTCAACATCTTGGTCACTAAAACTTCCGAATAAGATTTCCAGATTTCAATCTTATAAGCATGCATCGGAAGGGACCTCTATGTTTCAAAATGCAAATATTCTTATCAAAATAAACGGATGTTTTCGTAATCAAAACGGTAATGAAACAAAAAACAAAATTTATTTGACTGAACACACGCTTTATTGACTGGAACAAAAGATGGCTCAGAATTGAGCAAACCACAGGAGGCAAACCCTGGAAAGAGGTGATTGCGCACAAAAGGAAAAAATCTATCCTAATGGCAATGTGAAACCGTGATCTCATCGGGTTCCAACTCGGTTAAACCTCATGTGTCCTCAAGACTTTCCGCACTTTCGGCCTTCTGAACAAGACGCTTCCAATCGATCTCTGTCGGAGACTAGCTGTGATGTCTTAACCAAAGCACAAACGATCATGCTGGACGCAGTTGTTCGTTCCAATCCCTCTTTTGGCTGGACCGCCCTTTCGGGTTTCGGTCCACCGGGATACCCTTTTTTGCCCAAGTCGCCCTTGTGGGGTTTTCGACTTGCCGGGTGTACAGTTTTTTCCTTTTATTATCCCTAACTTTTGCCCGAACCTTTTCTCTTTTTTTCCTTGGTTCGCCGGGATGCCCCTTTTTGCCTGGACTTTTCTTTTTGTCCAGCGGGTCAATTTTTTTTCCACGAAGTATCTTCTAACTGCGTCCGCATTCACAGGGATTGGAAAATCTTCATCATTCGTGGTCATCGATCACAAGGCTCTGTCAGAGGAGACCTTTTCGACCCCGAATGGACATTCATAACTGTTTATCCACTTGCCCCACGATCGTCTTGAGGAGGAAGGATCCTTTTCAACACCATATCTCTCATGATACCCACGAGGTCGCACTTCTTAGTTAACAACACGCTTCATTTACTGGGTACAACTGCCCCATGACAAGTAACCGTCAGCCCTTTTCTCATCGGTCAGGCTCAACGTGTCATACTGAGTCCTTATCCACTCATCCTTTTTCAAGTTTACGTCCAACGGGACCCCATGACGAAACCTAAGTCTCAAATGGTAGTACAACCTTCATCTCATACCGGAGTGAGAAAGGCGTTGCCCCAGTGGATGCACGTACCGAAGTACGACACTCAGGATACCAACCTCGTATTCAGCCACCATCGTTGGTGCATTCAAATGTTATCGGGGAAGCACTAGCTCATTCACTTTAAACTCTCCCCATCAGACATCAGAACCCGTTCGGATTCAGGGTCAGGCCCCTCCTCCGGGATCGGTCACTCTCAATCTTTCGATTTGAGTACCTCGAGATGTCCTCATCAGGGACTTCAGACTTCCTTGGTTGACAATCATCAGTGGGTTGTTGGGCGAGATAACCATACAATAACCTCCTCTTGGTTGTTTTCTGGGAGGTATACTGAATATCGTATTCAGTTGACGCCATTTGCCCTCTCGCAACCCGTCCGTTCAACGCTATCTCCTCAAGCACATACTTGATCAGATCCATTTTGGACATCCACAAGGTGGTATGAACCAGCATACTGTCTCAGTCGGCGAGCAGCCTATGCCAAAGTACATCAAGTTTTCTCGAGCAGTGAGTGTATTGTTTCACGGTCGATAAACTTTTTGCTTAGGTAAATTGCGTGTTCTTTTCGACAAGACTCGTCATGCTGACACATACACACCTCGTAGACCCCTTGAGGGCTGTCAAGTACCAGATTAACAGTTGTTTCTTCCAAGGAAGGCATCAGAATCAGAGGTTCCTGCTACTCATTTTTTCTTTCCATGCCCCTTGGCAGTCATCATTCCACCTGACCATTTGATTTCTTTTCTCTCTTTTTTTTGTTTGTTTTTGGTTCAGGCGTTTCTTGCACTGTTTTTTTTTTTTTTTTTTTTTTGCAGGAAAAACCTCGATTCCTCTTTCATTCACAACATGCCTCGGCAGCTTGCTGGACAGCACTCCATAAGTGCACTGACTTAGACTCAACAGTATGAGTTATCTCCACCGGTCAAACAACTTGATCAAGTCCACCGGGTGTCCCCCTTCTGCTTGGGACTTTGTCATCATGTCATCAACATGGCATTCGCTTTCACGATGAGTCATATCATGAAACAAAGTCACCGTAGCCCTTTGATCCGTGGCACCGGCCTTCTTCTTCACTAGAGGATAGTCTTCTCTCGATGGTAGCTCGCGCATAGTGGCATTGGTACCCACCCCTGGCATATCCTGATACGACCAGGTGTCCACATGCTCCTACCATTCTGCCCTCAACTCGCCTCTGAAGCGGCCTCAATTTTCACTTTCTGACCTCGGCGGTGTCTGGAGTATCAATCTTGAATCGCTCCTCGTGCGGTTGAATCACCCTCTCCTCTTGTTTTAACAATCTGGCTAATTCCAGCAGATCACAATCTTCTTCGCCTTCTTCTTCGGCATGATAGCTTGGATTGTCGAAGTCATATAGAGGTGTAACCAAATTGTTATCGATGAGATCAGGAGAATGGTCACTTTTGTGGTTGGAACAAGACAAGTTCAAAAGAAAAACGAAAAACATTGCCATTTTTATTTTTTAAAACTGCAAAAAAAATGAAAAACAGGAAACACCGCTTTTGACCACAAAAACATCCATTTATTACTGATGCAAAATGTTGCAAAATGAAACACATGAGGTGGCCCTTACAATGGACCAGTACGTTTCGGGCAAAACGTATGGCTTTCATGCAAACAAATCTAAAACACAGAAAAACTACTCCTCCGGATGAGTGACATGGATGCTTTTGGAGGCCTTCCAATCGCCTGGTACGCACGACTTTATCCACAGCTCTAGCTCACGGTCACGGTCGATCTCTTCACTCACTGAACAAGCATGATCAGAATTCAGCGTTCCTGCACTGACGAAGATGTATGGTGGACGACGTCCTCTGTTTGGTCTAGACGACTCTTGATCTGGATAACCAATCCCGAACATGTCTGCCTTTACCACTATGTCGATGATTCTTCCCCAGCCTTGGGCCTCTTGGTTTTTCACCACTTCCAGAGCTTGTTTATAAGAAGAAATGGACAGCTTCTTTTCTTTCTCAACAACAGGAGCGCTCTCCACCTTGACGGTTTCGATTGCTTGACTGGGTGCTTCAACTTTTTCCTTGTCTACTTCCTCTTCCTTGATCCTCTGGGTGGTATCCCCTGTCAGCATACATCCCTCTGTGGCGACGGTTGCACAAGTATTATCAACAGCAGGGACGGCTCTATCCTGCATCAGAAGTTTTGGGACCACATCCATTGGAACTTTTAGCTGATCCTTCTCAGTCACCTCCATCCCCTTTCTGGCTTTCTTCACCATCTTCACTTTTACAGGACCCTGCCTGGGTACGGGGTTGACATCCCCCTTCATGATCCGGGCCAAGTTAATGGTCTTGGAGTCCACCATGTCTTGGACGACATGCTTCAAAGCTCTACAACCCTCAATGCTATGTCCGGGCATCTCAGAATGAAACACACAACTAGCATTCTCATCATAGTTTGGAGGCCTGTTCTGTTGTGCTATGGGAATCAAAATCCTTGGCCGGACTAACCCCAAATCCCTCAATCTCCTGAACAAAAGGGTGTAGGTCACAGGTGGTTCCTCGAACTGACGCTCCTCCTTTTTCTTCTTCACCTGGCTCCTAGCTCTCGGTGCCTTCTGTTGAGGTGGTGGTTGTTGCTGTGGTACAGGTGGATTATCAACAGGGGTGGTTACAGCAGCAGCATAAGGATGATAACGATCCTTACTGCGTTCTTTCTGTGCTGGCACACCAACTGGCTCAACTTCCTTCTTGAGCGGACCACTGGCAGAGAGTTTCTTTGCTACAGAGCCAGAGGGATTTGCTACTTCGGGTGATGGATCCTTTCCTTGAACTTTCTCCACCATCAGACACTTCTCAATCTTTTCCAATCTCTCGGACATGGCTTTCTGCCCCAAGGCAAGCCCTTGTACAACACTGAGCAAATCCCTCACCATCTCTTTCAGTTCGAGGACGTCGGCGTTGGGAAGATCCATCAGTTTGGACTTGGTAGACCCTTAGCAGGTTATCTGAACAGATGAGCTATGCGCACCGGTTGACACCTACAAAACAGCAAATCGGTTAGTATGACTCACACATGCAATGTCTGTCCGTACTAGGCATATCTGTCCTTTGATTTTGGTTTCACAGAGACAGAGGATTTTTCATCAATAACAATCTGACATCTGGATGTCTCTCAACCAGAATCTTAATCAAAAATGGACCCTGAGTACGGATAGACATGGGTTGAATGCAGATGGATGCGAAATGAGACCAATGCAAATGCATGAATGCAGGTTACTGTGCCATCTAGTCATCTGAAGACCCATTCTCTGAACCAGTCACAGTCAACTGAGTCACCATAAATCTGACTTGGGGAGTTCCGAAATAAACGGAACCGGAGATTACATCGCTATCATCACAGGAACATCCACTGAACGGATGACAATCAGATCCTCTGAACACGTACTCTCAAATTCAACCCGGGGATCCGAAATAAACGGAACCCGCTGATAAACCCCGGACAGAACTCCGGCGTCCCAGAAATAAATGTCCATAAATTCGGCTGAACCAAAGTCACCATCAGTACCAAGAGTCACCAACAGAACCGAGTCACCAACGGTACCTGTAATGAAATAACCCTTCCCCACTCACGGGTGTAGTCTAGGCCAGGGTAAAGCTGAGAGAAACGCAGCATAAATAACCTTTCGCAGAAATACTATCATATACACACCCGAAGTATGTAACGACAGTATCCCACCAGGGTCTGAACTGCTCGTGATATCAATGTTCCGCTAAGTGGCGCCATACCACCCGCTTCCCATGAATCACTCTATTCCTAAGTTTCCTAGATTGCACTCATAGCCTGGGTATTGGGCCTTTTACCTCGAGTAACTCCCACCCCAAACAGAGAAACACAGCCAGCACAGCAGATAAAATGAATGAATGCAAACATTAATGCACACATTGAAAGCAAACAGTAAACGACATGAATGCAATAAATAAAGCAGCATATAACAACCAAAGCCCTAACCTAGAGAGCGCTAGGAGAGACTCGCTTAGGGAAGAAGGACCAGCACAGGTCAACTTCTCTGGTTGTCCCCAGTGGAGTCGCCAGCTGTCGCGTTACGCGAAAAACCGGCGGGAAAACAAGAACAACAGAGCCGCCACCGTGCGTTATTTATCCCAAAAGAGGGAAAGGAAACGCTCAGAGTAAACCTGGAAAAGACGTGGTCTCGCGACCAAAGAGAATGGGATCGGGAGTCGGTTATGCGGAGGGAAGGTATTAGCACCCCTACGCATTCGTCGTACTCGACGGGATCCACGCACAATAGGAAGGAAAATGGTTGCTAAACACTGCTCGAACACACACACACTGGCTGAAAGAGACGAAAGAGACTGACTGAAACTGACTCGGCAGGATATCGCATCCTGGGCCTACTTAGTCTATCAGGCATAGACATCAGAGTCCAAGTAGTTCGGACAGGGGAAACGACACATGCTCGCTAGGATGTCGCCTCCTATGCATACGTATCTTCTCGGACGAGAGAAGAATCAGAGCATTCGTAGCTCGGCTGACACGCACACAAACACAAACAAGGCAAAGGCAAACATGGAGCCCGAATGCCAATCACTGGACTTATATCGGCATCCGAACCAAAACACACACAAGGAGGCAAACGTGGAGCCTGACCACCAATTGATGGAGTTATGTCAGCATCCGAACCCAAAACACACTCAAAAGGGCAAACATGGAGCCCGACAACCAATTGATGGAATTATGTCAGCATCCGAACCCAAAACACACAACAGCATGCAACAAGAAGAAGGGTCTCGATTGCAACTAGGGCAAGAGAAAGGGGAGGTCTCAATCGCAACGAGGGCGAGAGAAAAGAATTAGTGTTAGTTGCTAGTCAAACTCGACAAGACATCGCATCTCGTGCCTACGTATCTCATCTGGACATGAGAATCAGAGTTGCCGTAGTTCGGCTAAACTATTCCTGTTGGTTTGTGTTTTTTAAGTGGACGACGTCACTACGCAATCTACCGGATGCTCGACCTTTGGAGACTTACTCACCTGTAGTAGAAGGAGTTGACGTATCCTTAAGAGGGGATAATGTTTGTTTGTGTTTTAGGAAAGCTCAAGCAAGAAAGGAAGTCCTATACGAAGGAACCGTGCTACCTTAATTGTCATGCAAACGAGACTACGCGGAGTCTAGCAAACCTAGGGGATACAATCACACCACACAAACATATACAGCATGAAATAAACACACCAACAAGGGGCTCAAACATCAAGGCTAGGCTTTAGTCGAGGGGTCATATCAACCTCAACAAACAAGCCTCTGTATCGGGGTCAGGTTAGCTCTTAACCTTGCCATTGAGGGGCCAAGGTGAAGCCAGATGAAAGGTGATGAGGGGTGTGCCTCATTGCTTCTATCTCAAGTCAGAGAGAGCATCAGACAAGGGAGCGTGGGTCCAGAATGGGGGGACCCTTCTACGCTCAGGACATAGACTCGACTGTACAATGTACAAGATCTTGGGCTTGGATCTCAATGCTACAACCATGTAATGGGAGCAAGGAGAAGACTCACAGAATAGTGGGGGATAGATTGCTTATCCCTACCTTCCACCAATTGCCTCAAATGAGGACTTTTCCTGCTTGGGACAAATATAAACATACACAAGCATTGCCTCTTAAGGAGGACTTCAGACAGTTTGCCCGGCCAAATAACAGGCCGGGTCTCCAGACTACATGAAGAAGAAAGTTCCATACCTCAATGCCAATTGCTTATAAGCAAAGCAATGCAAGTTCTTAAGAGAACTGAGCAACTAAGGGTACCTGGAAACAGTCAAACAGAATCAGCATCCCACTCATACTCAAACAACAATACAAAGGATCAATCAATAATGTACAATCAAACAACAATGTGCAAAGCACAAGGCTCAAAGCTCAAATAAGCTATGCATCCTACAAAACAGCCACATTAGTTTACAAGTATCAAGCAAAACATCCCAAATGTGAAACAATATCCTTAAGTCTTAACTTCTTAACCTGAAAAGCCAAAGACAAGTTCAAATGTAAGTGACAAGACCACTAGGCCAAGCCTAGGGTCCAAAAGAAAGAGAAATCCTAAAACAGCAACCAATTCATGATCAAAGTCAAGCTATTTCAATAACAAAGGGATCCCAATTGGTCCCATATCCAAACTATGTATACATCTCAATCTATGCAACATGTAAGGCAAAGTGAACAAATGTAAATCACATATGAGCAACCAGCAAGATTACATCCAAAAGAATATCAAAACAGCATGGAAAATTCCACAAAAATTATATCCTAAACAGAGGACCTTCAACAAGCTACATGTCAATTTTCAAGCAATTTGGATTAGTGGAACAATGGGAATTAATTCAACATGTCTAAGCATGCAAAAACACAATCAAATGAAGCTACAAAATGTACATTAACTTCAATTCAATGGTAAACAGTGATGGTAAATGGGAAATTAGTAGGACCAAAGCCAAATGATAGCTTGACATGTTAGGAACTACCCTATCAATTTTCATGGTCATTGGATAAGGTATGTGGATTTGGCAACATATACACAAAAGGTTACACAAGTAAAGCCCTAAAATGCTAGGCAGAAGATAAAAATCCTAATCAATTAGGAAATGGATTGTAAAAATCCACAAAAAATTCACAGTGAATATTAACATGGTAATGGTGTCTCATGCAAAAATTTAAGGCCATAGGCCAAGGGGAAGCATGGCAAAAAAATCAGGGAACTCAGCATGTCACATTGTGTCACATTTCAATACACTCAAATTCAATAAATCATATATCAAAAACCAGAAGGCCAAAAATTACAAAACCTATGTCAAAAATTCCAGAAATGTGTCAAGATTCTACACCTAAAATTTCAAGTCATTTGGATTATGCATGGAGGTTTTATAATTAAAATGGTAACATATGTGAAATTTGTCTACATTAAAGGGACCTCTATGTCATTTAATCTTTCTACCAAGCAACATTTTATTTTTTATGTTTATAAAAAAGTAGAGAAAAAATGAAGATCACCAAAAAAAGCCTTGATTTATTTGGATTAATATTGGTGAGTTTATGATTTTTTGAAGATTTAAATAATTTATTGAATATTTATTTGGAATTATTAGGAATTATCTAATTAATTTGTGACAACAATGGCAATGCTGTAATAAGCTGATCCTTGACCAAAACGGTGTCGTGCCACTTAAATGACGTGGCCTCATCTCATTGG
The DNA here is from genome assembly GCF_024323335.1 of Lathyrus oleraceus. Taxonomy (NCBI): domain Eukaryota; kingdom Viridiplantae; phylum Streptophyta; class Magnoliopsida; order Fabales; family Fabaceae; genus Lathyrus; species Lathyrus oleraceus. The sequence continues at coordinate 500,164,650 of NC_066583.1, forward strand.
TTCCGCGCTCCAAAAACATGAGAATGAATGGAAAACGGAGGAAAACAAGATCTACACAGCAGAAATTTCCGGAATTTGATGAACTTCGTCGCTGTTCATCATCATCTCCCCTGTTCATCATCGCTTCGAGCGATTGTGCACGGAAACGGACAAGCGATACACCGTCGGATTCGTCGTGATCTCAGGAGCATGAATATACAAGCGATTTTATCCAGAAATTAATGTATGCGATGAATCGAACAAAATAAGTTATGGCGACGAAACTAAAATCGCGAATTACGCAGCCAATTCTCAACGAAAATACAATCCACAAATTAATACATGATCTATGAGCTACAATCTACAATATCCCTAACGAAATCGAAGCAACTACGAGTTTTGATTCCAACCTTTCTTGGAGCTAGCAGTGCGGAACCGTGCGATTTCGAGCTCGATTTGCAGAAACAGGTGAGGAATAGTGTTGTGGAAGATGCGTGGAGTGTTCGATTTAGCTCGACGATGCTTGGATTCTCAAGAATTACCAATTGCCATTGAAGAACCTTCTTGCTACAGTTGCGTTTGTGAGCTTTTTTGATCCAAGAACCTGCAAACAGAAATTCAACAACAAGTATGGATGATGAATTCACCAAGAATTCGTGCAACACTTGAAGGATTGTGGATGAATTTTTGAAAAAAAGGATGAAAGCTCAAAGTGAAAAAGTGAGAGAATGGTGAAAAATTTTCTTGAGATTTTCTGTTGAGATGATGAATTGTGATTAACCAGTAATTCTGTTAGAAATTATCTATATATATGGTACACTTAATCCATCACTTAATCAAGATTAGTGAAAAATGAGATTTTCCAAAATTAAGCTTATGTGCATTTTTGGACTTTTTGCCTTTCAACCCTTAGAAACATTTCAGCTGCACTTTCTCCCTTTGAACAAGTTGTAAATACCATTTGAAAGCTAATGGCATTGGTCTTATTTTCAAATTCCTCATATTTTCCATTTTGGACCATTTTACCCCTCACTTTAATTAGTTCACTTCAAAAATGAGCTTTTGCATTGAGCCTTTTCAAAGAAATCCAATTATGCACCCTTGAAGTACATATTAAATGGAGTTTGTGCATATAAATAACTCGCAATTTGGACCAAGCATGTGGTAGTTATGGCCTCCTGATTACGAGTCTTTTTGGAAATTCATCTGACCATATCTTGCAAACCACACATGGGATTTTTGAGTTCTTGGACTTTTTGGAAAGGTGAGAACAAGATCTTCAACTTTCATGTTGGACAAAATTCCATTTGAAGCTTGTATGATGAAGTTATTTTGAGGAGAAAAAGTTTCCATTTTGGGCAGCTGAGATTATAGGTCATCTGCTATTTTTGGAAATTTTCTGTCTGGCCTCCAAATCTTCAACCTTGGTCTTTGGCATGCCAAATGAGACTTATATGGACATGAATGAGGCCTTTCAAACCATTTCCCACCTTCCAATCCATAGAATCAAGCACAGTTGACCACAGTTGACCACAGTTGACTTTCTAGGGTTTCTGGTTGACTGAACAATGACTGTTGACTTCTGAGCATCCAACCTTTGGCCAAACCACTTCAAAATGATCCTTGGACTATATGAGCTTGAAAAAACCAACCCTAGGGCTTTGTCTTAATGAAAATGGCACTTGCTTGCTTGATTGCCTGATTCTTCTGATCAGTTTGACCTGATTCATCAACTGAGCTTGCACTTGGGCACATGGACAATGCAATGTTATGCAGTGGACATTGTTAATGCTATGCCCTAATATGAAATGAATGTACACAATGGTAGGGTGCAAATTTGAGGTGCTACACACCAACACATCATCTTTAACTCATCACTCGAAAAAACACTTCAAACTTCATCAACAACCAACAAACACACAAACCACCATCTTCTTCGACCACAACAAAAACCTTAGTGTCACCCCTACTCATCTTCAACAATAATAACATACCACCATCAAAATAAATAAAAAACAAAGCCATTAACAAACTCACCTCACCTTCCAAACTCCAAACAAGGTTCATCACTTAACATTCTTCAAACACAAACAAACCAAACAATAACTCTCTTCCATTCTCCCATCAAACATCATCGACGTTGGTAATCACACAACCACACTATACAACACCACCACCAATTGCTTCCGCCTCCACCACACATCAACTACCATAATAGAGCAAGATCCATCACCTGTTACAAACAACCATAAAAAAATGGAAGCAACAACAACCACCACCGCCGTCGCGAAAAAGACAAGTAATATCAAGAGATATCTTTTTTTTTCTTGTTGTTATTTTTTTTTGTTATGTTTGTTTAATTGAGAGAGAGGTGAGACGAGACAATGGAGAGAGGAAGATTTGTTTTCTCTAAGAAGAAAATGTGTTATTGCGAGTGAGAGAAGGAGATGCCATGGTGGTTCCTCTGTTTTTCGTAGTTGCTGAGAAGAAGAGGACGTTTTAAACTTTTGTTTTTTATTATTGCCTTGCCAAATATCAAAATTTGATTAGTAGATTTTTTGAATTTTTAACAAATCTCAAAACACCTCTTTCCTCTCTCATCATCCGCCACGCACCACACTTTCTTTCTTTTTTTCCTTCTGTTTTTATATTGTTTTTTTTTTTATTATCATTATGATTTTTTTTAGTATTATTACTATTATTAATAGTATGCTTATTATATTACTAGTATTATCCTTTTTGATCATCATTGTTTTTTTTTACTATTATGGTTATTTATCATTAATATTTTTATTAATTTATTAATACTAACTATAATCAATATTGTTATAGTTGTTTTTTTTTAATTATTGTTATTTAATTATTTTATTATTATTATTATTATTATTATTAATATTATTTATCATTATTTTTTATTATTATTGTTAAATTTTATCATTGATCAGTATTTTCTTTTTTATATACAATTATGAATAATTATCATTTACAATTATTATTGTTTTGTTGTTGTTGATATTATTATTTATTGATTAAATTGTTTATTTAAAAAAAATCGAGATTATTGTCCTACTGGTTTTTCACTGATGCGATATAATTTCATGGTTAAAAATTCAATGTACTTCAGAAATTGCTTAAACGCATACATTCTTGTTGACCGGCCTGAAATAGGGTGATTCCTACTTGAATCATTTTACGATTTCTTAACAGAGCGCTAAATTCTTTTAGTTTAATTTTCAGTTATTTTTCCCGCTTAAATAATGGGTTTTTCACATATGCGATCCAATTTCAGATTTAAATATTAAATTTTACTTCAATACAATTTCATTGATATTATTGTTATTGTTACTATTATTATTTTTTAATTTTTAACAAATCTCAAAACACCTCTTTTAGTATTATTACTATTCTTACTGGTATGATTATTATATTACTAGTATTATCTTTTTTGATCATCATTGTTTTTTTTATTATTATTGTTATTTTTTATTAATATTTTTTATTAATTTATTAATATTTTTTATTAATTTATTAATACTAACTATACTCAATATTATTATAGTCGTTTTTTATTATTAATTATTGTTATTTAATTATTTTATTATTATTATTATTATTATTATTATTATTATTATTAATATTATTATTACTTATCATTATTGTTTATTATTACTGTTAAATTTTATCATTGATCAGTATTATCTTTTTTATATACAATTATGAATTATTATTATCATTTACAATTATTATTTTTATTATCGTGACTATTATTTATTTCTATTATTTTGAATTATTATTTGTTATTGTTACTATTATTATTGTTATGTTGTTATTGATATTAATATTTATTGCTTAAATTGTTTGTTTAAAAAAAAATCGATTTTATTGTCCTACCGGTTTTTCACTTATGCGATACAATTTCATGGTTAAAAATTCAATGTACTTCAGAAATTGCTTAAACACATAAAGTCTTGTTGACCGGCCTCAAATAGGATGATTCCTACTTGAATCAGTTTATGATTGCTTAACAGAGCGCTAAATTCTTTTAGTTTAATTTTCAGTTATTTTTTTTGCTTAAATAATCAGTTTTTCACATATGAGAAGCAATTTCAGAGTTAAATATTAAATTTAACTTTAAAAATTGCTTAAACGCATAGAGTTTTGTTGACCGACCTCAGATAGGGTGATTCCTACATGAATCATCTTACGATTACTTATTGTAGCGCTAAATTATTGTGTTGTAACCCCATTCAGCACATTGTACCCCTATTCCTGTAATGTGTAATAAGTTTATCACTTTCATTTACTTTATTGTATTAGTTGATTGTTAATTCTCAAGATTAAAATCAACACTTTCAAGCAAAGAACAAAAACAAATACTTGATCCAACGTCGAGAAAATTTTCCCAAATTAGAATTGTTTCCACTATCCACTTCTTCGTCAGTTTCAAAACTCCCATATCATTCCATCCTGTTCCAAATTCAAATGCAAATAATAAAAACCTCGATCAAACATCGAGTTTCGTTTCGCTAATCAAATCCAAATTACTGAACACAACAACAATACCAACACATCATCAATAACTCATCACTCCATAAAACACTTCAAACTCCATCAACAACCAACAAACACACAAACCACCATCTTCTTCGACCCAAACAAAAACCATAGTGTCACTCCTACTCATCTTCAACAACAATAACATACCACCATCAAAATAAAAAAACAAAGCCATTAACAAACTCACCTCACCTTCCAAACACAAACAAGCCTCATCACTTAACATTCTGCAAACACAAACAAACCAAACAATAACTCTCTTTCGCTCTCCCATCAAACATCATCGACGTTGGTAATCACACAACCACACAATACAACAACACCACCAATTGCTTCCGCCTCCACCACATATCAACTACCATAACAGAGCAAGATCCATCATTTGTTACAAACAACCATAAAAAAAATGGAAGCAACAACAACCACTATCACCGTCGCAAAAAAGAGCGAGTAAGATCGAGAGATATCTTATTTTTGTTCTAGTTATTATTTTTGTTTTTTGTTATGTTTGTTTAATTGAGAGAGAGGTGAGACGAGACAATGGAGAGAGGAAGATTTGTTTACTCTAAGAAGAAATTGTGTTATCGCGAGTGAGAGAGGGAGATGACATGGTGGTTCCTCTGTTTTTCGTAGTTGCTGAGAAGAAGAGGAAGTTTTAGGGCCTGTTTGATATGGTTTTGGAAAACTGTTTTTTAGTTTTTAAAAATTAAAAATTATAAAATTTGTTTGGTAGTCTAATTTTATAAAACTATTTCTCAAAACTATTTTCTATTTGTGAGGTTTTAAAACTAAAAATTCAAAATAGGTTTTAGAGGTTTTGATTTTTTGGTTTTTAGTTTTGGAAATTAAGAAGAGGACAAAACAAGAAAAAATGGTACTATATTCATCAATGACAAATTTGTAATGTTGTTCAACTTTAAAATAATTTTTAAAAGTTAGATTACCAAGCATGTTTTTTCCTCAAAACTTTTTTTTAAAAATTAATTTTCAAAATAGTTTTTAAAAATTAAAAACTAAAACTTATTCAAACGGGCCCTTAAACTTTTGTTTTTTATTATTGCCTTGCCAAATATCAAAATTTGATTAGTAGATTTTTTGAATTTTTAACAAATCTCAAAACACATCTTTCCTCTCTCAGCTTCCGCCACGCACAACACTTTCTTTCTCTTTTTCCTTCTTCTTTCTTTTTATTGTATTTTTTAATTATTTATTATCATTATGATTTTTTTTAGTATTATTACTGGTATGATTATTACATTACTAGTATTATCTTTATTGATGATCATTGTTATTTTAATTATTATTGTTATTTATTATTAATATTTTTATTATTTTATTAATACTAACTATAATCAATATTATTATAGTTGTTGTTTTTTTAAGTATTGTTATTTAATTATTTATTATTATTATTATGATTATTGTTATTATTATTTATCATTATTGTTTATTATTATTGTTAAATTTTATCATTGATCAGTATTTGTTTTTTATATACTATTATTAATTATTATTATCATTTACAGTTATTATTGTTATTATCGTGACTATTTTTTTTCTATTATTTTAAATGATTATTTGTTATTGTTACTCTTATTATTGTTTTGTTGTTATTGATATTATTATTTATTGATTAAATGGTTTATCTAAAAAAATTTAATTTTATTCTCCTACCGGTTTTTCATTGACGCGATACAATTTCATGGTTAAAAATTCAATTTAACTTCAGAAATTTCTTAAGCGCATAAAGTCTTGTTTACCGGCCTCAAATAAGGGTGATTCCTACTTGAATCGTTTTCGAATTGCTTAACAGAGAGCTAAATTCTTTTAGTTTAATTTTCAGTTGTTTTTTTCACTTAAATAATAGTTTTTTCACATATGAGATGCAATTTCAGAGTTAAATATTCAATTTAACTTCAAAATTTGCTTAAACGCATAGAGTTTTGTTGACCGACCTCAGATAGGGTAATTCCTACATAATCATCTTACGATTACTTATTATAGCATTAAATTTTGTAGTTCAATTTCTTATTGTTTACTTCGAGTCCCTTGGCTTTCTCTGGGGAATTCTTACAACGAGATTCATTTAGTTACAATTGTCTTTCAAAGCTTGTATCGTTTAATTATTGTGTTGTATCCCCATTCAGCACATTGTACCCCCATTCATGTAATGTGTAATAAGTTTATCGCTTTCATTTACTTTACTGTATTAGTTGATTGTTAATTCTCAAGATTAAAATCAACACTTTCAAGAAAAGAACAAAAACAAATACTTCATCCAACGTCGAGCAAATTTTCCCAAATTAGAATTGTTTCCACTATCCACTTCTTCATCATTTTCAAAACTCCCAAATCATTCCATCCTGTTCCAAATTCAAATGCAAATAATAAAAACCTCGATCAAACATCGAGTTTCTTTTCCCTAATTAAATCCAAATTACCGAACACAACAACAACACCAACACATCATCTTTAACTCATCACTCCATAACACACTTTAAACTTCATCAACAACCAACAAACACGTAAACCACCATCTTCTTCGACCCAAAGAAAAACCTTAGTGTCACACCTACTCATCTTCAACAACAATAACATACCACCATCAAAATAAAAAAAACAAACCCATTAACAAACTCACCTCACCTTCCAAACTCCAAACAATCTTCATCACGTAACATTCTGCAAACACAAACAAACCAAACAATAACTCTCTTCCACTTTCCCATCAAACATCATCGACGTTGGTAATCACACAACCACAAGATACAACAACACCAACAATTGCTTCGGCCTCCACCACAAATCAACTACCATAACATAGCAAGATTCATCACATGTAACAAACAACCATACAAAAAATGGAAGCAACAACAACCACCACCACCGTCGCGAAAAAGAGCGAGTAATATTGAGAGATGTCTTATTTTTTTCTTGTTGTTATTTTTGTTTTTTGTTATGTTTGTTTAATTGAGAGAGAGGTGAGACGAGACAATGGAGAGAGGAAGATTTGTTTTCTCTAAGAAGAAAATATGTTATCGCGAGTGAGAGAAGGAGATGACATGGTGGTTCCTCTGTTTTTCGTAGTTGCTGAGAAGAAGATGACGTTTTAAACTTTTGTTTTTTATTATTGCCTTGCCAAATATCAAAATTTGATTAGTAGATTTTTTGTATTTTTAACAAATCTCAAAACCCCTCTTTCCTCTCTCATCATCCGCCACGCACCACACTTTCTTTCTTTTTTTCCTTCTTTTTTTTATTGTTTTTTTTTTATTTATTATCATTATGATTTTTTTTAGTATTATTACTATTATTAATAGTATGCTTATTATATTACTAGTATTATCCTTTTTGATCATCATTGTTTTTTTATTATTGTTGTTATTTATTATTGATATTTTTATTAATTTATTAATACTAACTATAATGAATATAATTATAGTTGTTATTTTTTTTAATTATTGTTATTTAGTTATTATTTATTATTATTATTATTATTATTATTATTATTATTTGTCATTATTGTTTATTATTATTGTTAAATTTAATCATTGATCCATATTTTCTTTTTTATATACAATTATGAATTATTATTATCATTTACAATTATTATTGTTATTATCGTGACTATTATTTATTTCTATTATTTTGAATTATTATTTGTTATTGTTACTATTATTATTGTTTTATTGTGAATGATATTATTATTTATTGATTAAATTGTTTATTTTAAAAAAAATCGATTTTATTGTCCTATCGGTTCTTCAATGATGCGATACAATTTCATGGTTAAAAATTAAATGTACTTCAGAAATTGCTTAAACGCATAAAGTCTTGTTGACCGGCCTCAAATAGGGTGATTCCTACTTGAATCATTTTTCGATTGCTTAACAGAGCGCTAAATTCTTTTAGTTTAATTTTTAGTTATTTTTTTCGCTTAAATAATCGGTTTTTCACAGATGAGATGCAATTTCAGAGTTAAATATTCAATTTAACTTCAAAATTTGCTTAAACGCATAGAGCTTTGTTGACTGGCCTTAGATAGGGTGATTCCTACATGAATCATCTTACGATTACTTATTATAGTGCTAGATTTTGTAGTTCAATTTCTTATTTTTTACTTCGAGTACCTTGCCTTTCTCTGGGGAATTCTTACAACGAGATTCATTTATTTACAATTGTCTTTTAAAGCTTGTATCGTTTAATTATTGTGTTGTATCCCCATTCAGCACATTGTACCCTCATTCCTGTAATGTGTAATAAGTTTATAACTTTCATTTACTTTATTGTATTAGTTGATTGTTAATTCTCAAGATTAAAATCAACACTTTCAAGAAAATAACAAAAACAAATACTTGATCCAACGTCGAGCAAATTTTCCCAAATTAGAATTGTTTCCACTATCCACTTCTTCGTCATTTTCAAAACTCCCAAATTATTACATCATGTTCCAAATTCAAATGCAAATAATAAAAACCTCGATCAAACATCGAGTTTCTTTTCCCTAATCAAATCTAAATTACCAAACACAATAACAACACCAAAACATCATCAATAACTCATCACACCATAACACACTTCAAACTTCATAAACAACCAACAAACACACAAACTACCATCTTCTTCCCCTGAAACAAAAACCTTAGTGTCACCCCTACTCATCTTCAACAACAATAACATACCACCATCGAAAGAAAAAAAAACAAAGCCATTAACAAACTCACCTCACCTTCCAAACTCCAAACAAGCTTCATCACTTAACATTCTGCAAACACAAACAAACCAACCAATAACTCTCTTCCACTCTCCCATCAAACATCATCGACGTTGGTAATCGCACAACCACAAGATACAACAACACCACCAATTGCTTCCGCCTCCACCACACATCAGCTACCATAACAGAGCAAGATCCATCATTTACAAACAACCATAAAAAAAAATGGAAGCAACAACAACCACTACCACCGTCGCGAAAAAGAGCGGGTAATATCGAGAGATATTTTTTTCTTCTTGTTGTTATTTTTGTTTTTTGTTATGTTTGTTTAATTGAGAGAGAGGTGAGACGAGACAATGGAGAGAGGAGGATTTGTTTTCTCTAAGAAGAAAATATGTTATCGCGAGTGAGAGAAGGATATGACATGGTGGTTCCTCTGTTTTTCGTAGTTGCTGAGAAGAAGAGGAAGTTTTAAACTTTTGTATTTTATTATTGCCTTGCCAAATATCAAAATTTGATTAGTAGATTTTTTGAATTTTTAACAAATCTCAAAACTCCTCTTTCCTCTCTCAACATCCGCCACGCACCACACTTTCTTTCTCTTTTTCCTTCTTCTTTTTTATTAGTGTTTTTTTGATTTATTTATTATCATTATGATTTTTTGTAGTATTATTACTATTATTACTGGTATGATTATTATATTACTAGTATTATCTTTATTGATCACCATTGTTTTTTTATTATTATTATTATTTATTATTAATATTTTTATTAATTTATTAATACTAACTATAATCAATATTATTATAGTTGTTATTTTTTTAATTATTTTTATTTAATTATTATTTATTATTATTATTATTATTATTATTATTATTATTATTATTATTGTTATTATTATTTATCATTATTGTTTATTATTATTGTTAAATTTAATCATTGATCAGTATTTGTTTTTTATATACTATTATTAATTATTACTATCATTTACCGTTATTATTGTTATTATCGTGACTATTTTTTTCTATTATTTTGAATTATTATTTGTTATTATTACTCTTATTATTGTTTTGTCGTTATTGATATTATTATTTATTGATTAAATGATTTATTTAAAAAAAATTGATTTTATTGTCCTACCGGTTTTTCACTGATGCGATACAATTTCATGGTTAAAAATTCAATTTAACTGCGGAAATTTCTTAAACGCATAAAGTCTTGTTTACCGGCCTCAAATGGGGTGATTCCTACTTGAATCGTTTTACGATTGCTTAACAGAGAGCTAAATTCTTTTAGTTTAACTTTCAGTTATTTTTTTCGCTTAAATAATCGGTTTTTCACATATGAGATGCAATTTCAGAGTTAAATATTCAATTTAACTTCAAAGATTGCTTAAACGCATTGAATTTTGTTGACCGACCTCAGATAGGGTGATTCCTACATGAATCATCTTACGATTACTTATTATATCGTTAAATTTTGTAGCTCAATTTCTTATTTTTTACTTCGGGTCCCTTGGCTTTCTCTGGGGAATTCTTACAACGAGATTCATTTATTTACAGTTGTCTTTCAAAGCTTGTATCATTTAATTATTGTGTTGTATCCCCATTCAGCACATTGTACCCCCATTCCTGTAATGTGTAATTAGTTTATCGCTTTCATTTACTTTATTGTATTAGTTGATTGTTAATTCTCAAGATTAAAATCAACACTTTCAAGAAAAGAACAAAAATAAATACTTGATCCAACGTCGAGCAAATTTTCCCAAATAGAATTGTTTCCACTATCCACTTCTTCGTCATTTTCAAAACCCCCAAATCATTTCATCTCGTTCCAAATTGAAACGCCAATAATAAAAACCTGGATCAAACATCGAGTGTCTTATCCCTAATCAAATCCAAATTACAAAACACAACAACAACAACACATCATCTTTAACTCATCACTCGAAAAAACACTTCAAACTTCATCAACAACCAACAAACACACAAACCACCATCTTCTTCGACCCAAACAAAAACCTTAGTGTCACCTCTACTCATCTTCAACAACAATAACATACCACCATCAAAAAAAAAAAAAACAAAGCCATTAACAAACTCACTTCATCTTCCAAACTCCAAACAAGCTTCATCACTTAACATTCTGCAAACACAAATAAATCAAACAATAACTCTCTTCCACACTCCCATCAACCATCATCGACGTTGGTAGTCGCACAACCACACGATACAACAACACCACCAATTTCTTCCTCCTCCACCATATATCAACTACCATAACAGAGCAAGATCCATCACCTGTTACAAACAATAATAAAAAAACAAAAGCAACAACAACCATCACCACCGTAGTGAAAAGGAGCGAGTAATATCGAGAGAGATCTTATTTTTTTCTTGTTGTTCTTTTTGTTTTTTGTTATGTTTGTTTAATTGAGAGAGAGATGAGACGAGACAATGGAGAGAGGAAGATTTGTTTTCTCTAAGAAGAAATTGTGTTATCGCGAGTGAGAGAGGGAGATGACATGGTGGTTCCTCTTTTTTCCGTTGTTGCTGAGAAGAAAAGGAAGTTTTAAACTTTTCTTTTTTTATTATTGTCTTGCCAAATATCAAAATTTTATTAGTAGTTTTTTGAATTTTTATCAAATCTCAAAACACCTATTTCCGCTCTCAGCATCCGCCACGCACCACAATTTCTTTCCTTTTTTCCTTCTTCTTTTTTTTAATTGTTTATTTGATTTATTTATTATCATTATGATTTTTTTTAGTATTATTACTATTATGACTGGTATTATTATTATATTACTAGTATTATCATTATTGATTATCATTATTTTTTATATTCTTATTGTTATTTATTATTAATATTTTTATTAATTTATTAAAACTAACTATAATCTATATTACTATACTGATTATTTTTTTAATTATTGTTATTTAATTAATTATTATTATTATTATTATTTATAACTATTGTTTATTATTATTGGTAAATTTTATCATTGATCAGTATTTGTTTGTTATATACTATTATTAATTTTTATTATAATTTACAATTCTTATTGTTATTATCGTGACTATTCTTTTTTCTATTATTTTGAATTATTATTTGTTATTGTTACTATTATTATTGTTTTGTTATTATTGATATTATTATTTACTGATGAAATTGTTTATTTAAAATTGTTTTTAAAAAATCAATTTTATTGTCCTATCGGTTTTTCACTGATGTGATACAATTTCATGGTTAAAAATTCAATTTAACTTCAGAAATTGCTTAAGTGCATAAAGTCTTGTCGAACGGCCTCAATAGGGTAATTCCTACATGAATTGTTTTATGATTGCTTAACATATCGCTAAATTCTTTTAGTTTAATTTTCAGTTATTTTTTTCGCTTAAATAATTGTTTTTTCATAGATGAGATGCAATTTCAGAGTTAAAGATTCAATTTAACTTCAAAAATTGCTTAAACGCATAGATCGACCTCAGATAGCGTGATTCCTACATGAATCATCTTACAATTGCTTATTATAGCGCTAAATTTTGTAGTTCAATTTCTTACTTTTTACTTCGAGTCCCTTGGCTTTCTCTTGGGAATTCTTACAACGAGATTCTTTTATTTACAATTGTCTTTCAAAGCTTGTATCGTTTAGTTATTGTGTTGTATCCCCACTCAGCACATTGTACCCCTATTCTTGTAATGTGTAATAAGTTTATCGCTTTCATTTACTTTATTGTATTAGTTGATTGTTAATTCTCTAGATTAAAATCAACACTTTCAAGAAAAGAACAAAAACACATACTTGATCCAACGTCGAGCAAATTATCCCAAATTAGAATTGTTTCCACTATGCACTTCTTCTCCATTTTCAAAACCCCTAAATCATTCCATCTTGTTCCAAATTCAAACGTAAATAATAAAAACCTCGATCAAACATCGAGTATCTTTTCCCTAATCAAATCCAAATTACATAACACAATAACAACACCAACACAACATCTTTAACTCATCACTCCATAACACACTTCAAACTTCATCAACAACCAACAAACACACAAACCACCATCTTCTTCGACCCAAATAAAAACCTTTGTGTCACCTCTACTCATCTTCAACAATAATAACATACCACCATCTAAAGAAAAAAAACAAATCCATTAACAAACTCACCTCATCTTCCAAACTCCAAACAAGCTTCATCACTTAACATTTTGCAAACACAAACAAACCAAACAATAACTCTCTTCCGCTCTCCCATCAAACATCATCGACATTTGTAATCGCACAACCACACGATACAACAACACCACCATTTGCTTCCTCCTCCACCATACATCAACTACCATAACAAAGCAAGATCCATCACATGTTAGAAACAACCATCCGGGAAAACGAAAGCAACAACAACCACCACCACCGTCAAGAAAAGAACAAAAATAAATACTTGATCCAACGTCGAGCAAATTTTCCCAAATTAGAATTGTTTCCACTATCCACTTCTTCGTCATCTTTAAAACCCCCAAATCATTCCATCTTGTTCCAAATTCAAACGCAAATAATAAAAACCTCGATCAAACATCGAGTGTCTTTTACCTAATCAAATCCAAATTACTTAATCATGCTTAAAACACCATATAAAAAGGGTGAGAATGGAGATGGTCTAGAGTCTTTGATTCTTCTCCTCAATTACTTGGATACGAGTAGTCTTACTCGGACATTCGAGCAAGTGTCATCTGTTAAAAAACTTTCAACCCCCACGCCACATCCAAACTCTTTTCATAATCAAACCTTGAGTCAAACCTTTTTTCGTAATAAACTTGAACGAAAAAGGAGGTGGTCTAGAGCCTTCTATTCCCTTCCCTGATTACTTGGATACGAGTAGCCTTACTCGGTCATTCGAGTATTTTTCGTCTGTCGAAAATACATTAAGCTTATTTAAATCCTTTCACAATTAAGGGTGCAAATGGAGATGGTCTAGAGCCTTCTATTCCTCTTCTCGAGTACTTGGATACGAGTAGGCTTACTCGTTCATTCGAGTAATCGTCATCCAACAAAACACTCAACCAATCAAACTTGTTTTCTGCCCTTATGTGACTTCGAAAACCATTTTCAAAAACGAGTATGATTTATCCATATTCGACGTGAAACAAACAAAGACTTCAGCCTCAATGTGTCTAAAGGATCACTCCTTAAAAGCAATCAACCCAACATTTCATTCTAAGCAGAACTACGTAGCCTTGAGTTTTACATAGCACCTGGAGATACGTAGGGGCAAGATTGAGAAATCTTGTCAGGCACCCTTTTAATAAAAAAAAGTTTTCATTTTGTTCTTTTTCTCGCTCAGTAAGGAGAAGATAATAATTAGCATTAGCTAATACTCTATTGCAAATCTAACTAAGAGGTTGTCGTTGAGTACAACAAACATGACGAGTGTTAATACCTTCCACTTACATAACTGACCCCCGAACCCGAATTTGGTTGCGACTCCCATTCTCTTTTTCTTTTTTTATTTTAAGGGTTTTATCGATATTTTTCATTCCTCTTTTGGAATAAATAGTTTGGTGGTGACTATGTTCGAACATCTTTTCAGCGAGCGTGCGAGTGCCTCACGAAGGAACACATTTTTTGAGATGCGACACCAGAACAAATTCCTCGCTAAACTCACGAACGCTCTCAAAGAACTAAGGATGGAAATTGTACTCATCCCTAGTGGGTACCCATAAAAATTATCCATAACGGATAGGGTAAAACCCCCACAAAATGGATACATGCAAGGGCACATGCAATTACCCACTAAAATAAGCGGGAATAAGCGCGAGTACGGGTACCTTAGTACCCACCCCGTCCCATACCCGCACAATATATAGTTTTATATTTTTATTTTTATTATTATATACATATGTATGCTTAGAAATTTTATTAAACATGTCACTATTAAACTTGTACGCATTTTAATAAAAGTGTTTGTGTATTTTTTAACTCAACAATAACATTCTTGATTTTTTTAAATATCGTTAAAATTTTAAAATGACATGATAAATTATAATTGGTCGATAACTTTTGATTAGAATTATGGGTAAACAGGGTATGAGTATGGGTACTTAGGTACCCATAGGGTATGAGTTTTTACGGGTAAAAATATTGATGCCCACGCGGGTATGTGCTCGGGTATGAGTTTTTTCTCAAACTGCAAACCCTACCCAAAGTTTTCCCATTCCCATCCATATAAAGAACTATTGCTAAAATATGTGAAAATGTAGAAATGATTTAGAGAGATTATATGAGAAAGGAAAAGTGAGGTTTTTCATGTTTTCTAGATGATTTGAAATGATATAGACTTTCTCTATTTATAGGCGATGAGATGGTGTAATTTTGGAAACAATTCATGAGCCAAATAAATGACTTAATCGATTAGGCAATGCAACTAATCAATTATTAGTGCCCAAATTGGAAGGTTTTAATAGATAATTAATATCAACCAATAAGAGAGCATCACAATCGATTATGGGCTCAATTAGGCATCATCTAATCGATTAGAGAAAGTATCTAATCGATTAGATAGTTCAAAAGATTGTCCTAACTAATTGAACAATTTCTTAATCAACTGGTTACGCTTCAAAAACATTTTGGTTACTTTAATTAAAAATGAGAGACTTAAAAAATAACTTTTATTGTGTGTGTGATTTAATCACAATACTTCCAAAAACTCCCTTGTGTCTTCATCAATACATTTATCACTGAGATAGACATGATCAAGCGAGCTTTCACACTTCCTCTCTTTCACACTCTAATGCTTTCAAGTTCCTTTATCCGATATACCAATCACATAAGAACTTCATTGGAATCGTAAGCCTATTGGATGAAGCTTGAGATATTTTCAAGTTAATCACCATCATCAGAGAGTTATAAAGATATTATTGGTGATCATAAACCCTAATTCTTCATTTGAGCTAACTTTAGTTTGATTCAGAAGGATATATTGATCTTGATTAACCACCTTATGCATCTTTGACCACTTGAGCTAGCTTTAGTAATTGCTTGACTTCATGTGTTGTCATATTTAAAACCACTTCAAGTGATATTACTACTTCAAGTGTTGTCATTATAAAAACCATATCATATTGCTATCCATGAGCTTTATCATCTTGGATCACTTCTTGATTATAATTGCAAGTGCATGGATCCTCATTCTTCCCCTTTTGATGATAACAATGCATCTCTAAAAGAGGTGGTAAAAAAGTAGGTAGATAAAATTTGGAGTGATTAAATTCCCTTTCACATTAGTATAGAGTATACTTCTCCCCTGGAAGTATACTTTACTCCCCGAAATTGTAAATATGCAAGCACATAGTTCACATGGATCAAACATATTACTGAGAAAGGGAAAAACATTATCTTATTAATTCAAAAGACTGGAATTCAAATGATAGAAAACATGAAATTGAGGGAATGAAAAAATGCAGGAAAGAAAAAAATGTAAACACATGTAAAGGCTAAAACTAAGGAACATAAGTGAGGATACTCATTTCCATAAGTATCACCATTTCTTAAGGTATTATTCTTGATGATGGCCACGTCCTTTGGAACATTGTGTATGGCTGGAGCATTATGTTGGCACATTTCCAGAAGATTGTTGACAACTATATTTTATGTGGTTGGTTAGGTTACGACTTCGTCTTCATCCATCGATTCGTTCCTCACTTCTCCATGAAATATACAAACTCTCATTATTCGGAGAAAGGAGTGGTTGATATTAGTTTGGATCACATCCATTGTTTCTCCCATTATGTAAATTCCGAAAACAACTAAAATTTTGGTGATTAGAGCTTCATATGAAAGTCCTATAATTCGAGTTTGTTTGTAGTGAATCATGTGAATAAGCATGACTTCAACCCAAGTTGTTTGAAAATTTTGAGTCAGCAACCATAAAGGAAATACATCTTCCTTAATGACGACAACAAGGTTGTCTTGCCTTGGAAGGAGTATCCTAGTAATCAGGTAGTGCATAACATGAATCTTTGCCTTTAGATAACTCATTTTATAGGAATTTTCCTATCCTCCATGGGATTCATAACAAATGAGATAATGACAGTGGAGAGTTTGAACTTCTTAAACTTTATTGGTCCCTCGAAGTTGTAGGATACCCCATTGAAGGGTGGCTCAAATATTATTTCGAATTGATCTCTATGGATGTAGATTTCTATTCCTTTTAGGGTTGATTTTAAGGATAATTCTTCAATCGTCAGGGTGGAATAGAAATCTCTCACAATATTTGAGAACATTAGATTCGACACCTTTATGAAGAATTCTCTTAGTAGTCCATGATAGATATGAACATATGGATTGAAGTTGTTGAGGAAATTTTCCTTTATAACAATGGGTTGTAGTACCTTTAGGTTGGAAATTACACTCCTTTCTTGATTTCTTGATGTTGTACCATATACAAATGGTATTATTCACGAAGAGTCTCTAGATTGAAGACTTTTTGTTCGATGGAATTAGTGATGATACTTATGGCATATAGTGAAACTCACACAAGAAGAAAAGAGAAAAGTATGAGATGCAAAAGAAGGGAATAAAGTTACCTATTTATAGTGTCCTTTGTGATGGTTTGAGCGTTCAAAATCCACACAAAATTATTGAAGATTTGGCCCAAAATATTTGATAAACAAATCTTACCAAAATAGGCAATATAATCGATTTGATTTATGCCATAATCGATTAGATCATGATGATTTACAAGATCTCTCATGTTTGTCATTAATGCATTGATTTGATATACTTGGAGGCAAAAGTTAAATCTGATTTTGTCTAAAATATGAAGCGTGTAGGTTATCTAATAGATTAAATTCTTTTTTTTTCAGTCTCCTTCGTTTTTTGGGGGGGCTTGGGTTGAATTTTAACTTTGGCACGCTGCTTTTTGCACCCTTACTCATTATGTTTGCATCCCTTTCTTGGCAAATGCTTAAATATCACTTCATCTTGATAAAACCTCCCCCTATCGAGGGAAACACAACATAATGTCGTGTGTCCTTCTCTATGAATCTTTGGATATGAGAGTTGGTTAACCATGGGATAGATAGATCCACTACAAACATATCTCCTTAACCTATTAAGAGGTCAGTTGATCATCATAGATCACGAATGTTGTGACCATCCTCAACGAACATTTGCATTGATTAAAATCATTGATATACACGACAAATAAGCATCCTTGGATCACAAGCGTGTGAAGAAGATGTTCATCATCTACCTTAGTTTAGTTTTAATGAAGAAAAAGACTTATCAAAGAAGAAATATCAAAGAAGAAAAAGTTTGGAATCAAGAATCAAGAATGCATAAGCTTATGGATGTTTTGGAAGTAAAGGAAATTAATCTTGATACTAAGATACTCAATTGAAATTCATCATAGAGTGATAGTTCTAGGGGACGTCTGCAACAGAAGGCTGAAGTTGACCATGGTACACCATACTGAAATTCCTAGAGATCAATAAGTAACAGTCTAGTCTAAAATCACATAGCAAAAGTCACGGTAATTACAACAAAAAACCATGAAAAAAAATGGGAATTATGGTTCACCCCCCTTTTGGTAGCTAGCCACTTTAGATCATAGAGGTGAGTCTCCATTACGTCGGCCTCAAACCAAGTTCAAACTTGGGGGCAGGGAATGGATAACGACCATTGACAAGGCATAATCACTGGAGACATTAAAAAAAAATCTGAGCACGACCTCGAGTGACATCCAAATCCCAGTAAAGAAAACTTTGAACTAAAGGCAACACATGTGAAAGGTAAAAATAATGGTAAGCAACTAAAGAAAGAGCAATAAAATAGAAACAATAATGATGAATACTCATCCAATAAGCGACATGTGTTACATGGGGGCAATAACACATCGAAAAAAAATAAACATAGTCCGACTTAATATTAGTTGGACTTCTATCCATCATATCTTTCTCACGAAGAATGATGGGATGAAAAAACTCGACCTCCCTCTGTGTGTTCTCAAAAGCAAGATAGAGAGTGGAATAACTATCCTCCACTAACTTGGCATAATATTTGGATAGGTCAAGGTTTTCAAGAGGCATCTCTTGAAGGTCATTTTTAGCCTTTTTTAAACCTTCCCAAGCTTCATTCAAAAAAATTTATAACTCACCTACCAGTGACACCAATGGGCCAAGAGAACTGACACCTGACACATTTGATACGACATCTCTACCAACCCTTCTTGACAAACACCCTCATATTTGCTCAAAAAATAAGTGTAATATTCTCTCCTCTCTAGTGGCGGCCTCCCCTAGCAATCGCGTCTCTATACACCAATTGTTTTGTTTTTTAGAGACCGCCCCAGAAGGTGTCGCATTGTCAACAAAGCCCAAATTTTCCCAAAAAGCCACTAATTTCTTAAGTCTTCCTGAAGATATCCATAAGACCCAACCTCAACCAAGAATTGACTCTAATTCCAGAAGTTCGGGAATGTATCCTTAAATTTGTGAGGCATCCCAAGTATAAGACCCCAATTTTGATCCTAAGATCCCTCATGTTATCTCATCATATGCATTGGAATTGGGATCACACCTTAGCATCCTCCTTACCCCTCATTCATTGGGTTTGCATTAGGAGAGATCACCAAGCACATTTTATTGTATCATACTTCATTTTTATTTATTTACTGACCAAAATACCAAAAATATGTCATTGTATAGTTTAACTCTTTTATAGATGGTGCACATGCTCACCTATGCTCTATCAAGCTCATATCTAGGGTTTGAGACCCTCAATGCAATGAGCTCAATAAATAATTGGTTTACTTTGGCTCTAAATGTCATATATGAATCCCCATGATCTTTACAAGTTATTTTGATTAAGAAATCATCAAGAGTTTGAAGCTTGTTTGCCTTGGAAACCCTAATTCATTTGGGTATCCTGTGTGACTTCTTCAACAAGTTTCTTCATCAATTGATCAAATATTTCAATGGATACTTCACATTTCATCATCGTATGCATATATGATCCTCCATGAGTCCCAAAAATCAAGAGATTATCAAGCTAGCAAGTTAGTTTATGGTGGTTGACCAGAGGAATTCAACTGGTCAAAACTGGGGTCCCCTAGACCCTATATCCTACCATTTTTATCATATGAAAATGATTCCAAGATAAAATTTACTCTAAATGAAATTCCAAACAACTTTCATGTTGAGGTCAAGAGCTGGTTTTGCTTGGAAAGTCATTTTTTATGGTGAACGATTATAGGTCATTTTGTCTAAACCCTAATTTGGAGGTCAACTTCCCAAGATCATAACTTGCTCAATTTTTATGAGATGAAATCCATTAAAATTTCATTATCAAATTAAAGATGTCTAAGTCAACTTTGATGTTTTAAGGAAGTGCAAATTCAACTTGCAAATGCATGTGCCAAGAGGAAACGTTATAGGTCATTTTGGGCCAATACCATCGAACAAGTGATTTTCCTCAACTTCTAAAATGCATAACTCCTTCATTTGAAACTCATAGAAAAATTTATTCAAGGTGGAAGAAGTGAACATATGGCTTGATACTTGGAATTTTTTTTGATATGTTTGATTTTCCAAACTTCCACCTCAAAATTCATCATGATCCAAGCTTCAAATGAAAAAGTGTTAAACATGAAAGTTGTTCCTCTTGATCTAACCTTTCCAAAATGTCTAAAATTATCTCATTTAGACAAGGTATGAAACACTTGCGCATGGCTTAAATTTGAAGGACCATTTGGAAGATTTCAAGTTCCACTTTTCATACACTAGTGCATGGCTTCACAACATGATTTCAGCATGGCTTACACTCATTTTTGGACCTTGGTGCATCACTTGATGGGCCTATCACACGCCCATGCAAGCATGCAAGAGAGATTTTCAAATTTTTCCAAAAATGGAAGTGTGCAATTATCAATCCCTTTGGCCTATAAATAGAAGCTCTCTTGCTCAGAAATAAATACCTCATGCGCCAGCTTTGATTCAACAACCCTAAATCCTCACCATTAAAGGATAAGCTTGAGGATTTTCTTTGAAAATCGAGTTTGAATCTCCCACTGTTTTTAAGATTGAAACTCCAAGAGTCCATCCCTTTCATTGATTCATTTCCATTCCATCAAGAATCTGAAGCAAGGCCAAGCATAATTGAGAGCAAGATCGTGCCAATCTGAAGCTCCATTGAAGGTGAATTTCCAGATTTTTCCACTATTCGATTCTCTCTTATTTCTCCATTATTCTTGTTGATTTTTGGTTGTCTAAAGTCCTACCAATATAGGCAAAAAGATTGAGTTGCTTAGAGGTCAAATCGAAGCAACTCAGATCATGATCCTCAAAATTCAACTCCCTATATATTCCTATATACTTGGAGTTAGACAAAATTGAGGCCAGATTCGAGCTCCTGAGCATTTTTTCTTTAAATCCATGTCTTGCTTTTTCATTTTGGTGATGGTTGAAGGTGGACCAGTCCAGTGAGGTCCACCGGAGAAGAAGACCGGAGCTCTGGCTCCGACGATGCGTTGGCAAGTCTTTGAACCACATGATCCATTCAAATTGTTTTAATCTCACGCGTTGATTGTAATTACCATGCATGTTGCTTTGTTGACTCAAGACCACATGGAACACGCGCTAGGGACCATCTGATCTGCCACCTCAATTAATGAGGGAGATCAGATGGTCCACGTATTTTTGTAATTTCTGATTTTCATTTTAATTGCTTTATTTTCATTAGTTCATATTGATTTTAATATTGATCCAAAAAATATGGGACTTTCACCAAAAAAATTCAAATATTTTTCTCTTTCATTTTCTGAGATAAAATTATTTTTTGGATCAATATTTATATTTTTCATGATTTAATTGTTTTTGTGCATTTTTTTAATTGTTTAAAAATACTTTTGCATTTCCGAAAATAATAAAATGTTTTCTCCAAGGTCCTTTGATCTTGTTTGACCTATAATAAATCTTTTGGCCATTTATTTGATGTTTTAAAGAGGTTTTAGGTTTTTGATCAAACATAATTTAATTTAATGCATTTTTAATTGATTTTTAATTGTTTAATTGTGAATAAATTGTGTTGAGCTATTTTTATTGACTTGTGAAGGTTGACTATTGTGTTTGGGTTTTGGTCAAGGTTGATTTGACTTTGTTGGATTAAAATCATTGGATTTAGGGGATTGATGAAATGTACATTTCATCTCCCAAAATGAATGAATTATTTTAATTTGATAAAATCATTCCCTTGGTCAATTTGTGTTTGTCTCATTTCCCCTCCCTCTTCATCTTCAATCCCCTTCTATCCTATTTATTCCATTGACCTATGATATCTCTATATCCTAAGGCTAATTGGTTGATAAACCAATACAAGTATGGATGAGATTAGGTCCACCCTTTTGCCATTTTCTTTTAAGTGTGGTATGTTTTAGGAGTATGGTTCATTATACCACATCTCTAACATGCATTAACACTAAAATTTCTATTGTCCGGCCTCAGATAGTTGTGACTTCTACATAAGTTCAATTACGATTACTTAACATAGCGCTAAATTTTGACCCGAAAGCATAGCATTCTAGTAAGTGAGATTGTAAGTCTCCCCCCTTTCATGGTATTGTGTGGAAACTTGGCATTTTTTCCTTCCTTTGGAAGATGTCTTGGTGCAAGGATCCATGCTTGTGAATAGAGGGTTGAGTGTTCTCCAAAGAATGACTTAAACAATTGAAAAGCAAAAACAATACTAACATCTAATCAACTAACATTTGACTAACTTTTAATTTCAAGTCATTTAATTTATGCACTTTAAATACAAGTCTTTTATCATTTTCCATTATATATACATACAATTTAACTTGTTTATTTTAATGCCATTTTTACTTTGCTCACTTGAGCCATATATTGTGATTGTATATACTTGTTTGTGTATTTTGTTTGTGTTTGTGGTCTTAGGACCTTAATGTACATGATAACAACAAAAATCCTTAAAAAATGTTTGTGTGGACTGTTGGATTTGATCTGAGACTTGGACTTAGAATTAGACAATATTCCCTATGCAAAAGGACTTGACCAATGCCAACTTTTTTGAAGCCAAGTCATTGTGAATTGAAATTTCATCTGATGCAAGTATTGAGATCCCTCTTGAGTTCATCTGTTACATGGTCTTGATGCAAATGTTACTTTGAACCTATGTCTAATGCCTATTTCTGAGCCATTCAAGGAGTATGTCATCTAATACATGAGAGATTTTGAAGAAGACTATGAAGTTGTTAGCTTGGATATGGCTATCTTTATTTGATGTCCTTCTCTTCGTCTTACTTGCTTATTGATATTGCTTGATTTCAAAGTCCAAAAGGAAAAGTGGGTTTCTATATGACATTCTTGTCTATTGGATTGCATCCCATTGGTCAGATCTTTTCAACTCTTAACTTTTAAATTTTTGCTTAGGATTAGTCTCTTCATCTCCTCCCACTTCTTAAATTTCAAATCTCCCCCCTCTTTCAAAACCTTATTTACTTGTGATTTCTAAAACTTCAACTTTATTGCAAATTAGAAACTTTGGCCTTATACCATTGCATTTTTCAATTCCTTTTTCTTAATCAAACTTGTAAATGAACTTAACCATACATGACTTAAATCTTCAAAAAGACAAAAAGAACTAACACCCAATCAAACTCTTTTGGGTCTTTCGTGTCTCTTCTAAACTTAAACTTTTGTTAAAAGCAATCAACTCACTTTGAAATTGTTACCACGAACTACGAGGTTTTGATCCCT
Organism: Lathyrus oleraceus; assembly: GCF_024323335.1. NCBI lineage: Eukaryota > Viridiplantae > Streptophyta > Magnoliopsida > Fabales > Fabaceae > Lathyrus > Lathyrus oleraceus. Next base: position 500,188,674 of record NC_066583.1, read on the forward strand.
CATTTTTATGTTGGTACGTAGGCACAAGGCCGAAGGTCTTGTCAAACACAAAAATATAATTAATGAACTCTTTTCTCATCTCCCCACTTTATTTATTGCAAATATCTTTTATACCAAAAACACATACACACATAAAAAAGGGTTCCCTAAGAGTACCTAGGACACTTTGGGTGCTAACACCTTCCCTCTGTGTAACCAACCCCCTTACCTGTAATCTCTGACATTTTATTAGTTTTGATTTGAAAACTTCTTATCTTTGGGTTTTGTTTGTACTTTTCCCTTTTCCTTTGGAAATAATAAAAGCGCAGTGGTGACTCCGATTTTATTGACGTTAAGCTTATCCATAGCTTAATGGTCATGAATTGACCGCTACACCAAGTTAAATGTCACACATACTTACATGGGTTACCTCAATGAGAGGAGTGACCAAGTAGTACTAGTCTTTAAAATTCTTCACGTTATCGGAGTAGAGCTCGAACATCTTATAACCCTGCCTATGGGAGAACAAGCCTTGGCTCTATACCGAGTCATTTGAATGGAACTGAACGTTAAAAAGTGGAATGGGGGTGTTAAGGTTGCACACTTTTCTTATACTCACATTAGTACGTGTAGACTTTGACGTAAGTTGAACTCACCGAATGCAATTGCAATGGGGAGATCATTTCAGAACGTCTACCTCAAAGTAGTTGAAAGATAGGCAGAAACCTATAAAAAAAACAGACATTCATGAATAAGGATGATGCACACCTCATGTTTATTGCACACCCTTTTATCTCCTTTGCGAGAAAGTACCCGTCCAATCCGAAAGGGGAACCACATTGGTGAAAGTGTGGTTCAAACTGCCCTTACCAACGAATATGGATACAACATCTAGGTTTCTTTATCCATCCACGTAGTTGAGTTGTCCCCCGTCACATTCTGTTTTCCTATACCATAGTTGTCCATTTTAGAATTACATCCAACACAAAAAAAAGAACGACCGTGAGTATAAGCACTAGATTGAGATTCCAACCATCACCTCACCTTGTCGTATGTGGGGTCGTAACCAAAATCACGACGATGCACTTTGATATAGGTCTGAACCTGACCCCTATGTTTAAAATCATCTACATTAATGAAGTTCATCAAGGGCAGAGTAGGAAAGGTAAAACCTACAAAAACCTCCCTGTGAGCGAACCTACCAGCTATATTTCCACCATGGATCATAATTACTTCCCTCAAATCCTCTATCACCACCTTCTCGAGAAACCCTAATAAATGTAATATAAGTGCAAAAGAGAAAGGGACTTCAAATTGTTACCTTGGAAGAGATAAATTTGATGATTCACATGGTGGAAGTTTTCCTGAGAAAATGATGTGAAGACGTCGGAGTAATGGCTGATAGGAGATTGTTGACAAAGACAAAAGGCAACTGTAGTAAATAGAGAAAGAACTCTTGGAATTTAGCAAGTGACAAAAAAGGGACAATTACTTGGGAACCCTTATGTATTATTCAAGCAATTGTTCGATCCTCGATAACATGTGCGGGGAAATGTGACTGCACCATCGACGATCATGATTTCGCATCAAACTCTTTAAAACACTCGAGTACCTTAAGATAAAAAGGCATAGTTACTGAGATTCTTAGAACGACATGTCGCAACCCTCTAGTGAGGCGTTGCGAATTACAATGAAGACATTTAATGCACATGTTCCCAATGTGACCAGCCTTACAGCTATCTCACCCCTTTCGACCAAGGGCCGACTAGAAGCCCATGCGACCAAAATTCTCATTCCAACAAGTAGGAACAAGGGCTTGTGGAACAACTGTTTTGGGTCGCTCACAAGACTCACATGTCAAGGCCAAAAACAAACACTACGAATGAAAATGCAAAGGAATAGGTATAACTTCACTCAAGCTCGAAGCACACAATTCTGACCTCCCACCGTCGGATCTAATCAGACGATGATTTGCATGAGACGCCAAATCAAGCAGGAGTGGTTCTAACTGCCCTCTTTATATAAAGTTATTCACTCGCCAAGACTCAAGTATTCTATTCATTTTCGTACTTATACTATTATTTGTTATAGTGTTAACCTTACAAATCCACCCCACTCCACCGCACCGAAAGCTCGCTTCAATACACTCTTACTTCACTTCATCAACTATTTAAGGTTCTTGATCGGAATGCATATTAATTTTTATATACATGGTTTATTCAATTATTTAGGGTTCTTGAAAAGAATAGATATTAAATTCTATATATATAATCTAATAGAATACATGACAAATGGTAACCTCAAAACCTCTCTCATTGTGCATAATTTCCTCATATAAACCTTTGGATATCAATTAACATTTACAAAAAAGAGGTCATGTCGCAGTAACTCTGGTTCCATATAAATAAACACTTTTCATAAGCTAGACAAGGAAATATCAGATAGAAATCGTAATCTAAGCACATGTTTAATTTGGACTAAGCCAGTAACTTATGTATATTTTCAAATTTTCACTTAAAATTCTATTACATGGAACAATAATTTATTTTTAGTATCAGATATAAATGTCATCTCCTTTCAAACAAGCTATTTACTTTAGGAGTTTACTAGAATCATACTAACATAAAATTACACATGTACAACACACTAGTATTCTATTCTCAATCTATCTACATATTTGCAAAACCAAATTTCAGCACATGTAAGTGTCATCGGGCCTCTAACGAGATCGATGCTTCGTTTATTGAACATCCCTTTGAAGAATTTGTATCATCTCTTCCTGCATAGAACCCAGGCTTACTTGGTTTGGGGAGTAACTTTCCACCCTTTAACATAAAAACCACAGATGACATGTTAGGCCTATTTTCTGGTTTCTCTTGTACACACAGTAGAGCCACATGAATAAATTTTATTATTTCTGAACATATGGCTGCATCATATAATATTTCATCCATCAACTCCAGTGGCTTATCTTCAACCCATAGTCTCCATGCCTAAAATGAAAACAAAGTTACAGAAAAAGTAAGCTCAATCCTTACTCAAATTTCATTTTGATATAATGATAATTGATGAAGCCTTTTAGTGTAGGTATGCCTGAAGTTTAATCTCAACTATCTCTTGTGATATGAATTAGTATTCCTTTTAAAATATTTATCTTCCAGAAGATTTATTGAGACAAAAAAGAGATGGAAATTAAGCAACTAAATATTTTTGTCATGACACATATACACTTCAAAACTTACATGACCAAGAAGGTTTAGATCGTGTAGAGGGTCACAAAATCCACGATTCTTCCTACCACTAATTATCTCAAGTAATACGACTCCAAAGCTAAAAACATCAGATTTTGTTGAGAAAGATCCATGCACTGCATATTCTGGAGGCATATATCCACTGTAAGAAAAAAAACAGTGAAGTTAGGGGAAGAAAATATTAAAAGGGGTTAACAGAACTGAAGTTTTAAATAGATTTTAAGTAATTGAAGCATACAATACTAGTAACATAATTTTTTAGTATATAGTCCATTAAGTTTTTTATCAAAATGGACTGAAAAATCTTACCAGACTAAAACAAAAAATTATGAAGACAATAAACAATCTATCTTATATTTTAGGATTTCAAACAGACAGAAACGTTTCATAGAAAATAAAACCAAAATTGATGCAAGTTAAATAGACTAAGGAGTTATTTAAGCCATAAACTGAAATAAGTTATTTGAAATTACTATGTTCCCATCACTCTATTTGTATTAGCCTCGGCTTGATCTCCCATAAATGATCTGGCTAGACCAAAATCTGATATCTTTGGGATCATATCAATATCAAGAAGAATATTGCTTGTCTTGAGATCTCTATGTATGATTCTAAGCGTAGAATCCTGATGGAGATACAGCAGCCCCCGAGCAATCCCATCAATAATTTCCAAGCGCTTTGTCCAATCTAGTAATTTACTTCGCATAGTATCTAACAAATGACACATTCTTTAGTTAGGATGAGAACTACAGTTTGGCAAGAGAAAAACTGAGAGCAATAAATTTGGTTGATGTGAAAGTTCAAACCAAAAATAAAGTAATCCAAGCTTCTGTTGGGCATGAACTCGTAGATCAACAACTTCTCATCATGTTGAATAGAGCAACCAAGAAGTTTTACAAGATTTCGGTGTTGAAGTGTTGCCATCAATTTTACTTCATTTTTGAATTCCTCATTTCCTTGTCCTGATGTTTCAGATAGCCTCTTAACAGCAATCTCTTGGCCATCTACCAATATGCCCTAGTAGTGTTTTTTGGAAATTTTAGTACTTATAGTAATTGGCGAACTAAGGGAATAAATTAACTTGGTAACCAAGACTTTACCTTGTACACTGTTCCAAAACCACCTTCTCCTAACTTGTTTCTGTTAGAGAAGTGATCTGTTGCTTTAGTGATGGTTGAAAAATCAAATAGTGTGGCCAAGTCACCATCCTCCTTCTCCTTGTAAAATAGCTTTTTTATACCTCCTGAAGTAACAATTCAAGAGGTTTAACATTAACAAAGCAATCAAACTTCAGAATTCATTTTAAGTTGTAACTATTTCTTTTTGCAACACTATTTGAGTACTGTTCAAGCACTCGTAAATATTTAAGATTTACTTATCAAAATTTATCAACTAACTTACCAAACTTCGTTTTAGATGCTGATATGACCAAAATAATAACGGTAAGTCCTATGATGAATGCAATAACTCCAACAAGAATTCCAACACGCTTCAAGTTCCTCTTATTCTTTATATGATCTGGAATTGAAGTAAATGTCAGTCAAAAGCAGGCATGTAAGCTTACTTTCCATTTGGAGGTTGATTCATAATCAGTTGTTCTAGAAATAGTTCCGGTATATACTTAAAAGTGAAAATAGAATTATTTTCACATAATTTGATGTTTTAAACAGTGCAGTGCTAAATCATAGCAATCCAAACGCCAAAATATTTATGCTGTATATCAAACTGATAAGGCAAAAGTTGTAAGAGGAAATGAAAATACCAAATTCTGAAGATGCAAGTCGTATGTAAATGTCTTGTCCTTGGTCTGGATGTTTTCTCATGTCCACAATGTTGTCAAACCAAAGTAAGCATCCACTACCACCATCTCTGATATCTAAATTTGCATATGCAGCGCAAGAACAGTTTTTCAAACACACTGTCTTACATTCCTCAAGGCTCAAGCTTCTGTCATACCAGGACGATGAAGTGTCTGGCAATTTCATGTTTGTGTACTTCAGAAATCCATCTCCATTGAGACAATTCAATTTCGTTCTCCTTACACAACCATCAGACCAATTTGATGACCCCCACTTTGTTTGAAATTTTGGCATGAAACCTTCCAAGCATTCGCATATTGGAAAGTCATTAATATTGCAGTTAGAGTTGATACCACACAAGACATAATCATCACACTGGTCTATAGGACGAGAAGCTATAGCCTCCCAAATTTGGGTCTTATCTGACCATACAAGACGCTGTGTATTTCCATAAGAATCCAGCACCAATCTAATTAAAGTTGAACGGTTGCTAGTTTCATATTGATAAGAGAATTCTTTGTTGGTGAAAACTACTGAGAAATTAAAGAGACTTTGCAATCTATGCCAATGCCAGGAAACACCTGTGAAAAGAAATCCATCCCATGACCCTATTCTATACAGAAATATTCCCCTCTTAACAGTAACCAGTTGAGGAAAACCATGTGAATCTATCCGATATGAACACTCACCTTCAGCAGGATCTTCAGGGCTTCTCCAAGATGTGAGATATCTATATGGACCAGTAACTAAATTACTTTTCAGCTCCATTCCAGCAAGGAAAGTGTTACCGGGATAATCAAAACTTTCCCAAAAAAAGTTCCCACTGCTGTTTGCATCTTTCACAACAAGGTTTCCTGAATCCAACAACTGCACAAGAGCTGGTTTCACCACAATTCTCGATGAATTGGAGGACCAGACAACGCCTTTTGAGTCATCAAGAATAACAAGAGTTCCCTGATCATTGAGTTTCAGCAATCCTGTTGAGTTATGTACAGGGGTGTCTCTATTGGCAACCCACACAATAGTCCTAGGTGATATGCTCTTGTACCATATACCAAAGTATTGGCGTTGTGGATCTCCAAAATTGAAAAATCCTGCTTCAAAGATTCCACCTGCAGAAACAATTGTTTCATGATATCGGATAAACTGATTTGGAGCAAGAGTGTTCTGTTCAGAGAAAATAGGCAGAATGGAGCAAAAGAATATTAGCATTAACACCTTATGATTGTTCTCCATTGTGTTTGTGTCAGTTTGCACCAATCATTTTCAATTTATCAAATTCCAAACTCAATTGAACAGCTTAGTCCAAGTCTTCCCACATGCTAGCAAGTTGATGCAAATTTCAAACAAAATCAACAAGTTAGTGTTTTATAATCTAGTCAACTCAACTTAAAGTTTGATATGTTGACTTTGTCAGTACGTGCCCAACCTGTAGCAGCAATATTGTTGAATTTGATGTGGTTGATTCCACAGCTGCAATGTGAATTAAAACCATACTTTCAGACCGCAATTGCATCGTGAATTAAAACCATACGTCTGGCCGCCATTATAAACCACATCAGATAATTTCGCCCATATTTCTTCAACTATTTTCATCCGAATTCAAAATTTCAAAATCCAAAAACTCAATTTAGTTACTATATAATAAAAAATCTTAACACCAATTGTTTTTTAACAGCATATTTCAAACAATTAAAATTCACGGAGCATCAGTCGCAATGTGCGTCGCAACAACAGCAATCACATCACAAAAACAACAATTTAAAACCATGATTCATAATATACTCAGCTTCTTGTAAACGTGTGCATTTAGAGACCTCAAAGTGGTGATTGAATTGGTATGTGGTGTACAAAATATACCGATTCTCAAACAATAAAAATGTAATCGTAATTTTAAAACTTAACCTACAATCATTCATCTTCGTTCTCTCCGAAACCCTTATATAAAAATGCGGCCGCCACAAAAAAGTCGCACCACCGCCGCCGCAAAAAAGCCGCAGCACCGCCGTCAAGCGGAGGAAGCTATTCGAATTTGACATAGTAATTGCAAGTCACGTCTTAGTCGTTCATAATTAATTTTATTAGTGTGTAATGAAAATCGTTTGATCTTCGATTAACAACTGAGCACATAGCACACAGTGAATTTTAAGTACTATGCGGATCGTATGAATCCAACACTAAACTAAAAGAAATCATTTTTGATCTTGTATGTATTGCATATTTATTTATTTTTATCTCATAACTAAAAATGATAATTTAAAATCTTAGACTGTGGTTGAATTGATGGAACATATCGGATCAGAGCGAAATGGAATATATATCTCATTTCATTGTTTAAATATTTTATTAAAAATGTCTCATTCCATCACAAATACCACAAATTAGATGGAACAAAAATAGGAATTTGGATGGAATAGATTCCATCATGTTCCATTCCATTTCATCCATTATTTGCAAATCCAAATAATGGAATCTCATTAGATACCACTCAACTCCATTTCATTCCATCACATACCACAAATCCAAACATACCCTTAAATTTGTCCTTTCCATCGGTTTTGTCTATTGTGATATAATTGATAATTCAATAGTTAATTTTTTTTGACAGGTTATTATGTTGGTTACTTGAGTTATGAGTAACATATTGTATATAATTATATGCATTTCTTAATTTAATTTTAACAATTCAATATAATTATTTTTCATTTATTCTATCTTTTTCTCTCTCTTTCTATCTCTCATTCCTCCCTCACCCCAAGTACATTGACACTAAACAAATTGTTATCTAGAACTTTTGGTTCGTTTTCTTGATTGTGAAGTCAAGAACTGCATGTCAGTGGTCGTGTTTCTGAGAATCGTGAATCGTATTCGATACAAATATGAATGATAGCAATAGTATTCTCAAAATTCTTCCAATTCTTAATGGCAAAAATTGAATCCAATGGAGAAAACAGATGTTGTCATTCTTTGGTTTTCATGAAATTCTAGAAGTGGTTACTAATGACATTCTTGAGCTTGCTAACAACGCAAACGATGCTCAGAGAATCACTTACAAGGAAGCCAAGAAGAAAGATTTCAAGGCCGCATTTTGTATTCAATCTGCAGTAGATACGACGAACTTTGACCGGATTTCTCATGCTGAATCGGCGAGGAGGCATGGGATATTCTTGTCAAGTATTATGAAGGTGGTGAGAAGGTTAAAGTTGTCAAGTTGCAGATATTGCGAAGGCAGTATGAGTTACTACAAATGGGAGAAGATGAAAAGATTGTAGGCTATGTCTCGAAGGTGCATAATCTTGTTCGTCTAATGAAAGATTGTGGTGAAGTCCTAATTGATAAGATGATAGTTGAGAAGGTAATGCGTACATTGACCTCTCACTTTGATCACGTTATCATAGTCATTTAAGAATCCAACAATCTTGAAATCTTGAAATTATAAGATTTGGTTTGTTCGTTGGAGGCACATGAGTTAAGGAATGTCGAAAGAATAAGGGTTCAAGATTCGATACAAGCACTGCAGGCCCATACATGGAAGAAGCATGGTGGTTTAAACAAGTTCAAGGGAAAAATAGACAAGATTTAGAGCAAGAAATCTTGGATGAACTCTCAAAAGCATAAGGTTAATGATAGGACCTCTAAATCCTTAAAAAGAGGATAAGGAACCTCATATCAAAAAGACAAACATGAGCAGAAAAGCGTGCAGTCCTATAACTGTGAAAAATAGGGTCACTTGGCCAAGAATTATTGGTACAAGAAAGACAAGGGAGCGACAAAAGGCAAGGATGATGAATGAGAAAACCTTGCACGTCAAGATTCAAATTATTCTTAAGGTATGGTGCTTATGATTGTAGTAGCAGATGAACATGTTGACTCCAAGATCTGGTTCCTCGACATAGACTACTCGAATCATATGACTGGTTGAAGAGCGTGATTAGCATATTTCGACGAGGCGAAGAAGATCAATGTCAGGCTTGCAGATAATAACTTGTTGCAAGAAGAAAGTACTGGAAACATAGTTATTTAAAGGCTTAATGAAGCAAAATTCATGATCAAAGATGTACTATATGTACCTTGAATGAAGTGCAATATGCTAAGTGTTGGACAACTAGTCGAAAAAAGTTTCTCAGTGGTTATGAAAGATGAAGCCTTATAATTGTTTGACACCCAGAATAATTTGGTCTTAAAAACTCCTTTGTCGAAGAATATGACATTTCAGACCATGATCAGTTTGACTAAGATACAATTTCTAAAAATAGTTGTCGACCACAAGCATAATTGGTTGTAGCATTTGAGGTTTGGCCATTTGAATTTTAGGTCACTCAATCAACTAAATACTCAAGATATGGTAACTGGAATACCAAGTCTTATGATGCCCAACAAACTATATGAAGGTTGCTTAGTAGGAAAGCAATCCAGAAAGTCTTTTGTTTCGACTATGCCAATGAGATTCTCTGGCATACTAGAAGTAGTATATTCATATGTATGTTGCCTATTTAAGGATCATATCATAGGTGGAAACAGGTTTTTTTTCTCATTTATTGATGAGTACAGTTGAAAGCTTTAGATCTATGTGACCAAGAACAAAGACGAAGTATTTTCAATCATTAAGAGATTCAAAATGCTTGTCGAAAACCAAAGGGAAAAGAAGATCAAGGTTCTGCGAACAGATGAAAATGGAGAATACACATCCAGGATATTTGAAGAGTTTTGTGTAAAACATGGTATTGATCATGAGGTAGCTGCTCATTACACTTCTCAAAATAAGGAAATAGCAAAAAGAAGAAATCATATATTGGACATGGCAAGATGCATGTTAAAAAAAAAGAACTTGCCAAAATTCTTATGGGATGAAGCAGTTACTATTGTTGTTTATATTATGAATATATGTCCTACCAATAAATTGAAGAACGAGGTTCCTGAAGAAGTATGGAGTGGAAAACGACCATCAGTGATTCATCTGAAGGTGTTTGGCTCTATTTGCTACAAACATGTTCTTGATGCAAGAAGAAGGAAGCTTGACGGTAAAAGTGAACCGACGATCTTGGTAGGATATCACAAGACTGGATCACACATGATATTGAATCCAATCAATGATAAGATTGTGATGAATTGAGACATTGTGATTGATTGGAACTCTGTTTGGGATTGGAATTCAGGTGATACAACTAACTAGCCATTGATGAGCTCTGGCCTTGATGAAGAAAGTAGTGAGCACGAAGAAATTCCAATTATTGGCATTCTAGTCACAACCAAAGTCAAAGCAGACAATATAAAGGATGTATCTAGCACAAGCGAAAGACCTCAAAGAACCAAAGTTCTCCCAGCAAGGTTGCAAGATTGTAAAGTGGTTGGTGATGATGAAGTCACCCCAGATGGATATTTGGTTCATTTTTCTTTACTTGCAAGAGCTGAACCAATCAACTAGAGTGAGCCCTTAAAGGATAAACAATGGAAGGCAACTATGGTCTAAGAGTTACAAGTGATTGAAAGAAACAATACATGGGAGCTAGTCAAATTGCCAACACGCAAAAAAGCTATTGAAGTTAAGTGAGTGTTCAAGATGAAGCACACTATTGATGGGTCGATTGCAATATATAATGCAAGACTAGTAGCTTGAGGATTTCTTCAGAGAGCAGGTATAAACTACTCTAAAGTATATGCACCACTAACAAAATTGGAGACTGTCATATTGGTGGTAACCTTGGCTTGCAAGCAATATTGGTCGATATTTCACTTAGATGTGAAATTATCATTTTTAAATGGTCCCCTAGATGAAGTCGTGTATGTCACACAACCTCCTGGGTTTGTGATACAGGAAGAAGCGAGGAAAGTGTACAAGGTGCACAAAGCCATTTTATGGTCTCAAACAGGCACCTAGGGCATGGAATAAGAAAATTGACGCATACTTAGTCGAATTGGGATTCTTCAAATGCAGGTATGAGTTTAATGTCTATATAAATGTCACGACACAAGATATAACTATCATCTGCTTATATGTTGATGACTTGCTAGTAACCAGAAATAGCATAGAGAAGTTGTCGAAGTTCAAGGAGCTATTGAAGTGGGAATTTGAAATGTTAGATCTGGGAAACTTGTCGTATTTAGTAGGCATGGAATTTCAAATTACCAAGTAAGGTATGGAGTTGCATCAAAGGAAGCATGTCAAAGAAATTCTCAAGAGATTCAGGATGGATGATTCGAATCCTGCATCCTCACCTGTCGAACCTAATATAAAACTAGAGAAGCATGGAGAAAAGGACAAGGTCGATGTCACTTTGTTCAAACAAATTATAGGATCTCTGGGGTATGTGTGAAATAACATACCTGATATAGATTTATCAGTCAAATTTGTAAGCAGATACATGGATGAACCAAAGGTGTCACACATGAAGGCTGCAAGAAGAATCTTAAGATGCCTAAAAGGATCAATAAAATGTGGAATCTTGTTTCCACAAGATTCCGAAAGCAAAAAGTTGTGATTAATTTTTATCCAAATGTTGATTGGTGTGGAGATAAGGAAGATTGAAGAAGCACAACTGCTTATTTCTTTCAAGTATTTGGTGCCTAATATCACGGTGCTCGAGAAAGCAACATGTGGTGACATTATCATCGTGTGAGACTGAGTATATAACAAGATCTTATGCTACTTGTCAAGCAATCTGTATCAGATCTGTGTTGGATGAGATAAAGGTCTAAGTAAAGAAACCTTTAGTGTTATAGATTGACAACAAGTCAGCAATCAGTCTTGCAAAGAGTTCAGTTTTGCATGAGTAAACCAAGGTGAAATTGAAGTGAGGAATTGCTCGAGTGAATCACAGTTGGCCAAAATTTTCACCAAAGGACTTAAGATCAACATATTCCTAAATTTGAGAATGAAATTAATAATAGTTCAGATTGATTAGCTTGTGTTTAAAAACTTGGATTATAAGGGGTTATGATGTGATATAATCCAAGTTAGTTAGTTATTTGGTTAACAAGTTAGTTAATTTTTTATGCCAGCTACTTAGGTTACAAGTAACCTAATATATATAAATACATACATAATGTAATTCAGTTTTAACAATTCAATACAATTACCTTTCATTCATTCTCTCTCATTCCTCCTTCGTCCCAAGTGCATTGTCACTAACATTTCCGTCAAACAAAGTTAAATTTTACCCTATCATGTTTTTATTAAGCTTTATCACCCTCATCTTCTCCCAAATTAGGTCATGACATAATATTTATGTTCATTGCCTTCATCTTCTCCCAAATTAGAAGTGGTTATATTTTCTTCTTGTCCCAAATCAAATATGGCTCCATCTTCATCTTATCCAAATTCAAAACCCAAAACTTATTCATCTTATCGTAATAGAAAAATAAGAATGTCTTATGCACATTCTTCTCACATTCCTAAATTGTCTGATAGTGGCGGAGACAATAGTAACAATTTAGGTTTGAAGGTTTATTCAAGCTCCAACATGAAGACCTAATTGTTGGTGTGGAAATTTTAATGTGATCAAAGGAATACAATATTTATTAAGCAATTCTAGGGATGTCAACACTAAAGTGTAAGTAATTCATAATTTTTCAGTAATTTCAATCTAAGAGCGTTTGTAAATATTTTTCTCAATTTTTACAAGGTCAGCTCAAACGGGTATTTTGATTGATTTTATGATAAAGTGGAAGATGAGAAATACATTTTATCATAAAAAAAAAGGTTGAATTTTTTTAACAATATCCAATGAAGAACAAAGAACAAGGGCAGAAACTAGTTCAATGTGAAGAAAAATTTGAAGCACAACATGACTCTTTTGATTCACAAAATCAAGAGATGGGTGAACTTAAGGTGCTCTTAAAAATACAATTAAGTGTAATAATTTTTAGAATAAATTTTTGTTTTATAGTTTTCATAGTTTTAATGTATAAGTTGATTATGTAATATTAATTTGTAACTTAATTGTGTAATATGTTGAAGCAATGCATAATGTAATGTAATGAAGTTGTGTGTTGTTGTTTTATTCATGCAAAATGCAATGTATTGATGCAATGCATTTCTTATAAGAATTTTAAAATGGAGTGAAATGGATTTAATGAAATTTTGTTTTCTTGATTTTTTAATGGTGCATTTGTTTACCTAGTGTTCAGTACATAAACACTCTCTGATACACTTTTGTACAAAGGATTTGTTTGTTTCAATTTAAAAAAAGAAGGGGTTTTCTTTATATTTTTAAAAATGAATTTTATAAAATTATTTTTTAAAATATTAAAAGTTTTCTTTTTTTAAAAAAGAATTTAATTATTAATTTTAATATCCTATAACATATATATATATATATATATATATATATATATATATATATATATATATATATATATATATATATATATATATATATATATATATATATATATATATATATATATATATATATATATATATATATATATATTATTGAAAATCAAAACATATTCGAAATCGTCATATTTTCAAAAAATTATATCTCAAAAATAATTTTTATGAAAAACTATTTTAAATAACTTCAAAGTTAATTGATTTTTTGAAATTTTGTTATCCAATTATTTTTAATAAAATAATATTTTAAAAATAATTATTTAAACAAAAAATTTATTTAAACTTTTTATAAAAAAAATTCTTTGTAATTTTATTTTACACAAAATTATAGTATATTATAAAAAGAAATGCTAACTAGTACCCCAGGACATTGGTTAAGAGATTAATATGATAAGTTGAATATTATTTAAATGATTAAAAATACATATTTTTCTTAGTGAGTATTGTGCGTGAGGAGGAGGAGGATGAGGACGATCATAGGGAGAGGATCACGCTGTACATCCGAGTGAGTATTGGATTTAATAATAGTTATTCAAATTGTTGTTTAGTTTTGAGCCAAGTAAGATTACAACCCAATGTATAAGTTATGTTATTCAACAAATGTATAAAAAATCTTGGAAGAGATTTCGAGAACTTTCCAAGGATGATAAAGAGGCTTGGTTTAGCAAATCTAAGGTATAATGAATTTATTTTAAGTTATTTTTATTTTAATTACTTTTGTTAATTATAATTATCTAACAATTAATTTGAATGTCTTACAACATTGCAGGAAAAGTGTATTTGGGAAAAAAATGCCGAGGATATGATTAAAAAAACTAGTGGGACAGAACAACAGTCCGACTTTCTAACATGCTACGACGTGCTAGACGTGTTTGGGAAGAGCAATGTGCTCGTCCTAACTGGATAGGCAATGAAGTTTATAATGAACTTCTTATCTATTGGGACACACCTGATTTTAAGGCAAGACCTAAAAATACAAAGAAAATGAGAGCATCTGAAAAGGGGGGTCACCTCAGTGCACTTTTAAGCATTAGTATCGCCGAACATGCTCGCCGCATGGTAATTATAACTATTTCTTTAAGTTCTATTTTGATTTACTATATATTTTTAATTAAAGTTAATTTTATTAATCAGTCTAAGAATTTTGGGAGACACCCTCGAATGAATGAGCTGGTTGTAAAGATCTGTACCAAAAAATCGGGAGAAATTGTTGACGAACGTACCAAATTAGCTTTGGTAAGTTGTTTATATTGTATTATTTTATTTAAATTAATTTTTGTATATGACTAAATTTTTTATTTTGTTTTAATATCTAATATTAAAGTTGTGGCGTGATTTTCATGTGGCAACTAATTTAATGTTTGTGGCGTGAAAATCACGTAGTTATATTTCATTATTTAATTTAATTTAATTCTTATATATTGTTTAAACTCTACTTAATTTAGGTTCAGACCTGATTGATGATCGTGTGAATCTTTATATTTGAAATTTAGTAATTGATGGGAAATGACCTAACGAGTGTTTATTTGGTGTTGGACCTAACGAGTGTTTAATAGGGAATAGAACATTATTTGAAAGAGTTGCGGATGGTGAAGGATCGTCACGTCCACAATAATTGACACCCCAAATGAAGGAAATAGTGCGACAATTTGCATTAACTGAGGCGAGACGCGAGCGACAGAACATGAGATGATGATAAATATCCATATAGAGAAAATGAAGAAGAGACAAATTGAGATGGAATAAATAATGCTACAATTGCTTTCACAACAAGGAAACCAAACAAATAATTCAATAGGGAGTGATCTGGATGATGATGATGTGGACAAAGTTATGGATGATGACGAGGATAATGATGTTGATTGATTTTTTTAATTGTTATTTTAGTTTTAGTTATTAATTTTTATAAAATATTTATAAATATTTTGAATTTAATCATTTTAAACTGAAATTAATATTTTATTTTAAATATTAGTATTTTTTTATTATTAATTGAAATTAATATTTTTTATTATAAATAAATTTATAATTTTTTTATTATTAATTTTGTAATAAATAAATTTATAAATAATTATTATTAAATTTCATAATTAATAAAAAAAAATCGTATGGTGGGAAACACATCGCTAATCATAAATAATTTTTCAAATCAATGTCTGAAAAACGCGCCGCATATACAACATTAATGACGTTAAACTCACATGACAAAAATACAATCGTGATCTGCAATCCTAACATATAGCAGTGGAGGAACAGAAATGCAATATTATTTTGTGACGTGAAAATCACATGACAAATATTATGACATGAATTTCACGTGACAAATGTTGTGACATAAATTTCACAACGCAACTTTGTGACGTAATTTTCACGTGACAAAAAGATTATCATAACTGCTACTATCTCGTAAAAGTTTACGATACTAATGTTACTTTGTGACGCGATTTTCATTTTTGTTTCATAAAAATCAAGTCACATTTTTTTATGGTGGGTAGACTAACTCAACCTACATATTTTTTTATAGTGGGTAGACTAAGCCAACATCACGCATCACTTTCAGATTTGGATTTGATGGTTTTGTTTCTTAAAATCCTAGGAGCTTTGTGTTTGTCTTTTCTCTTTAGTTATAGCTACAAAAACTAGAAGTTATATCATCTTTATCCTTTAGGTAGAAAATTCCATATTTTTTGAAATTTCTTAAGTGAGATAGAAACCTGTCTTGGTAATACTTGCCAAAAAGTCTAACATAGACATTCTGAATACATAACAAATGGCAACCTCAAACATTAATTAACATTTACATGTTGAAGCAATTGTCACGATTCCATATAATATAAATAGTCATATTCGATAAGATAAAAAGGGAAATCTTCATCTCACTATATGATATTAAAATTTCAAAGATATATATTCTAACACATTTAATACACACTCTTGCAAGTGAGACATTTATATATTTTATCAAAATTTAGTCCGTTGTAATTTTTTTTCTTCATTTTTTTACTATGTAATTAATAACAAACTCTTGTCTATGCATGTGATATATTTTTAAAGTAAAATATGGTTTTAAATATGTTCCTAGACTGTCAAAAAAATTAGAGAAAAAAAAAACTTAAAAATAATAATAAATTTAAGTTAAAATAATAATACAGATAAAAGATGAAAGATAAACAACAATATTAAGAATAATATAATTAAACATAAAAATTATTAAAACTTGGATTAAACAAATTAAGCATTTTAGTTTTTTTATAAACATTATAATTATTTTATAATAGAAAATATAATTTTTAAATATCTACTCAATATTTTTTTTACTAATCTCCCTTAATCTTTTTCACATATTTATAAAAATTAATCGATAAATTTCTATTATTCAATATTTTGATCTGTAATAAAGTTGCTCTCGTTTAAAAGAATAATATTTTTTTCCGTATATAAATATATTTTAATCAACAATGAAGTATTTCACGTATATAAATATTATTTTTGTTTTGATATTATTTATAAAAATATTTGAATCAATAGTAAAGTTGTTCTCATATATAAAAATATTTGAATCAACAATATATTTTTTTCCGCATATAAATATTATTTTTGTTTTGACTATATTTATAAAAATATTTGAATCAATAATAAAGTCGTTCCCGTTTATAACAATTAGATAAGTAGTTTCATTTTTTCTATTTCAAATAATTTTCACGATATAAGAAAACAAAATTTATTAAAATTTTATTGACTGACTAGATATTTGGATCAGAAATTTCATTTTTCTCGTTTCATATAATTTTTACAATATGAAAAAACAAAATTTATTAAAATTTTATTGAATCATTGCATAATCCATATCCACAAGGGACCTATAGTTAAAGTAGACATTAATAGAAATTGTATGAATATGAAATTGTATTCTAATTAATAGCTATTTAAACTTGTTTCAATGCTATTTGGATAAAATTAATCATGGAACAATTAATAATATATTTTTTCTCGTAGATAGAAGATGAAATAGTAATAATAAATTTATTCAATAATCATACATTTTAATCAACGTGCTCATAGTAAATTTATTTAATGACACACATGTATAAATTTGTATAAATTTTAATATGTAGTACATAGTTTTATTGTATTTAGATAAGTAATATATATTTTAAGTATTTAAATCAATACACATGTCTTTCTTTGTAGAATGTTAACGTCTTTGATTGTAAATATATGATTCTCAATATATAATATATTGTATATATAATATATTTAATTTATTTTTATATTAGACGAGTTTGATAAAAATTGTGATAAATATTAAGATAAAGATTGATTTTTGGTAAATTAAAAGAAAATGTTTATTTTCTTATATAGATGTTTAGTGATAAATTTATTTTGCTAAATAAAATTATAAAAACAATTGTCATGAAAATTTGTTTATTTATTTGTTGAATAAATATATAATACCAGTTGGAAGTCGTTTTCATCCACTCATTTTGTTGAATTAAGTGATAAATACGCTAGCATAATACCAGTTGTGATGGGACTTGTCATTTATTAATTTGACATAGCTCTAACTTTGTAGTAATAAATGGTACTTTGAACTAGTAAATTCAACAATATTAAACATGTAAAAAAAATGGATCAAAATTTAAAAAGCAATAATAAAAGAAATGCATCGTACAAGTCGGTGATATCTTACCCTATATCTATAAAGAGAGTTTATGATTAAAAACCTAATAGCTAAAGTATATTGTCGTGGTGAAAAAAATATTTGAGCGCGTCGCACGTTCGAAGATACAACCGAGTTGTCACCAAACTTTATTTATTTTTGAAGAAAAGAAAAAATATCGATAAAACTCAAGGGAATAAATAAAGGGTAAGGAAGTCGATTATGTAAGGGGAAATTATTAGCACCCCACACATCCATTGTACTCAACGAGAATCATTTTGATTGTTCTTATTTGAATGTATGTTATTATCTAAATGTTACTTGTGAATGATAAAAGGGGAAAAATAAGTTTATTAATTAGTGTGCTAGCCAAAGATTCAAACCCTCGTGTCTACATATTGTCATAGTGCAATGAGAAAATCAGAGTTCTGTAGTTCATGATAGAAAATACGGATGTGTTAGTTGATTTTAGGAAACAATTATAATCATATCCTATAAGTGTATAGACATTAGCTGGCTTGATCCTTGTTCGAATGCTCTGAGCTTTAGGTTGACTGCTAAGGAACGAATTATAACAGTTCTTTTATGAAAAGAAAGGAAAATTATTTTGAAAAGGTTTGTTGATAAAAGAAAAAAGAAAGAGTTGATTGACTAGAATTAAAAAGAGCTTGAATTGAGAAAAGGTTTGTGAAATGGTGTTTAAATCGGGTAGTGATTTTTAAACCAAACAAGTAATAAAAGTGGTGTTTAAATAGAAGAAGAAAAGAAAGTGATGTTTAAACCAATAGGAAAATAGAAGTGGTGTTTAAATCAAGCAGAATATAAAAGTGGTGTTTAAACCAAAAGGGAAAATAAAAGTGTGGTGTTTAAACCAAATAAGAAATGAAAGTCATGAAGGTGGCGTTTAAACCAAACATGCATAAAAGTCAAAAGAATGGTGTTTAAACCAAGAGGGTATGAAAGTGGTGTTTAAACAAAGAGAGTGGTGTTTAAGACAAGAAAAAGAATAAGTGTGATGTTTAAACCAATGAAGTGATGTTTAAACCAAGGAAGTGGTGTTTAAACCAAGAGAGTGTGAAAGTTGTGTTTAAACTAAGAAAGTGGTGAATAAGACTTAACAATTGTTTGATTTGAATTGCACTAAAGTCTATGAGTAAAGGTGAATATTTTGAAAAACTGGGTCAGACATCCCGTATCCAAAGATATTCAGAATGAGGATAAAAGTACTCTCTCTCATTCCTTCTCTACTATTTAAGACTTGTGTCATGCAACTCTAATCATAATTGACAAGTGTTAAAAGGAGAATCTTTTGTTGTGCTTGAATGATGAAACAATGATCCAACCTTGATGTCCAGAGTCTTCAAACTCTTGATTGTGAAGTGTTGTCTGTGGGGAAGAGGACTTGATAGTTTTTCGATTTGAATTGCACTAAAGTCTATGAGTGAAGGTGAATACTTTGAACAACTGGACCAGGCGTTCCGTATCCAAAGGTATTCAAAATAAGGATAGGAATACTCCCTCTCATCCTTTCTCCACTACTTTAGGTTCATGGTGCACAATTCACATAATGACTGACAAATATGGAAGAAGAATCTTTTTGTTATTTCTCAATGAAGCAGTGATCCAATCTTGAAGTCTAGAGTCTTCAGAGTCTTATAGGATGGTATCTTGAGTTTGTTTTTTACTTGACTTGAGTGTGAAGTCTAAACTTGAATTTGACTTGAGATCTAGTGTAGTGGTGATGCAGAAGACTAATTCTATCAATTGATCGAGACACTCATGATCACCTGACTGGATAGAGGAAGTAGACAAATATGGAGTGATTAATTGATCAAAACTGACTTTGATCAATCGGTCACTCAGGGACATGATCAAGATATGCAATGCAATCACATGGATTTGTTATCAAAGACTAGAATCCTAAAGAAACTAAAATGTTATCATGTATATTAATTTCTAAAGGAAAATCTAATCGGGAAACTAAAGAGAAACTAAATCTAATAAGTAGATCCAATTTCTGATTAAAATATAATGTGTATTATCATCTCTTAATAATTTCAACAAAAAAGTGTGTTAATGAGCTAAGTATCAATTAATCTCTAATTAACATCTAAGTGCTAATTATAAATTTTCAAGGTTTTTTTTTATAACAAAAAAAATATATAATGTATTAAAAAGATATATTAAAGTGTGTATTAACAAAAGATTAAAATGTAGAAAAATATGATTATAAATACATAAAGAAAAAAAGTGAACAACATTAATAAAAAAATCTAAATAGGCAGGGAGGTACAATGGACCAAGAGGGAGTGTGCTAGGTAATGAGGTGATAGGCCTTACGCTGAAAATCCAAATGGTTGTTGTTTGATGTTAAATGAACCATGTTGGATAGTGAAGTTATGGTTTGGCTTGTATTAAGTAGTTATGCAGTTAGATGTAAATATTGAAGTGTTAGTTAAAATTAGTTAAACCAAGTAAATTGGTGAAGTTAGGAGGTTATTTTGTTGAACTAGGTTAGTTTATGAAGACTATTAGAATTTTAGCTAAGTGGAGTGGTTACAAAAAAAAGAATCGTGTAGTTAAAAAAAGAGTGATGATGTTAGTTTGAAACTTGTTAGGATAAATTAGTGGATGTTAGTGAGGAAAGTTAGATGAGTTTGTTAAATGTTTGAATGTTGGCTGACAATTAAGGTTATGAATTGTGAGGCTTGTATCTTTAGTTACTTTGAAGTGTGATTAGTGAGTTATAAAGTTGAATGTTGTTAGAACTGTTAGTTGTGAAAGGCTTGTCGGAGTTTACAGTTTATTATGCTGAATTGCTATGGAAAGTCAGTTGTATTAAATTGATGTTATGTTACAATGCACTGCTGTGAATTTGTGAACTGTCATGAGGTTTGGAGTGAACTGTTATGGGATAACAAAATGAGATGTGAATGCCTAATTGAATTGTCATGCTCATGATTATCTGTTAGTTAATGGACTTACTTGAATTAGTAGAGAACTGGTTGTATTTTGAATTGTCATGGTTAGTGAATTAAGAGTTGAATGTGATTGAAATTGGAAGATATTTCCTGCTTGTTTTATTTTGCTTATGAATATTGATAGGCCATGGTGTGCCCTAAATAGGCCTGGGTAAAATTGGTTCACATGTCTAGAAATCAATATTTGGTGCGTGATGGATATGGATAGAGTCTAGGTATAATTTCTGCATGATTGTGCTGAGTTTGAAGTGCATTTTGATGATATGTGCTAATGTGTATGGCTTTTGTGGATGCTTGAACTTGGATGAATGTATTTGACTGTTTTGAAAGCCTTGTATTGATTTTGAATAGGTTGGATTGTGTGTTTACATGTCCTTTTATGCAGGTTTGCAAGTTGGTTCAATGGTGCCATGGTTTGGTCATATGAAAAGTCTTCACAAAAATGGATCTAAGTCACTTGATCATGAAGTCATCTAGCATTAAAGAGATGGAAGTAGATTTGACTTGAAGTGTGAAGATGGGATTAGGTCTTAGGAGAATCAATTTGACTTTGGTCAAAATAAGATTTTTTGTATGTGCTTTGTAAATTTGAATTTTGTAATGGAATTTGAATGCTTGTAATGAGATTTGGATCTTGAATGGTGTAATGTAACTTATGCTTTTAAGAAAAATGACTTTTTCCCTCCAATTTTTTTAATTTGAAATGATCTTGAATGCTTTGAGGAACAATGAGCCCATTGAATGAATTGAATCCATAGAACAAGAAGCAATCCAATACTATCATGTAAAAGGTCCCATAATGAAATTGGTCAATAAAAAAGTCAATCTTCCATGGTTAGCTTTGTTGACCAAAGTCAAACTTGTCCATCACTTCCAAATTCTCCCGTCCATGATGTAATCCACATAACCAAAAGGCCTAGGCCAACACTAGGGTTTCTTACAAGACTTGATCCAAAAAGGTGAGCCTCCCAAGTCATGTGTAATACAATCCAAAAGGTTTCATCCCCATATATGTCATGGAAGTAAACCCTAGCCCATGAGACTTACCAAGCCAATTGACAAGAATCCAATCTTTGTGTCATAAATATCAAGAACCTTTGAATCAATGATGTGTATGCAATTGTGAATGAATATCTTATGATGGATGATTAGGGCATATGAACGTGTAGATGAAAAGAAAAGGTCGGGAAAATTTTAGGGTATGACAATTGCCCCTATTTAATCATCTTGGACCTGAATGTACGAATGGTGATGATCGTTCAAACATTTAAGGTGAAAGAAGATTAAATACAAGAATATCCAAAAATTTATCCGTTGAGAATGTAATGAATGTGGTGTGAGGAAGGTAAGTGTAATATGGGGACTTTTTTATTGGGGACATGAAATGGAAAACATGTCTTTTGTAGGCTTATTTGTTGGGGATTGACTGAAATATTCTGTTGGGGAAATAGATCAATCACAAAAGAAATGTTTGATGTGCATGATATATGGAATATATGTTTGATTTTTCATGACGCGTGAAATTATGTATGTTATGCAGCAATATGGGTTATTTTTGTGAGAGAAATGAATGGTATCTACAAGGGTGAAACACTTTTTGTATGGTGGTAGACTCCAACTCTCCGACCTTTGATATCTGGACTAGAGGGCTTTGTCACAAAGGAGAGGACTTCATGTTGCCACAACTTGTCGTGGATTTCAAACATGACCTTTACCGAGGAGGAGAAAGATTTGCGATTTGGCAGTTATTAAGATGCTTTCATATATCATGCGTTCACTGTAGACCACTGATATCCTTCTAGAACTTTTCAAGCAAACAAAGCAATGCACAAAGTTTTTCTTCTTTTTTAGCTTTTTATTATTCTCGATGTTTTGTGGCATTATATGATCAAAAGTAATCAATTATTCGCACTCAAAATACGGGAAATGAAAATTGATAACAAAAAGAAAATTGATAATGAAAAAGGATAACTTTATTGAATATGGAAAGTTTGTACATATGATGTGTATACAAGGATGCGAAATCCTAGAAGGGGAAATTACAAAAATTGAAAAATAAAGGTAAATGGAAATGGGAAATTTATATGAATTTCCATTGGTTACAACATAGGGTATCATCCCTTGTAAGATCTGGGTTCCAACACTTTGCTTCGGTTGACGATGACGAGATCGATTTGTTGTCATCTGAGATCTAGTTGTGATGAAGTAGGCTCAAGGTTGCAGTCAAATTCCTTTATCCCTAACTTTTTCCTGGACATTTTTATCTTTCTTTTTCTTTCACCAGGATACCCAGTTTTGCGTAAGTCGCCCTTTTGGGTTTTCAATTTAGCGGGCTTGTATAAACATGTTTTTTTATCCCTAATTTTTGTCTGGGATCTTTTTTTGGTTCACTAGGATACCCATTTTTTGCCTTGGTTCTCCTTTCGGAGTTCAACCTAGCGGGTTCCATACCAAAAACTCCCCCCCCCCCCCCCCCCATTTTCATTTTCATCTAACCTTTTGGTTTATGATTCATCTGCATTCATGAATATCTATATCATTTAGTGCACCGATATCATCATAAATTCAAAGGTTTGAGGATAATTTTTCTTAACAAAGATCTAGGGCTTGTTTGAGAATCAAGTTCTTGAAGGTGTGATTATACAGTCATTGTGGAGAGCTCATCATGGTGATCACATGTGCAAAACCCTAATCAGGACAGTTAGTGCTTAAGCCCTAGGAGATTGGATCATGGTGTTCATTCATTGCCCAAAACTTATTTTCTTAATCGTGAATTTTGGTGAATCTTGTGGTTTACTTTGAGGTGTTAAAAAACTAGCTTGGCTCATGGAATTGATGATTTTTTACTCACTTGGTTTGAGTTTTTGTTTATTGGTTGACTTGGAGTTTGACCTAGCTAAACCCTAGTTCTTGGTATTATATGATTGGTCTAAAATGTGCTTCCATTCATGTTTCATTCACATTCCATTCACTTAATTACATTGTCCATATTGCATTGAAAAAAGATTACAACTTAAATCATTTTTGCATAAGTTGACTTTTGGTCAGCTATTGACTTTTAGGTCAACCATTTGACCAAAGTGAACTCATCATTCTTGACCCTCTAAGATATGTTTCTATTCATTCTATCATGTTTCATTACCAAATCATTGTTTCCCTTGATTTTTTTATGACTTCGGGGACTTGGTCCATTTCTAGGTCTGACCACCTTTTGGACCAAGGAACTAGGTCCATGACTAGGTCCAAAACCTGGTCAGACCAACATTTGGACCTACTTAACTTTTTCCATTTTTTAGCTTCTTTTCATTTTCAATCAATCATTATCCATGTTAAAACATTTTTTAAAGCAATTTCCATACATTTCAACCATCATATGTTCATTAAATCAACCATTGATTTTATTTCAATTTCCAACATTAATCAAAATGACAAATTTCAAACATTTCCAAACATCAAACCAGCCATTAATTCAATTTCCAAATTACAAATAATTTCAACCATGTCAAATTTCCAAATACATAATCCATACATGTTAGATTTCCAAATACATAAACCATGAAAACCAATCAATATTCATTCAATCCAATTTCATTACAACATTCATCTTCAATCCCATGTACATACAATTTCAATTACAAATGTTACAAATTCAACCAATACAATTTAATTTCCAAACATAGCATATGATTAACAATACTCCAAAGCTCAAAATCGAACCACCTTCCAATTTCAACTTGCAAACGTAACCATTGCCATACGCAAGTATAACAAGTCACTTGCAACCTTCCAAATGCGAGAAACCATTCCACTTAGCACCTAAGTTCACTCGCCCTTCTTTTTACACCCTGAAAAATTAACAAAACAAAATAACTTTAACTAACAACCATCAAATTTCAAACCTCAGTTAACAAACTAACAACTTACAAACCTGCAGCCAGCAAACCTTCATTTTCACTATAGAATCGAATTCCACTGTAAACAGAGCAAACACAATGCAGAGAGTCACAAATTCGCCAACTAAAATTGAATGTTCAATAACTAACTCTAACAATTTTTCTCATTTGCAACTGATTACGCATTTTATGTGAATATCAAATATATTTCATAACTAAATTTGAGTTCTATAAATCAAGCATCACGCATCCAAATCACGATTCATTTATTTTTCATTACAATTCATTTTCTTCATGACACATCAAAAGCTCAAAGCAAAATCAGAATGCAACACAGAAATAATTCTTCACTCTCAATCTCTCTTCACAGAATTTATGCAATTTCTCAGAATCTCTGACAACCTCGCAACAATTCATCGTAACTAAACAATAATTCAAAATAAAATAGAAGAAGAATAAGAGAGATCAATTTGAAATCAAACAGAGGAAGAAAAATTTGATACATGTTCCAATTCGGTGAATTCTCATTGATTTTTGATTCTATTTTCTTTTCAATTTCGTGTGCACAAGTGATGAATCGTGGTTGGATGATGATGTTGATTTCAAAGAAAATTTATTGAGCCCTTTATTAGAATATCTCTATAATTAGTATAATAATTAGGATATCTCTATAATTGGTATACATCTGTAAGACCCCAATTTTGACCCTAAGATCCCTCATGTTATCTCATCATATGCATTGGCATTGGGTTCAGACCTTGGCATCCTCCTTACCCCTCATTCATTGGGTTTGCATTGGGAGAGATCACCAAGCACATTTTGATTCTATCATACTTTATTTTTCATTATTTACTAACCAAAATACCAAAAATATGTCAATGTATAGTTTGTTGCTTTTGTAGGTAGTGTGTATGCTCACCCATGCTCTATCAAGCTCATATCTAGGGTTTAAGACCCTAAATGCAAGGAGCTCAATCAAGAAATGGTTTACATTGGTTCTAGGCATCATATATGCATCCCCATGATCTTCACATGTCATTTTTATCAAGAAATCATCAAGAGCTTGGAGTTTGTTTGCCTTGGAAACCCTAATTCATTCGGGTATCTTGTGTAATTTCTTGAACACGTTTCTTCAACATTTGATAAAATATTTCAATGGATACTTCATATTACATCATATTACACATATATTATCCTCCATGAGTCCCAAAAATCAAGAGAATGTCAAGCTAGCAAGTTGGTTCATGGTGGTTGACCAGAGAAAGTCAATTGGTCAAAACTGGGGTTCCCTAGATCCTATCTCCTACAATTTTTGTCATATGAAAATGATTCCAAGATGAAATTTACTCAAAATGGAATTACAAATAACTTTCATGTTTAGGTCAAGATCTATTTTTGTTTGGAAAGGCATTTTTTATGGTGAAAGATTATAGGTCATTTTGTCTAAACCCTAGTTTGGAGGTCAACTTCACAAGACCATAACTTGCTCAAATTTTGTGATATAAAATCCATTAAAATACCATTATCAAATTAAAGATGTCTAATTCAACTTTGATGTTTTGAGAAAGTTAAAATTCAACATGAAAATGCATGTTCCAAGAGGAAACATTATAGGTCATTTTGGGTCAATACCATTGAACAAGTGATTTTCCTCAACTTCTAAAATGCATAACTCCTTCATGCCAAATCCAAATGAGGTCAAATTTGTGACCAAATTTAAGAGGTTTTAAATATATACAAATTTCATGAAGGAACATTTTTCATTTGAAGTCCATAGAAAAAGTTATTCAAGGTGGAAGAAGTGAACATTTGACTTGGGACTTAGAAAATTTTCAAATATATTTGATTTCCCAAACTTCCACCTCATTATTCATCATGATACAAGCTTCAAATTAAAAAGTGTTCAACATGAAAATTGTTCCACTTGATCTCGCCTTTCTAAAAAATCCAAGATCATCTCATTTGGCCAAAGAATGAAGGACCTGCGCATGGATGCAATGTGAGATACCATTTGGATGATTTTCACTTCCAAATTTCATACAAAAATGCATGGCCACATGACATGATTTCAGCATGATTCTCACTCATTTTGGACCTGAATACATCACTTGATGGGCCTATCACACACCCATACAAGCATGCAAAGAGAACTACTCAAATTTGCCATCTTTGGAAGTGTGTGGAAATGAATATCTTTGGCTATAAATACAACCCTCATTGCTCAGAATTAAGGACCTCATGCCCAAGATTTGAACCTACAATCCAAACCCTCTCCACTAAAGGATAATCTTGAAGGTTTTCTTCGGAAAATCGAGTTTCAAATCTCCATCTGTTTTGAGATTGAAACTCCAAGAATCCAGGCCATTTCTTGATCCTAACCACTTCCAATAAGCTTCTGAAGCAAAGCCAAGCACAATTGGAGTCAAGATCAAGCAAGTTTGAAGCTCCTTCGAAGGTGAATTTTCAAAAATTTATTCTCTTCGATTCTCCCTCAATTCTTCACCATTGTTTGTGATTTTTGGTTGTCTGAAGTCCTATCAATGTAGGAAAGAAGATTGGGTTGATTTGAGGTCAAATCGAAGCAACTTAGTTCATGATCCTCAAAATTCAAATCCCTGTATCTTTTTGTATACTTGAAATTGGAGAAAATTGAGGCCATATTCGTGCTCCTGAGCATTTTTCCTTCAAATTAGTGTATTCACTTTTCATTTTTCTTGAAGTTGAGCTTGAACCAGACCGGTGAAGATGACCGTAGCAAGGGCTCCGGTGATGCGCTGGTTCAATCCTGGCCATCTGATCTTGGTTCCACGTTTTAATCAGGGTCCTTGCTTTTGAATACCATGCGTGCACACACATTGACTAAAGCGTTTGGTGGAAGCGCGCGCTTGGCCATCAGATATGCCACCTCAATTAACGAGGGAGATCTTATGGCCCTTGTTTTTTTGAATTTCTTTTTATTTTCTGATTTTTCATTTAATCCATTTATTTTGATTAATTCATATTAATTTCATTTTTAGTCCAAAAAATATGGGACTTTCACCAAAAATCTTTAAATATTTTCCTCTTTTATTTTCTGAATTAATTTTTTTTTATTAATTTTGTTATTTTTCATGAATTAATTGTTTTTGTGGATATTTGTAATTATTTAAAAATACGTCTGACTTTTCAAAAATTATGAATTTTTTTGTCTAATGTCCTTTGACCTTGTTTGACATAGGATAAATCTCTTGGCCATTTATTTGGTGTTTTGAAGAGGTTTTAGGTTTTGACCAAACTAAATTTAATTTAAATGCATTTTTAATTTGATTTTTAATTGATTAATTGTATAGAAATTGTGTTGAGCCATTTTTATTGACTTATGATGTTTGACTATGTGTTTGGGCCTTGGTCAAGGTTGATTTGATTTTTGTTGAATTAAAATCATGGGATTTAGGGGATTGATAAAATATACATTTCATATCCCAAAATGAATGAATGATTTTAATTTGATAAAAGTCCTCCCATGGCCAATTTATATTTCTCTCATCTCCCCTCCCTCTTCATCTTCAATCCCATTCTCTCCCATCCTCTTCTTTGACCAATAAAATCTCAATATCCTAAGGCTAACTGGTTCATCAATAACCATGGGTTAGATGAACCAATATAAGTACGGATGAGATAGGTTCATCCTTTCATCTTTCTTTTCTTTTTGTGTGTGGTATATTTTAGGAGTTTGGTTCATTATACCATATCTCTAACATGCATTAACACCAAAATTTCTATTGCCTGACCTCAGATTGTTGTGACTTCTATATAAGTCCAATTACAATTGCTTAACATAGAGCTAAATTTTGACCCTAAAGGCATAACATTCTAGTAAGTGAGATTGTAAGTCTCCCCCCTTTCATGGTATTGTATGGAGACTTGGCCTTTTTTCCTTCCTATGGAAGATGTCTTGGTTCAAGGATCCATGCTTGTGAATAGAGGGTTGAGTGTTCTCCAAAGAATGACTTAATCAATTGAAAAGCAAAATATCACTAACATCTAATCAACTAACATTTGACTAACTTTTCTTAATACTGATTTTATTTTCAAGTCATTTACTTTATGCAATTTAAATACAAGTCATTTACCATTTCATTTATCATTTACATATCATTTAACTTGTTTATGTTTATGTCATTTTCACTTTGCTCATTTGAGCCATGTATTATGATTGTATATATTTGTTTGTGTATTTTGTTTGTGGTCTTAGGACCTTAAAACACTTAATAAATAACAAAAAAAAACCTAAAAAATGTTTGTGTGGTGTCATACCCCAAAAATTACCCATCATTTTTCCTAAAAAAAAAAAAAAAAAAAAAAAAAAAAAACGAAAAAAAAACGAAAAAAAAGAGAAATTTTTTTTAATTAATTAATTAATTAATTAATTAAATAATTAAAATAAATAAATAAATAAAATATAACAAATTATTTTGGACTTGGGTCTCCCTCATTCCAAGCCCATTACCCACGAAATTAGTCTATAAATACTGAAGTTTCAGTAGGGGGAGTTGGAGACTTGGAGTTTACACTGGGAGATTCACTGGAGAAAGAAGGAAGAGAAGCAAAACACTCTGAGGTTTCCTTGGAACAAAACCTTGAGGAAAAAGAAAGAGAGAGAACAGAGAAGGACGGATAGAAACTTTGGCATAGGAACCCTGCCTACCCGGAGAATTCAGAGTAAAGAAACCCTGAAGGCAGCCCATCTGCACCGAAGCCATCGCCGTCCAATTCCCGCTGCCTAACTTATTCCGATACTACAAGTGGTCAATCCCTTCAACCTTGAATTGGCAAACAGGTTTGCGTATCTCTATTGTTTATACTTTCAATTGGCCATATCTACATATATAATGCATCATGATTAAATGTTGATATATAATTTGCTTTCGTATGGGAATTTAAATATGCCTGAATACCCTGAATGTTTGACCATGTTATTCCTGTGATAAAATGCCATAAAATTCAAAGTTCCTAACATGGGGCTTGTAGCACCTCAAATTTGCACCCATCATTGTACATACATTTTCATATTAGGTCATAGCATATCATGGTCCATTGCATAGCATTGCATTGCCTCTTTTGCCTCAAGTGCAAGCCAATCAAGGAATTGGGTCAAACTGATCAGGAGATCAGTCAGTCAAGCAAGCAAGCCCAATTCTCAAGGGAGCCAAGGCCTTGGGGTTTGTCCAACAAGTTCACATGGCTTGGAGGTCTATTTGAAGTATTTTGGTCAAGGGTTGAAGACTTGGAGATCATCAGTTCATACACAGACAGTCAAAAACCCTAAAAAAGTCAACTGTCAGTCAAGGCAGTGGATGGTGGCCATTCTTGTGGAATTTGGGCACCATGATCAATAATCAAGAGTTCATACAACTTGGGACATCATTTGAAGTCAAGTTCTCAAGGAATTAGGGTTTGGAAATCATCAGTCAATGCACAATCAGTCAGAAACCCTAAAAGTCAACTGTTGGTCAACTGCCTATTTAATCAGTGATTTGATGAAAGGAAATGGTTTGTGAGATCTTATTCATGTCCAAATAGTCATCATATATCATGTCAAACACCATCATGGAAGAATTTGGAGCCAGATCAAAAATTTCCCAAAATGGAAACTGGGCCTGTAACTGAAACCTGCCATAAATGGAAAGTCTTGATCCTCAAACCTACATTTTGATACAAGCCTCAAATGAATTTTTGCCCAACATGAAAGTTGAAGATCTTGTTCTCCCATTTCCAAAAAGTCCTAGAACTCTCAATTCCCATGTGTGGTTGGCAAGTTATGATCGAATCGATTTCAGAAAATCTTGAACTTCAAAGGGCCATATCTCTCAAACCGTTTGGCCAATTTTGGTGGGGTTTTTTCCTACAAGTCACATTTGATCCCCTCTTTCCAAAAATATAAATTTTCATGAGCCAAAACCTCACCAATCAAAATGGCATATTTTGACTTTTCTCATTTAAATGTAAGTTTGACCAATGTTTGACTTTTTGATATAAACATTTTTCTAACATTTGGCCAATTGGAACAGCTCAGAAATATCATTTAAAACATGTTTGCAAGCTCAAATTATGCAGTACTTGCACCCATCATGTATCCATGTTTAGTTGCTTGAATTGGAAGAAAAGTACAAATTCAACCATGCTACCCCATGCTATCCACCATGCCTTGCTTTGTACTTTGAAAACAGAAAATTGGAAGCACATTTGCTGTCATTTGAAGCTTCATTGTGCAGCCAAAAAACCAGCAAAAGAGGCCATACTAATTTGCTTGAAAATGGGCAAAAAGGACACTTTCATCCATACTTCCATGGCCATGCTTTGTACTCACACATAGCAGTTTTTGTGCACCATTTTTTCTGTCAAACCAATCCTAATAGCAGGCACATAAACCACATTGGACAGCAAACACAAAAAAAACTCACTCATTTCTAAGAAACCTCATCTTTGGCATTTTTCCAAAAATCTTCAAAAACTTCCAAAGAGCTAAGCCGTGCCTTGTTTGAAACAACATCCAAGCAACATGTTGAACCTTTTTTAAACTCCATTCTTCAACTGTAAGAGCTCTTGGTGGACTGTCCTTTCCAAGCTCCATTAATGGCAAAGTGAGATTGCATCCAAACCAAGCCATCTCAAGCAAAACCTTCTTCATCATTCATCTTTTGAAGACCTTTGGAGCATCTGTTTTAGCTTATAACACACAAACAACAACTGTTTCGTGGATTTCTTCAAAAATAAGTAAGGATTCGAATCACTCTTTTCTCTAAATGATGCTATGCTTTATGAAGAGCTTGCCTTGCTGTTTATTCTGCTCTTTGAATCGTGAAAAACCATCGAGAAATGAGAGAGAACGAGAGTTTTAAAGTTTGTTGTTCATGATTAATTTTGTTCGATTCTTGATGTTGTTGTTGTTTTTAGACAAATGGCATGTTGATTCATGTTAGGGGCTGTTAGATCTTCATGAAAATATGTTTAAATGTTGTTTTTGGGACCTTTTGGGGTTTCTGGAAAAATTAAGTTGAAGGTGATGAAGAAAACCTTGCTGTTTTTGGGCTGCTGCGTTTTACCTGCGGATTTATCCGCGACCTTCATGTTGCTGCGTTTTACCTGCGGATTTATCCGCGACCTGCATAGCCATCCGCGGATTTTCCTGCGGATTTCGTGCATTAGGGCTTCGCCTTCAATATTTATTTCATTTAATTACTCAATCTTCCAAAAATCATAAGTTCCTCATTTTAATTCCAAATTCATTGGGAATTTTTGCATCATGTCCATCTTGATCTCTAGTTTTTTGTCATATATTTTCCAGAATTTTTGGATGAGTGGTTTTTAAATGTTGCTAGGGTTTGTGACATGTGACCAAGTTTTGTACACTTTGCCAAAACATTTGTGAAATGATGAGAATGAATCCAATGGCTCCCAAATTTTTTGTGCTTAAACTAGACACACTCATGGTGATTTTGGTGTAGAGTTTGTGAATTTATCATTTGTGGTTTGTGAGTTATGATTTTTTGAATTAGGGTGTGACAATTTGTGTCACACCATTGATGACCAACTTCATGATTTTCATTACCATGCTTCTTGACCTCAAAATGGATTGAAATTTTGCATGAACCTACTCTTGTATGTCTAGTTGGCCTGTGAATTTTCTTGGAATTATTTGTGGCATTTCCTAATTGTTTGAGATTTTCTCCCCTGCCTAGTCAATTGTTGACTTTGTGTGACACATGTTCCCATTTCATTTGTGAAATTCTCATACTTTATTAGATGGACATGAAATTTTACATGAGATAACTAGACATCCTCATCTTTGCCATGGTTTTAGTCCCATTCATTTATCATATGCCATCTCTGATTTATGAATTTTCTAAGTTGATACATGTTTGGTTGACTTCTTTGAGCATGTTCAAAATTGCTTTGACTTTCTGATTTTCATTGACTGCCTTCCACTTGTCCAAATGAGATGAAATTTGACATGCTTACCATGCTGTGGAATGTGATTGACCATGATTTATTTGGTGATTTTTGGAAAATGTTTAGATTGCTTTTGAGTTAAGTCTTGCTGTTGACTTCTATGAGCTTCTGTGTGCCACACTTTGACCTAATTTGCTCATGAAATGATGATGATGATTGATATGAGTGTAAACCCAATTGGTTGTGTTTCTTAATGGTTTGAACTTGATTTTGGATGCTTGCCCTTTGCTGTTTTGACTTTCTCATTCATTTTTGACCCTAGGCTTGCCCTAGTGGTCCTATTACTCACCTTTGAGCTCATGTTTTCAGGTTGACCAACAAATGACCAATGAGACCAATTTCTTTTGATTGAGCTTGCCTAAATACCATGACTAACTTGTTTGTTTTGTAGGTGGCTTGGCTCACATGCCCTAATCCTTGTGCCTTGCACATCCATGTGCCTCTAATTGACTGTTGGTGTCTGTTTCTGTTTATGTTGTTTGAAGTTGCCTACTAACATCTGCTTGACTGTTTCAGGTGCTTTAGTTGCTTAGTTCCTTGTGAACTTTTTGCTTTGCTTTGCTTGTATAAGCAATTTGCATTGAGGTATGTCTCTTTATCTTCATGTAGTCTGGAAGACCTGGCCCGTTACTTGGCCAGGCAACTGTCTGAAGCCCTCCTTAAGAGGCAATGTTTGTGGATGTTTAACTTTGTCCTTGCATAGAGTCAAAGTCCTCCTAAGTGAAGAGGCAATTGGTGGAAGGTAGGGATATGCAATCTATCCCCCACTATTCAGTGTGTCATCTGTTTTGCTCACACCACTGTGTTGATGCATTGCAGATACAAACCCAAGATCTTGTACAATTGTACAGTTGAGTCAGTTTTAAATGTGTAGAAGGGTTCCCACTTTCTGAACCCACACATTCTTGTCTTAAGCTCTCCCAGGCCAGGGATAAGAGCCGTGAAGTCTTACCTTCACTCACCTTTCATCTGCTTCACCTTAGCCCCTCAATGGCAAGGTTAAGAGCACATTCACCCAGTTCCAGAGGTTTGTTTGTCGAGGTTGATATGACCCCTTGACTAAAACCTAACCCTTGTTTGAGCCACTTGTTTGTGTATAGCATGTGCTATCTGTGCTTGTAGGATTGTTTGACTTGCTTCCTGTGCAAGTTAGGATTGTTTGACTTGCTTCCTGTGCAAGTTAGGATTGTTTGACTTGCTTCCTGTGCAAGTTAGGATTAGTTTAGACTTGCTTCCTGTGCAAGTTAGGTTTTACTTGGCTTGCTTCCTGTGCAAGTTAAGTGTGTGTGTGGCTTGCTTCCTGTGCAAGTCATGACTAGGATAGGCTGGCTCCCTGTGCCAGTTAGCTAGAAACCTTAACTTAGGGATGATTTTGCATGATAACATCTAGGCTCGAGTCGTAGTCTCCCTAGTTGTGTCTCCCTCTGTTATCTGGTTAGGCTAGTCCTTTATCCCTCTGTAGGGGAACTACATCGCCCTGATCTTCATACCAGATGAAGTATGTAGGCAGGAGATTGAGCTGATCTCTCCGGGCGCCCTTTTTCTCTTTTTGTGTGTGTTGTCTGATAATTGCTAGGCTCGAGTGCCTGACTCCTTAGCAATTTGTTGTCTGTTTGTTTGAGTGCGTGCTTGACAGTTATAGGCTCGAGTCCCCGACTCCCTATTAACTTGTTGTGTTGTTGTGTGCTTGGAAGCTGATGTAAGTCCATCGAGTGGCATTTGGGTTCCAGTGTGTGTGTGTTTAGGTTCGGATGTTGATGTAAGTCCATTGATTGGCATTTGGGCTCCATGTTTGCCTTCTTGTGTGCGTTTCGGTTCGGATGCTGACATAAGTCCAGTGATTGGCAGTCGGGCTCCACGTTTGCCGGTGTTTTGTTTGTTTGTGTGCGTGTCAGCCGAGCTACGAATGCTCTGATTCTTCTCTCGTCCGAGAAGATACGTATGCATAGGATGCGACATCCTAGCGAGCATGTGTTGTTTCCCCAGTCCGAACTACTTCGACTCTGATGTCTATGCCTGATAGACTAAGTAGGCCCAGGATGTGACATCCTGCCGAGTCAGTCTCAGTCAGTTTTCTTTTGTCTCTTTTCAGCCAGTGTGTGTGAGTATCTGAGCAGTGTTTAGCAACCAATTTATCCTTCCTTTTGTGCGTGGATCCCGTAGAGTACTACGGATGCGTAGGGGTGCTAATACCTTCCCTTCGCATAACCGACTCCCGAACCCATCCTCTTTGGTCGCGAGACCATGTTCTTTCCCAGGTTTACTTCGAGCGTTTCCTTTCCCTCTTTTGGGATAAATAACGCACGGTGGCGGCTCTGTTGTTCTTTCTTTTCCCGCCGGTTTTTTGCGCGATGCGACAGCTGGCGACTCTGCTGGGGATATATAGAAGTTGACCTATGCTGGTCCATCTTCCCTGAGCGAGTCTCTCCTAGCGCTCTCTAGGATTAGGGTTTTGGTTGCTTTGTGCTGTTATTTATTGCATTCATTGTATATATGTGCATTTACTGTTTGCATTTATTGTTTGCATTAATGTTTGCATTCATTCATATTCATCTGTTGGCTGTGTTGTGTTTCCTTGTTTGGGGTGGGAGTTACTCGAGGTAAAAGGCCCAATACCCAGGCTATGAGTGAAATCTAGGAAACCTAGGAATAGAGTGATTCATGGGAAGCGGGTGGTGTACGCCACTTAGCGGAACATTGATATCACGAGCAGTTCAGACCCTGGTGGGATATTATCGGTGCATACATCGGGTGTGCACAGGATGATATTCTGCGAAAGGTTATTTATGCTGCGTTTCTCTTCGACTTTACCCTGGCCTAGATAACACCCGTGAGTGGGGAGGGTTTGATCATTACAGGTACAGTTGCTGATTGGTTGGTGATTTGTTGGTGACTCTTGATACTGATGGTGACTGTGAATTATGGGGCATTTATTTCTGGGACGCCAGAGTTCTGTCCGTGGTTTATCAGCGGGTTCCGTTTATTTCGGATCCCCGGGCTGAGTTGAGAGTACTTGTTCAGAGGATCCGTTTGTCACCCGTTTAGTGGTTGTTCCTGTAAAGATAAGTGATATAATCTCCGGTTCCGTTTATTTCGGAACCCCCCAAGTTGGATTTATGGTGACTTGATCCCACAGATTGACTGATTCAGAAAAGCAGAGGGTCTACAGTTGACTTGGTGGCACAAAGGCCTGCATTCATGCATTTGCATCATATCATCTCGCATTCATCTGCATTCAACTCATGTCTGTCCGTACTCAGGGTCCATTACTCTTAGATTAAAAAACCCCGGTTGAGAGACATTCAGATGTCAAAATGTTGTTGATGAAATTTTATCTGTCTCAATGAAACCAAAAAAAGGAGGACCGAATATTCCTAGTACGGACAGACATTGCATGTGTGAGTCATACTAACCCATTTGCTGTTTTGTAGGTTTCAGTATTCAACCGGTACGCATAGCTCGTCTGTTCAGATAACCTGCTGGGGGTCAACAAATCCAAGCTGATGGATCTTCCCAACGCCGACATCCTTGAGCTGAAAGAGATGATGAGGGAGTTGTTCAGTGTTGTGCAAGGGCTTGCCTTGGGACAGAAAGCCATGTCTGAAAGATTGGAAAGGATCGAGAAATGGCTGATAGCAGAGAAGGTTCAGGGGAAGGCTCCGTCCTCCGAAGTGAATAAACCTTCTGGTACTGTAGCAGAGAAACCCTCCGACAGTGGTCCATTCAAGAAGAAGGTTGGGCCAGTTGGTGTGCCCGCAAAGAAAGAACGTAGCAAAGATCGTTATCATCCTTACGCTACCACTGTATCCACTCCCGTCAGCAAATCACCTGTTCAACAGCAACAACTGCCACCTCAACAGAAGACACCGAGAGCTGAAAGCCAGGTGAAGAAGAAGAAAGAGGATCGTCAGTTTGAGGAACCACCCGTGACTTACGCCCATCTGTTCCAAAGGTTGATGGATCTTGCTTTAGTACGGCCAAGGATATTGATTCCCATAGAACGGCAGAAGAGGCCACCAAACTATGATGAGAATGCCAAGTGCGAGTTTCACTCTGGGGCACCCGGACACAACGTTGAGGGCTGTAGAGCTTTTAAGCATGTCGTCCAGGACATGGTGGACTCCGAGACCATTAACTTGGCCCAGATTATGAAGGGGGATGTCAACCCTGCGCCCAGAAGGGGTCCTGTAAAAGTCAAGATGGTGAAGAAGGCCAAGAAAGGATTAGAGATGATTGAGGAGGATCAGCTAAAGGTTCCAATGGCTATGGTCCCAAAACCTCTGGAGCAGGATGGAGTTTTCCCTGTTAGTGATAATTCTTGTGCGATCGTCACCATAGAGGGAAATGCACTGATGAAAGACACGACCCAGAAGATGAAGGAAGTAGAAATGGACGATGTAAGGTGTGGAGCACCCCGTCTGGCAGTTGAAACCATCCAGGTAGAGAACGCCCTTGCTGCCGAGAAAAAGAAGAAGCTGTCCATTTCTTCTTATAAACAAGCTCTGGAGGTGGTGAAGAACCAAGAGACCCAAGGCTGGGGAAGGATCATTGACATCGTGGCAAAAGCAGACATGTTTGGAGTCGGTTATCATCCGGATTTAGAGTCGTCTAGACCAGACAGAGGATGTCGTCCACTGTACGCCTTCGTCAGTGCAGGAATGTTGGATCCTGGTCATGCCCGTTCAATGGGTGAAGATGTCGACAGCAACCGCGAGCTTGAGGCGTGGATACAGTCGTGCGTACCAGGCAACTGGAAGGCCTCCAAAAGCATCACTGTCACTCATTCTGAAGAGTAGTATTTCTGTTTTTCAATTTTTGTTTGCATGAAAGCCATACGTTTTGCCCGAAACGTAATGGTCCATTGTAAGGGCCATCTCATGTGTTTCATTATGCAACATTTTGCATCAGTAATGAATGGATGTTTTTGTAGTTAAAAGCGGTGTTCCCTGTTTTTCATTTAATTTTGCAATTTAAAAAAGTAAAAAAACAAATAAAAATGGCAACGTTTTTTCATTCTCTTTCCTTTTGATTTTGTCTCGTTCCAAAGTGATTACTCTCCTGATCTCACCGATAATGATTTGGTTACACCTCTGTATGACTTCGACAATTCAACCTATCATGCCAGAGAAAAAGGCGAAGAAGATTGTGATTTGCTGGAATTAGCCAGGTCATTGAAACAAGAGGAGAAGGTGATGAGAAAGAGAGAAGATGTGAATAGACTATCAAGATGCGAGCAGAGCTAATCAGAAAGATGCATTCCCGGTACATCACAATGAGGTATTGGTTGATTATATGGCTCAGGTCTCAGTGTTTATCTTCATGGATGGCTTCTTGGCCAAGACCAGATTGAATTGTTTCCAGATAATATGAAGTAAATCAGGTCCATCACACAAGGGGCACCTTCTTGTTCTAAGTTGATGTCGTTCCGTCACGTGAGGCCGGTGCCACGTATCAGAGGTCTACGGTGACTTTGTTTCATGAGATGATTCATCGTGAAAGCAAAAGCCATGTTGATGACATGATGGCAAAGTCCCAAGCAGAACAGGGGCATCCGGTAGACTTGGGGCAAGTTGTTTGACCGTTTTAGATAACTCATACTGTTGAGTCTGAAGCAGTGCACTTATGGAGTGTTGTCCATCAAGCTACCGAGGCTTGTTGTGAGCGAATCAGAGGAATCGAGGTCAATCCTGCTAAAAAAAAAAAAAAAAAAAAAAAAAAAAAAAAAAAAGGAGATAAATTGCAGGAACCTCTGATTTTGATACCTCAGTGAAAGAGATAACTGTTAATCCGGTACTTGATAACCCTCGAGGGGTCTACGAGGTGCGTATTGAGTCAGCATGACTAAGTCTTGTCGAAAAGAGTATGCAATTTACCTAAGCAAAAAGTTTATCGACTGTGAAACCATACACCCGCTGTTCGAAAAACTTGATGTACTTTGGCATAGGCTGCTCGCCGACTGAGACAGTGTATGCTGATTCATACCACTTTGTGGATGTCCAAAATGGATCTGATCAGATATGTGTTTGAGAAGCTAGTAGCAACCCATGGAAAGGTTATCAACCAAGGAAGTTTGAGGTCCCTGATGAGGACATCTCGAGGTACTCAAATCGAAAGATTGAGAGTGACCGATCCCGGAGGAGGGGCCTGGCCCTGAATCCGAACGGATTCCGATGTCTGATGGGGAAGTAAAGTGAATGAGGTAGTGCTCCCCGAATCACAGTTGGTTGCACCAACAATGGTGGCTGAACATAAAGTCTGTATCCTGGATATCGAACCTAGGGATGTGCATCTACCTGGGACGGTGTCTTCCTCACGGATGTATGAGAAACCAGAGAAGACTGAATGGATAAGGACTCGGAATGACACGTTGAGCCCAACTGAGGGAAAGGGCTGGCAGTTACCTGGCATGGGGGAGTTGTACCCAGTGAACGAAGCATGTTGTTAACCAAGAAGTGTGACCTCGAGCGTACCACGTGGAAGAATTGGTTGAAAAGGATCCTTCCTCCTCAAGACGATTGTGGCACAAATGGACAAACAGTTATGAATGTCCATTTGTGGTCAAGAAGGTTTCCCCTGACAGAACCTTGTTGTTTATGACCACGGATGACGACGATTTTCCATTCCCTGTGAATGCAGACGCAGTTAGAAAATACTTCGTGAAAGAAACCCGCTGGACAAAAAGAATAAAGAGTCCAGGCAAAAAAGGGGCATCCCGGCGAACCAAGAAAAAGAGAAAGGTTCGGGCAAAAGTTAGGGATAAAAATAAAAGAAAAGAACTGTACACCCGGCAAGTTGAAAACCCGCAAGGGCGACTTGGGCAAAAAAGGGTATCCCGGTGGACTGAAACCCGAAAGGGCGGTCCAGGCAAAAGAGGGATTGAAACGAACAACTGCGTCCAGCATGATCATTTGTGCTCATGATAACTTGGATAATCTCCGACAGAGACCGATCGGAAGCGTCTTGTTCAGAAGACAGAAGGTGCGGAAAGTCCTGAGGACATATGAGGTGTAACTGAGTTGGAACCCGATGAGATCACGGTTTCACGTTGCCATTAGGATAGATTTTTCCTTTTGTGTGCAATCACCTCTTTCCAGGGGTTGCTTCCTGTGTGTCGCTCAATTTTGAGCCATCTTTTATTCCAGTCAAATAAAGCGTGTGTTCGATCAAATAAATTTTGTTTTTGTGTCATTACTGTTTTGATTACGAAAACATCTATTCATTTTGATAAGAATATTTGCATTTTGAAACATAGAGGTCCCTTCTGATGCATGCTTGTGAGATTGAAATCTGGAAATCTTACTTGGAAGTCTGAGTGACCTAAGTGTTGAAATAACAGAACACCTGGGGCATACCTGGGGCACGCTTTTATCTGACGATCTCTTGTGCAAGTACTGTTAGACATCTTCATTCACTTGCCAGTTGTAATATGAACCTTTTTGACAAGAGATCCCCTCAGGGTCCAACCAGGGGCAAGGGATAGATGAACCGTGAAAAGACGGTGAAGGATTACAACGACGATCCTGGAAAGTTAATCAAGAAGACTCTTCAAAGTCTGATGATTGGAAAGTATGTATGAATCCCAAGAGTTCAGCCTCCGTGAAGTACGAACGAGTTGGGAATACAAGATGATGGAGCAGAAAAGTCCAGAAGAGTCTGGGAGTTCTTAAAAGTGGAAAGTCAGCACTATGGGTGGATGATGGATACTAGTGTTCGACGAGTCGACCGACATCCCTGTCAAACAAGCTGTATCTCCCCAGAGGATTGAGAGTGTGATCTCCCTGGCAGATTCGAGATCGTTGTCTCCTCAGCAAGCCTGAAGGTTATCACGTCCCCAGCCCAAGCCAGTATTGAAGCTATCAGAGTTATTTCCCCTGCAGAGATACCTGTGGACAGTACCTCCTTTCCCCAACAGATCTAAGGATTGCTTCTCCCCAGCAGTCCTGTGATTGCAGATTTCCCCAGTTGAGAATCCCCGCTGAGCGCCTGGCAGTTATTTTCCCCGGGAGCACCCCAGTGGAGTTTATCAGTAGACTGTTGGTGTGTTCCCCAACAATTGGTTTTGTGATGCTATCATCTCCAGTGTGGCCGTGAGTGCTTATCCCAAGCAGGTTTGTGGGAATTCATCTCCAGTATGATATGACGTGCTATCATCCTCGACAGAGTTGTTACTCTCACCACTATGGTTGTTCTCTCCACTAGGATTGTTCTCCTCAGCAGAATGGTGTGGTTTTCCTCAGCAAGTTCCCCGAGTGGAGCGGGTCTCATGAAATACATCTCCAGCAGTGATTCTCCTACATATGGATTGGTTGGGTCGTCCCTAATGAAGTAGCATTTATTTCTCCAGCAGAGTTCATCCTACCAGTGGATTGGACGGGTTTCTGTAATAGACTGATATCTGTATCCCTGGCGGAGTTGTGACTGTTTTCCAAGTCTGAAGTTGTCTTCACAGCGGAGGTTGTGTTGATGGTTTTTCCCCAGCAAGGTTTGTCTTTCCCCATGCAGAATGGAAGTTGACTTGGTTATAGGATCCCCAGCACAGTTCCCAGAGTTCCCCGGTGTTGTCTCTGAAGGAGACGTGTGTTTATGCATTCAACATTTAGATAAGCATAGCATATCGCATCATTAGTGCATAGCATTTCCATGATCATGGGGCATTGTGTAAAACAAAAAAAACTCATGCATCAACATAGCAAGCATATTCATTAGCCCTAGGCCGTGGCGACCAGCCGAGGTTGGGTTGTTGGAAAGAGTTTAGCATTGCGCCATTGGATCGGCTTCAGAATCGGGTTCATCAGCATGGTTGAGAGGTTGGTGTTTTCCCAACAAGTGATTCCTCGGTCGAGTGGGTATCCCCATCAGTGTTACTCCCAATTGTTAGCGTCTTGCCGGCTTGGGTCTTTTTCCTTAAGCACATATGGGTGTGTCTGATCTCTCCATGTAGAGTCTACCCCTTAAGCAGAAAGTGTCAATCTTTTCCTGCCATTTCCCCACTGAGATACATCCTCGTGGATGACGGTTGCTTCCGTTCCCTCCCTAATGGGATGGGTTTTCCCTATTGAGTTCTTTCCTCATTAGGATGAGTCTTGTTTCAGTCTGCCTTTTTGAATCGATTCTAAATTGGCTTCCAGTTGGCTGTCTCCTGTACTTCCCGGGGGCATAAATGAATAGTCGCTCACTAACCGACACTCATTCATCTTATCCTCAGCGGAATTTGTCTGGCCTCTACCACCAAA
Organism: Lathyrus oleraceus; assembly: GCF_024323335.1. Classification (NCBI taxonomy): domain Eukaryota; kingdom Viridiplantae; phylum Streptophyta; class Magnoliopsida; order Fabales; family Fabaceae; genus Lathyrus; species Lathyrus oleraceus. The sequence goes on from NC_066583.1 coordinate 500,230,797, forward strand.
CCGGTAGTTGTAAGTCCTATCTTTGTGGCTTTCTACCTACTAATCGGTAGTTGTAAAATCCCACTTTCACCCCTTGTTGAAGTTAACCGTTTGTGCTCATCCTATCGATGACTGGTTACCTTTCTGTGGTTTTCTGCCTACAAACCGGTAGATGTAATCCCCTCTTTGTGGTATTAATGGTCTTGTCCCCTTTGGATACTTGCTTTGATCAAACAGTATTGTCCCCATTGGGTCTTCCCCCTTCTTTTTGGATACTTGCTCCGAGCAAGCAGCTTTATCCTCTTTTGATTGATCACCTTTTGCATACCTAGCCTGGTACCCTGATGCCTTTCTTTTCGGTCGTTTATCCATTTAACAACCTACAACCCGGTTATGGATAATCTTCCATGCGAGTGTATTATCTACGTTTTGACGGCTATAGATAATATGTCTTATGATTTCCCGGTATTCAGACCGAAGGAGTTTCCGACGATCAGGTCGATGTACTCATGGCACAAGGCCAATTTTCCGGTATTCAGACCGAAGGAGTTTCCGACGATCAGGTCGATGTACTCATGGCACAAGGCCAATTTTCCGGTATTCAGACCGAAGGAGTTTCCGACGATCAGGTCGATGTACTCATGGCACAAGGCCAATTTTCCGGTATTCAGACCGAAGGAGTTTCCGACGATCAGGTCGATGTACTCATGGCACAAGGCCAATTTTCCGGTATTCAGACCGAAGAAGTATTCTCCTCTCCGTTGGTGTCGATAAACGTCGAGTTTTTCCCAATCATCCGTTGATGATTTGGTTGTGTTCACTCTCCCCAGTAGAGTTTCCTCCTCTCCGTTGGTGTCGATAAACGTCGAGTTTTTCCTAGTCATCCGATGATGTCTAGTTGTACCTGTCCCCACGTGGATTTACCTCTCCGTTGGTCTTGGTAAACGTCGAGTTTTTCCCGATCATCCGTTGATGATTTGGTTGTGTCCTCCTTCCCAAGTGAAGTATTCTCCTCTCCGTTGGTGTCGATAAACGTCGAGTTTTTCCCGATCATCCGTTGATGATTTGGTTGTGTCCTCCTTCCCAAGTGAAGTATTCTCCTCTCCGTTGGTGTCGATAAACGTCGAGTTTTTCCCGATCATCCGTTGATGATTTGGTTGTGTCCTCCTTCCCAAGTGAAGTATCCTCCTCTCCGTTGGTGTCGATAAACGTCGAGTTTTTCCCAATCATCCGTTGATGATTTGGTTGTGTTCACTCTCCCCAGTAGGGTTTCCTCCTCTCCGTTGGTGTCGATAAACGTCGAGTTTTTCCTAGTCATCCTATGACGTCTAGTTGTACCTATCCCCATGTGGATTTACCTCTCCGTTGGTCTTGGTAAACGTTGAGTTTTTCCCATTTCGTCCGTTGACGTATGGTTGTATCCCTGCCATTCATTCATTAATGTCTGGTTACCTCTCCGTTGGTCTTGGTAAACGTCGAGTTTTTCCTAGTTGTCCGTTGGCATCTAGTTGTGATTTCTTTTCCCATTCATCGTCATTGCGATGTCTGGATGTGGCTGTGCCCTTGAAAAAAAAAAAAACCAAAAAAATATACCCAGCAATAAATATCAAATCCCAGTGGACGTTTCCATTGGTGGATCCCTGCATTGTGCAAATTCTACGGTTCTTGGTATTCAATCCCTGTTTACCCTGAAAGTCTGACAGCCGTTGCTCTCATCCATTCGGGTTCCCAGCTGATTGAATAGGGGCAGCTGTAGCACCTCAAATTTGCACCCATCATTGTACATACATTTTCATATTAGGTCATAGCATATCATGGTCCATTGCATAGCATTGCATTGCCTCTTTTGCCTCAAGTGCAAGCCAATCAAGGAATTGGGTCAAACTGATCAGGAGATCAGTCAGTCAAGCAAGCAAGCCCAATTCTCAAGGGAGCCAAGGCCTTGGGGTTTGTCCAACAAGTTCACATGGCTTGGAGGTCTATTTGAAGTATTTTGGTCAAGGGTTGAAGACTTGGAGATCATCAGTTCATACACAGACAGTCAAAAACCCTAAAAAAGTCAACTGTCAGTCAAGGCAGTGGATGGTGGCCATTCTTGTGGAATTTGGGCACCATGATCAATAATCAAGAGTTCATACAACTTGGGACATCATTTGAAGTCAAGTTCTCAAGGAATTAGGGTTTGGAAATCATCAGTCAATGCACAATCAGTCAGAAACCCTAAAAGTCAACTGTTGGTCAACTGCCTATTTAATCAGTGATTTGATGAAAGGAAATGGTTTGTGAGATCTTATTCATGTCCAAATAGTCATCATATATCATGTCAAACACCATCATGGAAGAATTTGGAGCCAGATCAAAAATTTCCCAAAATGGAAACTGGGCCTGTAACTGAAACCTGCCATAAATGGAAAGTCTTGATCCTCAAACCTACATTTTGATACAAGCCTCAAATGAATTTTTGCCCAACATGAAAGTTGAAGATCTTGTTCTCCCATTTCCAAAAAGTCCTAGAACTCTCAATTCCCATGTGTGGTTGGCAAGTTATGATCGAATCGATTTCAGAAAATCTTGAACTTCAAAGGGCCATATCTCTCAAACCGTTTGGCCAATTTTGGTGGGGTTTTTTCCTACAAGTCACATTTGATCCCCTCTTTCCAAAAATATAAATTTTCATGAGCCAAAACCTCACCAATCAAAATGGCATATTTTGACTTTTCTCATTTAAATGTAAGTTTGACCAATGTTTGACTTTTTGATATAAACATTTTTCTAACATTTGGCCAATTGGAACAGCTCAGAAATATCATTTAAAACATGTTTGCAAGCTTAAATTATGCAGTACTTGCACCCATCATGTATCCATGTTTAGTTGCTTGAATTGGAAGAAAAGTACAAATTCAACCATGCTACCCCATGCTATCCACCATGCCTTGCTTTGTACTTTGAAAACAGAAAATTGGAAGCACATTTGCTGTCATTTGAAGCTTCATTGTGCAGCCAAAAAACCAGCAAAAGAGGCCATACTAATTTGCTTGAAAATGGGCAAAAAGGACACTTTCATCCATACTTCCATGGCCATGCTTTGTACTCACACATAGCAGTTTTTGTGCACCATTTTTTCTGTCAAACCAATCCTAATAGCAGGCACATAAACCACATTGGACAGCAAACACAAAAAAAACTCACTCATTTCTAAGAAACCTCATCTTTGGCATTTTTCCAAAAATCTTCAAAAACTTCCAAAGAGCTAAGCCGTGCCTTGTTTGAAACAACATCCAAGCAACATGTTGAACCTTTTTTAAACTCCATTCTTCAACTGTAAGAGCTCTTGGTGGACTGTCCTTTCCAAGCTCCATTAATGGCAAAGTGAGATTGCATCCAAACCAAGCCATCTCAAGCAAAACCTTCTTCATCATTCATCTTTTGAAGACCTTTGGAGCATCTGTTTTAGCTTATAACACACAAACAACAACTGTTTCGTGGATTTCTTCAAAAATAAGTAAGGATTCGAATCACTCTTTTCTCTAAATGATGCTATGCTTTATGAAGAGCTTGCCTTGCTGTTTATTCTGCTCTTTGAATCGTGAAAAACCATCGAGAAATGAGAGAGAACGAGAGTTTTAAAGTTTGTTGTTCATGATTAATTTTGTTCGATTCTTGATGTTGTTGTTGTTTTTAGACAAATGGCATGTTGATTCATGTTAGGGGCTGTTAGATCTTCATGAAAATATGTTTAAATGTTGTTTTTGGGACCTTTTGGGGTTTCTGGAAAAATTAAGTTGAAGGTGATGAAGAAAACCTTGCTGTTTTTGGGCTGCTGCGTTTTACCTGCGGATTTATCCGCGACCTTCATGTTGCTGCGTTTTACCTGCGGATTTATCCGCGACCTGCATAGCCATCCGCGGATTTCGTGCATTAGGGCTTCGCCTTCAATATTTATTTCATTTAATTACTCAATCTTCCAAAAATCATAAGTTCCTCATTTTAATTCCAAATTCATTGGGAATTTTTGCATCATGTCCATCTTGATCTCTAGTTTTTTGTCATATATTTTCCAGAATTTTTGGATGAGTGGTTTTTAAATGTTGCTAGGGTTTGTGACATGTGACCAAGTTTTGTACACTTTGCCAAAACATTTGTGAAATGATGAGAATGTATCCAATGGCTCCCAAATTTTTTGTGCTTAAACTAGACACACTCATGGTGATTTTGGTGTAGAGTTTGTGAATTTATCATTTGTGGTTTGTGAGTTATGATTTTTTGAATTAGGGTGTGACAATTTGTGTCACACCATTGATGACCAACTTCATGATTTTCATTACCATGCTTCTTGACCTCAAAATGGATTGAAATTTTGCATGAACCTACTCTTGTATGTCTAGTTGGCCTGTGAATTTTCTTGGAATTATTTGTGGCATTTCCTAATTGTTTGAGATTTTCTCCCCTGCCTAGTCAATTGTTGACTTTGTGTGACACATGTTCCCATTTCATTTGTGAAATTCTCATACTTTATTAGATGGACATGAAATTTTACATGAGATAACTAGACATCCTCATCTTTGCCATGGTTTTAGTCCCATTCATTTATCATATGCCATCTATGATTTATGAATTTTCTAAGTTGATACATGTTTGGTTGACTTCTTTGAGCATGTTCAAAATTGCTTTGACTTTCTGATTTTCATTGACTGCCTTCCACTTGTCCAAATGAGATGAAATTTGACATGCTTACCATGCTGTGGATTGTGATTGACCATGATTTATTTGGTGATTTTTGGAAAATGTTTAGATTGCTTTTGAGTTAAGTCTTGCTGTTGACTTCTATGAGCTTCTGTGTGCCACACTTTGACCTAATTTGCTCATGAAATGATGATGATGATTGATATGAGTGTAAACCCAATTGGTTGTGTTTCTTAATGGTTTGAACTTGATTTTGGATGCTTGCCCTTTGCTGTTTTGACTTTCTCATTCATTTTTGACCCTAGGCTTGCCCTAGTGGTCCTGTTACTCACCTTTGAGCTCATGTTTTCAGGTTGACCAACAAATGACCAATGAGACCAATTTCTTTTGATTGAGCTTGCCTAAATACCATGACTAACTTGTTTGTTTTGTAGGTGGCTTGGCTCACATGCCCTAAGCCTTGTGCCTTGCACATCCATGTGCCTCTAATTGACTGTTGGTGTCTGTTTCTGTTTATGTTGTTTGAAGTTGCCTACTAACATCTGCTTGACTGTTTCAGGTGCTTTAGTTGCTTAGTTCCTTGTGAACTTTTTGCTTTGCTTTGCTTGTATAAGCAATTTGCATTGAGGTATGTCTCTTTATCTTCATGTAGTCTGGAAGACCTGGCCCGTTACTTGGCCAGGCAACTGTCTGAAGCCCTCCTTAAGAGGCAATGTTTGTGGATGTTTAACTTTGTCCTTGCATAGAGTCAAAGTCCTCCTAAGTGAAGAGGCAATTGGTGGAAGGTAGGGATATGCAATCTATCCCCCACTATTCAGTGTGTCATCTGTTTTGCTCACACCACTGTGTTGATGCATTGCAGATACAAACCCAAGATCTTGTACAATTGTACAGTTGAGTCAGTTTTAAATGTGTAGAAGGGTTCCCACTTTCTGAACCCACACATTCTTGTCTTAAGCTCTCCCAGGCCAGGGATAAGAGCCGTGAAGTCTTACCTTCACTCACCTTTCATCTGCTTCACCTTAGCCCCTCAATGGCAAGGTTAAGAGCACATTCACCCAGTTCCAGAGGTTTGTTTGTCGAGGTTGATATGACCCCTTGACTAAAACCTAACCCTTGTTTGAGCCACTTGTTTGTGTATAGCATGTGCTATCTGTGCTTGTAGGATTGTTTGACTTGCTTCCTGTGCAAGTTAGGATTGTTTGACTTGCTTCCTGTGCAAGTTAGGATTGTTTGACTTGCTTCCTGTGCAAGTTAGGATTAGTTTAGACTTGCTTCCTGTGCAAGTTAGGTTTTACTTGGCTTGCTTCCTGTGCAAGTTAAGTGTGTGTGTGGCTTGCTTCCTGTGCAAGTCATGACTAGGATAGGCTGGCTCCCTGTGCCAGTTAGCTAGAAACCTTAACTTAGGGATGATTTTGCATGATAACATCTAGGCTCGAGTCGTAGTCTCCCTAGTTGTGTCTCCCTCTGTTATCTGGTTAGGCTAGTCCTTTATCCCTCTGTAGGGGAACTACATCGCCCTGATCTTCATACCAGATGAAGTATGTAGGCAGGAGATTGAGCTGATCTCTCCGGGCGCCCTTTTTCTCTTTTTGTGTGTGTTGTCTGATAATTGCTAGGCTCGAGTGCCTGACTCCTTAGCAATTTGTTGTCTGTTTGTTTGAGTGCGTGCTTGACAGTTATAGGCTCGAGTCCCCGACTCCCTATTAACTTGTTGTGTTGTTGTGTGCTTGGAAGCTGATGTAAGTCCATCGAGTGGCATTTGGGTTCCAGTGTGTGTGTGTTTAGGTTCGGATGTTGATGTAAGTCCATTGATTGGCATTTGGGCTCCATGTTTGCCTTCTTGTGTGCGTTTCGGTTCGGATGCTGACATAAGTCCAGTGATTGGCAGTCGGGCTCCACGTTTGCCGGTGTTTTGTTTGTTTGTGTGCGTGTCAGCCGAGCTACGAATGCTCTGATTCTTCTCTCGTCCGAGAAGATACGTATGCATAGGATGCGACATCCTAGCGAGCATGTGTTGTTTCCCCAGTCCGAACTACTTCGACTCTGATGTCTATGCCTGATAGACTAAGTAGGCCCAGGATGTGACATCCTGCCGAGTCAGTCTCAGTCAGTTTTCTTTTGTCTCTTTTCAGCCAGTGTGTGTGAGTATCTGAGCAGTGTTTAGCAACCAATTTATCCTTCCTTTTGTGCGTGGATCCCGTAGAGTACTACGGATGCGTAGGGGTGCTAATACCTTCCCTTCGCATAACCGACTCCCGAACCCATCCTCTTTGGTCGCGAGACCATGTTCTTTCCCAGGTTTACTTCGAGCGTTTCCTTTCCCTCTTTTGGGATAAATAACGCACGGTGGCGGCTCTGTTGTTCTTTCTTTTCCCGCCGGTTTTTCGCGCGATGCGACAGGGCTGTTTTCAAATTCAAAATCTGTGGCCTTCGCTAGGCGAGGCAGAGGCGAACGAGACAGTACCTGATTCTTCTAGTCTGTTTTTTTTATGTTTTTATCATAGCCATGCATTATTCATCCTATCCTATTTATTGTTGTGATATTTCTCCGGTGTAATCTTCGATTGCACCCTGATTTGGTGTTCTGACATGTTTCTTTTTTTGAGTTTCGTAAAGGTTCACATATCCCAGGAAAAGGTTATTGGCTAGGTATTCCACTTTATTTGTGGGATACCCTTGTGGAGTTTCACCCTAAATTAATTTTTTAATGTATTAATTTCTAATGTATTAATTTTTTAATATATTATTTTTAATAATTTTAATGTGGAGTTTCATCCTAATTATATAATTAATTGTAAAACTTTGCCTTTGAATAAGTGATCTTGGACCTCTCTTTGTTGCCTTACGATTACGATATTACGGTCATGTCCCGCGAACGTGGGGATACCCTTAGCAAAGACCCTTCGGTTAAATCATCATAAAATAAATTATAGTCCCTCGGATGTTGCCTTCGAATATACAACTTTGTCCCTCGATGACCCTCCGATGTTGCCTACGGTTAAAAGATGATAGTCCCTTCGAATGCTAAGATATCCTCGTAACTGTTGCCTATCGATGACCCTACGATGACCCTTAAACATCCAAAGGATAAAACTACTTATTTCTCAATAATAAGGACAGTTTTACCCTCATAAGGATAGGAAATGCTCATAAAGACCTTGGGTCGGTATAACTCTTAATTGCTGGCTCACAACTTAAAACATTTTTTTTGCACCTCACACCTTTCAAAATGCCTTTAGAAAATCACCACTTGGTATACATTCATACTAGAATCATTAACGAGTTATATTTTTCTAAACAATTTTCAAAACTAAAACGGGATAACCACTTTGTATACATTCATACAAGAATCATTACAAAGTTAAATTCTCTTTTCAAAACAATTTTCCAAACAATTCACAAACACTTTTTTAGACAAAAATAATATAAGTGATCGAGCAATTAAGAGCCCATGGATAACCATGGATACAAAGGGTGCTAACACCTTCCCTTTGTATAATGTACCTCCCGAACCCAAAATCTAAATTAAGGTCTTTCCTGTTCTTTTCCACCTTTCCTTATTGGATAAAAGAAAAGTCGGTGGCGACTCTTGCTAACCGCGACATTGTGATAAAAAACACAAAAAGTCCAGTTCACCGTATGACAGAACTGGCGACTCTGCTGGGGAGCCTAAATATTTAAAAAGAGAGGTTGCCTTAAAAACAAGATCACTTATTCAATTTGTCTGATTTATTTTTAAGGGATTGCTTGGGTATGTTATGCTTGAGTGAAAGATCCTACACCCGGATCTAGTGTACCTTAGGTAAGTAGCAAGAGATCATCGCGACTGTCCGGCGTATACTGGAATGGTCAAAATGATGGCTACGGTTAATGTGGCACTTTGGATGTCCTGATGTTCCTCATGTTAGTTGAGGAAATATTTGGCATTCGCGTGGTGTCATAAAAGCATTAACCAGACCTTTAGAACCCTAATTGACTCATCCTGGCCATTAGAAAGTAGTGAGATAACTGGCTTCGGTTCCGACTGGAGTTGGTTGAGACTCGATACTACACTCTTTGAGATTGGACTTTAGGGAAGCTTCGGTCAACCACTTGGTGTTGCACTGAAGTGGACTTAAGGAAAGGTCAATGATTTGAGATCCTTCTAGAACCCGGTTACTATTCTAAGACAGGTTGAACCAACCAAACTTCAGTGGGGAGGGTATTTACCTATGGAACTCACGCAAGCCTTAAAACCTAGGAATGATTGTTGTGTGACTTGCTTGTGCTTGTTATTTATCTAACAACATAACATCATAACATCATAACATCATAACATCATGGCATTGTACTAACCATTTCAAGGATTTAGGGATTTAACTCTGCTAAAAAAAAACAAAAACAAAAGCAAAAACAAAAGAGAAAAGAAAAAAAAAGCTCTTTTTGGTAGTTTATGCAAAGTTAAATCCCGAAAGTCCTTGAAAACATTTCATACATTGCATTGCATCGCATAACAGGTATTCTAAAGGATCAGTGTTCTCACGATTTTCCTATCAAACAGATTCCAGCAGATTCAAACAGATTGAACAATGGCTCTCGAACAAACTGTCAAAGATCTCCAGGCCCAGAATGCTCAATTCCAGGAAATGATGCTGAGCTTATCTAAGAGGCAGGAAGAACTGAAAGCTCTTTTGATGGAGAAGAAGAAGGACCAGAAACCTGTGGGTTACATCAACCCGGGGAGAAGGCTTAAGGGACAGGTTACATGAGTCAAGATTAGAATTCTGAAGGATTCAGAAGAAGAGACCGAGAATGATTCGGAAGATGAGAATCCTAATCTCGTCAATTCTGAGGACGACGATGAAGATTATGAACATGAACAGTACTCTCCGAAGGATGATAAGTACAAGTTGCTGGAAGAACGTATGCTAGCTATGGAGGGGCAGAAAGTGCCCGGTCTGGATTTCGAAAACTTGGGTCTGGTCTCTGATGTGGTCATTCCCCGCAAATTCAAGGTTCCCATTTTCACTAAGTATGATGGTGCCTCTTGTCCTCAGATGCATCTAAGGGCTTATGTGAGAAAGATTCAGCCGCACACTACTGATAAGAAACTGTGGATCCATTTCTTCCAAGAGAGTCTGTCTGGCACACAGTTAGAGTGGTATTATCAGCTTGAGAGCTCTAACATCCGCACATGGACTGATTTAGCAACAGCTTTCTACAAGCACTACCAGTATAATTCTGAGTTAGCGCCTACTCGGCTACAGCTACAAAATATGACTATGGGCTCTAAAGAAAGTTTCAAAGAATATGCTCAAAAGTGGAGAGATTTGGCTGGCAGAGTCAAACCCCCTATGACTGATCGAGAGTTAGTGGACATGTTCATGGGTACACTGACTGGCCCATTCTACAGCCATCTACTGGGAAGTTCCTCGTCAGGTTTCACTGAACTTATCTTGACAGGTGAACGGGTTGAAAGCGGCATTCGAAGTGGAAAGATACAGGCAGCTACTTCTGCAAGCACCAAAAAGTCCTATCAGGGAAAGAATGAATCAAATGCTGTGTACAGTGAGAGGAAGCATAACAAGAAGAATCGTGACCATACTGTTGGGGCAGTTACAATTGCCGCACCGCCATCTCAGAACTTCCAACACAGACAAGACAGGTCGAGAAGACAGTTTACCAAGATCAATATGACTTTAACCCAAGCACTGCAGAGTATGTTAAAGGCCAATTTGATTACCCTCAGAGGCCCTCCTGCAAATCCCAACACTACTTCTCCTCGTTATAATCCCAACGCCAGGTGTGCCTATCACTCCGATAGCCCCGGGCATGATACGAATGATTGCTGGTTGTTGAAGAACAAGATTCAAGATATGATCGACGCTGGAGAAATTGAATTTGATCCTCCGGCGACCCCCAATGTCATCACAGCACCTATGCCTAATCATGACCAGAATGTTAATGTTGTGGACGACAATTCTCACGTTACTGACGTTGCTGATTTAGCATCTCCTCTCCTGATCGTTAAGAAGAATTTATTGCAAGCTGGTTTATTTCCAGGTTGTGCTGAAGATTGCGATCTCTGTGTACTCCGACCCAATGATTGTTTGAAGTCGAAGAACGGCATTCAACGGCTGATGGATGATCGTACAATTCTATTTGAAAGGGTTCCTAAGGTGGACAACTCTATTGAAGAGGTATCTGTGATTGCTAGGTCCAAAGCTCCAGTGAAGATTACCGCTACTAGAGTGCCTGTGAAGATTACCGCTGAGCCCAAAGTGGCTCCCCTGATTATTACCGCACCTGGCCCCGTGCCATATTCCTCCAGCAAAGCTATTCCGTGGAACTATGGAGGCGACGTTTACATCCATGGCATAAAGCAAGTTGGTAGTTCTGCTAATCCTAATGATATTGTGGGGACTAGTAAAGTTACTCGAAGTGGAAGGATCTACTCCCCAGAAATCTCACCTCCCGCTCCCGAAATTCGAGGAAAAAGACCAGTCTATCCTCCTCAGTCAGAGACATCGGTCGAAGTTACTTCTGAAGATGTTGCCAAACAGGAAATGGAAGAGATGCTGAAAATCATCCGTAAGAGCGATTTTGATGTAGTGGAACAATTGGGGCATACTCCGTCTAAAATCTCAATGTTGTCCTTGTTATTATCCTCTGAATCCCATGCCAATGCATTGATGAAATTCTTGAAGACCGCTCATGTGCCTCAAGAAACATCCGTCGATCAATTCGAACATTATGTTGCTAATTTGACTGTTGACAATGGCCTAGGCTTTTCCGATGCTGACCTGACGCCAGCAGGAAAGAATCACAATAAAGCTCTGCATATCTCCATCGAGTGTGAGGGGATCACCCTGGCTCACGTGTTGATCGACAACGGCTCTTCCTTGAATGTGCTCCCGAAAGCTGTACTCGATAAATTTGACTACAAAGGCATTGAACTGAAACCTAGTGATGTTGTGGTGCGTGCTTACGATGGTGCGAAGAGTGTTGTCTATGGTGAAGTGGTTCTCCCTATCAAGATAGGACCTCAAGTCTTCAACACTACCTTTCACGTGATGGACATTCGTCCCGCCTACTCCTGCTTGTTGGGGCGCCCTTGGATCCATGGGGCAGGTGCGGTAGCTTCGTCACTTCATCAAAAGCTGAAGTATCCAATAGCAGGCATGGTTGTCACTGTATGTGGAGAAGAAGAGTATATTGTCAGTAGTGTGCAAGCCTTCAAATACGTCGAGATGGATGGTGAATTCTTTGAGACTCCTTCTCAGTCATTTGAAGTGGTTCCTCCACCCAGTCCTGTCCTTAAGCCAACTCCCCTTGTGCCCAAGGTTGTTCGTGCTCCCCCTGTCATGATCTCTCTGAAAGATGCTCAAGCCGCGATTGAAAATGGTGATCGTGCTGGTTGGGGTCAACTGATCAATGTACCGTACAAGTCTGATAAAGCTGGCCTGGGGTTTAACTCTGGAAAGATAGTCAAAAATCAGATTAATGCTATGGAAGATGCTGATAGTGATTGCGACTTGGATAGCTGGATTTTCCCAACAATTGGTGACGGACTCAACAATTGGAAGACTGAAGACATTATCCCGATTTCCTTTAGTCAGGAGTAATTGTTATTGTTTATTCTAGAATTGCAAATTTTAATTTTCTTTTACAATCAAACTTCTTAAAGCATTGTGTCTATGCCCGAGGCACAATGGCTAATTTGTTAGGGGTTTGTCATTTTCATAAGCATATTCATATTCAATAGATCAATGGACTTTTTGCATTCAAATATTGCGCTCTTTATCTTTCTTGTCATTTTTCAAACAAGCTATGTTTCTTGCACACACTCACGTAACAATTTGCCGATCCATATCCACTCTGGATCCTGTTGGTAATGACTCTGCTACTGTTCATTATGACTTTGAAAATCCGATCTACCAAGCCGAGGATGGAAGCGAGGGAGATTGTGAAGTCCCTGGAGAACTTGCCCGACTACTGCGAGAAGAAAAGACTATACAGCCGCATGAGGAATCAATTGAAATTGTAAATCTGGGTACTGAAATAAACAAGAAAGAAGTCAGAGGTTTCTTGGGGCACTCGAATTACATTGCCCGATTCATTCCACACTTGACTGCTACCTGCAAACCCATCTTCAAATTACTGAGACAAAATCAAGAGATGGTATGGAATGATGAATGCCAAGAAGCTTATGACAAAATCAGGAAATATCGCCAAGAACCTCCAGTTCCGATGCCACCAGTTGAAGGAAGACCTTTAATTACGTATTTGACCGTGTTAGAAAATTCAATGAGGTGTGTTGGGGCAACATGACGAGTCTGGTCGAAAAGAGCATGCCATATACTGCCTTAGCAAAAGGTACCGACTGTGAAACAAGATACTCACAGCCCGAGAAAGCTTGCTGTGCTTTGGCCTGGGCTGCTCGCCGACTAAGACAGTATATGTTGAATCATACCACCTTATTGACTTCTAAGATGGATTCTATCAAATACCTATTTGAGAAACCTGCTGTCTCCTGAAAGAGTTATCACTGACAATGGTACTAATTTGAACAACAAGATGATTACTGAACTCTGCACGCAGTTCAAAATAAAACACCATAACTTTTCTCCGTACCGGCCAAAGATGAACGGCGCCGTGGGGACTGCTAACAATATCAAGAAGGTCATGCAAGAAATGACAGTAACATACAAAGACTGGCATGAGATGTTACCCTTTACTCTTTACGGTTATCGCACTTCAGTGCGCACTACGACAGGGGCAACTCCGTTCTCTTTAGTCTATGGAATGGAAGCCATCTTACTAGTGGAAGTTCAGATTCCCTCTCTAAGAATCATGAAAGAGGCGGGCTTAGATGAAGATGAATGGATTCAGACTCGACTCGATCAGATAAATCTGATTGATGAGAAGAGACTTGCGGCTGTTTGTCATGGGCAGATATATCAGAAATGCATGACCCAGGCATTTAACAAAAGAGTTAAGAGACAGGTGTACCAACTTGGCGACTTGGTGATCAAGCGTATCATTCTACCACAAGGTGATCCCAGAGGCAAATGGACTCCCACATACGAAGGGCCATTTGTGGTTAAGAAGGTATTCTCTGGTGAAGCCATGATACTCGCTACTATGGATGGTGAAGACTTCCCACATCCCGTGAACGCGGACATAGTTAAAAAATACTACGCATAAAAGAGACCCGCTAGATCGACGTATCTAGGCAAAAGTAAGGGCATCCCGGCGAACCAAAAGGGTTCGGGAAAAAATTAGGGATATATAAAAAAAAATGTACACCCGGCAAGTCGAAAACCTGAAAAGGCGGCTTGGGCAAAAAAGGGTATCCTGGTGGACTGAAAACCTGAAAAGGCGGTCCAGGCAAAAATTAGGGATTAAAGCGTATGACTATGTCCCGTTCTCAGTCAACTTTCATCCAAGTTCAAGGGACTGACCAAGCCAATCACTTCTATCCGACAGCAAGGGATGAGATGCTCGAAGACATAATGACAGTAGTAGGCTTAAAATCAATAGGACTTCTTCCACATAGCTTTCTCTTTGTTTTCGACAATTTCCTCTTACTAGGATTTCTGTCTCCTTGTACACAAATTGCCTGTTTATAGGCCTCCTTTCAAAATCAATACAACCCTCTTTCAAAAAAAAGATGCTTTTGTTTTTACTTTTCTGTTTTGGTTGCGTAAATGTCCATTGATTTAATTTGAATTAATATGTGCATTTGAATATGACTGATGTTTACCAAAAATACATGCATAGAATAGCAATAGCAATTACTACCCGACTTCAGGATCAAGGAAAAGGTCTAATCATGCTTCCAATGAATCCGCTACCAATTCTCTTCCCCAGTAAGCCTTTTTTTTTTCCTCAGAAAATGGCAGTATCCCCAGGCACAGCCAGTTACTCCCCAACAGAGGTCGGCGTCACCAGACAGATTGATCATCTCATCCATCCCCAGCCAGGCTCTGTTGAATATTTCCACCATCAGACGGAATCAAGAACCCCCTGCCGAGAAAGGGTCATCGTTACAAATATCTCCAATCAGTAGATGGGGATTTATTTTCCCCAGTAGAGTCCCCAAGCAGAACTTCTCATACGCATAACTCATTCATTACATCATTTCACAGCATACGCATGCATACAACATTCGCATTTATTTTAGCATAACACGAAACATCTCATACATCATGACATAGCATGAAGCTAACTTTTCTTTGCAGGTTAATTATCCTCTTGATATAGTCAAAGTAGAAGGTTCATTCAGACAGACACCTTTATCAATCACATTCAAGATTCAGATACATATTTCAAATACAGTTCATGGGAACATTCATTCTGACAACACTTCGATATCCTCCTAACGATGGCATCTCTAAGCCCATCCCAGACATTTATTGCAAGTACAACATATACAGGTTATCAGATACAGCCTAACGTACGGTTCATTCTAATTCAGCCCAACATATGACTTCTTCAGCAACTCCAATGCGGTCTAACGTACGACCCATTTGGACCTTCAAATCCTCAGATGCTGCCTAGCGTACGGTACATTCAGGGGTGTAGTCTAGCGTACGACTACTTTCTTTTTCAGATGCAGCCTAACGGACGGCTCATTCTACGACTCGGATACGATCTAACGTACGATCCATTCTGAACTTCAACAACCCCAACGCGGTCTAACGTACGACCCGTTTGGATCTTACAACCCTCAGATGCTACCTAACATACGGTACATTTCTGAAGTGTAGTCTGGCGTACGACTACCGCTTTCATCATCAGATGCGACCTAACAGACGACTCATTCTGCGACGGTCTAACGTACGACCCGTTCGGATGTCCATCCCCACAGATGCTACCTAACATACGGTACATTTCTGAAGTGTAGTCTAACGTACGACTACCCCTTTCGTCATCAGATTCAGCCTAACGTACGGCTCATTCTGCAACTCAGATACCATCTAGCGTATGGTCCATTCTGATCCTTTATCCCCAACAGCATATGACACTCTCCGACTCCCCAGCGAAGTCGGCAGCCTAATGGATGACTCATTATACGGTCTAACGTACGACCCAGTGTGGCACCCATGTCTTCAAATTGGCCTAATATACGGCGCGATCTGAAGCTTTCGTCATCAAACCTCCCGGATGGCATCTTTAAGCCCATCTCCATCAAGACCAACTGTCGATTCTCAAGTGCAAATTTTTGGGGCATTCTAGTGTTCAATAATCTTCCACCTCCAGACCACGAATGGCATACACGCCATCCTAACTCTCTCGGTTCAAGAATATTGAACAGGGGCAGCTGTCATACCCCAAATATTACCCATCATTTTTCCTAAAAAAAAAAAAAAAAAAAAAACGAAAAAAAAAAAAAAAAAAAAAAAAAAAAAAGAGAATTTTTTTTTAATTAATTAATTAATTAATTAATTAATTAATTAATTAATTAAATAATTAAAATAAATAAATAAATAAAATATAACAAATTATTTTGGACTTGGGTCTCCCTCATTCCAAGCCCATTACCCACGAAATTAGTCTATAAATACTGAAGTTTCAGTAGGGGGAGTTGGAGACTTGGAGTTTACACTGGGAGATTCACTGGAGAAAGAAGGAAGAGAAGCAAAACACTCTGAGGTTTCCTTGGAACAAAACCTTGAGGAAAAAGAAAGAGAGAGAACAGAGAAGGACGGATAGAAACTTTGGCATAGGAATCCTGCCTACCCGGAGAATTCAGAGTAAAGAAACCCTGAAGGCAGCCCATCTGCACCGAAGCCATCGCCGTCCAATTCCCGCTGCCTAACTTATTCCGATACTACAAGTGGTCAATCCCTTCAACCTTGAATTGGCAAACAGGTTTGCGTATCTCTATTGTTTATACTTTCAATTGGCCATATCTACATATATAATGCATCATGATTAAATGTTGATATATAATTTGCTTTCGTATGGGAATTTAAATATGCCTGAATACCCTGAATGTTTGACCATGTTATTCCTGTGATAAAATGCCATAAAATTCAAAGTTCCTAACATGGGGCTGTTTTCAAATTCAAAATCCGTGGCCTTCGCTAGGCGAGGCAGAGGCGAACGAGACAGTACCTGATTCTTCTAGTCTGTTTTTTTTATGTTTTTATCATAGCCATGCATTATTCATCCTATCCTATTTATTGTTGTGATATTTCTCCGGTGTAATCTTCGATTGCACCCTGATTTGGTGTTCTGACATGTTTCTTTTTTTGAGTTTCGTAAAGGTTCACATATCCCAGGAAAAGGTTATTGGCTAGGTATTCCACTTTATTTGTGGGATACCCTTGTGGAGTTTCACCCTAAATTAATTTTTTAATGTATTAATTTCTAATGTATTAATTTTTTAATATATTATTTTTAATAATTTTAATGTGGAGTTTCATCCTAATTATATAATTAATTGTAAAACTTTGCCTTTGAATAAGTGATCTTGGACCTCTCTTTGTTGCCTTACGATTACGATATTACGGTCATGTCCCGCGAACGTGGGGATACCCTTAGCAAAGACCCTTCGGTTAAATCATCATAAAATAAATTATAGTCCCTCGGATGTTGCCTTCGAATATACAACTTTGTCCCTCGATGACCCTCCGATGTTGCCTACGGTTAAAAGATGATAGTCCCTTCGAATGCTAAGATATCCTCGTAACTGTTGCCTATCGATGACCCTACGATGACCCTTAAACATCCAAAGGATAAAACTACTTATTTCTCAATAATAAGGACAGTTTTACCCTCATAAGGATAGGAAATGCTCATAAAGACCTTGGGTTGGTATAACTCTTAATTGCTGGCTCACAACTTAAAACATTTTTTTTGCACCTCACACCTTTCAAAATGCCTTTAGAAAATCACCACTTGGTATACATTCATACTAGAATCATTAACGAGTTATATTTTTCTAAACAATTTTCAAAACTAAAACGGGATAACCACTTTGTATACATTCATACAAGAATCATTACAAAGTTAAATTCTCTTTTCAAAACAATTTTCCAAACAATTCACAAACACTTTTTTAGACAAAAATAATATAAGTGATCGAGCAATTAAGAGCCCATGGATAACCATGGATACAAAGGGTGCTAACACCTTCCCTTTGTATAATGTACCTCCCGAACCCAAAATCTAAATTAAGGTCTTTCCTGTTCTTTTCCACCTTTCCTTATTGGATAAAAGAAAAGTCGGTGGCGACTCTTGCTAACCGCGACATTGCGATAAAAAACACAAAAAGTCCAGTTCACCGTATGACATGTGGACTGTTGGATTTGATCTGACCTGTTGGACTTAGAATTAGGCAACATCCCCTATGCAAATGGACTTGGCCAATGCCTACATTTCTGAGACCGAGTTGTTGAGATTTAAGCTTTCATCTGATGCAAGTATTGGGATCCACATGAATTCATTTGCTACATGGTCTTGATGCAACTGTTACTTTTGTTAGACTATGGCACGGATCTAGAAGGGGGGTTGAATAGATCCCAGTTAAAAACTTGAGTCGGCGCTACCAATTTAAAAGAAAAATTGGTTTTAAAATTGTTTTAGGTGCGGAAGCGACCGAGGAAAATTTAGTCTAAAAACGAACCGTTATTGGAAAACCGGATATGCGTTAAGCTAATGGATAAGAGATAGAACGAGATACAATTCACTACACTAGTTGCACAATCAATGATAGAGTTCACTCACTAGCAAGCCTAGTTCCAATGAACCAAAATACCAGATTAAAACTCAGTGCAAACTTAAGGCAACTTTGGCTTAGGCAATTTTACAAACACTTGGTGTGCATAGGCACTCCAAGTGATATTTGAGTTGAGTAAGTAAGTCAATTTATCCTAGTACAATATGTTATTGTACTTAGTATTCCAACAGCTGTTTTAATTACTTACTCAACTTATATTGAAGTTTGTTGAAAAATTGCTTAAGCTAAAATCACTTAAATTTTAAGCTGAAAAACAAATTATGCAGAAAGTTAAAGGAGACAGAGATTTGATGAGGCAGTTCCCCCGCCGTCCTCGCTTCGGGGTACGTCTGCCCTCAATTCTAAAAATAGAATTGAGATGATTTAATTAAATATCACCTGTGAACTTTAACCGTTTATACAAGGATTGCAAAGCAAGTAAACACAGAATTTTCAATGTGTTGAATGATGCTTCCTATCCTTGCTCCTTGATTCAAGATGAATCAAGACCTTCGATCGTTGTTGCTAGACCTCCGATTCCAGCCCCTTTGTTGAAGAATCTTCCGTTCTTCAAACCCTCGGCCCGGCTGATCTCAAACACAACGAGTCGAACCCGAATCCTTCACTTCAATGCCACCGAATTCGCTACTAGACTGACGAAGACTTCCTCTTCTCAATCACCTTCGCTCGGCTGAATATTGATGTAGCGATTCGTCCAAAAACCCCCAAACGCAAACTTGTATTGGAGGATAAAACCCTAATGGTTTTATTCAAGAAAGAACCTGCCAAGACTTCAACTCGAACCCGATTCTTCAATCGCAACTTCGAACCTTATCACCTTCAAGTTATCACGAATCACATCAAAAGTTATTGTGTGCAGTTGATGTATTGTGGACTGTTGAAGATGAAGATGATGAATCTTTGACAACTTTTTCACTCTTTCTTGTTTCCTTGAACACTTGAACTCAAAATAGCAAATGTTGGTTAATAGAAGTGTTTTGACTTCTATATATAGTAGCAGACAAAATCAAACAAACATAACAGTATTTCAAAAATTTGAAATAACTCAGAAAACTGAGATTGCGCGCGAGCGGTCGACCATAGGTCGGCGTGTGCTGACCCGTGGGGCATGCGTCGACCCTATGCGTCGACTCAAACGTTTCATGCGCTGACCCGTGGATAACATCATTTTGCCATGCGCCAACGTATGGTCGACTCAAGGGGTTTATGCGCCGACCCGTGAGCTATGCGCTGACCCTATGCGTCGACGCATGCAGCTTTGCGCTGACTCCCTTCAGTTTAGGCAGAGCTTTGCGCTGACCTGTGAGCTTTGAGCTGACCCCTATGGTCGACTCAAAGCATTCAAATCTGCAGAGAAACTGTGATTAGTGATTCTTTATGTATTTAGTCATGATCACACTTTGTCTACATGTTTTTAATGATTACGGTAGATTTAGAATGACGTGGAAAAGGATATTGTGGGTAATGTGTTGCATTTGTTCGTAGATGTGCATGATGGTCTTTTGTCATCATCGAAACTTGATATCGTATGTTGTATGACACTTTGTCTTTACATACTCCCCCTTTTTGATGATGAAAACCTGTATAAATCGACGTGACGAACATCATGCAGTATTGACACATTTTGCACACTCCCCCTTTCTTTTGTAATCTAAGGCCATTTGCAGAAAGCGAAAGCGACTGTTAGTTGTGTGCATTTTGTTAGCATGTCAGCATATTTCTCCCCCTTTGACAACATCAAAAAGAGAGACAGAGTGAGTATTCAAGATTGCAACGAAAAGTTCACAGGCAGTAGTATAGATACCAACGAAATAATATCACACTTATATCATTTCTTAACAATAGTC
Source organism: Lathyrus oleraceus (assembly GCF_024323335.1). NCBI lineage: Eukaryota > Viridiplantae > Streptophyta > Magnoliopsida > Fabales > Fabaceae > Lathyrus > Lathyrus oleraceus. The sequence goes on from NC_066583.1 coordinate 500,251,038, forward strand.
GTTAATTAAAAAGGAGAAAATACATAAGGAAGCTGTGGTGCATAAACAGGCAAAGCAAAAACAAAATACATGCAAAAACAACAAGCAACATGTAATGTGCATATGAATGGCTATTGTCTTAAGTGACGGTGGCCGGGATGGTAGCATACGCCTGGGTTTCTGCTAGGGTCAGCCAGAGTTTCTAGGTAATCACAAACACCTTCCAGATGCCTAAGACTCCCTGTGACCTGCCTATCCAAATCTGCATATCGTTCATTTAGGCTTGTGGAGAGGTTTTCGATCCGCTCATTTTGGGTTTGAAGTTGACTGGTAATTTGAGCAAGTCGGTCATCCTGGGATTCCATGAAGGTTTGTTGGGCAAGTTGCATGCTTTGCATCATCTCCAACAGCTCTGAAGAGTCAACAGGATGTGGAGGGGATGGAAGGAATTCTTCCTCAGGATGGTGATACGGTTGGTAAGATTCACGTCGAGTTGTCCAACCCGTATATTGCCATTCACCCCAGCCACCCCATCGTGGAACAGCTTCTTCATATGTATCCGGCTGCTGTACCCAAGCAGAGCCAGAGTAGTCGTATGTGCCAATGGGTGAAGGACTGTCGTCTCCACCATTGTGAGCATTATCGTGCCTTGCTTCTTCTTCTTCATCTTCTTCTTCTTCTTCATTTTCCACTTCATCGTCCTGTTCTTCGCTTTCATCACTGTCAGCCCTTGGAGGAACGTATCCTCTTCTAACAAACTTATATTTCTTTCGCTCCTTGCACCATATATATCCCATCATAGACATGGTTTTTGTGCTAAATTCTTTGTCAGGTGTGATTGATGTTAACGGGAAAGACGGATGACTAACATTGGCTGTTGTAAGGGCTTCTTGGATGAAGGATCCGTAGGCGAGAGCAGTTCCTCGTCCGGAATCCCGAAGATTATACATTCTACTAGCAATGTAGTATGGCCAGTTGATTTTTATCTTATTTTTCAGAATGTAGATCAAATGCACCTCGGACTGTTCGACTCTGGAGAGACCGCCCTTCTTGGGCCGTAGGATGCGTGAGACAATCCATTGGAGAATCCTTTCCCCGACGCTTAGTTTGCCTGCAGTGACGGTTCGTGGGAACAAGTCACTCTGCACAAAATCATCAGAATATGGCCGTTCCAACATGTCATTTAATGCACTCTTAAACTCATAGCCATCTATGTGGTGAGAATCAGTCACCTCAGGCAGGGGATTTCCAGAATCATCCACAGACAAATCAAAATATTTGTTCCAGAAATTTGATTTAACTGATACCTTTGTAGAGCCAACTTTGGAGGAAAGCTTGTGTCCGCGAAAGTTCTCATGAAGACCGGAGTAGAAGACTCGGACAAGGTCTTCACTGTATTGAGTGTTGCACTCCAAGAAGTTGATGAGACCTTGATGCTGCAGCAGAGACAGGACTTCCGGTAAGTGCATGCGTTCAGCTTCAAGTCTGTAGAACGCGTGTTGTTGCACAACTCCTCGTTTACCGATGTCTTTGTTGAACATTTCGACACGAGCAGGTGGAACGAGTGATACAGCAGATACGGGAAGAGATGCACCAGATGATTCTCGGGGTCTTTTGCCGGAGGGTCTGCGTGATGAGGAAGCCATTTGAGTGGGTTTGAGATTGAGTGTTTGGATACAGAAAGAGGGTTTAATGAGGGTTTTGAGAGTGATTCCTCTAGAGAGGGGTTTTTCCCAATTTATAGTGGAAAGGTTAGGGTTTTTGGGAAGATGGAAGATCAAAGACCAATAGCCACTAGGTAGATGCAAGTTACAAAGTAGTGGGTAGTTTGAAAGGTGATGGAATATAATTGCACATTTAATGATGTGAATGCATGAGAGATGATTTAAAATTCTGCAGAAAAACGAAATCTTTGAGCGATGCGTCGACCATACCCCTGTATGCGTCGACGCATACTGTTTGATTTTTTTTAAAAAAATGCAAAAGTTATTTAATCATGCGTCGACCATAACCCTGGTGCGGTCGACTCATACAGTTTAGAATTTTCTATTTTCACTACTCAGCACATGCAATGACCAGTTTGATGCATAATTAACACCACATACAACAATACACAACCAAAGAGATATATCAGGCGTATATATATAAGCAATATCATTTTGAGATAGAATTATTGCAGTCATGAGATTTTGCAGAGAGAGGAAGAGGAACAATATCACCTTAATGCCGGAGTGACTTAGTGAACAGTAGACATGTGCTTACAACAACATAGATTTGTCAGAAGTACAGTATTACGGTTTTAAATGAAATAATGTAAACAGCAGATTATAGTGTCCGTTCCGAAATATCGAGAATGCCAAGTTCTCGGCGAATATGAAAGAAAGGTTCAGTGGCTAGCGGCTTTGTGAAAATGTCCGCTAGTTGATTTTCAGTATTTACGTGTTCAAACACGATGTCACCTTTCTCTACATGATCCCGAAGAAAGTGGTGTCGAATTTCGATATGTTTGGTGCGGGAATGTAGCACAGGATTCTTGGTCAGGTTAATAGCACTCGTGTTGTCACAAAAGATGGGAATACGTTCAAGTTTGAGGTTGAAATCCAATAGTTGTTGCTTAATCCATAGGATTTGGGCACAACAGCTACCGGCGGCAACGTATTCCGCTTCGGCGGTTGACAAGGCAACAGAAACTTGTTTCTTGCTATGCCAACTAACCAAAGAGTTTGAAAATAGGTGACAAGTGCCACTTGTGCTTTTCCTATCCGATTTGCAACCGGCAAAGTCGGAATCGGAAAAACCTACCAAGGAACAATCATTACCTTTGGAATACCATAGACCATACTTCAGAGTACCGGATAAATATCGAAGTATCCGTTTAACGGCTTTTAAATGGGATTCCTTGGGACATGATTGATATCTTGCACACATGCATACGCTAAACATAATATCGGGACGGGAAGCAGTAAGATAAAGGAGTGAACCAATCATACCTCTATACCGTTTCACATCTACTTCCTTACCGTCTTCATCTTTGTTCAAGTTGGTACACGTAGGCATGGGGGTGTCTATGGCCTTAGCTTTTGCCATGTCAAATCTCTTGATAAGGTCCAAACAATACTTTGTCTGGCTTACGAAAGTTCCTTCTTTGAGCTGTTTGATTTGCAGACCGAGGAAGTATGTGAGCTCCCCCATCATACTCATCTCGAACTCGCCCTGCATAAGGTCAGAGAACTCTCTCACAAGATTCATGTTAGTAGATCCAAAAATGATATCATCTACATAAATTTGCACTAATATCAAGTGCTTTCCTTGACGTTTAATGAAGAGGGTTGTGTCAACCTTTCCTCTTGAGTAACCTTGATCTAGTAGGAACTTGCTTAGTCTCTCATACCAAGCTCTAGGAGCTTGTTTGAGACCATACAAAGCTCTTTTCAGTTTATAAACATGATCAGGATACTCATGGGATTCGAAACCCGGAGGTTGTGCGACATAAACTTCTTCATTTATGTGACCGTTAAGGAAAGCGCTCTTAACATCCATTTGGAATAGCTTAAAATCCTTTGCACAAGCGAAGGCAAGGAGAAGGCGTATAGCTTCGAGTCGGGCAACCGGCGCATAAGTTTCCTCATAGTCGATGCCTTCCTCTTGGTTATACCCTTGCGCGACTAAACGCGCCTTATTACGGGTTATTACCCCGTTTTCGTCCAGCTTGTTCCTAAACACCCATCGGGTGCCGATTACTCGATGATCTCGCGGAGGAGGGACAAGGTCCCAAACCTCATTTCTGGTGAACTGATTAAGTTCCTCCTGCATTGATAAAAACCAGTGTTCATCGAGTAGGGCTTCTTTAGGGTTTTTAGGTTCCATCTGCGAAACGAAAGCGAAGTGATAACAAAAATTACTTAGCTTAGACCGAGTTGTTACACCCTTTGAGATATCTCCGATAATGTTGTCGATTGGATGGTCTTTAGAGGACTTCCAAACTTGTGGAAGATCATCGTTTGAAGGCGGATGATCTACCACGGTTTCATCATGGAGTACATCTTTGTCCTCCTCAATTTTGACTGTGTCGGGTTGATCAATCCCCGGCTCGCCACCATTGAGTATGTCTTTGGTAGATGTACCTGCACCATGAAAAACACTACCCTTTCCGACGTTTCTCGGATTGGATTCGTCAAAAGTAACGTGTACAGACTCTTCTACAGTAAGTAATCGCTTGTTGTATATTCTATATGCTTTGCTAGATTGAGAGTATCCGAGGAAGATACCTTCGTCGGCCTTGGAATCGAATTTCCCTAAGTTTTCCTTTCCATTGTTCAATACAAAACATTTGCAACCAAAGACATGTAGGTGAGAAACATTTGGCTTTCGCCCTTTTAAAAGTTCATACGGTGTTTTGTTTAGAATGGGGCGAATGAGCACCCTATTCAAAACGTAACAAGCCGTACTAATGGCGTCAGCCCAAAAATATTTTGGTAAGCCACTTTCATTGATCATTGTTCTTCCCAATTCTTCCAAAATTCGATTTTTACGCTCCACAACCCCATTTTGTTGAGGAGTACGTGGAGCGGAGAAGTTATGATCAATACCATGGTTACCGCAATATTCTTCAAATAAGTGATTTTCAAATTCACCTCCATGATCGCTCCTAATTGCACCAATGTTTGTATTTAGTTTATTTTGGGAAAGCTTAGCAAATCGTTCAAAGGCGGCGAATGTGTCACTCTTACTTACTAAGAAAATAGTCCAACAGAATCGAGAAAAGTCGTCCACTATTACGAAACCGTAATAGTTTCCTCCTAGACTTTTAATCCTAGATGGCCCAAATAAATCCATATGGAGAAGCTCGAGAGGTCTCGTTGTTGAAACGATGTTTTTGGATTTAAAAGAGATCCTCGTTTGCTTCCCCTTTTGACAAGCATCACAAAGGTGATCCTTAGTGAACTTAATTTTTGGGAGACCTAGGACTAGATCTTTTGAGACTATTTTGTTAAGTAAGTCAAAGTTAACATGTGCTAAACGCCTATGCCATAACCATGAGTCTTCACTCATTGTTACAAGGCATTTGTCACTTGTTAACGATACTTCATTTAAGTCAAGCATATAGACATTGTTCACACGAAGACCATTAAACATGCTCTTCTTATCATCAGTATGCACAATTTTGCAACAATCTTTTGAAAACGATACATTGTATCCTTTGTCACATAACTGACTGATGCTAAGTAGGTTGTGTTTAAGACCTTCGACAAGCAATACGTCAGAAATAGTAGTGGAAGAGGGGTTACCTACACTACCTTTACCAAGTATTGCTCCTCGGTTGTTGTCACCATAAGTTACATATCCCTTCTTCTTAGCCACGAAGTCAATGAAGAGAGATATGTCTCCTGACATATGCCTTGAGCATCCACTGTCGAGAACCCATCTTCTCTCGGTAGTCTCGAGGCATTGTACCTGTTTCTTCTTATTCTTTTGATGAGCAGAGAGACATAGATTTGCATTTTCATCTTCATCACTGGAGCTTTCATCATCGGAGGAGTCGCTATCGCTTTCCCAAGCAATGTATGCCCTCCTTGGCTTTGATGGTTTCTTATGTGATTTGTATGAATTTTTTTTTTTTTGTTCATCGGACAGTCCGGTTTGTAGTGACCCGGCTTTCCACACTTGTAGCACGACCCTCTAGTTGTTTTTCCTTTGGAGTCATCATTTTTGGAGAACCTAGATTGCTTCCGGAAGTTAACTAAGTTCTTCTCGGAATGTTGGATGCCGTTCTTTCTCACGTAACGGTTGTAGCGTTTGACGAACAGCCCCATATCTTCACTCTTGTCCTCTTCTTCTTCGTCACTCGATGAATAATCACTTTGCTCTTTTGCTTGAGACTTTGAGGAGGAAGTCTTTAGAGCTATTGATTTCTTTTCGCTCACCTTGGCTTTGTCTTTCTTATCTTTCTTTTCATGTTGTTCCAAGCTTAATAGAACTTGTTCGTGCTCTTGTAGTTTGCCGAACAATGTTGTCAAGTCCAATATGGTAAGATCGTTTGCCTCTTTGATGGCGGTCACTTTCGGCTGCCATTCCCTGTTAAGACATCTTAAGATTTTATTAGTGGCAACATCATTGGAAATAGGTTTACCTAGTGAATGTAATCGATTGATTAGATGAGTGAATCTCTTTTGCATGTCGGCAATGGTTTCCCCTTGCTCCATGAAAAAGAGATCAAACTCTTGCGTTAGTGTATTGATTCTAGCCAATTTAACATCGTTCGTCCCCTCATGGGCAATTTGAAGTGAATCCCACATGGCCTTAGCAGTAGGACAATGGGATACACGATAGTATTCATCTACCCCTAATGAGGAGATTAAGATGTTTTTGGCTTTCCAATCATAGTTGTATTTCTTTTCATCATCATCGGTCCATTGTGCTTCGGGCTTAGGCACTATTTCATTATTCTCATTGGTCATGGTTATTTCAATTGGACCATTGAGAATAACATTCCATATTTTTCTATCTATGGAATTTATGTGCACCCGCATACAGTCTTTCCAATAACTATAATTTTCACCATTGAAAACGGGAGCTCTATTGTAAGCCCCTTTAGGTTCGTTAGCCATTTTCTATCAACGTTGTATTTTGAAGCACGGAGTGAACCAGGCTCTGATACCACTTGTTAGACTATGGCACGGATCTAGAAGGGGGGTTGAATAGATCCCAGTTAAAAACTTGAGTCGGCGCTACCAATTTAAAAGAAAAATTGGTTTTAAAATTGTTTTAGGTGCGGAAGCGACCGAGGAAAATTTAGTCTAAAAACGAACCGTTATTGGAAAACCGGATATGCGTTAAGCTAATGGATAAGAGATAGAACGAGATACAATTCACTACACTAGTTGCACAATCAATGATAGAGTTCACTCACTAGCAAGCCTAGTTCCAATGAACCAAAATACCAGATTAAAACTCAGTGCAAACTTAAGGCAACTTTGGCTTAGGCAATTTTACAAACACTTGGTGTGCATAGGCACTCCAAGTGATATTTGAGTTGAGTAAGTAAGTCAATTTATCCTAGTACAATATGTTATTGTACTTAGTATTCCAACAGCTGTTTTAATTACTTACTCAACTTATATTGAAGTTTGTTGAAAAATTGCTTAAGCTAAAATCACTTAAATTTTAAGCTGAAAAACAAATTATGCAGAAAGTTAAAGGAGACAGAGATTTGATGAGGTAGTTCCCCCGCCGTCCTCGCTTCGGGGTACGTCTGCCCTCAATTCTAAAAATAGAATTGAGATGATTTAATTAAATATCACCTGTGAACTTTAACCGTTTATACAAGGATTGCAAAGCAAGTAAACACAGAATTTTCAATGTGTTGAATGATGCTTCCTATCCTTGCTCCTTGATTCAAGATGAATCAAGACCTTCGATCGTTGTTGCTAGACCTCCGATTCCAGCCCCTTTGTTGAAGAATCTTCCGTTCTTCAAACCCTCGGCCCGGCTGATCTCAAACACAACGAGTCGAACCCGAATCCTTCACTTCAATGCCACCGAATCCGCTACTAGACTGACGAAGACTTCCTCTTCTCAATCACCTTCGCTCGGCTGAATATTGATGTAGCGATTCGTCCAAAAACCCCCAAACGCAAACTTGTATTGGAGGATAAAACCCTAATGGTTTTATTCAAGAAAGAACCTGCCAAGACTTCAACTCGAACCCGATTCTTCAATCGCAACTTCGAACCTTATCACCTTCAAGTTATCACGAATCACATCAAAAGTTATTGTGTGCAGTTGATGTATTGTGGACTGTTGAAGATGAAGATGATGAATCTTTGACAACTTTTTCACTCTTTCTTGTTTCCTTGAACACTTGAACTCAAAATAGCAAATGTTGGTTAATAGAAGTGTTTTGACTTCTATATATAGTAGCAGACAAAATCAAACAAACATAACAGTATTTCAAAAATTTGAAATAACTCAGAAAACTGAGATTGCGCGCGAGCGGTCGACCATAGGTCGGCGTGTGCTGACCCGTGGGGCATGCGTCGACCCTATGCGTCGACTCAAACGTTTCATGCGCTGACCCGTGGATAACATCATTTTGCCATGCGCCAACGTGTGGTCGACTCAAGGGGTTTATGCGCCGACCCGTGAGCTATGCGCTGACCCTATGCGTCGACGCATGCAGCTTTGCGCTGACTCCCTTCAGTTTAGGCAGAGCTTTGCGCTGACCCGTGAGCTTTGAGCTGACCCCTATGGTCGACTCAAAGCATTCAAATCTGCAGAGAAACTGTGATTAGTGATTCTTTATGTATTTAGTCATGATCACACTTTGTCTACATGTTTTTAATGATTACGGTAGATTTAGAATGACGTGGAAAAGGATATTGTGGGTAATGTGTTGCATTTGTTCGTAGATGTGCATGATGGTCTTTTGTCATCATCGAAACTTGATATCGTATGTTGTATGACACTTTGTCTTTACAACTTTGAACCTGTGTCTAATGCCTTATTCTGAGTTAATCAAGGAGTATTTCATCTGATACATGGGAAGATAAGGAAGATTGTTAGCTGTGAAGTTGCTTGCTTGGATGTGACCATCTTTATTTGATGCCTTTCTCTTTATATTGCTAATTGCTTATTGATATTGCTTGATTCAATGTCCAAAGGGAAAGTGGGTTTTCTATATGACATTATTTTCTGTTGGATTGCATCCCATTGGTCAGATATTTTTAACTCTTAACTTTTAATTTTATGCTTAGGATTAGTCTCTTCATCTCCTCCCACTTCTTAAATTTCAAAATCTCCCCCCCTCCCCTTTTCAAAAACTTTCTTTGCTTGTGATTTCAAAATATAGACTTTATTGCAAATTAGAAACTTTGGCGTTATGCAATTGCATTTTTAAACTCTTTTCTTAAATCAAACTTGTAAATGAATCTAATCATATTGACTTAAAATTTCAAAAAAAAAGACAAAAAGAACTAACACACATTCAAACCTTTTTAGGCTCTTTTATGCCTCTCTTTAAACTTAATTTTTGATTAAAAGCAATCGACTCATTTTGATGATACCACGTACTACGAGGTTTTGATCCCTCATTTTTATGTTGGTACATAGGCACAAGTCCGAAGGTCTTGTCAAACACAAAAATATAATTAATAAATTCTTTTCTCATCATCACACTATATTTGTTGCAAACATCTTTTATACCAAAACACATGCACACATAAAAAAGGGCTCCCTAGGCCTACCTAAGACACTTTGGGTGCTAACACCTTCCCTCTGTGTAACCAACCCCCTTACCTGTAATCTATGGCATTTTATTAGTTTTGATTTTGAAAACTTCTTATCTCTGGGTTTTGTTCATACTTTTCCCTTTTCCTTTGGAAATAATAAAAGCGCGGTGGCGACTCTGGTTTTATTGACGTTAAGTTTATCCATAGCTTAATGGTCATGAATTTACCGCTATAGAAATTAAGTGGCGACTCTGTTGGGGAGTAGTCCTTAGTGGGTTTAGCCTACTTTTTTATGTGTATATAATTGTATATTTAATGTTTGTATATTTGTTTGTATATTTGTTTGTATGATATAATTTACTTGTTGTGCTTGGTGATCTCTGAGTAGTGAGATAAGTTCTAACCCGAACTTGAGTGAAATTAAGATAGGAGGATGGTATAATCTGTTCGACTTGTGTGAAGTAGTCCTTAACAAGTTGGCTTGAGACCCATCTACTCAGTGGAGACCCTTTTGGAGTTACTAATGTCACACAAGTCATTTCTGGTTAGGCATTACTTTCTCTAATTTGGGGTATGAGAAGCTGAGAACCGTAGAACATTTAACCCAACTTGGCCTATTTAGGATGTAGTGCAGAGACTGTTCAGGTGTAGACTTGATAACAGTTGTTACACGATACTACACTCAGACGAGTTTCTCTTGAGAATATTATGGGTTGATGAGTCAGTTATCATAACCTATAATATTTGATAGATGGAATTAAGACTCTAGGAACTTTTTAGAACATGATCTACAAGTTTTTATCCTTAGTACACTCCTTTGGGATGGTTCTTAACTTGACTCTGTGCTCGTGACTCACAACAAACCGTTTGATTCTTGGTTGATCCAATCCAGTCTTGTCAATATCAATGGAACTTGGGTGTTGGTAAGGTGAAAACTATAATCCACCAAAATGGATGATTGATCTTGACAATGACTTGATTCATCCCTTGAACTTTGTTTGTTTGTCTTTTGTGTGATCCCTTATTCGTGATTGTTGCATTCATGCATTCATGCGCATCATAACATTCATTACACGAAAAATAACTTCAAGGAACTGAGGTTTTATTTGCAAATATTTTCAGACCATGGATTGTGGCTGAAGGAACACTAAGAAGTACAGTTTCAGATGTCCTGATTTGAAAGGGCTAAGAAAGTTATCATCCTTTGTATTGGATCCCTTAGACTTCAAGCAACGTCATGGGAAGCTTCTATTTGTGTTATCTACTGATGTGGTTGAAGGACTCTTGAGTGTGTTGGTTCAATTTTATGACCCTGTCTACCGTTGCTTCACTTTTCCCGATTATCAGCTTATGCCTACGTTAGAGGAGTATGCCTATCTCTTGGGAACACCCGTTTCTAACAAGGTGCCTTTTAGTGGATTGGAAGAGAATCCCAGATCTCATATTATAATTGAAGCTCTTCATCTAAAGAAGTCTGAGATTGAGGCTCATTGGGTGAAGAAAGGAGGAATGTTTGGGTTGACTTCTGAATTTATCATAGGGAAAGCTATTGTCTTTGCTCAAGTCGGTAGTGTGGATGCTTTAGAAGCCATCTTTGTGTGGCTCATCTATGGTTTAGCTTTGTTCACTAACATTGACGGTTTTGTTAATGTTAACGCCAGTAGAATCTTCTTGATTGGGAATCATGTTCCTACTCTATTGGGTGACATGTATTTTTATTTGCATTTGAGGAATTCTAAAGGTGGTGAGAGTATTGTGTGTTGTGTTCCTCTTCTGTACAAGTGGTTTATTTCGCACTTGCCTCAGACGCCTGCTTTTGTGGAGAACAAACAATGTCTACGGTGGTCTCAGAGACTTATGTCTCTCACTAATGATGATATAGTTTAGTATGAGTCTTCATTGAGTAGCTTGGAGATTATTGATTGTTGTGGTGAATTCTCTAATGTACATGTCATTGGTACACAAGAAGGAATTAACTACAATCCTTCTTTGGCTCGTCGTCAACTTGGGTTCCCCTTGAGAGACAAACCTAATAACACTTTGTTAGAAGGTCTTTTTTATCAAGAGGGTAAAGATCCCCAACATTTTAAGCAGAAGATTGTGCATGCTTGGCATAATGTGCATAGGAAAGGAAGATCTGAGCTTGGTCCGTGCAATTGTGTAGCTTTGGAAGCTTACACTACTTGGATGAAGAAGAGAGCTTTGGAATTGAAGATGCCTTATGCTTGTGAAAGACCTATATCTATGGTTGTGGTTGAGCCATCAACTTTCCCTAACCAAGATGTGGAGGAGTTGGAAGACGCACTCGCCAAGATGAAACAAGAGAAAGATATGTGGGAAGAGTGGTTCCATGCTTGAAAGCATGAGGAGTTGCAGCTTGAGTCTAAGGACAAAGATGTACTTATTGAGCTTCTTGAAGACCGAGCAGTGAAGAGACAGAGAGAGCCAGAGGTTTCATATTCCTCTAGTATGCCTCCGTCTTCCGGTGCTTGGAAGAAGATTGTTGATCAGCTTGTTCTCGAGAAGGCTAAGATGAAGACTTCTTTTGAGTCCGAGATTCGAAGCATCCAAAGAAAGTACGCGCCTGCAGCCAGATCTTCTGACATTGTTGTTAGGGATCCTTGGGATGACTAGTCTCCTTTTCTCTTGTATTTTGTATTTTGGTTTTTGAAATTATACTCAGTGTAATCCTTCCAATTATATAAATAAAAGAGATTTTTATGGTCATATCAAATTGTTGCAATTGTTGTTATAAATATATATATATATATATATATATATATATATATATATATATATATATTTGCAAATAAAATAGTAAGTTACTTGAAAATAAAAACAATCAAGCATTGCATTTCATGCATCATTTGCATAGCAGGTTTCTCTTTCGCCAGATGTCTTATTGGTATTCCTTCTGTGCTTCAGCCAAGCTGACTCATCGATACAATACTCGTGCCAATCACTCAAGAATCATGGAACATCTAGAGTAAGAGAACAGAGACTTGAAGGACGAGATCTCCCGCCTGACTGCAATGATGGAGTCAGTGTTAGCTGCTCATGGTCAATCTTCTCCAACGCCTGCAACTCCTCCTCCTCAGAGGACTGTTATTTCAGAGGTTACCACCTCCACTATTTCTGCTACTACTGCTCATTTTGCGCCTACCATGCCTGTCGGATTCCCGTGGGGGAATGCCGCCCAATTTTGTGTTCGAGGGTTTTGCGCCTACTTTTGCTTCCATGCCGGCATCTAGCCCAGTCATGTTTGTGCCGCCACCGGTTGTTCATACTTTTCCCCGTATTGAAGACACCATTTATCATTTCGAGCCGTCTGAGGGTCCGGATGTTTATGAGAAGATGGACGAAATGAAAGACCAATTCCTTGAGCTGCGAAAGGATTTGAAGACCTTGAGGGGAAAAGATTTGTTTGGTAAGAGTGTTGCGGAACTTTGCTTGGTTCATAACGTAAAAATCACGATGAAGTTCAAAGTCCCTGACTTTGAAAAGTATAAAGGGAATACTTGTTCTCTCAGTCATCTCGTCATGTATGCTAGAAAGATGTCGACACAAACTGATAATTATCAGTTATTGATTCATTATTTCCAAGACAGTCTGACTGGTGCCGCTCTGAGGTGGTACATGGGTTTGGATAGTGTGAGTGTCCGCACATTCAACGATTTGGGTGAAGCTTTTGTGAAGCAGTACAAATATAATATGGATATGGCGCCGGATAGGGACCAGTTGAGGTCATTGTCTCAGAAGGATAAGGAGACGTTTAAAAAGTATGCCCAGCGATGGAGAGAGCTTGATGCTCAGATTACCGCTCCTTTGGAAGAAAATGAGATGACTAAGATTTTCCTCAAGACCCTGAGTTCATTTTACTATGAGTGTATGATTGCCAGTGCCCCCAGTGATTTTACCGAAATGGTAAACATGGGGATGAGATTAGAAGAAGGTGTCCGAGAGGGACGGTTGTCTAGAGAGGAGGTTTTGTCCAGCAATAAGTACGACAACAGGTTTGCTAGAAAGAAAGAGGGCGAGACTAATGCAGTATCTATTGGGAGGCAGAGGAGGCCTCATGTCAGAAGAAGTCAACAACCCCGTCAACACCATCATTAAGTATCATCTGTGATTCCGGTATTTTCCAACAATCAGTCAACACCAATTCATCAACAACAACCACAGCAAAGAACAAACACCAACAACAACAATACCAACAACAACAAAACTTTGAGAGGAAGAAGGTATCTTTTGATCTTATTCCTATGACTGATGCGGTGTTTTGGAAGTATACGAACGCGTCAGAGTAATATAAAAGATTGTCGAATCCACAGAGACCAAGTGTCAATCTATCGTTATCTATTATTATGGTGTTTATCAAAGGCAATTGAAATAGGTATTTTTGGAGTGTGCAATGAAAAGTAAAGTGTTGAATAAAGATTAATTAATAAAGACAGGGTCAAATGTAATTCACGTAATCAATTAATAATCCATGTACTTGCTAATAGAGCTACTTATGGGCAGTGTTTCCTACTTTGAAAAGAACTAATTTAACAGGAACTATCGCTTTCGAGTATTCAGAACCGAGTTGTACTCCCTAATCAAACCCTCTTATTGTCACTTATAAAAAGGCGCGCATTGTGTTAGAGTAGTAAACCTATTTTTAAGAAATATAGTATCTTGACTAAGTTGAAAAGTATTATAACCTAGATTTCTTAACCAAAAGAGGTTCTCACGAACCAGACTCTAAACTTATAAACGCGTCCGAAAATAGTTTTAAAATCTCTTTTCTTCTTAAATTAAAAACTCCTAATAAACTAAACAAAGCGCTTTCGCTGTTTTTGAAATAGTTAAAAACAATTAAGTTTAGATAGACGTTGGACGACTTTCGATCTTACCCAACGGAATTGAAGTGCAGGAAAACTTAAGTTGAAAGTTAAAATAGCCCTTAAGTGCTTCTACGAACAATTGTACGGATTATCGGTTCAATTACGATCCTTACATTCTAACCTTATAAATTTAGTTAGACATGGTAAAGTAAAAGTGCATTAATTTAAATAAAAGTAGTGCGAGTGCGAAAAGTAAATAAAAGTAGTGCGGGAAATAAATAAAGTAAAGCGAGTGCGAGGAAATAAATAATTTAAAGCGAGTGCGAGGAAATAAATAAAGTAAAGCGAGTGCGAGGAAATAAATAATTTAAAGCGAGTGCGAGGAAATAAATAATTTAAAGTGAGTGCGAGAAAATAAATAATGTAAAGCGAGTGCGAGAAAATAAATAAGATAAAGACAAGTAATAAAAACCTGCTCCAATCGGAGGGTTGAATAAATTGCAAAGCGGAAATGAAAATGGCGGCAGGATTAACTTCCTTCCAAAGTGCTCCAAACTCGATTACAGACTTTATCACAGACTTGATTACACAATTGTGGTAACACTCCAATGCGAAGCGATTACCACTTTAAAATACTGAATATATGCCTAAGTGAAACAAAGTTGCTCTGAGTTTGCCTCTGTTCTAAGTTTGGATGATTGTAAAAGTGATTTCGAGTCTCTATTTATAAGCAAGTAAAAAGATGGAAATGACAAGGATGCCCTTCAATTTGAAAATGGGAGGGAAAACTTTTCCTCTTGTGGCGCCCGCCACAAGGCCATGGCGCCCGCCACAAGGCCAATCTGAGGCGCCTTAGTGGAAGTAGTGGGGAACGTGGCAGTTGAGGGAAGTTGAGCTTGGACACGTCATGGCAGGGTCTATGGCGCCAGCCATGGGGTAGGCCACAAGTACAAAATGCTAAATTTTAGGGTTTTTAGCTCTTTTTCACTCATTTTCTCGATCGGGGCTCCGTTTAAAGTAAAAAAACTGAAAACAAAGAAAAACATAGCAATAACACAACAAAATAACAATAAAACAACTAGAATGCATGTGAAATCGGAGTCGAAAATACGGTAAATTTCAGTGTTATCAAACTCTCCCACACTTAAACCTTTGCTTGTCCTCAAGCAAAACATTAAAAAGCTCATAAAAGAAAATTTTGTGTAAACGAGTGCTTCAGGTAAATATTCTAAGTTCAAGTCGGGATGCAGTGATAGGTACTAACTGAGTGAACTAAGGGTATCATGATGACACTAATCCGCAAATGCGGACATAAACTTCATTCCTATATTAGCTAACCCATATTATCCCATAATACCTAGGCCTGCCTCTTTATCTCTTTTTGTGTCCTTTTCATTCAAGCGCAATCACATTAAGCCCGTTATCCGTACATGCTTCATAGTAGAGTGGCATGTTAGTGATTATGATTTGAGCATGGGGTTTCCGGCACATAAATATGTGTAAACCCTTTTATTGGACCCAACTGTAGTTATGGGGGATCGGATCGTAATCCGTCCTACCGAGTTCAGTGCCAGATACCTCTGAACCAACTAACAGTGGGTAAGTTTTTCTTTTTCTTTTTCTTTTTCTTTTTTCTTTTGTTTGTAGCAAATTTTTACAATTCTTTGGTTTAAATGACTTTGTGAGGGTCACCTATCCCGGAGTTGCCTTTTTGCTTTCTTTTAATTTTTTTTTTGCTGGATCATTCACTTATTTGCATCAGTCCCCTACGTAGAGGATGCGTAGGCCGGAGCTGACTGCTGAGATAAACTACTGAGGACTTATACGGAAATGATGATTAAGGCCATGGTATATGGGGTTTCGGGAGTGGTTCCTATATTCACGAAGTCTATGGTGCTAAAATAATACTGATGTTTCGCAAAGTTCTCCCAAGTCACCGCATCCTTACTCAAAACATGTCTTTAAAACCTGAAAACTTTCGGAATAACACTATTTTCTTTTGCAAAAAAAAATTTCGGTGGGGCTAAAGGTATGGGGAGGTAGGATTGTACTAAAGATATACTATATTTGGTGACTCGTCAGACTCATGCATTATACTAAAAAGCAAAATAAACAACTAAAAGGAAATAAACTATCTAAAAACAGCAAAGAAAAAGCGATAAAGAAAATACGAGAAAAATAATAAAGAAAAGACGATAGAGTCTCCTCCCACACTTAAATCGAACATTATCCCCAATGTTTCGAAATAAGATAAGGGAAGAGGTACCTGGCAACCTATTGCTGACCACTAGTGCCCTCGCCATCCTGAGATGGACGACGGGATCGGGTACGACGACGCTCTCTCTGATCCATCCTCGCCTGCAGGGCATCCTGAACGGTCCTCACCTCTCGAAGGTTATCCAAAATGGAGCCCTGAGTGTTTTCTATGAGTGTAATATGCTGACGGTGGTGGTGTTGCTGACGGACTTATGTATCTGTGATCGTTTGCAGGGACTGTAGAACAGTGTCGTAGGACCTGTCTGTCCTCCGCTGCGACTCTTGCATGAAGCTCATGTTATTCGCCAACTGTGGTTGGATGGTAGAGAGTAGGTCATCACGCCTTTGCTCTCTAGCCATGTGGTCACGCAACATCTCCTCCATAATATAAAAGCCATGAGTGGTACCTGCAGAAGAAGAAGATGGTGCAGTGTGTGGTGGTGAAGGATGATGGGGGGACACATGGGGTACGAGAGATCTCTCTCTCCGATCATATTCATCATCAGTGTCACGTCCCGCCTCATCAGGAATGTTAGGAGGAAGAGGACCCAAAACAGGTGGAGCATCTAAAGCGTAGGTACAATTCCTTTCATCTCGTACATCTGTACGTCTAGTGCACGGTAAAACAACAGATGGGATGGCTATACCATGAACCATAAGCATATAGCCTCCTTCTCTCCTCAAACGACACAATTTCATGTCTCTAAGAAATTTTAGGTTAATTGTGCGAGGAGGTAAGGGGTCTAGGGTAGCCATCTCATTGTTCAGGTTAAGCGCCCGAGCAATAGATGTAATCAATCCACCAAGAGAAATCGGTCCCGCTTTATTCAAAGTTAAAGTCATATGAGCAAGCATGAACAGGACCTAATTAACTCGTCTATTTGTGAGGCTTCCTTGTAAAAATAGAAGCTCTTTAGTATTAACCTTATTTGGATTCTCCCAGCCAAAAATAGTGCATGCCAACAGATATCTAAAAACTTTGATGGCCGGGTTATGGATAGTTGAGGCAAGAACTCCTTCAAAAGAGTTTATGGAAGTGTTTGATAAACGCTCCCAGAAGGAAAATACCTCAACTGACCACTCTGAATCCAAAGGGGCCTCACAAATAGCACCTTCCCCATGAGGGATTCCTAACAAGCTGGCTAGTTCGTCGGTACTGAATTCATATTCAACATCAAACATTCTAAATCTGACAGTACCAACTGTGCTAGCAGTGTTAGGGTTGACAATATAGATTAAGGAACTCAAAAATTCAATTGTCAATCGCTCATAGGTGGGTTCTTTGTTGGAAAAGAAATTATGCAAACCTAAGTTATCTAATAAATGAAATATGCTATGATAGATACCTAAAGTGTAGAGACAGTTTTCGTCAACATACCTTGTCGGGAGGATCTCCCGATTTTGCAACCGTTCGATAATTTTTCTTTGTCTATGCCCCGGTTTCCCTCCTCGAAGAATGAATCCATTAAACTCCATTTGTGTAGCTCTTGAAAGGTGGCGAAGAAGATGAAGTGGAATGTGAAAAGGTTGGATTTTTACGAAATCCGACGGATGAAAATGGAAATGGAAATCGGAAAAATGATTTGTACGGTGTGGTGATTAGAAAGGTATGAGCTTTTTGTGGGTTCAAGGATGTTTTTCCAAGGTGAAAAAATGGGTTTGGAAGGTTGTAAGGTGTGAAAATGGTGAAGAAAGGGGTTCTGCCCCGACCTTTTACAGACGCTGTGGCGGGCGCCACAAGGCCTATGGCGAGCGCCACAAGGCAAAATCTGGCTGAGCCGGATTTTGGTCCTTTGGCTTGGGCTTCTCTTTGTCTTTTGGCTTTGAGGGGTCCGGATAGCATTTGTCTTGTGATTTCCTAGTATCATTGGCTTGCATAATTTTTATAAAAGTAAAAATAAAAATGAAAATGAAACAAAAATTAAATATTAGACTAATAAATAAATAAATAACTGAAAATAAAAAATGCAAATAAAACAAACATAAGACATATATAGATAGAAGTAGAAATATCAATGTATAGACATAGTTTATATAATATTCCAAATGCGATAATATAAGATGAGTTATGTAAATACGAGAAAAATAAAATAAAAGAAAGATAAAATAAGATGGAATGGTGAGATCATATAGTAGGGATGTCGTCTTCCTGAGAGGATTCACGGAGCATGGCTACCTCCTGCCTGAGCTCTACGATCTCCTGATATAGACAGTCGGCTTCAGTAGCATGGGTGAGATCAGACACTCCCATCTGTAAAGTGAGGTCAGCCACCTCCTGTCTAAGCTCTGCGATCTCTCTACGACACTCAGCAATCTGAGTGCGGATGTCGGGGGTCTGCAATGAAAGATTATTAGAGAAAACAATGATCCTGGGAGGTGGTGGTGTAGGCGTGTATTCAGCAATGGGTGGTGATCTCGGCTCCTCGACGGTCTCTCCCTGGCCCTCCAGAGCATAACTCCAATTCGCTGGATCATGCACACTGGTCATCATAGGATCTGGCAGTGTGAAATAATGGATAGCCTCGCTGTCGACCAGCAATTGGAACTGACATGGGTGGAAAGAGGCTCTCCTCATCAACCCTCGGGTCAAACAGAAGTCGATGTCCATGGTAGTGTACCCACAGTAGATCCGGAGATGTGACAACTTGCGAGACAGACCTAAAGCGACAGCAATTTATGTGATGATTCCTCCCACATGGATGATTCCTTCGGTAGATCTGGAGATACCGCTGAGACTATATAACAAAAAGTTCCCACATGCTACTGGGAGAGACTGGGATGCACAAAATAGTAGGAAGATCTCCTCTTCACTCAGTAATGTCTCTGCATCCGGCCTTCCCAGGAAGGAATGTGCCAATATCATCTGAAAGTATCTGAAGGCAGGGTTATGTATAACATGAGATAGCCACGTAGATGGATCCTGGCGTCCGCCACCTGATATATCACTCCAAAACTTCTCAACCTCCTTACCCAGAAAATATCCCATAGGTGTCTCCGGGATAGCATCAGGAGTGGTCTGGAAACCCAATAGGTCGCCGAACTCTTTCTGGCTGAAAGAGTACTCAACTCCAAAGAGCCTGAAAGCAGCATACCCATCTAGTCCAGAGTATGGGTCATAGTCGAATGAACTCAGGAACTCCAATGTCAGGTTCCTGTAGGTGTTACTCAAGTCATCAGCAAACTCGTCCCAGTGAAGCTGGTGGCTAAGGAATCGGATACTCGGCTCGATACCGAGTGCCTCCATACAGTGCTGATCAGGATAACGTGTGGGTGCCATAGGGCGCTGATACAGAGCGATTTAGCGCTCTCTCTGAGCATTATCTCTATAGGCCACGTGCATGTCATCGAAATCCTGCATCCTGTAAAAGTTAAGAAAGCGATCCTGAAAGTGCAAACCATTCAAATTTTAGTCTCAATGCAAAATATGATAAAATAAAATAAAAATTAAATTAAATAAATGCGAAAAAGTAAAACGAAATAAAAACCATGGGTTGCCTCCCACGCAGCGCTTGGTTAACGTCGTTAACTTGACGATTAGAATTTATACACCTGTAGTAGTAGGAATTGGTGGATCAATCAGGGTGTGGCTTGAGTAGTATGTTGGAATGTCTTCTCCTTCGCAGAGCTTCAGTCTTTGTCCATTTACAATGAATGGACTACAAGTTTCGTTCTTGATTTCTACGGCTCCGGATCTCAGAATCTTGGATACTTCGAAAGGACCAGTCCATCTTGAACGTAGCTTTCCAGGGAAGAGTCGTAACCTAGAGTTGAAAAGGAGAACAGGATCGCCTATATTGAAGTTTTTCTTTACTATTCTTTTGTCGTGATAGGCTTTTGTCCTCTCTTTATATATTTTTGCATTCTCGTAGGAAGATTGCCTAAGTTCTTCTAGTTTATGAATGTCTAGGGTACGCTTTTCTCCAGCGGCTAGGTAGTCTAAATTCAAAGTTTTAATGGCCCAATAGGCCTTATGCTCTAATTCGAACGGTAAGTGACAGGATTTTCCATAAACTAGTTGATAAGGAGTAGTTCCTATAGGGGTTTTGAAAGCGGTTCTGTAGGCCCATAATGCTTCTTGAAGCTTTTGAGACTAGTCTCTCCTAGAAATAGAAACAGTTTTCTCTAGGATTTCTTTTATCTCCCTATTAGATACTGTCGCATCCTGCGAAAAATCAACCGGCGAGACTCAAAATAAAACACACACAGAGCCGCCACTAAACGTTATTTATCCCAAGATAGGGAAAGGAAACACTCAGAGAAACCTGGAAAGACATGGTCTCGCGACCAGAGAGAAAAGGTTCGGGAGTCGGTTACGCGAGGGGAAGGTATTAGCACCCCTCACGTCCTAGGTACTCCTAGGGATCCACGTCCTAGAATAAAGAAAAGGTTGCTAAACATCACACACACACACAGGGAACGCAGGTGGGGTTAAGAGAAACGGGCTCGATAAGGCGTCGCACCTTATGCCTACATATCTTGTCTGGAACAAGAATCAGAGCCACTGTAGTTCGGCTTACGCACGCCAAACAACACAAAACAAATAAACAAGCAAGAGTGGCAAACATGGAGCCCGACAACCAATTGATGGAATTACGTCGGCATCCGAACCAAAACACACTCAAAAGGGCAAACGTGGAGCCCGACAGCCAATCACTGGGCTTACGTCGGCATCCGAACCCAAACATACAGTCAGATAACAAGTAAACGCACGCAAAAAAGAAAAAGGTTGCCCGGAGTGGTCTCGCACGACCACCTGCCTACATACCTCGTCTGGCACGAGGATCAGGGCGATGTAGTTCCCCTGAAAGGGACTAAATTGCTAACCAGAAACCGGGGAAAGATACACAACTAGGGAGCTGAGACTCGAGCCTAATGTTGTCATGCATCGTTAACCCTAAGTTCGGTTTTCTATCCTACTTGCATAAGCAAACTAACCTAACCAGGAAAGAAGCTAGCACACAAGCATACAATCATATATCATCAAATGAGAACAGGTATCTCAAACAAGCATGTCAATCAGATATCCACATAACACGCACTATAGCCAAACAAGGGGCTCAATCAATCAGGTTTGACTGCCTAAGCAATCGTCTGTACAGGCTGTGTTTGCTCTTAACCTTGCCATTACGAGGCTAAGGTGAAGCAGATGAAAGGATGAAGTGAGGATCAGACCTCACAGCTCTTATCCCTAACCAGGGAGAGCATCTGACAAATGAGCATGGGTCCAGAATAGGGGAACCCTTCTATACTCAGAGACTCTGACTCAATGTGCACTGCACGGGATCTTGGGTTAGGATCTCAATGCTTCAACCATGTAATGGGAGCAAGGAGAAGACTCAACTGAAGAGTGGGGGACAGGTTGCTTGTCCCTACCTTCCACCAATTGCCTTACTTGAAGGACTTTTCCTGCTTGGCTTAAAAATAAACATACACAAGCATTGCCTCTTAAGGAGGACTTCAGACAATTTGCCCGGCCCGGTAACAGCCGGGTCTCCAGACTACATGAAGTAAGAAGGTTATACCTCAAATGCAAGTTGCTTAAGCAAAGCAAAGCAATAGTTCACAAGGAACTGAGCAACTAAAGTACCTGGAAACAGTCAAACACAGTTAGTACTCAAACAGACAAAACCATAAACAACAAGTGTATAATCAATCAGTTTAAACAAACTATGCACAACACAAGGCAAGCTCAAGGCTCAAGCCCCAAGCTCCACAACCTACAAAACAATGTTATATTAGTATACAAACATCAACAACATCAATCAAAATTGATTTGGACCATTATCCATGTGCCTTGCTTTTTGATCCTGAAAAATCAAGCAAATATTAGCAACTTAGACCACTAGGCCAAGCCTAGGGTCCAAAAGCAAGAAAAAATTTAAAACAGCAAGGCATTCATCAACCAACACCAAATTAACATCAAACACAAGCAAACATCATTGGTCTCATGTTTATATCATCCATCACGTTCATGTTGTGCACAAAACAAGGCAAACTAGTTCAAATGAAGCATCAAGCATGCAAACAGAACTATTGCATTCAAATCCACACCAAAACAAATCCAAAAAATCTCAAATAAATTACACCTAAACAGGGGTCAATCAAGGTCTACCATATCAAATTTGAGCTCATTTGGGCAAATGGAACCATGTCAATGAAAATCAACAAAAACAGACACAATTTCATGCTTCAATTCACACCATCAATGCATACATCCACTTCAAAAATTCATATCTCATTGGAAACTAAAAAGAAATGGATGAGACCAAAACAGGGAGGTCACACAATGTGTCTAGTTCATGCATATCAAATTTCATGGCCATACAATACAATATGAGGATTTCCCAATCAATCTACCAACATGTATCACATGAGCTTGCAATTTCAATCACCAGAAATGAAAAATCATGATCAATTAGAAAAGGCAGTTAAAAATTCTACAAAAATTCACCAAGCATCCTAACATGTCAACAAGTCATCATGCAAAATTTCAGCCAATTCCAACATGCATAGGTCATCCAATTAAATTCAACAAGTTGACATCAAGAGGTGTGACACAAATTGTCACACCTAAGTTCCAGAATTTGCTGCTCTCTAACCAGGTATCAAAAATTCATGAAATTTACATATAAATAATCCTCAATGAGTCAAGAACCACCACAAAAATTTTCAGCCATTTATTTTATGATATGAGTATTTCATGATCAAATTGCCAAAATGTATCAAAATGTGACATACATTAGAAAAGCCTATGCCAAATAAAATATTTGCCAAGCACAACTTTGACCAATAGGTCAAAAAAATCCTACACAAGTCAACAAAGTCAAGGAAAAAATCTCCATATTTTTAGGAATTTTTTACTATTTTTGGTGAATTTTTTAAAGTGTTAACCATTTTTTAACTAATTAAATGAAATTAACTAAAAATCACAGTGGCAATCTTGTAATTCTTTCTGGCGGGAGCGGGAAACACAAGTTTTGAAAATTCAAACCAACAAATGGATCAAACACACAAACAGTCATCGTTCTCAAGCAGGAATTTCCAGAAAATTGAAAAAATGATGAACATCAAAAGTTTACAGAAATGGACGAGCATATAGTCATTGAACTCGTCTTCTCAAGAGGAACACGAATATCACACTATTACATCCTAAAAGTTCCTAAATCAAAAGAATCGAATAACCTAGGGTTTGCACTCATACTTTCAATTCACGATTTCTCACACTACAGGTCATCATTTTCAAAACCACAAGCATCATCAAAACCTACATCTCATGCTCTTTCTAACGCATATAATAATTAAGCAAATGGTGATAATCGATTTTTGCTCACCTGGAAATTGCAGCGCCGAAATTGTTGTTCTTGAGACTCTATTTCCACAAACAGATGAACAAGGATGATAAAGAAGATGTTTGATGCGCTTACTTCAAGTCCAGGTAGCTTCTAGCGTCCGAATTCGAGTTTCACCATTGATGATGCACTTTTGGACAGCCGCGATTACAAACCTTTTCCTTCCAAACTTCCAAAACAGATTGAGATATTGATGAGAGGAGATGAATGCAAAAAGAATCTCGAAAATTGGTTGAGATTTGATGAAGTTTGATGAAGTTTTGTGTTTATGGTGTTCTTGAGATTTTGAGAGAAAACTTGGGAATTTGGAAAGTTTGAGATCCAATCTTGGTAAAAGTGATTTTCTGTTATGATTAGCAAGTGATCAAGCTTATATATCAATGCTTAATTGTCCCTTAATCCACTTAATTAACCAAATGCATTGTTAAGTGAAAAATGTCATTTTCAAAGGAGGGGTAAAATTGGAATTTCATCATGACAGCTAGTGCCACCTGTTTTGACAGCACATACACCTTCTAAATAGCATATGTGAACTGTAGAAACTTGCCTCATGCTCATTGGTTGCTCCATTCTCAAATTCACCATGTGTATGCATTTGGTCCATTTTTGTCATTTCCATTTTTCAAGACAAAATCCAAATTAAAAGCCTTATGCATGAAATGAAAATTCAAACACATTCTAAATGCCATTCCTGAGGTGTTGGAAAAAGTCCCATTCGAAAATTCCAATTATTTTGACATTTGGACAATTTTGCCCCTGGTCCAATTCAGCTGTCCAGTTGAAAAGTGACTTTTTGCCTTGGCCATTTTTGGAAAAATCCAATTATGCACCCTCAAAGTACATGTCAAATGGAGTTTGTGCATATAAAGAACTTGCAATTTGGACAAAGTATGTGGTAGTTATGGCCTCCTGATTACGGTCTTTTCTGAAATTCAATGAGCCATATCTTGCAAACCACACATTGGATTTTCAAGTTCTTGGACTTTTTGGAAAGGTGAGAACAAGATCTACATCTGTCATGTTGAACAATTTTTCATTTGAAGCTTCCTTGGACATCTGTTTTTGAGGTCAAAAACTTTCCATTTTTGGAAACTTCAACTACAAGTCACTTTCTATTTTTGGCAGTTTTTGTCCTGACTTGATTTTCTTCATTTTTAAGCTTTGAGATGTCATTCAACACTTGTTCCAACATGAATGAAGTGTCTTCAACTCATTTCCACCTCCCAATCCATCAGATCATGTACAGTTGACCACAGTTGACTTTTCATCTGATAGATGAATCTGGCAATGCATAGATCAAATTGAACCCCAATCTCCAACTGAAATGGCTCAAGGGTGAAACCCTAGCCTCAATAATCACCATATAATCACAAAATGAACCTCATAACCATCAGAAACCTCATCTCCTGATCCAGCCCTGATTGGCCCAATACAACTGATTAGGGTTGACCTGTGGTCAAAACCCTAATCTCAAGAAATCTTCCTCAATCTTCTGATGACATCCCACCATGATGATGATGATGTATCAATTCAATCAACATGAAGACCAATACCCTTGGGAATCATGCAACCCTAATCTCAGCCCCATCCTTAGATGGCCATGATCAGTCAGTAAAACCCTGGCTTGCACCTTTGAACTTCCTCATCTCCTGATTAAGACTTGGGAAGATGGCTTGCACTATGTAACCACATGATATGCAATATGAAATGCCTAATGTCCTAAAATGATATGCAAATATGTTAATGCTAGTCCCAATAGAGGAGGGAAAATTTTGAGGTGTTACAGCTGCCCCTATTCAATCCACTGTGAACCTGTCGATACGAAATAGCCTCGGATTTCGGATGATCAGGATGAAGAGTGATTGAATACCAAGAACAGACGAACAATTTGCACTCTGATGGGAAAATAATCAACAACGCCTGTCAGCATCGGCGAAGAAACAAACTCTGAAACGTCGACCTGGATACCAAAATAAATGGTAACTCAGGGATAACCATGGCCTGAACACCACACATCCACTCGGGATTATTATTCTCTTCTCTTGTTTATGCTTTTCTTGAACCCCGAAAATTTCTCTATTTTTTTCATTTTCTTGAACCCCGAAAATTTTTCTCTGCGCAAACGATCCTCGAATCTCTGCATTTGAACCCCGAAAAATGCCTCAGCGCTCCTTTTTTGCCAAAATAATGAACCCCATCTCCAGTTTGAACCCCAGTCGCCTGACGATAACTCTCGATCGCCAGAATGAACCCCGTTCTCCAGAAAATGTATCCACATTTCCTTTTCTCCATTTGAACCCCGTCTCCAGAAAATGTATCCACATTTCCTTTTCTCCATTTGAACCCCGTCTCCAGAAAATGTATCCACATTTCCTTTTCTCCAATCTCTCGTGATAATTCCGCTGGCAACGACGGAACTAACACCAAACCACTCTGAGGGCGACATATCAGAGGGTACACCTTCACAAAAGGAAGGTAACATGTGCATCTCTTCTTCCGAAGACACCCGTAACGACCTCCACTAGCATCCGCCAAAGTCTAAGGTGACACATGAACAGAAGATAATCCCAAGGACCTCATCCTGGATATAATCTTCAACTCTATCTCCATTTGAACCCCGCTCTCCAGAAAATGTCTCCACATTTCCTTTTCTCCATTTGGACCCCGCTCCAGAAAATGTATCCACATTTCCTTTTCTCCATTTGAACCCCAGAAAATGCCTCAGCACCTCCTTTTCTGATTGAACCCCGATCTCCAAAAATGTCGCAACATCTCCTTTTCTCCATTTGAACCCCGGAATCGCGCTGATCGCGTAACGTCTTCTGATATCATTTCCATCTCTGTCCGACGGAAACATTTCCTCCAATATCGCACTACTGGGGAACACTGTTGATCTGACATCATGGTACCACACTCCTCAGAGTAACACTTTCAACCAGACACTGACTGATGACTGGGAAGAAACTCGACGTTTTACTGGACATCGAACAATGATGTTTACAGGACATCAAACAAGGATGTTGACAGGACATCAAACAAGGATGTTGACAAGACATCAAACAAGGATGTTGACAGGACATCAAACAATGACCGACCAAACACTTACTGATGTCTGGGAAGAAACTCGACGTTTACTGAACATCGGATGATGATGTTTACTGACATCAAAGAAAGCTCGACCAGACACTTATTGATGACCGGTATATGCTGTTGCTCCAAAACCCCGATGCTGAACTCCTCAGAGTACCATCTTCCAACTTCTGTCGAAACCAAATCTCAAGTAGTAACCACGGCTTGAGTCGCGCTGATCGCGTAACCTTTCCATCTCTGCCCGACGAAAAAGCTTCCTCCAGTATTGCACTGCTGGGGAATATCTCTGATTAACCCAAGATTCTGAACTCCTCGGAGTAACACCTTGCTCTTCGGGCCAAACCACCTCTCAAACAGTAACCACAGCTTGAGACTAGCTTATGCGTGCAATATGATGCATGATTGATTTTTCTGCGTAATGCTCCATAAATATGGAAATGCTACGCGATTATTTATTTTTCTATGCAATATGCCATGTTATTTTTTCATGATGAATGCATAAAAAAGAAATATCCCCCTCAAGGGACTCCTCTGGGGAATACGAGACACTCTGCTGAGGAACTCGCCATTGCTCCAACTCCACCCTGCTGGGGAATAGCACTGTTGCTGGGAAAAGGCAACCCTTGCTGGGGAAGAACCTCCTTTGCACCCAATCCGCTCGAGAAATTTGCTGGGGATAAGAACCACCAATGCACTCTGTGGGGATACAACAATCTTGACTTGCTGGGGATATCAATCCTGATTCCGCTTCGGGAAAACCCTCACAGATACCTGCTGACTCCGCTGGGGAAACACTCACAGAGACTCTGCTAGGGGAATAGCAACCTCCAGGCTCAACTGGGGAAGCACTAAACCATCACCTGCTGGAGATAACCATCTTGACCCTGCTAGGGAACCGCATACTACTCCGCTGGGGATTACCCATGCAATCCATAGGTAGCATCAACTCAGCTGGGGATGCAGAAATTCGTCCACTATGGGAACCCGTTCAATCCACTGGTGGGATGAACACTGTTGGAGATATATTTCTTTGAAAAAGACCCGCTCCACTCGGGGATAGCAACCTTCTGGCCTGGCTGCTGAGGAAACACCGTTTTACCTCTGCCGGGGATAACCATCCTGACTCGGCTAGGGGATCCACAGACCTTGGATCTGCTAGGGAGTTGGTCCTCTAACTCTGCTTGGGGACCTCACTGGGGAATGAGAACAGTTGGTACAGAACACCCGTCGACTCGTCGAACCACAGTATCCACCTCCTAATCTCGTATCAGTTTTCCACTTCTGAGAACTCCCAGACTCGTCTGGACCTTTTCTGCTCCATCATCTTGTATTCCAAATCGCCCCGCGCTCGACGAGAAACGTACTCCTGGGACGTACAAAGAAATTTCAATCTTTCGACTTTGAAGAGTCTTCTTGATTAATTCCAAAGGTCGTCGTACGCCTCGACGTCTCTTCATCGTCTTCCAACTTACTCGTCCCTGATCAGACTCTGCGGGGAATTTCTACAAACTTTCCAGTCTTCCGACTTTGAAGAGTCTTCTTGATTATCATCAAGGATCGTCGTACGTCTCAACGTCCTCAGCATCGTCCCTCCAAATTCATTCGTTCCAGAGCGAACTCTTTGGGGATCTATTACAAAGCTTCCACATCACAACCTGCAAGTGAGTGAAAAATATCTAACAGTACCTTGCAAAACAGACCGTCAGATAAAACCGTGCCCCAGGCGTGTCAAGATTTCAACACTTGGGTCACTCAACCTTCCAAATAAGATTTCAAGCTTTCAATCTTATAAACATGCATTGGAAGGAAACCTGTATGTTTTAAAATGCAAGATTCTTTATCAAAAATATCTGGATGTTTTTGCAATCAAAGCGGTTATGAAAAACAAAAACAAAATTATTTGACTGAATTTGCATTCTATTGATTTGAAAAAGTGTGGCTCAAATGAGCAATACAAAGGAAACAATTCCTGAAAAGAGGTAATTGCGCTCAAAAGGAAAAATCTATCCTAATGGTAATGTGAAACCCGTGATCTCATCGAGTTCCAACTCGGTTACACCCCATATGTCCTCGGACTCTCCATGCTTTCTGCCTTCTGAATAAGACAATTCCGATTGATCCCTACCGGGTATTATCCATGATGCTTCAACCAAAGCGCAAACGATTATGCCGGACGCAGTTGTTCGTTCAATCCCTCTTTTGCCTGGACCGCCCTTTCGGGTTTTCAGTCCACCGGGATACCCTTTTTTGCCCAAGTCGCCTTTTCAGGTTTTCGACTTGCCGGGTGTACAATTTTTCATTTATATCCCTAATTTTTGCCCGAACCTTTCTTTCTGTTTTTTGGTTCGCCGGGATGCCCATTTTTGCCTGGACTATTTTGTTCTTTTCGTCCAGCGGGTCTCTTTTTATACGAAGTATTTTTTAACTGCGTCCGCATTCACAGGGGATGGGAAATCTTCACCATCCATGGTCGTTAACAACAAGGCTCCTCCAGAGAAAACCTTCTTGACCACGAATGGACCTTCATAATTCGGTGTCCATTTGCCCCTTCGATCGTTTTGAGGAGGAAGGATCCTTTTCAGCACCATATCACCCACGTGATACACACGAGGTCGTACCTTTTTGTCAAAAGCACGCTTCATTCGCTGTTGGTACAACTGCCCATGACAGATGGCTGCAGACCTCTTTTCCTCTATCAGGCTCAACTCTTCATACCGGGTCCTTACCCATTCAGCCTCTTGCAATTTCACGTCCATCAGGACTCTCAGAGAGGGAATCTGAACCTCAACAGGTAATACCGCCTCCATCCCATATACCAATGAGAATGGAGTTGCCCCAGTAGACGTGCGTACCGACGTTCGATACCCATGCAACGCAAACGGCAACATCTCATGCCAGTCTCTGTAGGTTACCACCCTTTTCTGCACATTTACACTGTCGGCGCACGCAAACGTTATCCGGGCAACAAAAGCTTATTCACCTTAACCTCCCCATCAGACATCAGAATCCGTTCGGATTCAGGGTCAAGCCCCTCCTCCGGGATCGGTCACTCTCAATCTTTCGATCAGAGCACCTCGAGATGTCCTCATCAGGGAATTCAAACTTCATCGGTTGATAATCCTCCACGGGTTGCTGGGCGATGTAATCAGACAATACACTCCCCTTGATTGCTTTCTGAGAGATATATCGAACATCGTATTCAATCAAAATCATTGGCCCTTTCGCAACCCTTCCGGTCATTGCTGGCTTTTCAAACACATACTCGATTGGATCCATCTCGGAAATCCACAAAGTGGCATGAATCAGCATATACTGTCTCAGTCGGCGAGCAGCCTATGCCAAAGTACAACAAGTTTTCTCGAACAGTGAATGTATTGTTTCACAGTCGGTAAACTTTTTGCTCAGGTAAATTGCATGCTCTTTTCGATGAGACTCGTCATGCTGACCCACTTCACCTCGTAGACCCCTTGAAGGCCGTCAAGTACAAGATTGACAATTGCTCCTTCCACAGGAGGTAATAGAATCAGAGGTTCCTGCCACTTATTCTTTCTTTTCAATGCCCCTTGGCAATCATTATTTCACCTGACCGTTTGATCTTTTTTTTCTCAACATCTTGAATATAGGTTCGCACGTGGCTGTTAGATAAGATGCGAACCATGACAGGTAGTTCAATCTTTCTAAGAAACCACGAACCTCTTTTCTTTATTTTTTCTCGGTTCAGGCGTTTCTCTTATTGTTTTTTTTTCAGCAGGATGAACCTCGATTCCTCCCTCACACTTATGATGAACCCCCAACATCTTACCGGATCGCACTCTGAACGTGCACTTACTTGAATTCAACCTCAGTTTGAATTGTCTCAACCAGCCAGCCGACTGGCCCCGGCCTGCCAGATGCCCCTCTCCCGTTTGGGACTTTGCTATCATGTCATAGCATTGCATTCGGTTTCATGATGAATCATGTCATGAAACAAAGTCACCATGGCTCTCTGATACAGGCACTGGCGTTCCGCTTCTCTAGAGGACAGTCTCCTTTCCATGGTAGCTCATGCGCAATGACACCGGTATCCGACCCTAGCATATCTTGACATGACCAGGTAGAAGCATCCACATGCTCTTTCAACAGGACTACCATCCTGCTTTTGACTTGCCCCTGAAGCGGCGCGAATTTTCACTTTCTTCCTGACCTCGGCGGTACTTGGATTCACAATCTCAATCCGCTCCGCGTGCGGCTGAATCACCTTCTCCTCATGTTTCAACAACCTGGCTAATTCCAGCAGATCCCAATCTTCTTCGTCTTCTTCTTCAGCAAGATAGATCGGTTCGTCGAAGTCATATGAGGGGTAACCAAATTGTTATCAACGAGATCCGGAGAGTTATTTTTGAAGTTGGGACGAGACAAAACAAAAGGAAAAAACAGAAAATAAACATTGCCATTTTTATTTGTTTTTAAACTGCAAAAATAAATGAAAAACAGGGAACACCGCTTTTTGACTGAAAAACATCCATTTATTAATGATGCAGAAATGCAAATTTAAACATGAGGTGGCCCTTACAATGGACCATTACGTGTCGGGCAACACATATGGCTTTCATGCAGATAAACTGAAAACAAGAAATATTACTCTTCCGGACGAGTGTCAGTGATGATCTTGTTTAGGCCTTCCAGCTTCTCGGTACACACGATTTTATCCATTGATCAATCTCCCAGTCACTGTCAGTTTCTTTACCCACTGTATAGGCGTGATCTGAATCTAGCATTCCGGCACTTACAAAGGTGAACGACGGACGACGTCCTCTGTTCTTCTCAGACGAGTCTTGACCTGGATGATAACCAATCCCAAACATATCCGCCTTTACTACAATGCCTATGATTTTTCCCCAGCCTGGGATCCCTCCATTTCTCAACATTTCCAGTGCCTGTTTGTAAGAAGACACAGACGGTTTTTTCTCTTTCCCAACACCATTGTCATTTTCCACCTTGACGGTTTCAATCAGACTGGGTGTTTCAAATTCTCCACCGTCCATTTCCTTCACCTTCTGGATCATATCCCCCATCGGTACACCACCCTCTGTGGCGATGGCCATACAACAAGTATCAACACTAGGGAAAGTTCCCTCTTTCCTCCGGGGTTTTGGGACCACAGGCCTCGGCATTTTTAATCGATCTCCATTCACCAACCCAATCGTCTTCCTATCCTCTGAAATTGCATTCATCTCCACCTCACCATGCGCGGGCATATGATTAGCATTAACATTGGGAAATTGTGCAAAATTAATGGCCTTGGAATCCACCAGGTCTTGGACAGCATGCTTAAAAGCTCTACAACCCTCAATGTTATGCCCAGACGCCCCCGAATGGAATTCGCACTTAGCATTCTCATCGTAGTTGGTTGGCCTCTGATCAGGTTCTAATGGAGCTAATGTCCTCAATTGTACCATTCCGAGATCTTTCAACTTCCTCAACAGAAGAGCATACGGTATGGGTGGCCTATCAAATTGACGATCAACCCCCTTTCCTCTTACCTGGTTCCCAGCTCTCTGTGCTCCTAGGCGAGGTGACGGATGTCTCGGTGGTACAGATGAACCACCAACAGGAATGGTTGCAGTGGCAGCATAAGGGTGATAACGATCCTTACCGCATTCTCTTTTAGTCTGCGCACCACCCGATTCAACCTTCTTCTTGGGCTGACCACTGTCAAGGGATTTCTTCACCACAGAGCCAGAGGGATTTGTTACTTCGGATGACGGAGCCTTTCCCTGAACTTTCTCTTTGATCATCCAACCCTCAATCCTTTCTAATCTCTTGGCCATGGCTTTCTGCCCCGAGGCAAGCCCTTGCACAACCCTGAACAAATCCCTCACCATCTCTTTCAGTTCGAGGATGTCGGCGTTGGGAGGATCCATCAGTCGAGGAGTATTGCGCCTGGTGTAATATCTGTGAGGGCGTGTTGAGTGCAAAGGTACGGTTCTGCGAGCACGAGCAATGATTCCTGCAAAACAGCAAACAGGTTAATATGCATGAATGCGACGTCTACCCATATGAGGAAAATTCGGTCCTTCGATTCTGGTTTCATCGAGACAGACAATATTTTGACAATAACATTCGGAAATTCAAGATGTCTCTCAACCAGATTCTCAATCAATAATACTCCCCATATGGCTAGACGTAGGTTTGATGCAGATGAATGCAAAATGAGAATGATGCAGATGAATGCAATGTGCCATCCTCCAAGTCATCTGATCATCTGTTGCTCTGAATCACAGCCCTGATTTCTGAACCGATCACAACCATCTGAGGAATGTGTAACCATCAATCTGACCTACGGGTTCCGAAATAAACGGAAGACAGATACATCATCATCATCACCACTGGTCTCGGAGCAGACACACCATCACCATCTGAATCGGCCCAGGGAATCCGAAATAAACGGATCCCCACTGATAAATGTCTCGGCCCGGGGAATCCTGAAATAAACGGATCCCCACTGATAAATCACGGACAGCACTCCGGCGTCACGGCAACAAATAACCATAAATCCGACTCATAAATATGTCTCTGAATCACAGATCAAAAAGTCACCATCTGATTATGCATCCGAACAATCACCCTCCCCTCACAGGTAAATTCTAAACAGGTCACCCTAAGGCGGATAATAGTCTCAACGATCGGGCGGAGATACTCAATGGGTTTGCCCTTGCGGGTGTGCCATTGTAGCTCCCTTAAGATCGTCTAAACCAAAGATCCGGGAAATGATCGGTCATCAGAGTCAACAGCCCAAAAGAGATAACCCAACCAAAGTAGAGAACCCCACTGGAAGAGCACTTCTCAGATGAACCTCGTCCGACTTGTGGTATGTCACGTCGCAACAATATGCCCAACCGACACATGAGCGACATGAGACCACGCTAATCCTAGGTGTACACTCGGGCCTGGGTTTTAGCCCCACTCAGAACACCCACCCCAAAGTAACAGAACCACCTGCAGAAGAAGATGGCAACATGACAGTAATGATGCATGCACGTATTAATGCAAGTATATACATGGGTTAGAATAATAAATGCAATAAATAAACAATACAAGCAACCAAAACCAATCCTAGAACGCTAGGAAGGACTCGCTTAGGGACGATGGACCAGCATAGGTCTACATCCAGATGTCCCCAGCAGAGTCGCCAGCTGTCGCATCCTGCGAAAAATCAACCGGCGAGACTCAAAATAAAACACACACAGAGCCGCCACTAAACGTTATTTATCCCAAGATAGGGAAAGGAAACGCTCAGAGAAACCTGGAAAGACATGGTCTCGCGACCAGAGAGAAAAGGTTCGGGAGTCGGTTACGCGAGGGGAAGGTATTAGCACCCCTCACGTCCTAGGTACTCCTAGGGATCCACGTCCTAGAATAAAGAAAAGGTTGCTAAACATCACACACACACACAGGGAACGCAGGTGGGGTTAAGAGAAACGGGCTCGATAAGGCGTCGCACCTTATGCCTACATATCTTGTCTGGAACAAGAATCAGAGCCACTGTAGTTCGGCTTACGCACGCCAAACAACACAAAACAAATAAACAAGCAAGAGTGGCAAACATGGAGCCCGACAACCAATTGATGGAATTACGTCGGCATCCGAACCAAAACACACTCAAAAGGGCAAACGTGGAGCCCGACAACCAATCACTGGGCTTACGTCGGCATCCGAACCCAAACATACAGTCAGATAACAAGTAAACGCACGCAAAAAAGAAAAAGGTTGCCCGGAGTGGTCTCGCACGACCACCTGCCTACATACCTCGTCTGGCACGAGGATCAGGGCGATGTAGTTCCCCTGAAAGGGACTAAATTGCTAACCAGAAACCGGGGAAAGATACACAACTAGGGAGCTGAGACTCGAGCCTAATGTTGTCATGCATCGTTAACCCTAAGTTCGGTTTTCTATCCTACTTGCATAAGCAAACTAACCTAACCAGGAAAGAAGCTAGCACACAAGCATACAATCATATATCATCAAATGAGAACAGGTATCTCAAACAAGCATGTCAATCAGATATCCACATAACACGCACTATAGCCAAACAAGGGGCTCAATCAATCAGGTTTGACTGCCTAAGCAATCGTCTGTACAGGCTGTGTTTGCTCTTAACCTTGCCATTACGAGGCTAAGGTGAAGCAGATGAAAGGATGAAGTGAGGATCAGACCTCACAGCTCTTATCCCTAACCAGGGAGAGCATCTGACAAATGAGCATGGGTCCAGAATAGGGGAACCCTTCTATACTCAGAGACTCTGACTCAATGTGCACTGCACGGGATCTTGGGTTAGGATCTCAATGCTTCAACCATGTAATGGGAGCAAGGAGAAGACTCAACTGAAGAGTGGGGGACAGGTTGCTTGTCCCTACCTTCCACCAATTGCCTTACTTGAAGGACTTTTCCTGCTTGGCTTAAAAATAAACATACACAAGCATTGCCTCTTAAGGAGGACTTCAGACAATTTGCCCGGCCCGGTAACAGCCGGGTCTCCAGACTACATGAAGTAAGAAGGTTATACCTCAAATGCAAGTTGCTTAAGCAAAGCAAAGCAATAGTTCACAAGGAACTGAGCAACTAAAGTACCTGGAAACAGTCAAACACAGTTAGTACTCAAACAGACAAAACCATAAACAACAAGTGTATAATCAATCAGTTTAAACAAACTATGCACAACACAAGGCAAGCTCAAGGCTCAAGCCCCAAGCTCCACAACCTACAAAACAATGTTATATTAGTATACAAACATCAACAACATCAATCAAAATTGATTTGGACCATTATCCATGTGCCTTGCTTTTTGATCCTGAAAAATCAAGCAAATATTAGCAACTTAGACCACTAGGCCAAGCCTAGGGTCCAAAAGCAAGAAAAAATTTAAAACAGCAAGGCATTCATCAACCAACACCAAATTAACATCAAACACAAGCAAACATCATTGGTCTCATGTTTATATCATCCATCACGTTCATGTTGTGCACAAAACAAGGCAAACTAGTTCAAATGAAGCATCAAGCATGCAAACAGAACTATTGCATTCAAATCCACACCAAAACAAATCCAAAAAATCTCAAATAAATTACACCTAAACAGGGGTCAATCAAGGTCTACCATATCAAATTTGAGCTCATTTGGGCAAATGGAACCATGTCAATGAAAATCAACAAAAACAGACACAATTTCATGCTTCAATTCACACCATCAATGCATACATCCACTTCAAAAATTCATATCTCATTGGAAACTAAAAAGAAATGGATGAGACCAAAACAGGGAGGTCACACAATGTGTCTAGTTCATGCATATCAAATTTCATGGCCATACAATACAATATGAGGATTTCCCAATCAATCTACCAACATGTATCACATGAGCTTGCAATTTCAATCACCAGAAATGAAAAATCATGATCAATTAGAAAAGGCAGTTAAAAATTCTACAAAAATTCACCAAGCATCCTAACATGTCAACAAGTCATCATGCAAAATTTCAGCCAATTCCAACATGCATAGGTCATCCAATTAAATTCAACAAGTTGACATCAAGAGGTGTGACACAAATTGTCACACCTAAGTTCCAGAATTTGCTGCTCTCTAACCAGGTATCAAAAATTCATGAAATTTACATATAAATAATCCTCAATGAGTCAAGAACCACCACAAAAATTTTCAGCCATTTATTTTATGATATGAGTATTTCATGATCAAATTGCCAAAATGTATCAAAATGTGACATACATTAGAAAAGCCTATGCCAAATAAAATATTTGCCAAGCACAACTTTGACCAATAGGTCAAAAAAATCCTACACAAGTCAACAAAGTCAAGGAAAAAATCTCCATATTTTTAGGAATTTTTTACTATTTTTGGTGAATTTTTTAAAGTGTTAACCATTTTTTAACTAATTAAATGAAATTAACTAAAAATCACAGTGGCAATCTTGTAATTCTTTCTGGCGGGAGCGGGAAACACAAGTTTTGAAAATTCAAACCAACAAATGGATCAAACACACAAACAGTCATCGTTCTCAAGCAGGAATTTCCAGAAAATTGAAAAAATGATGAACATCAAAAGTTTACAGAAATGGACGAGCATATAGTCATTGAACTCGTCTTCTCAAGAGGAACACGAATATCACACTATTACATCCTAAAAGTTCCTAAATCAAAAGAATCGAATAACCTAGGGTTTGCACTCATACTTTCAATTCACGATTTCTCACACTACAGGTCATCATTTTCAAAACCACAAGCATCATCAAAACCTACATCTCATGCTCTTTCTAACGCATATAATAATTAAGCAAATGGTGATAATCGATTTTTGCTCACCTGGAAATTGCAGCGCCGAAATTGTTGTTCTTGAGACTCTATTTCCACAAACAGATGAACAAGGATGATAATGAAGATGTTTGATGCGCTTACTTCAAGTCCAGGTAGCTTCTAGCGTCCGAATTCGAGTTTCACCATTGATGATGCACTTTTGGACAGCCGCGATTACAAACCTTTTCCTTCCAAACTTCCAAAACAGATTGAGATATTGATGAGAGGAGATGAATGCAAAAAGAATCTCGAAAATTGGTTGAGATTTGATGAAGTTTGATGAAGTTTTGTGTTTATGGTGTTCTTGAGATTTTGAGAGAAAACTTGGGAATTTGGAAAGTTTGAGATCCAATCTTGGTAAAAGTGATTTTCTGTTATGATTAGCAAGTGATCAAGCTTATATATCAATGCTTAATTGTCCCTTAATCCACTTAATTAACCAAATGCATTGTTAAGTGAAAAATGTCATTTTCAAAGGAGGGGTAAAATTGGAATTTCATCATGACAGCTAGTGCCACCTGTTTTGACAGCACATACACCTTCTAAATAGCATATGTGAACTGTAGAAACTTGCCTCATGCTCATTGGTTGCTCCATTCTCAAATTCACCATGTGTATGCATTTGGTCCATTTTTGTCATTTCCATTTTTCAAGACAAAATCCAAATTAAAAGCCTTATGCATGAAATGAAAATTCAAACACATTCTAAATGCCATTCCTGAGGTGTTGGAAAAAGTCCCATTCGAAAATTCCAATTATTTTGACATTTGGACAATTTTGCCCCTGGTCCAATTCAGCTGTCCAGTTGAAAAGTGACTTTTTGCCTTGGCCATTTTTGGAAAAATCCAATTATGCACCCTCAAAGTACATGTCAAATGGAGTTTGTGCATATAAAGAACTTGCAATTTGGACAAAGTATGTGGTAGTTATGGCCTCCTGATTACGGTCTTTTCTGAAATTCAATGAGCCATATCTTGCAAACCACACATTGGATTTTCAAGTTCTTGGACTTTTTGGAAAGGTGAGAACAAGATCTACATCTGTCATGTTGAACAATTTTTCATTTGAAGCTTCCTTGGACATCTGTTTTTGAGGTCAAAAACTTTCCATTTTTGGAAACTTCAACTACAAGTCACTTTCTATTTTTGGCAGTTTTTGTCCTGACTTGATTTTCTTCATTTTTAAGCTTTGAGATGTCATTCAACACTTGTTCCAACATGAATGAAGTGTCTTCAACTCATTTCCACCTCCCAATCCATCAGATCATGTACAGTTGACCACAGTTGACTTTTCATCTGATAGATGAATCTGGCAATGCATAGATCAAATTGAACCCCAATCTCCAACTGAAATGGCTCAAGGGTGAAACCCTAGCCTCAATAATCACCATATAATCACAAAATGAACCTCATAACCATCAGAAACCTCATCTCCTGATCCAGCCCTGATTGGCCCAATACAACTGATTAGGGTTGACCTGTGGTCAAAACCCTAATCTCAAGAAATCTTCCTCAATCTTCTGATGACATCCCACCATGATGATGATGATGTATCAATTCAATCAACATGAAGACCAATACCCTTGGGAATCATGCAACCCTAATCTCAGCCCCATCCTTAGATGGCCATGATCAGTCAGTAAAACCCTGGCTTGCACCTTTGAACTTCCTCATCTCCTGATTAAGACTTGGGAAGATGGCTTGCACTATGTAACCACATGATATGCAATATGAAATGCCTAATGTCCTAAAATGATATGCAAATATGTTAATGCTAGTCCCAATAGAGGAGGGAAAATTTTGAGGTGTTACAGATACTTCTACTTGGCCACTAGTCTGTGGGTGGTATGGTGTTGCTACTCTATGCCTAACTCCATATTTTCTTAAAAGTTTGTCAAATATTCTCGATATGAAGTGTGATCCTCCATCGCTTATGACTAAACGTGGTGTTCCAAATCTAGGGAATATATAGTTTTTAAATAGTTTGATTACTACCCTAGTGTCGTTTGTGGGTGCAGCTATAACTTCAATCCACTTAGACACATAGTCTACAGCTACTAAGATATACCTGTTTCCTAAGGATGGTGGGAAAGGTCCCATGAAATCTATACCCCATACGTCAAAGAGTTCTACTTCTTGAATGTTTCTTAGAGGCATTTCATCACGCCTTGAAATGTTTCCAGTGCGTTGGCATCTATCACATTTTACAATGCAAGCATAGACATCACGCCACATGGTAGGCCAGAATAGGCCAGCTTGAAGAATCTTGGCGTATGTCTTAGAGGTGCTCGCATGTCCACCATACGGTGCAGAATGACAATGCTCGATAATACTATTTACCTCTTCTTCTGGAACGCAACGGCGAAAAATGCCATCTTTACCCCTTTTGAAAAGGAGCGGTTCGTCCCAATAGAAGTTTCTCACATCGTGGAAGAATTTCTTCTTGTGGTGGTAGTCAAGATCAGGGGGTACTATATCAGCAGCTAGGTAATTAACGAAGTCTGCATACCAGGGTACGTTACTTATTGCTAAGGAATTTTGGGGATGCTCATGAGGGCTTAGGTTATTATCTTCAATGGTTTCTACTCTAGCTATCAGTCTATCATAGGCGAAATCATCATTTATGGGTACTAGTTCTGGTTTCAGATGTTCTAGCCTAGAAAGGTGATCGGCTACTACATTTTCAGTGCATTTTTTATCTCTTATATCTAAATCAAACTCTTGTAGTAATAGAATCCATCGGAGTAACCTGGGTTTGGCATCTTTTTTACTTAATAGGTAACGAATGGCAGCATGATCGGTGTAAACTATAATTTTTGCTCCTACTAGATAAGATCTAAATTTGTCTATAGCGAAAACTACAGCGAGTAATTCTTTTTCAGTTGTTGCGTAGTTAAGTTGGGCAGCATCTAGGGTTCTACTGGCATAATAAATGGCATGTAATTTTTTATCTTTCCTCTGTCCTAGAACGGCTCCAATTGCATAATCATTAGCATCACACATTATCTCAAAAGGTTCCGACCAATCAAGCGGTTTCATACTAGGTGCTGAGATTAATGCTTGCTTTAAAAGATTAAATGTGTCATTACATTTTTCATCAAAAATGAATTCAGCATCTTTCATTAAAAGTCCAGTTAAAGGTTTGGTTATTTTGGAGAAGTCCTTAATAAAACGCTGGTAGAATCCAGCGTGTCCAAGAAAGCTTCGGACTTCTCTGATGGTTTTTGGTGGTTTTAGGTTTTCTATAACTTCTATTTTAGCTTTATCTACCTCTATACCTTTTTTGGAAACTATATGTCCTAAAACTATTCCTTCGGTCACCATGAAATGACACTTTTCCCTGTTTAGCACGAGGTTCACCTCCACACATCTCTCTAGGATTTTCTCAAGGTTAGCAAGGCAATTGTGGAAATCAAATCCGCAAACCGAGAAATCATCCATAAACACTTTCATGATACCATCTAGGTAATTTGCAAAGATTGACATCATGCAGCGTTGGAAAGTAGCTGGGGCATTACAGAGGCCGAATGGCATTCGTCTGTGGGCAAAAGTTCCATAAGGGCATGTAAAGGTAGTTTTTTCTTGATCTTCGGGGTGGATAGGTATTTGGAAGAATCCAGAGTATCCATCTAGATAGCAGAAGTAAGAGTGTCTGGCTAGACGCTCCAACATTTGGTCTATAAATGGTAAAGGGAAATGATCCTTCCTAGTTGCTTTATTTAATTTTCTATAATCTATACACATCCTCCATCCTCCTTCTAAATGTTTTGCTACATGTTCGCCTTTATCGTTTTGCACGACTGTGATGCCTCCCTTTTTAGGTACTACATGCACAGGGCTCACCCACTTACTATCCGAGATCTGGTAGATGATACCTGCCTCAAGTAACTTAAGAACTTCCTTTTTAACGACATCACTCATTATAGGGTTTATTCTTCTCTGATGTTCCCTGGAGGGTTTTGAATCTTCTTCGAGCGAAATCCGATGCATGCATACGAATGGGCTTATACCTTTCAGGTCAGAGATATTATATCCTAAGGCTGAGGGATATCTTCGTAAAACGTCTAAAAGTTGGTTCGTTTCCTCTTGGCTCAAGGTAGCACTAACTATAACTGGACGGTTCATCTCTTCATCGAGGAACTCATATCTCAGGTTCTTAGGCAGTTCCTTAAGTTCTAAGGTTGGTTTCTTAGGGCATGGCATAGGATCTGGAGTAAGGGATAAACATTTGTAAAGGTTATCATCGATGTAGGGTTTCTTAAAGTCATCATCTTCCCTTATAAGAGTTGATGGTAACTTAATTGTTTTTATAATTTCTTTTTGTTCTAATTCTCTAACACATTCATCAATGATATCTAAGGCATAACACGAGTCTCCCATCACAGGTGCCATAAGAAATTTCGAAAGTATAAATTCTATTTTCTCATCACCTACCTCAAATGTCAACTTTCCTTTCTTGACATCTATTATGGCTCCTGCAGTCGATAAGAATGGTCTACCTAGAAGGATTAGTATATCATTGTCCTCTTTGATGTCCATGACAACAAAATCA
Source organism: Lathyrus oleraceus (assembly GCF_024323335.1). Taxonomy (NCBI): domain Eukaryota; kingdom Viridiplantae; phylum Streptophyta; class Magnoliopsida; order Fabales; family Fabaceae; genus Lathyrus; species Lathyrus oleraceus. Next base: position 500,292,661 of record NC_066583.1, read on the forward strand.
GTAGTGTCGCAACGCGAAAAAACAACCGGCGGGAAAAAACACAGAGCCGCCACCATGCGTTATTTATCCCAAAGGAGGGAAAGGAAACGCTCGAAGTAAACCTGAAAAAGGGAAAGGAATGGTCTTACGACCAGATATTGCAAGGTACGGGAGTTGGTTACGCAAGGGGAAGGTATTAGTACCCCTCACGTCCGTCGTACTCGACGGGATCCACGCTCAAAAGAATCGGAAAAGGTTGCTGATAAACTGCTCAAATAAATGCACACACTGGAATAATAAACAGGGGAAAGAAGATGGAGGAAGGGGACTCGGCAGGATGTCGCATCCTAGGCCTACGTAGTTTGTCAGAAACAAACATCAGAGTCGACGTAGTTCGGGGGAAATGGGGAACAGCTCGCTAGGACATCACATCCTATGCCTACGTATCTTCTCTATCCAGAGAAGAATCAGAACACTCGTAGTTCAGCTAACGCACGCCGAAACAAAATACCAAAAAGAGACGCTGAGACGTCAAAAAGAAAACCCAACCAGGAAACAGAATGCCAATAGCTGGACTTATATCCGACTCCAAATAAGCAACACAAACAAGGAAACAGAATGCCAAACCTGGACTTACATCCGACTCCAAACACAAGCAAACCAGGAAACAGAATGCCAATAGATGGGCTTACATCCGACTCCAAACACACAAACAATCGCTAACCAGCGAGCACCAAAGCAAAAGGGCATCAGATCAACAAGCTAATAGGGAGTCTGGAACTCGGACCTAATAGTCGTCAAACAAACAAGAAGGGACGTTGAGACGTAAAAAAAAACCAACAGGTTGAAAAAGAAAAAGGGTGACGACAAACTAATAGGAAGTCTGGAACTCGGACCTAATAGCTGTCAAGCAAAACGCACACAGAAAAAGAAAAGGGTTGACAACAACTAATAGGGAGTCTGGAACTCGGACCTAATAGTCGTCAAACAAACAAGAAGAGACGCTGAGACATAAAAAAAACCAACAGGTTGAGAGACGCTGAGACGTCAAAAGAAACCAAAAGGTTGAGAACACAAAAAAAAACAAAAGGGTGCCCGGAGAGATCTCGCACGATCTCCTGCCTACGTATCTCATCTGGTATGAGAATCAGGGCGACGTAGTTCCTCTTAACAGGGGAGAAACTCTCTCCTCACCAGAGACCGGGGAATAACAAACTAAAAGGGAGACTGACTCGAGCCTAATAGTTGTCATGCAATCCACAATATCCCTAGGTTGAGGTATCTAATCAAAACCTAACTCGCACAGGAAGCAAGTCAATCAAACAGCAAATAAACACCAATCACAAATGATCAAGCATCACACTCTATATACAAACAAGAGGCTCAGACAAACGGTTGGGCTTTAGTCAAGGGGTCATATCAACCTCGACAAACAAGCCAAAACTGTAGGGGTATGCTGAAGCTCTTAACCACTAACATTGAGAGTTAGGGTGAAGCTGATGAAAGATGGAAATGAGGATTAGACCCCATGCTCTTAACCCTGGCCTGGGTGAGCTCAAATCAAAGAAGGCGTGGGGGTCCAGAAAGAGGGACCATATTCCACTTGACTGACTCTATACAAGATCTTGGGTTAGGTTCAAGAGCATCAGCACGTAGTGCAAGCATAATGAACGACTCAACGATTAACAGGGGATTGATTGCTAATCCCTTCTATCTGTCAATTGCCTCTTCACTTAGGAGGACTTAACAAGTAACATGCCTCAACAAGGAGGTCTTTGGCACAAAAGTAAACAAACACAGTCATTGCCTCTTAAGGAGGACTTCAGCCAAACGCCTGCCAAAAAAGCGACAGGGCTTCCAGACTACATGGAGTGAGAAGGCTAAACTACCTCAGTGGTGTACCAACCACACTCCAAAGCAAAGCAAAGCAAGCTAATAGCGACTAATGTACCTGTACAAAAAGCCAAACAATCAGTATTGTATTCAGAAAACCAAACAGGCAACAGTGGAATCATCCAACAATTATACACAAGGTAAGTCTCAAATGCAAGCACTCAAGTGAGTTCATCACATCAATGCACCTACAACACAACGAGAGTTAGTAAACAAAGCAAATGGCATCTCAAATGATAAGGCCACACCAATCATTAGTGCTAAATACCTGAAACACAAACACAATTGGTGAGTACAAACCACTAGTACAAAGACTAGGGTCAAAGGCAAGTCAAATGACCAAAACAGAAGTCAACATTTCACATGAAGCACATTCAATCAAACAAGAAAGAGTCCTCAAAAGGACCAAATCCAAATCATTAGGCAAAGCCATCAATTAATCAAGATAAGGCAAAGGCAAACAATGTGATCACAATTGGACATCATGGATAGAAAATCCACATTAAAACAGAAATGAATCCAATGATCATGAAAATTTTTATGTGCACTTAACATGTTATAGACAAACATCATACCAAAAATTAAGTCCAGAAGACAACAAATGGTGTGTGAACGAAAATGCACAATATCAAGGTCAAGAATGTGACACCAAATGTTACAACATATGTTCATGTGTCCAAAATAGTGATGAAAAATGATAAAAATCTCAAACCAAAGCCAAAAAATCACAACACATGTTGGGATTAAGCATGTCAAATTTCACATCCATTGGACAAACCATGAGCATTTTACAAGCAAATGAATGCAACATATCATTATGGCATCATGTTCAAACAATCAAGCACAATTAAAAATCCAGAAATACAAAAATCAAGAAATTAACATCATAAAATAATAGACATTGAAACAAGAAAGTGACAAAAAGTTTGGATTAATTTGGACGATCCTACTATTTTTTATGATTTTTGCAAGTTGAAGAAAATAAAATGAATAAAATGGAAATCATGTGGAAATAATATTTGCAATGAAAAACAATAGTATACATCAACAGGAATCGAACCAAGGCACTCAAGGTCAAAAGAAGCGCTGGAAAATAACATTCAGAAATGTGCTAGGCAAGATTCGAACCAAGGTTTGTGAGGACAAATAAGCGCTCAATAAAAACAATTGGAAAATTCAAGAATACACAAGCAGGGATCGAACCGAGGCAAAGAAGGTTCATGCAGCGTATTCACAAAACGCAGCGTTTGGATTGAAAAACAAATGGAAAACAAGCGCAGGGCAAGGCTCGAACTGGAGACCTAAAGGTTGCAGGCGCGGCAAAATAAACCCTAAGCACACGAACCAGACGGCCGGAATAGTAATTCCGGTCGTCTTCTCCGGCCAATTCACGGCGACATCCACAATTTTTTTTCCAGATTTTAGCATATGATACACCGTTGGAAAGGTCTTGTTACGTAGAACACGGATCTTACATTCACTAAGCCTAAAACCTAACGAATCAAGCAGATCAAATGAAAACATATTGCACATCAAAAATTCCAGTCAACATATCTCATTCAATTCTTATCCAAAACAAAATCTAAACACATCAGAATTATCAACATCAAAGGATCTATCTAAACATGGCAATAAAATGAAGAAAGGAGATGATCGAATTCCAACCTTCTTGAAGTGCAGTGAGCTGAATTCGCGTGTTCAAAGCCTCAAATCTTCCAGATCTTCTCCTCCAACCTTGATATGAAGTTTGATGCACGAAATAGCAGCTGAATCCACCTGAATGAAGCTTAATTTTCAAGATCCATCTTCATGTTCAAGCTTCGTGTATGCACGATTCTTGGCCAAACTCTTCAATCCAAACCTTGATTCCTACTCAATCATGCATGATAAACCAGAATATGCAAGAATTTTGATGAATTAGGTGCAGAAATTTGAAGTTTGAAGTGAGAGAAAAAATGGAGGGAAATGAGATTTTGAGATCTAGAATGGTTCCTGTCATACGGTGAACTGGACTTTTTTGTGGTTTTAATCGCAATGTCGCGGTTAGCAAGAGTCGCCACCGACTTTTCTTTTATCCAATAAGGAAAGGTGGAAAAGAACAGGAAAGACCTTAATTTAGATTTTGGGTTCGGGAGGTACATTATACAAAGGGAAGGTGTTAGCACCCTTTGTATCCATGGTTATCCATGGGCTCTTAATTGCTCGATCACTTATATTATTTTTAAAAAAAAAGTGTTTGTGAATTGTTTAGAAAAATTGTTTTGAAAAGAGAATTTAACTTTGTAATGATTCTTGTATGAATATATACAAAGTAGTTATCTCGTTTAGTTTTGGAAATTGTTTAGAAAAATATAACTCGGTAATGATTCTAGTATGAATATATACCAAGTGGTGATTTTCTAAAGATATTTTGAAAGGTGTGAGGTGTGAAAATTGTTTTTAGATTGTGAGCCAACAATTAAGAGTTATACCGACCCAAGGTCTTTATGAGCATTTCCTATCCTTATGAGGGTAAAACTGTCCTTATTATTGAGAAATAAGTAGTTTTATCCTTTGGATGTTTAAGGGTCATCGTAGGGTCATCGATAGGTCATTGAAGGCAACAGTTACGAGGATATCTTAGCATTCGAAGGGACTATCATCTTTTAACCGTAGGCAACATCGGAGGGTCATCGAGGGACAAAGTTGTATATTCGAAGGCAACATCCGAGGGACTATAATTTATTTTATGATGATTTAACCGAAGGGTCTTTGCTAAGGGTATCCCCACGTTCGCGGGACATGACCGTAATATCGTAATCGTAAGGCAACAAAGAGAGGTCCAAGATCACTTATTCAAAGGCAAAGTTTTACAATTAATTATATAATTAGGATGAAACTCCACATTAAAATTATTAAAAATAATATATTAAAAAATTAATACATTAGAAATTAATACATTAAAAATTAATTTAGGGTGAAACTCCACAAGGGTATCCCACAAATAAAGTGGAATACCTAGCCAATAACCTTTTCCTGGGATATGTGAACCTTTACGAAACTCAAAAAAAGAAACATGTCAGAACACCGAATCAGGGTGCAATCGAAGATTACACCGGAGAAATATCACAACAATAAATAGGATAGGATGAATAATGCATGGCTATGATAAAACATAAAAAAAGAAAGAATAGAAAAGTCAGCTACTGTCTCGTTCGCCTCTGCCTCGCCTAGCGAAGGCCACGGATTTTGAATTTGAAAACAGCCCCATGTTAGGAATTTTGAATTTTATGGCATTTTATCACAGGAATAACATGGTCAAACATTCAGGGTATTCAGGCATATTTAAATTCCCATACGAAAGCAAATTATATATCAACATTTAATCATGATGCATTATATATGTAGATATGGCCAATTGAAAGTATAAACAATAGAGATACGCAAAACCTGTTTGCCAATTCAAGGTTGAAGGGATTGACCACTTGTAGTATCGGAATAAGTTAGGCAGCGGGAATTGGACGGCGATGGCTTCGGTGCAGATGGGCTGCCTTCAGGGTTTCTTTACTCTGAATTCTCCGGGTAGGCAGGGTTCCTATGCCAAAGTTTCTATCCGTCCTTCTCTGTTCTCTTTCTTTCTTTTTCCTCAAGGTTTTGTTCCAAGGAAACCTCAGAGTGTTTTGCTTCTCTTCCTTCTTTCTCCAATGAATCTCCCAGTGTAAACTCCAAGTCTAACTCCCCCCTACTGAAACTTCAGTATTTATAGACTAATTTCGTGGGTAATGGGCTTGGAATGAGGGAGACCCAAGTCCAAAATAATTTGTTATATTTTATTTATTTATTTATTTTAATTATATTTAATTAATTAATTAATTAATTAATTAATTAATTAAAAAAAAAATTTCTTTTTTTTTCTTTTTTTTTCTTTTTTATTTTTTTTCGTTTTTTTTTTTCGTTTTTATTTTTTATTTTTTTTTTATTTTTTTATTTTTAGGAAAAATGATGGGTAATTTTTGGGGTATGACAGCTGCCCCTGTTCAATATTCTTGAACCGAGAGAGTTAGGATGGCGTGTATGCCATTCGTGGTCTGGAGGTGGAAGATTATTGAACACTAGAATGCCCCAAAAATTTGCACTTGAGAATCGACAGTTGGTCTTGATGGAGATGGGCTTAAAGATGCCATCCGGGAGGTTTGATGACGAAAGCTTCAGATCGCGCCGTATATTAGGTCAATTTGAAGACATGGGTGCCACACTGGGTCGTACGTTAGACCGTATAATGAGTCATCCATTAGGCTGCCGACTTCGCTGGGGAGTCGGAGTGTGTCATATGCTATTGGGGATAAAGGATCAGAATGGACCATGCGCTAGATCGTATCTGAGTTGCAGAATGAGCCGTACGTTAGGCTGAATCTGATGACGAAAGGGGTAGTCGTACGTTAGACTACACTTCAGAAATGTACCGTATGTTAGGTAGGATCTGATGATGAAAGGGGTGGACATCCGAACGGGTCGTACGTTAGACCGTTGCAGAATGAGTCGTCTGTTAGGCCGCATCTGATGATGAAAGCGGTAGTCGTACGCCAGACTACACTTCAGAAATGTACCGTACGTTAGGTAGCATCTGAGGGTTGTAAGATCCAAACGGGTCGTACGTTAGACCGCGTTGGGGTTGTTGAAGTTCAGAATGGATCGTACGTTAGATCGTATCCGAGTTGTAGAATGAGTCGTCCGTTAGGCTGCATCTGAAAAAGAAAGTAGTCGTACGCTAGACTACACCCCTGAATGTACCGTACGCTAGGCAGCATCTGAGGATTTGAAGGTCCAAATGGGTCGTACATTAGACCGCATTGGAGTTGCTGAAGAAGTCATATGTTGGGCTGAATCAGAATGAACCGTACGTTAGGCTGTATCTGATAACCTGTATATGTTGTACTTGCAATAAATGTCTGGGATGGGCTTAGAGATGCCATCGTTAGGAGGATATCGAAGTGTTGTCAGAATGAATGTTGCCATGAACTGTATTTGAAATATATATCTGAATTTTGAATGTGATTGATAAAGGTGTCTGTCTGAATGAACCTTCTACTTTGACTATATCAGGAGGATAATTAACCTGCAAAGAAAAAGTTAGCTTCATGCTATGTCATGATGCATGAGATGTTTCGTGTTATGCTAAAATAAATGTGAATGTTGTATGCATGCGTATGCTGTGAAAGGATGTAATGAATGAGTTATGCGTATGAGAAGTTCTGCTTGGGGACTCTACTGGGGAAAATAAATCCCCATCTACTGATTTGAGACATTTGTGTCGATGACCCTTTCTCGGCTGGGGATGCTTGATTTCTGTCTGATGGTGGAAATATTCAACAGAGCCTGGCTGGGGATGGATGAGATGATCAATCTGTCTGGTGACGCCGACCTCCGTTGGGGAGTAACTGGCTGTGCCTGGGGATACTGCCATTTTCTGAGGAAAAAAAAAAGGCTTGCTGGGGAAGAGAATTGGTAGCGGATTCATTGGAAGCATGATTAGACCTTTTCCTTGATCCTGAAGTCGGGTAGTAATTGCTATTGCTATTCTATGCATATATTTTTGGTAAACATCAGTCATATTCAAATGCACATATTAATTCAAATTAAATCAATGGACATTTACGCAACCAAAACAGAAAAAGAAAAAACAAAAGCATCTTTTGAAAGAAGGTTGTATTGATTTTGAAAGAAGGCCTATAAACAGGCAATTTGTGTACAAGGAGACATAAATCCTAGTAAGAGGAAATTGTCGAAAACAAAGAGAAAGCTATGTGGAAGAAGTCCTATTGATTTTAAGTCTACTACTGTCATTATGTCTTCGAGCATCTCATCCCTTGCTGTCGGATAGAAGTGATTGGCTTGGTCAGTCCCTCGAACTTGGATGAAAGTTGACTGAGAACGGGACATAGTCATACGCTTTAATCCCTAATTTTTGCCTGGACCGCCTTTTCAGGTTTTCAGTCCACCAGGATACCCTTTTTTGCCCAAGCCGCCTTTTCAGGTTTTCGACTTGCCGGGTGTACATTTTTTTTTATATATCCCTAATTTTTGCCCGAACCCTTTTGGTTCGCCGGGATGCCCTTACTTTTGCCTAGATACGTCGATCTAGCGGGTCTCTTTTATGCGTAGTATTTTTTAACTATGTCCGCGTTCACGGGATGTGGGAAGTCTTCACCATCCATTGTAGCGAGTATCATGGCTCCACCTGAGAATACCTTCTTAACTACAAATGGCCCTTCGTATGTGGGAGTCCATTTGCCTCTGGGGTCAGTTTGTGGTAGGATGATGCGTTTGATTACCAAGTCGCCAATTTGATACACTTGTCTCTTGACCTTTTTGTTGAATGCCCTGGTCATGCGCTTCTGATATATCTGCCCGTGACATACAGCCGCAAGTCTCTTCTCATCCATCAAATTTATCTGATCGAGTCGAGTCTGAATCCATTCGTCCTCGTCTAAGCCCGCCTCTTTCATGATCCTTAGAGAGGGAATCTGAACTTCCATTGGTAAAACGGCTTCCATTCCGTAGACTAAAGAGAAAGGAGTTGCCCCTGTCGAAGTTCGCACGGAAGTACGATAACCATGAAGAGCAAATGGTAACATCTCATGCCAGTCTTTGTATGTTACCGTCATCTTTTGTATAATCTTCTTGATACTCTTATTAGCAGCCTCCACGGCGCCGTTCATCTTTGGCCGGTACGGAGAAGAGTTATGGTGTTTTATTTTGAACTGCGTGCAGAGTTCAGTAATCAGCTTGTTGTTCAAATTAGTACCATTGTCAGTGATAACTCTTTCAGGAGACAGCGGGTTTCTCAAATAGATATTTGATAGAATCCATCTTAGAAGTCAATAAAGTGGTATGATTCAACATATACTGTCTTAGTCGGCGAGCAGCCCAAACCAAAGCACAGCAAGCTTTCTCGAGCTGTGAGTATCTTGTTTCACAGCCGGTACCTTTTGCTAAGGCAGTATATGGCATGCTCTTTTCGACCAGACTCGTCATGTTGCCCCAACACACACCTCATTGAATTTTCTAACACGGTCAAATACATGATGAGAGGTCTTTCTTCAACTGGTGGTATCAGAATTGGAGGTTCTCGGAGATACTTCTTGATTTTGTCAAAAGCTTCTTGGCATTCATCATTCCATACCATCTCTTGATTTTTTCTCAGTAATTTGAAGATGGGTTTGCAGATAGCAGTCAAGTGTGGAGTGAATCGGGCAATGTAGTTCGAGTGCCCCAAGAAACCTCTGACTTCTTTCTTGTTTATTTCAGTACCCAGATTTACAATTTCAATTGATTCCTCATGCGGCTGTATAGTCTTTTCTTCTTGCAGTAGTCGGGCAAGTTCTCCAGGGACTTCACAATCTTCCTCGCTTCCATCCTCGGCTTGGTAGATCGGATTTTCAAAGTCATAATGAACAGTAGCAGAGTCATTACCAACAGGATCCAGAGTGGATATGGATCGGCAAATTGTTACGTGAGTGTGCGCAAGAAAACATAGCTTGTTTGAAAAATGACAGGAAAGATAAAGAGCGCAATATTTGAATGCAAAAAGTCCATTGATTTATTGAATATGAATATGCTTATGAAAATGACAAACCCTTAAAAAATTAGCTATTGTGCCTCGGGCATAGACACAATGCTTTAAGAAGTTTGATTGTAAAAGAAAATTAAAATTTGCAATTCTAGAATAAACAATAACAATTACTCCTGACTAAAGGAAATCGGGATAATGTCTTCAGTCTTCCAATTGTTGAGTCCGTCACCAATTGTTGGGAAAATCCAGCTATCCAAGTCGCAATCACTATCAGCATCTTCCATAGCATTAATCTGATTTTTGACTATCTTTCCAGAGTTAAACCCCAGGCCAGCTTTATCAGACTTGTACGGTTCATTGATCAGTTGACCCCAACCAGCACGATCACCATTTTCAATCGCGGCTTGAGCATCTTTCAGAGAGATCATGACAGGGGGAGCACGAACAACCTTGGGCACAAGGGGAGTTGGCTTAAGGACAGGACTGGGTGGAGGAACCACTTCAAATGACTGAGAAGGAGTCTCAAAGAATTCACCATCCATCTCGACGTATTTGAAGGCTTGCACACTACTGACAATATACTCTTCTTCTCCACATACAGTGACAACCATGCCTGCTATTGGATACTTCAGCTTTTGATGAAGTGACGAAGCTACCGCACCTGCCCCATGGATCCAAGGGCGCCCCAACAAGCAGGAGTAGGCGGGACGAATGTCCATCACGTGAAAGGTAGTGTTGAAGACTTGAGGTCCTATCTTGATAGGGAGAACCACTTCACCATAGACAACACTCTTCGCACCATCGTAAGCACGCACCACAACCTCACTAGGTTTCAGTTCAATGCCTTTGTAGTCAAATTTATCGAGTACAGCTTTCGGGAGCACATTCAAGGAAGAGCCGTTGTCGATCAACACGTGAGCCAGGGTGATCCCCTCACACTCGATGGAGATATGCAGAGCTTTATTGTGATTCTTTCCTGCTGGTGTCAGGTCAGCATCGGAAAAGCCTAGGCCATTGTCAACAGTCAAATTAGCAACATAATGTTCGAATTGATCGACGGATGTTTCTTGAGGCACATGAGCGGTCTTCAAGAATTTCATCAATGCATTGGCATGGGATTCAGAGGATAATAACAAGGACAACATCGAGATTTTAGACGGAGTATGCCCCAATTGTTCCACTACATCAAAATCGCTCTTACGGATGATTTTCAGCATCTCTTCCATTTCCTGTTTGGCAACATCTTCAGAAGTAACTTCGACCGATGTCTCTGACTGAGGAGGATTGACTGGTCTTTTTCCTCGAATTTCGGGAGCGGGAGGTGAGATTTCTGGGGAGTAGATCCTTCCACTTCGAGTAACTTTACTAGTCCCCACAATATCATTAGGATTAGCAGAACTACCAACTTGCTTTATGCCATGGATGTAAACGTCGCCTCCATAGTTCCACGGAATAGCTTTGCTGGAGGAATATGGCACGGGGCCAGGTGCGGTAATAATCAGGGGAGCCACTTTGGGCTCAGCGGTAATCTTCACAGGCACTCTAGTAGCGGTAATCTTCACTGGAGCTTTGGACCTAGCAATCACAGATACCTCTTCAATAGAGTTGTCCACCTTAGGAACCCTTTCAAATAGAATTGTACGATCATCCATCAGCCGTTGAATGCCGTTCTTCAACTTCAAACAATCATTGGGTCGGAGTACACAGAGATCGCAATCTTCAGCACAACCTGGAAATAAACCAGCTTGCAATAAATTCTTCTTAACGATCAGGAGAGGAGATGCTAAATCAGCAACGTCAGTAACGTGAGAATTGTCGTCCACAACATTAACATTCTGGCCATGATTAGGCATAGGTGTTGTGATGACATTGGGGGTCGCCGGAGGATCAAATTCAATTTCTCCAACGTCGATCATATCCTGAATCTTGTTCTTCAACAACCAGCAATCATTCGTATCGTGCCCGGGGCTATCGGAGTGATAGGCACACCTGGCGTTGGGATTATAACGAGGAGAAGTAGTGTTGGGATTTGCAGGAGGGCCTCTGAGGGTAATCAAATTGGCCTTTAACATACTCTGCAGTGCTTGGGTTAAAGTCATATTGATCTTGGTAAACTGTCTTCTCGACCTGTCTTGTCTGTGTTGGAAGCTCTGAGATGGCGGTGCGGCAATTGTAACTGCCCCAATAGTATGGTCACGATTCTTCTTGTTATGCTTCCTCTCACTGTACACAGCATTTGATTCATTCTTTCCCTGATAGGACTTTTTGGTGCTTGCAGAAGTAGCTGCCTGTATCTTTCCACTTCGAATGCCGCTTTCAACCCGTTCACCTGTCAAGATAAGTTCAGTGAAACCTGACGAGGAACTTCCCAGTAGATGGCTGTAGAATGGGCCAGTCAGTGTACCCATGAACATGTCCACTAACTCTCGATCAGTCATAGGGGGTTTGACTCTGCCAGCCAAATCTCTCCACTTTTGAGCATATTCTTTGAAACTTTCTTTAGAGCCCATAGTCATATTTTGTAGCTGTAGCCGAGTAGGCGCTAACTCAGAATTATACTGGTAGTGCTTGTAGAAAGCTGTTGCTAAATCAGTCCATGTGCGGATGTTAGAGCTCTCAAGCTGATAATACCACTCTAACTGTGTGCCAGACAGACTCTCTTGGAAGAAATGGATCCACAGTTTCTTATCAGTAGTGTGCGGCTGAATCTTTCTCACATAAGCCCTTAGATGCATCTGAGGACAAGAGGCACCATCATACTTAGTGAAAATGGGAACCTTGAATTTGCGGGGAATGACCACATCAGAGACCAGACCCAAGTTTTCGAAATCCAGACCGGGCACTTTCTGCCCCTCCATAGCTAGCATACGTTCTTCCAGCAACTTGTACTTTCATCCTTCGGAGAGTACTGTTCATGTTCATAATCTTCATCATCGTCCTCAGAATTGACGAGATTAGGATTCTCATCTTCCGAATCATTCTCGGTCTCTTCTTCTGAATCCTTCGGAATTCTAATCTTGACTCCTGTAACCTGTCCCTTAAGCCTTCTCCCCGGGTTGATGTAACCCACAGGTTTCTGGTCCTTCTTCTTCTCCATCAAAAGAGCTTTCAGTTCTTCCTGCCCCTTAGATAAGCTCAGCATCATTTCCTGGAATTGAGCATTCTGGGCCTGGAGATCTTTGACAGTTTGTTCGAGAGCCATTGTTCAATCTGTTTGAATCTGCTGGAATCTGTTTGATAGGAAAATCGTGAGAACACTGATCCTTTAGAATACCTGTTATGCGATGCAATGCAATGTATGAAATGTTTTCAAGGACTTTCGGGATTTAACTTTGCATAAACTAACAAAAAGAGCTTTTTTTTTTCTTTTCTCTTTTGTTTTTGCTTTTGTTTTTGTTTTTTCTGTTTTTTTTTTAGCAGAGTTAAATCCCTAAATCCTTGAAATGGTTAGTACAATGCCATGATGTTATGATGTTATGTTGTTATGATGTCATGTTGTTAGATAAATAACAAGCACAAGCAAGTCACACAACAATCATTCCTAGGTTTTAAGGCTTGCGTGAGTTCCATAGGTAAATACCCTCCCCACTGAAGTTTGGTTGGTTCAACCTGTCTTAGAATAGTAACCGGGTTCTAGAAGGATCTCAAATCATTGACCTTTCTTAAGTCCACTTCAGTGCAACACCAAGTGGTTGACCGAAGCTTCCCTAAAGTCCAATCTCAAAGAGTGTAGTATCGAGTCTCAACCAACTCCAGTCGGAACCGAAGCCAGTTATCTCACTACTTTCTAATGGCCAGGATGAGTCAATTAGGGTTCTAAAGGTCTGGTTAATGCTTTTATGACACCACGCGAATGCCAAATATTTCCTCAACTAACATGAGGAACATCAGGACATCCAAAGTGCCACATTAACCGTAGCCATCATTTTGACCATTCTAGTATACGCCGGACAGTCGCGATGATCTCTTGCTACTTACCTAAGGTACACTAGATCCGGGTGTAGGATCTTTCACTCAAGCATAACATACCCAAGCAAACCCTTAAAAATAAATCAGACAAATTGAATAAGTGATCTTGTTTTTAAGGTAACCTCTCTTTTTAAGGTCCCCAGCAGAGTCGCCAGTTCTGTCATACGGTGAACTGGACTTTTTTGTGGTTTTAATCGCAATGTCGCGGTTAGCAAGAGTCGCCACCGACTTTTCTTTTATCCAATAAGGAAAGGTGGAAAAGAACAGGAAAGACCTTAATTTAGATTTTGGGTTCGGGAGGTACATTATACAAAGGGAAGGTGTTAGCACCCTTTGTATCCATGGTTATCCATGGGCTCTTAATTGCTCGATCACTTATATTATTTTTAAAAAAAAAGTGTTTGTGAATTGTTTAGAAAAATTGTTTTGAAAAGAGAATTTAACTTTGTAATGATTCTTGTATGAATATATACAAAGTAGTTATCTCGTTTAGTTTTGGAAATTGTTTAGAAAAATATAACTCGGTAATGATTCTAGTATGAATATATACCAAGTGGTGATTTTCTAAAGATATTTTGAAAGGTGTGAGGTGTGAAAATTGTTTTTAGATTGTGAGCCAACAATTAAGAGTTATACCGACCCAAGGTCTTTATGAGCATTTCCTATCCTTATGAGGGTAAAACTGTCCTTATTATTGAGAAATAAGTAGTTTTATCCTTTGGATGTTTAAGGGTCATCGTAGGGTCATCGATAGGTCATTGAAGGCAACAGTTACGAGGATATCTTAGCATTCGAAGGGACTATCATCTTTTAACCGTAGGCAACATCGGAGGGTCATCGAGGGACAAAGTTGTATATTCGAAGGCAACATCCGAGGGACTATAATTTATTTTATGATGATTTAACCGAAGGGTCTTTGCTAAGGGTATCCCCACGTTCGCGGGACATGACCGTAATATCGTAATCGTAAGGCAACAAAGAGAGGTCCAAGATCACTTATTCAAAGGCAAAGTTTTACAATTAATTATATAATTAGGATGAAACTCCACATTAAAATTATTAAAAATAATATATTAAAAAATTAATACATTAGAAATTAATACATTAAAAATTAATTTAGGGTGAAACTCCACAAGGGTATCCCACAAATAAAGTGGAATACCTAGCCAATAACCTTTTCCTGGGATATGTGAACCTTTACGAAACTCAAAAAAAGAAACATGTCAGAACACCGAATCAGGGTGCAATCGAAGATTACACCGGAGAAATATCACAACAATAAATAGGATAGGATGAATAATGCATGGCTATGATAAAACATAAAAAAAAAAAGAATAGAAAAGTCAGCTACTGTCTCGTTCGCCTCTGCCTCGCCTAGCGAAGGCCACGGATTTTGAATTTGAAAACAGCCCCATGTTAGGAATTTTGAATTTTATGGCATTTTATCACAGGAATAACATGGTCAAACATTCAGGGTATTCAGGCATATTTAAATTCCCATACGAAAGCAAATTATATATCAACATTTAATCATGATGCATTATATATGTAGATATGGCCAATTGAAAGTATAAACAATAGAGATACGCAAAACCTGTTTGCCAATTCAAGGTTGAAGGGATTGACCACTTGTAGTATCGGAATAAGTTAGGCAGCGGGAATTGGACGGCGATGGCTTCGGTGCAGATGGGCTGCCTTCAGGGTTTCTTTACTCTGAATTCTCCGGGTAGGCAGGGTTCCTATGCCAAAGTTTCTATCCGTCCTTCTCTGTTCTCTTTCTTTCTTTTTCCTCAAGGTTTTGTTCCAAGGAAACCTCAGAGTGTTTTGCTTCTCTTCCTTCTTTCTCCAGTGAATCTCCCAGTGTAAACTCCAAGTCTAACTCCCCTACTGAAACTTCAGTATTTATAGACTAATTTCGTGGGTAATGGGCTTGGAATGAGGGAGACCCAAGTCCAAAATAATTTGTTATATTTTATTTATTTATTTATTTTAATTATTTAATTAATTAATTAATTAATTAATTAATTAAAAAAAAAAAATTCTTTTTTTTTTTTTTTTTTTTTTTTTTTTCGTTTTTTTTTTCGTTTTTTTTTTTCGTTTTTTTTTTTTTTTTTTTTTTTTTTTTAGGAAAAATGATGGGTAATTTTTGGGGTATGACAGTTCCTCTGCCAAATTCTGTTACAGTTAGGCTTTTATACTCTGCACTAATCATGCTGAAATCAAGTTTAAACATTGGCTAATTGTGATTAAGGAAGAATGAGGTGAAAGTGCAAAATACACAAGTGTGCTTAGCATGTGATGGTATGCACGTGAACAGTGCCATGCAAGTGTGCAGTTCCACTTAAAATCAGCTCATAAACATGCTTGGATTGGTATTTGGCTCATGTGATCAACCAATTTCAAATTATGCATTTTCCCTCCAAAATGCACTTGAATGAACAAGTGGTCATGTGATCCTCTTTCATGCAAGGCAATGGGTGATTTGAAAAATATTGGTCATGACAAGCATTTTGCAAAAAGAGTGGCTCAATTTGGAGTTTTGGATCAAAAGTTATGGCACTTTGAAGTTCCAAGCATACTTTGCAATCATTTGTTCATAACTCCTCAACCATTCATTAGATGCTCATGATCTTGGACTTTTTGAAAAGAGGAGAGAAAGATATTTAACTTTCATGTTCACCAAAAATTCATTTGAAGCTTCTTTGATGTTGGACAATCAAGTTGAATGTGAACCAAAAACTTGCCATTTTTGGAAACTTGAAATTATAGGTCACTTTCCATTTTTGGAAACTTTTGATTTGACTTCAAATTCTTCAAGATAGATGTTTAACATGGTGAATAGGCCTCTTTTGGACATGAATGAAGTGTCTCCACTCACTTCCCCTTCTCAAAGCCCTCAGTTGACTGCACAGTTGACTTTTATGGTCTTCAGATGACCTGGAAATGCACTGATGAATCTGGGCCTCTACCACTTGAGGAATTTGCTCAGAAATGCAACCCTATCAATAGAATGCCTCATCTCCTTGAGAAAACCCTGATTGGAAGAATGCATTGATTAGGGTTGACCAGAGGTCAAAACCCTAATCCAAAGGAAACCTGAGAAAGCACAATGAGACCCTGGCTGACATAACCATGATGATAATGATATACCCTTGCAAACAAGATAATGTTCAAGCTCTTTGAGGAATCAAGAAGCCCTGACTGAAGCACAAACCCTCAGATGGTTGATCCTCAATTCATAGAAACCCTCAGGCTTGAATCATACAACCTCTCCATCTTCTGAAAAGACTTTGGAGGATAATCTCTTATTTCCACATGATATTCAAAATGCAATGCCTAATGTCCTAGAATGAAATGCAATGCTAAACTAGTCCCAAGAAGAGGAGGGCAAATTTTGAGGTGTTACAAGTAGGGATAAATAACTGACCTATCATAACAGGAACATCTTCTAAAATGCCTATCGGATATTTAACAGATCTATCGGCTAACTGAAGTGACATCTTAGTGGGTTATAATTCTCCTAAGTTTAACCTCTCACAAACTGCTAAAGGCATTAGGCTCACACTAGCTCCTAAGTCTAGAAAAGTTTTTTCGATGACTTGATTACCCAAAAGGCAAGGAATGGAGAAATTTCCAGGATCTTTATCTTTCTTTGCTAATTTGTCCTCGGAAATAGCATTACATTCCAAAGGCTTCGGATCGTCAAGTCTACGTTTGTTGGTAAGGATGTCTTTGAGAAACTTTGCATAAGAAGGTATTTGGGTGATGGCTTCTGTGAAAGGGATTTCTACATGAAGTTTTTCTATAACTTTAATAAATTTTTTATACTGTTTATTGATCTGGGTTTGTTTGAGTCTTTGCGGATATGGTATAGGTGGTTGATATGGCGGGGGTGGTACGTAAGTTTTATCTTTAGGTTCTTCTCCTTTTTCTCGACCTTCCTGGTTTTCAGGTTCCTCTAGTTCCTTTACTTCGTCCGTGGGTTTGGTACATTCCTTAGAAGTTTCGGGTTCACTCAATCTAGGGTTTGGTGGCTCATCATAAGCGTTCCCACTTCGTAGGGTAATGACATTGGCTTGTCCTCTTGGATTTTGTTGAGGTTGTCCAGGGAATTGTCCTCTAGGTGTAGTCTGAGGGGCTTGGTTTAAAGCTACTGAGAGATCTGGGTTTCAAGCATCTTAGTATGAGTAACTATTTGGTCAACCTTGGTTCCTAACTGAGTAATCAATTCGTTAACATGAATGTTTTGGTTCATGAACTCCTTGTTTTGTTGGGTTTGAGCGGTGATAAAATTTTCCATAATTTTCTCAAGGCTCGGCTTTGGTGGCACAGGTTGCATAGGTTGATTTGATCTTGGGGCTTGATAACTAGGTCTCGGAGGTGCATTATTTTGGATTGGGTTATTGTTTTTATAGGAGAAGTTCGGGTGATTCCTCCATCCAGGGTTATAGGTATTCGAGTATGGGTTCCCTTGGGTGTAGTTCACTTGCTCATAGTGGGTTTCGTTTAATAGACTGAATTCTGCAGATTGGTGTCCTTTGGTTCCACATATCTCACAATCCGACGAAACTGCGGCTACAGTATTCGGGTTTATACACATATGCTCGACCTTAAGGGTTAATGCGTCCATTTTAGCTTGCGTCATGTCTATAGAGCTTAGTTCATGCACTTCTCTTTGGGCTTCCTTCTGCTCAACTGTCGCTCGTTCGACTCCCCATGATTGATGGTTTTAAGCCATATCTTCGATGAGGGCACTAGCTTCAGGATAAGGTTTGTTCATCAAAGCACCGCCTGCGGCAGCGTCGATGGTCATCTTCGTGTTATAGTGAAGTCCATTATATAAGGTTTGAATGATTAATCAATTTTCTAAACCATGATGTGGGCATGCTCGTAACAACTCTTTATATCTCTCCCAAGCTTCGAACAGCGATTCTCCTTGGTTTTGGGTAAATCTAGTTATATGGTTTCGAAGAACGGAGGTCTTACTCGGGGGAAAATATCTAGCAAGAAAAACTCTTCTAAGGTTATCCCAAGTCGTAATGGAATTGGATGGAAGGGAATCTAACAATGATAGGGCTTTATCTCTGAGGGAAAAAGGGAATAATCTTAAACGTATTGCCTCAGGAGAAGCTCCATTGGTTTTAAAAGTGTCTGCTAATTGAAGAAATATTTTAAAATGTTGGTTTGGGTTCTCAGTAGCGAGACCTGCGAATTGTCTCTGTTGCACTAGTTGCAACAGGGATAGTTTAAGTTCAAAATTATTAGCTGGGATGGTTTGGTTTACTATACTAGAACTAGGTTCTTCATTTGATGGTTGAGCGAAATCTTTAAGAGGTCTTTGGTTTTGATCTTCGGCCATAGCTCTCTTAATTCTATGAAAGAATAAACGTGCGCGAGCGTAACGTTCAGGTTCCGCCAGAGGGTATACTAAGCTTAAACTTCCGGTGCTGCGAGTTCTTCGCATTGACCGGCGGGAAATAGCCTAAGTCTAAACGATATAACAACAGGGAAATGAAATTTGACGAAATTGGTCCCCGGCAACGGCGCCAAAAACTTGATGCGGTGTTTCGCAAGTATACGAACGCGTCAGAGTAATATAAAAGATTGTCGAATCCACAGAGACCAAGTGTCAATCTATCGTTATCTATTGTTATGGTGTTTATCAAAGGCAATCGAAATAGGTGTTTTTGGAGTGTGCTATGAAAAGTAAAGTGTTGAATAAAGATTAATTAATAAAGACAGGGTCGAATGTAATTCACGTAATCAATTAATAATCCATGTACTTGCTAATAGAGCTACTTATGGGCAGTGTTTCCTACTTTGAAAAGAACTAATTTAACAGGAACTGTCGCTTTCGCGTATTCAGAACCGAGTTGTACTCCCTAATCAAACCCTCTTATTGTCACTTATAAAAAGGCGCGCATTGCGTTAGAGTAGTAAACCTATTTTTAAGAAATATAGTATCTTGACTAAGTTGAAAAGTATTATAACCTGGATTTCTTAACCAAAAGAGGTTCTCACGAACCAGACTCTAAACTTATAAACGCGTCCGAAAATAGTTTTAAAATCTCTTTTCTTCTTAAATTAAAAACTCCTAATGAACTAAACAAAGCGCTTTCGCTGTTTTTGAAATAGTTAAAAACAATTAAGTTTAGATAGACGTTGGACGACTTTCGATCTTACCCAACGGGATTGAAGTGCGGGAAAACTTAAGTTGAAAGTTAAAATAGCCCTTAAGTGCTTCTACGAACAATTGTACGGATGATCGGTTCAATTATGATCCTTACATTCTAACCTTATAAATTTAGTTAGACATGGTAAAGTAAAAGTGCATTAATTTAAATAAAAGTAGTGCGAGTGCGGAAAGTAAATAAAAGTAGTGCGAGTGCGGGAAATAAATAAAGTAAAGCGAGTGCGAGGAAATAAATAATTTAAAGCGAGTGCGAGGAAATAAATAAAGTAAAGCGAGTGCGAGGAAATAAATAATTTAAAGTGAGTGCGAGAAAATAAATAATGTAAAGCGAGTGCGAGAAAATAAATAAGATAAAGACAAGTAATAAAAACCTGCTCCAATCGGATGGTTGAATAAATTGCAAAGCGGAAATGAAAATGGCGGCAGGATTAACTTCCTTCCAAAGTGCTCCAAACTCGATTACAGACTCTATCACAGACTTGATTACACAATTGTGGTAACACTCCAATGCGAAGCGATTACCACTTTAAAATACTGAATATATGCCTAAGTGAAACAAAGTTGCTCTGAGTTTGCCTTTGTTCTAAGTTTGGATGATTGTAAAAGTGATTTCGAGTTTCTATTTATAAGCAAGTAAAAAGATGGAAATGACAAGGATGCTCTTCAACTTGAATATGGGAGGGAAAACTTTTTCTCTTGTGGCGCCCGCCACAAGGCCATGGCGCCCGCCACAAGGCCAATCTGAGGCGCCTTAGTGGAAGTAGTGGGGAACGTGGCAGTTGAGGGAAGTTGAGCTTGGACACGTCATGGCAGGGTCTATGGCGCCAGCCATGGGGTAGGCCACAAGTACAAAATGCTGAATTTTAGGGTTTTTAGCTCTTTTTCACTCCTTTTCTCGATCGGGGCTCCGTTTAAAGTAAAAAAACTGAAAACAAAGGAAAACATAGCAATAACACAACAAAATAACAATAAAACAACTAGAATGCATGTGAAATCAGAGTCGAAAATACGGTAAATTTCAGTGTTATCAATGACTTATGCTGAATTGTATCCATCATTGGTTCTCAAGAACCTTTTGCAACCAAGAAATCCTCCACAGATTCTCGAACCACTTCCATGGTGGTATAAACCGGAACTCCGTTGTGCCTTTCACCAAGGAGCTCCCGGTCATGATATTGAGAATTGTTACCCCGTGAAGTATGAAGTCCAAAAGTTAGTAAAAAGTGGAATGGTGTTCTTTAAGGACCGTGCGTCGAATGTCAAAGAAAACCCACTACCTGCTCATGGTAATTCATCTGTTAATATGGTGGACGGTTGTCCCGAGGAATTCAAGATATATGATGTCTGTTTCATTAGAAGGTCCTTGGTGAGGATGCACAAGGATATTTGTTTCGTAAGTGATTGTGAGCATGCCCATGATTGTGGAGCATAGAATGTCGTTGAAACCAGAATGCCCGCCAGTCAAGCAGAAGTTGAGGAGAACTCATCCTGATATGGCATTGAAGATTAAAGAAGAAGTGTAAAAGTAGATTGACGTTGGTTTCCTTGTTACTGCTGAGTATCCGCAGTGGGTGGCCAATATTGTGCCTGTTCCTAAGAAGGACGGAAAAGTCTGTATGTCCGTTGATTATAGAGATTTGAATAAATCTAGTTCGAAAGATGATTTTCCTATGCCACACATTGATATATATGTAGACAATACAACTAAATTCAAAGTCTTTTCCTTTATGGACGAATTTTCCGGATATAATCAGATCAAGATGGAACCCGAAGATATGGAGAAGACCACACTCATTACACCTTGGGGAACATTCTGTTATAGAATGTTGCATTTCGGTTTAAAGAATGTTGGTGCAACTTACCAAAGAGAAATGGCTACTCTTTTTCATGACATGATGCATAAAGAGATTGAAGTCTATGTGGATGATATGATTGCTAAATCTATTGATGAATAAGAATATGTTGTGCATTTGTTGAAGTTATTCCAGCGTTTGAGGAAGTATAAACTCCACTTGAATCCCAATAAGTGTACTTTTGGAGTTCGTTCTGGTAAGTTGTTGGGCTTTATTATCAGCGAGAAATGTATTAAAGTTGATCCTACCTAGGTCAAAGCAATACAAGAGATGCATGAGCCCAAAACTGAGAAGCAAGTCAGAGGTTTTCTCGGCCGCTTGAATTATATCTCAAGATTCATTTCACACATGACTGTCACATTTGCGCCTATATTCAAGCTTCTTCGGAAAGATCAGTCTTGTGATTGGACCAAAGATTTCCAGAAAGCTTTTGACAGTATCAAACAATATCTGCTTAAGCCTCCGATTCTGTCTCCGCCTATTGAAGGAAGACCTTTGATCATGTATTTGACTGTGCTTGATGAGAGTATGGGTTGTGTTCTAGGTCAGCAAGATGAATCTAGAAAGAAAGAATATGCTATTTACTACCACAGTAAGAAATTCACCAACTGTGAGACTCGGTATTCTATGCTAGAGAAGACTTGTTACGCATTGGCTTGGGCTGCTAAGCGTCTGCGCCAGTATATGCTAAATCATACCACTTGGTTTATATCCAAAATGGATCCAATCAAGTATATTTTTGAGAAGCCTGCTTTAACTGGGAGGATTTCCCGTTGGCAGATGTTGTTATCAGAGTATGATATTGAATACCGATCTCAGAAAGCAGTTAAAGGTAGTGTCTTGGCTAACCATTTGGCTCACCAACCAATTGAAGATTATCAGTCAGTGCAATATGATTTTCCTGATGAAGAGATATTGTACTTAAAAATGAAGGATTGTGATGAACCATTGCTTGAAGAAGGGCCAGAACCTGGTTCCCATTGGGGCATGGTATTTGATGGAGCTATTAATCAGTATGGTAATGGCATTAGGGCAGTGATTATTACTCCTCAAGGCACGCATTTTTTATTTATAGCTAGATTGACTTTCAAGTGTAAAACAATATGGTTGAGTATGAAGCTTGCATAATGGGGCTTGAAGAGGCCATTGATCTCAGAATCAAATATTTAGACGTCTATGGGGATTCAGCTTTGGTCGTGAATCAGATCAAAGGTGAGTAGGAGACGAATCAACCCGGTTTGATACCATATAGAGATTTTGCAAGGAGGATTTCAACTTTCTTTAGAAAGGTTGAATTTCATCATATCCTT
This sequence comes from Lathyrus oleraceus, assembly GCF_024323335.1. Classification (NCBI taxonomy): domain Eukaryota; kingdom Viridiplantae; phylum Streptophyta; class Magnoliopsida; order Fabales; family Fabaceae; genus Lathyrus; species Lathyrus oleraceus. The sequence goes on from NC_066583.1 coordinate 500,315,410, forward strand.
CGAGATGAAAACTGGATGGCAGATGCTCTTGCAACTTTGGCTTCCATGATTATGGTAAAGTTTTGGAATGAAGTTCCCAATTTGAATGTGATGCATCTTGATAGGCCAACTCATGTATTTGCTGTTGAAGAGGTCAAAGATGAGAAACCGTGGTATTTTGATATCAAGTGTTTCCTCCAAAGTCAGATTTACCCGCCTGGGGCATCTTTGAAAGATAAGAAGACTTTGAGAAGATTAGCTGGCAATTTCTACTTAAATGGTGATGTATTGTACAAGAGAAATTTCGATATGGTTCTGCTCAGATGCGTGGATAGACATGAAGCAAACCTATTGATGACTGAAGTCCATGAAGGTTCCTTTGGTACTCATTCCAATGGACATGTTATGGCTAAGAAGATGTTGCGAGCAGATTACTATTGGTTGACAATGGAATCTGACTGTTGCAAGTTTGTGAAGAAACGCCACAAGTATCAAATTTATGCGGATAAGATTCATGTTCCTCCGACACTATTAAACGTCATTTCCTCCCCATGGACCTTCTCCATGTGGGGAATTGATATGATTGGTATGATCGATCCCAGAGCTTCGAACAGACATCGTTTCATTTTAGTGGCTATTGACTATTTCACAAAGTGGGTTAAAGCGGCATCGTATGCAAATGTAACTAAGCAAGTTGTTGTGCGGTTTATCAAGAATCAGATCATATGCCGTTATGGTGTGCCAAGTAAGATCATTACTAATAATGGATCAAATTTGAATAATAATATGGTGGAAGCTCTTTGTAAAGACTTCAAGATTGCACACCATAATTCCTCTCCCTACAGACCTAACATGAATGGGGCTAATGAAGCTGCAAACAAGAACATCAAGAAAATCATTCAGAAGATGGTTGTAACGTATAAGGATTGGCATAAGATGCTCCCATTTGCGTTTCACGGGTATCGTACATCCATCCGTACTTCAACAGGGGCAACCCCTTTCTCACTTGTTTACGGCATGGAAGTTATGCTCCCAATAGAGGTTGAGATCCCATCATTACGCATCTTGATGGAAGCCAAGTTGACTGAAGCTGAATGGTGTCAAACCAGGTATGACCAGCTGAATTTAATTGTAAAGAAGAGGTTGACGACCATGTGTCATGGTCAGTTACATCAACAGAGAATGAAGAAAGCTTTTGATAAGAAGGTCTGACCTCGTGTGTTCAGAGACGGCGGCCTTGTGCTCAAGAAGATTCTATCTTTCAAACTAGATTCTAGGGGCAAATGGACTCCTAATTATGAAGGCCCATATGTTGTTAAGAGAGCTTTTTCATGCGGTGCTTTGATTCTTACAACTATGGATGGTGAAGAGTTCACTCGTCCTGTAAATGCAGATGCAGACAAGAAATACTTCGCCTAAAAAGAAAAGAACGACTCGCTAAGTTGAAAACCTGAAAGGGCGGCTTAGGCAAAAATGAGTGTCTCGATAGATTGAAAACTCGAAAGGGCGATCCAGGCAAAAATTAGATACATAAAACAGAAAAATTATCCCGATAAATTGAGTACCCCACCTTGGGACAATTTATGCAAAAATTAGGGATCATGGCAAGTAACTGCATCCTATTGATCTTCAGTTTTGAAGACATTCTTGAGCAAGTGGGTCAAGTTTGTTTCATCATCCCCAGTAAAGCGGCCAAGAGCATGGTGAATGTCAAGAGTTGGTAGAAGGATTAGTGATCATTGTATTCAATGTAGCCCTTTTCCATGTAAATTACCATTTTTCAACTTTTGTAAAGATCTATGGAGTCTTGTCATTTACAGACTACCATTTTATCAAATAAAGTTGAGCCTTTATCCAATTGTTTATACTCTTGTTTATTTCAGCCAAATAGATTTAAATTTTTATGATGATTATTTTTTAAATTAAAAATTTTCAAAATCATATTTTTCTTAAATATATAAAAGTAGTTATTTAAAAAGCAATTGATTTCGTTTAAAGAAATATCAACAATGGTTTGAAAAGCGGTAAGCCCTAAATGTGGAGCATTGTTGTTTCTCCCCAAGCATTAGCATGACCCCCTTTTTTCACCCCCGGCATCATGTCAACATTCATTGTTTTGTTGGTTTCCCCAGCCAAGATTATTAGCCTCCCTCGAGTTGTAGGCGTGTTATTTTGGCAATTTGCACGATTTCAGCAGAATTTTGCTTCTCCACAGGTCGTCAGAGTTTCGCTCCTTGATTCTGAGTAGCTATTGTGTTAATCCCCTGCAGGGTTGTCTCGCATGTGATATGGTGTTGACCTAAAATTCCCCGCATAGTGGATAGCAGTTTTCCTCAGCAGATCCTTGTGCTTTCCCCAGCCAGGATTAAGCCTATTGAGATGGTTGATCTTTTCTCCAGTAGTTGTTTCCCTCTTGTGCAAATTGGCCGAGAATTATATCGATGATTCAAACCAGTGACATTTGTATCCTTTGCGATCGTTTTGTCAGCATAATCATCATTTATACATATGCATATACATATACATTCATAAATTTCATTATTGCATCATTATAACTTGTGATTCATTGTTATTTTGATTCTCTGCTATGGTGGTACTTTTTTCCCATGCAGGTTCGGTGTGTCTGTCCTCTTTCAATTGTAAAGTGTCAGCCCCTTAAGCAGAAAGACTTTAACTTTTCTCCTTTCCCCACTGAGTTATTTCCTCGTGGAAGATTATTATTTCAGTTTCCTCCCCAGTTCATTATCTGGATGGAACCATTCCCCTTGAGTTATATCCTCATTAGGTTGAGTCTTGATTGATCGTTTCTTTCTAGATCTTACCTAGATAGATGCTCTTGGTCCCCTAAGAGTCTGTTACCCAATAACCGGTAATATTCTTCTTAGTTTGCAGTTTGTTATTTTTGCCCAATACCCGACAAGAGTGACTCTTTTTCTCCCCAGCGGATTCGTTTCCACGTTTCCCAAGAAGTATATCCTTGATATGTTCATCCTAACCGATGACGGATATTTTCTTCCCCTGCTTTGAGTCTATCCTTGATATGTTCATCTTAATCGATGACGGATATTCTCTTTTTGGTATTCTACCAAGTAAAAAGGTAGTTGTAATCCCTATTTTCTTCCCCAGAGAGTTAATCCTTGATATGTTCATCCTAACCGATGGCGGGTTTCCTTCTCTTAGCGGTCTTCTGCACAGTAACCGGTAGTTGTAAATCTTGCTTTGCTCCCCTTTGCAGAGTCTATCCTTGATATGTTCATCCTAACCGATGATGTATATTCTCTTTGTGGTTTTCTATCCAGTAACTGATAGATATAATTCCTATTTCTCCCCTTTGAGTCTATCCTTGATATGTTCATCCTAACCGATGACAGATATTCTCTCTTTGGTATTATATCTAGTATCCGATAGATGTAATTCCTACTTTTCCAGGCAGTTTATCCTTCATATGTTCATCCTAACCGATGACAGATATCCTTCCTAGCATCCCCAGGCAAGTGTATCCTTGATATGTTCATCTTAACCGATGACGGATTTTCTTTCCTTTAAGTCTATCCTTGATATGTTCACTTTAACCAGTGACGAATATTCTCCCTCTTTGGTCTTCTGCCTAGTAACTGGTAGTTGTAAATCCTATTTTTGGCTTTTCCCTAGCAAGTCTATTCTTACCCAGTAACCGGTAATGAATACGCTTCCGGATTGCCCTTAGCGAGTCATCCTTGATATGTTTACCATAACCGGTAACGGATGTCCTCCCTGACAGATTTTTTTATCCCCTTTACCCAGTAGCCGATAATGGATAATATACTTCTGTTACTCTTGTGTTGAAGATCTTTTCTTCCCCAGTTGAGTTTGAGTGCGTATTTCCTTAGTGAAATCGCCGTTTCCTACTTGACTTGAGTATTTCAGTTTTCCTCTGATCTACTCGTTTCCCCCGTAGATGTCCTTTTGTTCCCCGGATGAGTCTTTCCATTGATTTATTTTCATGGAATCCCTCTAGTCCCCCAGCAATATTTAAGTCGTAGCCTGGCCTACGATTAACCCTCCTTATCCCCAGAGTCTCTGTCTCCCCAATGAGTTTTCCTTACGAAATGCATTATACTCCTGCGGACTTTCGGTCTCCCCGGATTATTTTCCTTTGTGGCAGCATTTCCCCACAAAGATTATCTTCACATTCATATCATATGCATCATGAGGTCTCTTGGGGACCAAAATTTGTTTCTATATGTTGTTATTTACGCCCATTCTACTGAGTCGATACGAAGATTTTAACCTTCATCTCCTCAGCTAGAATATTCTTAAATAGGGGCAGCTGTAAGACCCCAATTTTGACCCTAAGACCCCTCATGCTATCTCATCATATGCATTGACATTGGGATCACATCTTGGCATCCTCCTTACCCCTTATTCATTGGGTTTGTATTAGGAGAGATCACCAAGCACCATTTGATTTTATCATACTTTGTATTTTAACATCTTTACTAACCAAAAATACCAAAAATATGTCTTTGTATTTGTCTAACTCTTTTGTAGGTAGTGCACATGCTCACCTTTGATCTATCAAGCTCATATCTAGGGTTTGAGACCCTCAGTGCAAGAAGCTCAATCAATAATGGTTTACTATGGCTCTAAGCATCATATATGAATCCCCACGAGCTTCACATGTTATTTTGGTCAAGAATTCATCAAGAGTTTGGAATTGGTTTGCCTTGGAAACCCTAGTTCATCTAGGTATCTTCTGTAACTTCTTCAACAAGCTTCTTCACCAATTGATCAAATATTTCAAGGGATACTTCAAATTTCATAATCTTATGCATATATGATCTCCCATGAGTCCCAAAAGTTAAGAGAATTACAAGCTAGCAAGTTGGTTGATGGTGGTTGACCAGAGGAATTCATCTGATCAAAACTGGGGTTCCCTAGACCCTATCTCCTACAATTTTTGTCATATGGAAATGATTCCAAGAGAAACATTACTCTAAATGACATTACAGACAACCTTCATGTTAAGTTCTAGATCTAGTTTTCCTTGGAAAGTCATTTTTTATGGTGAAATATTATAGGTCATTTTGTCTAAACCCTTATTTGGAGGTCAACTTCCCAACACCATAACTTGCTCGTTTTTTATTAGATGAAAGATTTATAAGTTTCATAATCAAATTCAAGATGTGTAATTCAACTTTGATGTTTGGAGGAAGATCAAATTCAACTTTTATGTGCATGTGATATGAGGATACATTATAGGTCATTTTGGACCAATGTCATTAAACAAGTGATTTTCCTCAACTTCAAAAATGCATAACTCTTTCATATTAAATCCAAATAAGGTCAAATTTATGACCATTTTGAATTACTTTGGAAGGGATACAACTTTGAAGAAGGAACTTTTCTCATTTGAAGCTCACATAAAAAGTTATCCAAGGTGGAATAAGTGAACATATGGCTTGACACTTAGATTTTTTTTTGATATGTTCGATTTTCCCAACTTCCACCTCAAAATTCATCATGATCCAAGCTTCAAATGAAAACATGTTCAACATGAAAGTTATTCCTCTTGATCTAACCTTTCCAAAAAGTCTAATTTCGTACCATTTGGACAAGATATGAGTGACTTGCGTATGGCTTGAACATTGGATCATCATTTGGCATAAGTGAACTTGAACCATCCATACACTAATGCATAGCTTTCCAACATGACTTCAGCAATGTTTGTACTCAATTATGGACCAGAAGAAGTGATTACATGGGTCTATTACACGCCCATGCACTCATGCAATGTACATTGCTATTTTTGGATCTTCATTTCAAGTGTGTAAATATCAATCCATATGGCTATAAATAGAACCCATTGTCATCAGAAATGAGAACCATGCACCCCAGCTTTGAATCCCAACCTTCAAACCCTCTTATTTCAAAGGATAACCTTGATAATTTCCATTGGAAATTGAGTTTGAATCTCCCTGTTTTGAGATTCAAATCTCCAAGAGTCATGTGCCTTTTGATCATTCAATTCCACTCCATCAATTGTCCAGAACGAGATCAAGAGCAAGTAAGAGCAAGATCGAGTGTACACAGACCTGCATTGAAGGTATTTTTCAGAAATTTTCATCTCTTCGATTCTCAGGCAATTCTCCATAATTCTTCTTGATCTTAGGTTGTCTAAAGTCCTATCAATGTAGGCAACAAGATTGAGTTGCTTTGAGGTCAAATCGAAGCAACTCAGATCATGCACCTCAAAATTCAACTCCCTGTATCTTTCAATATACTTGGAGTTAAGAGAAATTGAGGCCAGATTCGAGCTCCTGAGCAGTTTTACTTTAAATTCATATCCTTCTTTTTAATTTTGGTGATGGTTGTGAGTGAACCAGTCCGGTGAAGCTCACCGGAGAAGGAGACCGGAGCTTTGGCTCCGATGGCGTGCTGGCACTCATCTGAACCGCATGATCCTTTTCAAATGTTTTAATCTCCTGCCTTGGTTTTGCATACCATCCCTGCAACGCTTTGACTTGTATCCACCATGGAATGCGCGCTAGCAGCCACTTGATCTGCCACCTCAATTAATGAGGGAGATCAAGTGGTCCACGTTTTTTATTATTTTCTGTTTTTCCTTTTATTTGGTTTATTTTCATTAATTCATATTAATTTTAATATTGATCCAAAAAATATGAGAGTTTCACCAAAAAAATTTAAATAAACTCCTCTTTCATTTTCTGAATTAAAATTATTTTTTTGATCATTATTAATATTTTTCATGATTCAATTGATTTTGTGAATATTTTTAATTATTTAAAAATACTTTTAAGTTTCCAAAAATGATGAAAAAATTTCTCCAAGGTCCTTTGACCTTGTTTGACCTATGATAAATCTCATGGCCATTTATTTGGTGTTTTGATGAGGTTTTAGGAATTTGATAAACCATAATTTAATTTAATGCATATTTTAATTAATTTTAATTGTTTAATTGCAAAATAAATTGTGTTGAGCTTTTGATATTGACTTGTTGAGTTTGACTTGTGTTGTTGGGCCTTAGTCAAGGTTGATTTGACTTTGTTGAGTTAAAACATTAGATTTAGGGGATTGATGAAATGTATATTTCATCTCCGAAAATGAATGAATGATTTTAAATTGATAAAAGTCCTCCTTTGACCAATTTGTGTTGATTCCATTTCCCCTCCCTCTTCATCTTGATCCCATTCTCTTCTCATTCATGTCATGGACCTATGATATCTCTATATCCTAAGGCTAGTTGATTATAAATTCAACATAAGTGTGGATGAGATTAGGTCCACGCCTTTTGCATATTCTTTTACGTGTGGTATGTTTTAGGAGTATGGTTCATAATACCATATCTCTAACATGCATTAACACTAAAATTTATATTGCCCGACCTCAAATAGTTGTGACTTCTACATAAGTCCAATTAAGATTGCTTAACATAACACTAAATTTGTGACACAAAAGGCATAGCATTCTAGTAAGTGAGATTGTAAGTCTCCCCTCTTTCATGGTATTGTGTGGAAACTTGGTCTTTTTTCCTTCCTTTGGAAGATGTCTTGGTTCAAGGATCCATGCTTGTGAATAGTGGGTTGAGTGTTCTCCAAAGAATGACTTAAACAAAACCAAAGCAAAAGCAATACTAACTTCTAACCAATTGACAACTAACATTTAATTTCAAGCCATTTACTTTTGTGCACTTTAATTTTGAGCCTTTATTCATTTGCCATTATTCATATCATTTAACTTGCTTACTTAATGTCATTTTCACTTTGCTCACTTAAGCCATACTTTGTGATTATATTGTGATTTGTATATACTTGTTTGTTGTGGTCCTTTGACTTGAATGTACATAATAAGAGCAAAAACCCTAAAAGACATTTGTGTGGGCTGTTGGATTTGATCTGAGACATTGGACTTAGAATTAGGCAACACTCCCAATGCAAAGGACTTGGCCAATGCCAACTTTCATGAAACCAAGTGCTTGAGAAGTGAACTTTCATCTGATACAAATATTGAAGATCCATTTGAGTTCATCTACAACAGGATCCTATTGAAGCTGTTATTTTGAACCTGTGTCTAATGCTTACATTTGAAGTCATCTGATACATGGAAGATTATGAAGAAGATCATGGAGGTGCTAGACTTGGATGTGGCTATCTTTATTTAATGCCTTGCTCTTTATCTTTCTATTTTGTGTATTGATATTGCTTGATTCTAAAGTCCAAGGGAAACTTGGGTTTCTATATGACATTCTTGTCTATTGGATTGCATCCCATTGGTCAGATCTTTTCAACTCTTAAATTTTAAATTTTTCTTAGGATTAGTCTCTTCATCTCCTCCCCATTTCTTTAATTTAAAATCTCTCCCTCCTTTTAAAATCTTCTTTTCAAACACAAAAATATAATTAATAAATTCTTTTCTCATCCCCACACTCTATTTATTGCAAACATCATTTTGTACAAAAATACATATGCACACAAAAAAGGGCTCCCTAGGAGTACCTAGGACACTTTGGGTGCTAACACCTTCCCTCTGTGTAACCAACCCCCTTACCTGTAATATCTGGCATTTTATTAGTTTTGATTTGAAAACTTCTTATCTTTGGGTTTTGTTCGTACTTTTCCCTTTTCCCTTGGAAACAATAAAAGCGTGGTGGCGACTCTAGTTTTATTGACGTTAAGTTCATCAATAACTTAATGGTTATGAATTTATCGCTAAAGTTGCGCAATGAGTTGAAAACATTGAGAGAAAATGACCTGTTTGGTAAGAGTGTTGATGAACTCTGCTTGGTACCAAATGTGAAGATCCCGATGAAGTTCAAAGTCCCTGACTTTGAAAAGTATAAGGGAAATACTTGCCCACTTAGCCACCTTGTTATGTACGCCAGAAAAATGTTAACTCAAACGGATAATGATCAGTTAATGATTCATTACTTTCAAGATAATTTGACTGGTGTCGCTCTGAGATGGTATATGGGGTTAGATAGTGCAATTATTCACACGTTCAACAATTTGGGAGAAGCTTTTATGAAATAGTACAAGTATAATGTGGACATGGCACCTGATAGAGACCAGTTGAGGTCCATGTCTCGAAAGGACAAAGAGACATTTAAAGAATATGCTCAAAGATGGAGGAAACTTGCTGCTCAGATTAATCCTCCAATGGAAGAGAAGGAGATGATGGAGATTTTCCTAAAGACTATGAGTTCGTTTTATTACGAACGCATGATTGCTAGTGCCCCCAGTGACTTTACCGAGATGGTAAACATGGGGATGAGGTTAGAGGAAGGAGTCCGTGATGGACGTATGTCTAAGGAAGAAGTGTCGTCCAGTAAGAAGTATGGGAGTGGTTTTGCTAGAAAGAAGGAAGGGGAAACCAATGTAGTACCTGTGGGGAGGCAGAGGAGGCCTCACGTCATAAGAAATCAACCGCGTCAGCATCAACATCAAGTTTCATCAGTAATTCCAGTGTTTTCAAATAATTCCAAGAATCAATCAGTTCCAATTCAACAACAACGTCAACAAAAACCGCAACAAAGAACCAACAACAACAATAATCAACAACAAAACTTTGAGAGCAAGAAGATCTCTTTTGACCCTATTCCTATGTCATACGCCGAACTCTATCCATCTTTGGTTCTCAAGAACCTACTTCAACCAATAAATCCACCTCAAATTCCCGAGCCACTTCCATGGTGGTATAAGCCTGAACTCCGTTGTGCCTTTCACCAAGGATCTCCCGACCATGATATTGAGAACTGCTACCCATTAAAGTATGAAGTCCAGAAACTTGTGAAAAGTGGGATGGTGTCCTTTGAGGACCGTGCGCCGAATGTGAAAGCTAATTTGTTGCCCGCTTATGGTAATTCCTCTGTCAACATGGTAAATGGTTGTTCGGGAGAGTTTAAGATTGATGACGCCCGCTTTATCAGAAGGTCCTTAGGGAGAATGCATAAGGATATCTGTCTGGTTAGTGAATGTGAGCATGACCATGATGGTTATGCAATTTGCAATGTGAATCCTCGAGGATGTGTCATTGTCAAGAAGGATATTCAGAGGTTAATGCATGAAGGGCTTATCCAAATATGTCAGTCAAGGCAGGTAGATGATGTCAATGTAATTGCTCCGGTGTTTAAAACCCCTGAGCGGGTAGTAATTAAATTTGATAGTAGCATCAGCAAGAGCGTTAATAGATTGGTTCATCTGACACAAGGTCATTGATGAACCAATTAGCCTTAAGACATTAGAGATTTCATTGGTTAAACGAGGGAATGGGAAATAATGGGGATGAAGATGAAGGGGGAGGGGAAGGAAAGAAACACAAATTGATCAAGGGAGGATTTTATCAAATTAAAACCATTCATTCATTTTGGGAGATGAAATGTACATTTCATCAATCCCCTAAATCCAATAGTTTTAATCCAACAAAGGTCAAATCAACATTGACCAAGGCCCAAACAAATAGTCAAACATCACAAGACCATAAAAATGACGCAACATAATTTTTACACATTTAGTCGATTAAAAATCAATAAAAAAATGAATTAAAATTCATTTTAATTTGGTCAAAACCTAAAATCTCTTCAAAACACCAAATAAATGGCCAAGAGATTTATCCTAGGTCAAACAAGGTCAAAGGACCTTAGACAAAAAAATTCATGATTTTTTAAAAGTCATAAGTATTTTTAAACAATTAAAAATATGCATAAAAACATTTAATTCATGAAAAATATCAAAATTAATCCAAAAAATAATTTTAATTCAGAATATGAAAGAGAAAAATATTCAGATATTTTTGGTGAAAGTCGCATATTTTTTGGATTAAAAATGAAATTATTATGAATTAAACAAAATAAAAGGATTAAACATAAAATCAGAAATTAAAATAAAAATAGAAAAAACAAGGGTCATCAGATCTCCCTCATTAATTGAGGTGACAGATATGATGGCCAAGCGCGTATCATCCATCATGTGTCTTAGTCAACACGCGCGCAAGGATGGTATTCAAGATGGATGGCTAAGATTAAAATGTTTCAAAGAGATCAGATGGTCAGGATGCACACCAGCATATCATCGGAGCTAGGGCTCCGGTCATTTGACCTTAAAGCAACTCAATCTTGTTGCCTACATTGGTAGGACTTCAGCCAACTAAAAATCACAAAGAATAGTGAAGAATTGAGAGAGAATCGAAGAGATGAAAATTCTGGAAAATCACCTTCGAGTTGTCATACCCCAAAATTCACCCTACTCTGGTACAACTTTCATTTGATCCATGACCCTACTGCACATGCATGCTTTCATTATCTCCTCATCATAATTATATTACTTTCATAACCAAATACATATTGCATGGGACCAAGGCATGATCTTAAAAAAAAATTAAAAAAAAAAAATTAAAAAAAAAAAAAGAAAGAAAAAGGGGGGAAACCGGATTTGCCTTGCACACTCCAAAAAAAGAGAGCCTTTTTTGCCCAAAGGGTATTTGGTTCCCCCCCATTTTCCCACCAACTTTCCCTATAAATAGATGCACTATTCCCCTTCATTTTTCATGCTTTCTAGCCCCCAAAATTGATGAAAAAATATCATTCAACCCCTCTTCTCCAAACCTAAATCAAAACCCAAAAAACTTTTCCCTCCCAAAAGTCACCACTACCAACTTTTTTCCATTTCACATTTTTTCCCTCAAAGTTTCTCACTCTCTAACACTCATAACCCAACCCTTTTATTAAGCTTTCACCACAAATATTTTCATCCCAAACCCCTTACTTCACATTCAAGCTCAACACCATTTCTACCTAGCTTTTTTTCATATTTTGTGGGTAATGATTTTAACTTTAACTTTTTAACTTTTTGTTTCTTTTTTTGATTAAAAATGATTGTTTGTTCTTGGTTGGTCTTTTGAGATGGTTTAGATTCAAGCTTGCAAAAAAAGATTGACTTTGGTTTACTCACCCTTTTTTAAAGATTTTTTACTCTTACTATCCTTTTTCACCTTTTTGTGGTTGCTTTGTGTATGTTATCATTTTCTTTTATCATGGACTTGTTGTGTTTGTTTGGTTGATGAGGTCTATTAGATCTTGACCATGGTTGTTTAGAGTTGATTAAATCTTCAATGTTTCAAACCTATCTATGGTTGATCAATAGATCATTCATGATACTTTGAGGCATTGATAGATTGCCTCTATTTTAACCATATTTTGGTCATTTGATGCATAGATGAAACCATGTATTTACATTAACTTGCTAATCCATTTGCTTATTGTTACTAACTACTAATTACTAACTCCTAACATTTATATTATTGCACTTTATTTTTTTGCAATTTGTTTTATTGTTCACTTTATTTCAAGTATTTTAGGTTTATGTTTATTGTTATCTAACTATATCATTTATATTATGCTAATTTATTTACTACCTTATTATCTTGTTAAATAAAAGAGGAATAAAAATAAAAGAAAGAGAACAAATCACTTTTTATTTTTATTTTTAATACTAATAGATGAACTTAAGGTTGCATAACTTTCTTTGTTACAAATCTATTGTTAGTTGATTTTTTAATCATCTTCAATACTTTGCATCAATGATAAGCTATCCCTTAATGTGTCATATTTTAAGTCTTTTTGGCATAAGAAAATAGTCTTAAAAAATATTCATTTTTATACATATTACTAACCACTAATTTTACTTCATTAATTTTGTTTGCCATTAACCTTTGTTATTGTGATTTTAGTATTATTGACTTATATTTGTTTTATATCATTTATATTCACTAACCATTATTATTGTGATATTGTTTCTTTTTCTTGTAATTTACTTTTATGTCGTTACCTTGTAATTTACATTAAAGTACCCATCATCATCATCATTGTACAAATTCATCATGCATGTTTATTTACTTGTTATTTATTTTATTATCATCAAACATTAAAAACAACAAAAACATGATAAAATGATAAGACAAAAATATTCATTCCACTCTTAATCAACTTGGACCTAGAGGATTTCATTTTAGGACCCTTGCTTGGAGGCCTTTCCCTTATCTTTGTGATACTTTGTAAATGTTGGATTTTATTTGTAACTTACATTCATGTGTAAGAATGGCATCATGGCACCACCTTAGGGGGACATGTTTGTAAGACCATTATCCTTTGTTTAGCTTAGGTCACTTTTGCACACAAAAGGCTTTCTCTTGGGCTACCTTACAATGAGACTTTTTAATTTCTTGTTGGTTACTTTGCATTCATGTTGCATAAGCCAAATTTCATAATCAAAATAAAATAAACCCTTGATTCAACGTCAAGTGGCATTTTCTTAGCCAAATTCAAAAATACTTAATAATTACGATTATTATTGTGCGCCATGAGCCTTAAGTGGTGGAGAATGAGTGAGAATGGAGCATTCCTACCCTTACTTTGATTATTTTGGACGCAAGACGCTTGACTTGTGGTCTAGAATAATCACCTCTGCCCATAGACTTTAGTACAATATAATCACAAACATTCTTTCATAAAACCCTTATTCAAGGTAAAAACAATACAACTCATCAAACTCTTTTTTGTGCCTTAGGGCATCATCCCGAAAACCCTTTTTTCAAAGGTAAAATCAACCAGCACACAAATATTTTCTACTCCGAACTACGGAGCTCTGATTCCTCATCCCCGAATGAGTGATACGTAGGCACAAGGGCCACAATCCTTGGCGAGCGCTATAAGAACAAAAACACCCCCCTTCTTTTCACACATTCTTTTGAAAACAAAATAATAATAGATAAATCCCATGTATGTAAAACAACCCAAATGGTTCCCATGGAGTACCATGGACGTAAGGGGTGCTAACACCTTCCCCTTATGTAACCGACTTCCGAACCCAAATCTCGGTTGCGAGACCGATTCCTTATTCTCCTTTAAAGCGCTTCCCGTGCGCGTCTCTTTTCCGAGGGTTTTATCGACTATTTCCCCTCTCCTCTCCGATAGAGGTAAACTAAATAAAATTCGGTGGCGACTCTTCTGACTTTGCCTCTCTTTGGCATTCTCTTTAGTCCCGGTTTCGTTATCGTGAAATCCTGGTAGCGACACGAGTGAGCTTCAAACTTGCTTGATCTTGCTTCCAATTGGCCTTCGCTTGACTTCAGAAGCTTGTAGGAGTTGAATTGGATCAAAGAAAAGCTTGGACTCTTGGAGTTTCAATCTCAAAACAGAATGAGATTTGAAGCTCGATTTTCAAATGAAAACCTTCAAGATTATCCTTTAATGGTGAGGGTTTGGATTGCAGGTTCAAATCTTGGGCATGAGGTCCTTCATTCTGAGCCAAGAGGGTCTTATTTATAGGCATCCCATTTGATTTTCACATACTTCCAAAATTGACCAAAAATAGTAATTCCTTTGCATGCTTGCATGGGCGTGTGATAGGCCCGTCAAATGAATCTATCATGTCCAAATTCACCAATGTGCAATGCGGAAATCATGTCATGTGGTCATGTAAAGAAGATTGAAAAGTGAATGTGAAATCCATCCAAATGATCCTTTAAAAAGAACCCATGTGCAAGTCCTCCATTTCTTGGCTAAATGAGATGATCTTGGATTTTTTGGAAAGATGAGATTAAGGGGAACAACTTTCATGTTGAACACTTTTTTATTTGAAGCTTGGATCATAATGAATTTTGAAGTGGAAGTTTGGAAAATCAAACATATTTGAAATTTTTTTAAGTACCAAGTCAAATGTTCACTTCTTCCACCTTGAATAACTTTTGCTATGGGATTCAAATGGAAAATGTTCCTTCACCAAAGTTGTATCTCTTTCAAATTAATTCAATTTGGTCACAAATTTGATATCATTTGGATTTGTCATGAAGGCGTTATGTATTTTAGAAGTTGAGGAAAATCACTTGTTCAAATTGTAGTGGCCAAAAATGACCTATAATGTTTCCTCTTGGCACATGCATTTGAAAGTTGAATTTTAACTTCTTACAAGAATCAAAGTTGGATAGTACATATTTAATTTTATCATGAAACTTTAATGGATTTCATCTAATAAAAGTTGAGCAAGTTATGGTCCTTGGAAGTTGACCTCCTAACTAGGGTTCAGACAAAATGACATATAATCTTTCACCATAAAAAATGACTTTCCAAGCAAAAATAGATCTTGACTTCAACATGAAAGTTGTTTTTAATGTCATGAAGAGTAACTTTTCTCTTGGAATAAATTTAATATGACAAAAAATTTAGGAGATAGGGTATAGGGAACCCCAGTTTTAGCCAGTTGACTTTCTTTGGTCAACCACCATGAACCATCTTGCAAACTTGAAATTATTTAGATCTTTGGGAATCATGTAGGATCATATATGTATAAGATGATTTAATATGAAGTATACCTTGAAATATTTTATCAAATGATGAAGAAACTTGTTGAGGAAGTCACACAAGATACCCAGATGAATTAGGGTTTCCAAGGCAAACAAGCTTCAAACTCTTGATGATTTCTTGATCAAAATGATATTTGAAGATAATGGGGACCTATATATTATGTATAGAATCAATTTGAACCATATATTTATTAATCTCCTTGCATTGAGGGTCCCAAACCCTAGATATGAGCTTGATGAGGCCTTGGTGGACACACACCACCTACAAAAGCAACAAACTATACATTGACATATTTTTGGTATTTTGGTTAATAAATAATGAAAAACAAAGTATGATAGAATAAAATGTGCTTGGTGATCTCTCCCAATGCAAGCCCAATGAATGAGGGGTAATGAGGATGCCAAGGTGTGATCCCAAAGCCAATGCATATGATAAGGTAGCATGAGGGATCTTAGGGTCAAAATTAGAGTCTTACACAATGCTCATGATTTGAGAATATTATTTTAAAGTTTAAAAAGTAGAATGAAAAATGTGTAAAGGAATTTAAATAAAATAACTTTAAAGTAAATTGCAGTAAGTAGGAATAATGGATAAACTACGAATAATTTCAATTAAAACGAAAAGATGATGATTCACACGTACATTCTCAACAATCTTATTTCTCAGATACACTTAGATGCTTGGAGTAATTTATGAGTATTTGTACAATGATTGAACATGTGGAAATCCTATACACTAAGACCTCTATTTATACTAAGTCGAAAATAACTGCTATCAACGGTCTTTCCTCCAGAAAATGACATGTTTTGCTTGCATGTCCTCATTTCGCCGTAGTTTTACACGCGTCCTTCTCAGATAAATGGATAAGGACAAAAAGACAGTTATCATCCTTATTCAAAATTCAAATCTTTCATCAAAAGCAACGTTAATATTGCTTCTATTGAAATTGCGGTCTAAACCCAGAAATACTTCTAAGTCTGAAAACCAGCATTTCCCTATTACACAAAAACCTCTTTGACAAGATCTTCCTCTTCGTCAGCAATTCTTTCTTCTTATCGAAGTTGAAACAAACAATATTTCTTTTGCCCATCATATCTAATCCAACCTTGGCGTCGAAAATCTCAGCTAACAGTGTGCAAATCCTCATTTTATTTTTACGTGTCTTATTTTTATTCATTTATTTTTCTCATTTTTTTACCAACTTTGATTTATTTTTTAGACTCATTTATTTCATTGTTCTGAAAATATTTTGAACATAAACTCCCTTTTTTTTTTACTCTAGAATTTATCGGCGACTTGTTTTATTTCATTTGGATATATTTTTTAGGGACTTATGAAGTCTTGAACTTATGGACTAATGAAATCTACTTAAGTCATGACTTGTGTTGGTTTAGGGTTATTTAAGACCTTCCATACTTCAAACCTACCATTGAATAAACAAGTGTTAATCCATGGTACTTTGAAGCATGGATAGGTTGCCCTTACTTCAAATAACTTGGGTTATTTGACTTGTGGATGAAGTCTTACTTGTGCACTTGTTAACTTGTGATTTCATCTGATACATTATGTTTCCTCTTGGTTTATACTAACCCACTAACACTTTATACTCATTTATTTATACACTAACCCTTCTTACCTTGTTAATATTATACCTTGTACATATAACTTGTTAACCTAACAACTTAATCAATCATAACTTTCAACTTTGGGTTGTCTAGTCTTCCTTTTGTCAATTTATTGATAGATAGACTTGAGGTTGAATAACTTTTATTGTTACAAATCTATGGTAAGTTGATCCATTTATCATCTTCCATACTTTACATCAATGATAAGTTATCAATTTATGCTCCATATTTTGAATCTATTGACCTAAGGATAGATAATCCCCAAGTGTTGGTCCATTGTTCATAATCCTAACTTAACCTAACTCTTACTAACTTTTGATTACTACTAACCTTTTGTTATTGTTATTATCATTGTTATATTTCATTGCTATTATTTTTATGTCATTTACATTTAAGTACTCATTATCATCATCATTGTATAAACTTCATCATGCATGTTTATTATCTTGGCTTTACTTTATTGTCATCATACACTTAAAAACAACAAAAACATGATAAAATGATAAGACCAAAAATAATCCATTTCTCTTAATCCACTTGGACTTAGAGGATCTTATCCTAGGACCTTTGCTTGGAGGCCTTTTCCATTACCTTTGTGACACTTTGTGAACTTTGGGTTTCATTTGTACTTACATACCTGTTGTAAGAATGGCATCATAGAACCATCTTATGGGGACATGTTTGTAAGACCATTATCATTTGTTTAGCTTAGGTCACTTCTTTGCACACACAAAGGCTTTCTCTTTGGCTACCTTGCAATGATACCTTTACTTTCTCGTTGGCTACTTAGCATTCATGTTGCATAAGCCAAATTTCTCAATCAAATAAAACAAACCCTTGATCCAACGTCAATCGGCTTTTTCTTAATCAAGTTCAAAACACTTAATAACTATGATTGGTATTGTACGCCACGAGCCTTAAGTGGTGGAGAATGAGTGATAATGGAGCATTCCCACCCTCACTCTGATTATTTTGGACGTAAGACGCTTGGTTTGTTGTCTAGAATACTTACCTCCTCCACTAGACTTTAGTGCAATCTAATCACAAACAATCTCTTTTTCATAAACCCTTATTCAAGGTAAAATCAACACAACCCATCAAACCTAATTTTTTGTGCCTTAGGGAACCCATCCTGAAAACCCTTTTCTCAAAGGTATAATCAATCAAACATGCAAACATTTTCTACTCCGAACTATGGAGCTCTGATTCCTTATCCCCGATGAGTGATACGTAGGCACATAGGCCACAATCCTTGGCAAGCACAATAATTAAAAAAACCCAAAAACCTCTCTCTTTCACACATATTCTTTTGAAAATAAAACAATAATAAGATAAATCCCCGTGTACGTAAACAACCCAAATGGTTCCCATGGAGTACCATGGATGTGAGGGGTGCTAATATCTTCCCCTTGCGTAACCGACTTCCGAACCCTAATCTCGATTGTGAGACAAATTCCTTATCCATTTCTAAAGCTTCCCGTGCGCGTATCTTTTTCTAGGGTTTTATTGACTATTTCCCCTCGCCTCTCCAATAGGGGCATACAAATCAAATTCAGTGGTGACTCTTATAATTTTGCTTTCAATAGGCAGTTCATTAGTCCCAGTTTCGTTATCCGACTTAAAAGTCTGGTGGAAACAGTAAGGTCGTATTATTTTAGATGATACATCACCTATTGAACCTATTTCTGGGGATCTCAAGTTTATTATGTTGGGTTACCATCATGAGCAACTCACTTTAGGCATTAGTCTCATCTTATGGGATGTATTATGGACTTTCTCTCTAGATAACTTTTTTGTTAAATGATCGGCTAAATTTTCATCAGTGTGTATATGATCCACTCTTTCAACTCCTTTAGAGATACAATCTCTAATATTATTGTACTTCCTTCTTATTTGACGTCACTTATGATTATACTAACAGTTCTCAAATGTTTGCAATAGTCGTAATATTATCACACTGAATTAACACAACTGGCATAAGCTTTTCCCATAAAGGGATCTCAAATAACAAGAATATTAACCAACTTACTTCTTCACTAGAAGTTGTTAATGTTATCATTTCAGACACCATTGTGGACTGGGCAAAGATAGTTACTTAATATATATCCACTAGTTGCTTTGGAATCATCTGGTAACATATTCTAATCTACATCACTATATCCTTAAAGTACAGTAGGAAATCTCAGATGATAAAAACTAGGATTCATGGTTCTCTTAAGGTATCACATGACTTTCTCAATAGATTTCCAATGCTCATTGCTCAATCTACATATAAACCCGCACAACAGTCCTACGACATATGCATTGTTTGGTCTAATACAATCAATGGCATACCTATGACTGCCAATGATGCTCTCACACTTTAGTTGTCTAACACTATCAATAGTGTTCATAAATAGTTTAACATAGTATTTTGTGCAAGCAGGTTTACATTCAAAATAAATATATTTCTTTAAGATCTTTTCCACATAATGAGATTGATCCAAATAAATTCCTTGTTCGGATCTAGAGATCTTGATACCAAGAAACATATTGGCTTCTACGAGATCTTTCATATCAAAGTTATTTCATAACAATGATTTCACAGTATTAACTACATGAAGGTTTGATTCAAATATGAGTGAGTCATCTACATAGAGACATATGATAATGAAAATGCGATTCTCAGATTTATAATAAATTCATTTGTCACTTTCATTTACTTTGTATCCATTTGATATCATTAAGTTATCAAACTTCTTATGGCATTGCTTTGGAGCATGTTTTATACCATATAGAGGCGTATCTAACTTCAGACCTTGCTTTCTTGACCACGTATCACAAACTCTTATGGTTGGTTCATATAGATTTCTTCTTCTAAGTCACCGTTTAAAAATTTTTGTTCTAACATCCATTTGGTGTACTATTAAGTTATAAATAGCAGAAATTGAAATCAGTACCCATTGTAATTCTAGTGACACGAGAAAAAATATCGAATAAATATATATTTTCTCTTTGCCTAAAACCTTTGGCTACAAGGAAACCTTGTACTTATCAATTGTTATGTCAGGTTTTAGTTTCTTTTTCAAAACCCCTTTATAAACGACTGGTTTGCAACCAGGAGATAAGTCTACTAAGTGTCAGGTCCTGTTAGATTCTAGAGAATCTATCTCATCATTAATAGCTTCTTCCCACAAATCTGTATCTAGAGATGACAAGGCTTCTTAAAGATTTTTTGAATCTTCTTCTACTGTATAGGCCGCATAATTGGCCCATAGTCTTTAGCACCTCTTACTCATTTACTTTGTGGAAGTTCTATTTCCATTTCACTGTTGCTTTTGGTGATTTTCATCACAAGAATGTGATTCGATTCAGTGCCCCCACTATTTCTCTATTTGAAAGGAAATTTGTCTTCATAGAATTCAAAATCATTTTATTCAATTATCACTTTAGAATTTAGGTCATAACATCTATATGCCTTACTGTTTGTGGCATACTCAATGAATACACATTCATAGGCTCTGACATAAGCCATATAACCCAAAGTTTTAAAGTAAGACAAGTTTGGTTGTCTTTTCTTCAATATCTCATAAGGAGATATCTTATTTTTAGACTTGAGAACTCTATTCAGGATATAGAAAACAGTCAACAAAAATTTCCCCCACTGGTAAGATGCAGCACTAGAATTCAACATAATAACAACAACTAGTTCAGTAAGATTTCTATTATATCTTTATGCTTTACCATCCATTTTAGAAGAATATGGTGCAGTCGTTTTATGTACATTTCCATCTTGTTTATGGAATTCCCTAAATATACAGGATCATACTTAGTTCCCCTATCACTACGAAATATCTTCATTTTCTTACTAAATTAATTTTCAATTTCATTCATAAAAATCTTAAACATTATCAATTTCATTCTTAGTGATAGTGTACAAATCTACCCCAATAGACTAACTAAACCTTAATTTTTCAGAAGAAAACTAAAAACAAGATTCTTTATAATCTCATAAGTAAGCATGGCATCCTTCAAGATTAAAGTCTTTTCAAAGGTGGACTCTGCTTCACTTCTCTAATACTTGAAATATTAGTGGTGTGGGAAACTCCCAACAACTCTTTCTTATTCGTGTATGTTTCAAAAATTGCACAATCATAAAAAAACATGACAAGAAGAGTCAATGTTTATCCACCAACCATCAGATTCACCAATCATGTTGATTTAAGTTATCAAAGCAATAAATTGCTCATCAGCCAGGTTAATATGTGCATAAGGGGCAGCACAAGGTTTAAGTTTGATCTTACATTTCTTAAACATCAGTGTCATTTATTTATGGTGATGTTTGTTGCCTATCAATTGAAGTAATTGTGATCCTTTAAGGGTTCTCATTCTTAATTCTGTTCACATTGTTGTGGTTCTAATTTTTTAATCATTTTCCAAATGGCTTCAAAACTACACTGAATTTCTTATGCTTGTTTGAAACAACCAAGAATCTTTCTTTTTTTATCATGTCTCTGAGATTCTTCTTTAATTTGAAGGTGAATAATCAGACTCTCAATTAAAAATTCTTTTGTTTTTTTTTTTACAAAACAAAATTTTTGAAAATTTTATAACTAGGGGCAGTTTGTCAATAATAAAAACATTTTGAAATTGTTTATCAAAATACATACCTTTAGAGGTGATCTCATGAGAAATCTTTTGAATTTCTTGACATTGAGCCTCCACAGACCTTTCATATACCATCTGATACTTTAGGTAGTTATTAACAACCTACTTCTTCGATCCAACTTCTTCAATGTCATACTTCTTTTTTAGAGCCTCCCAAACCTGTTTTGCAGTATTGCATTTGCTATAATGGTCATATAGATCATTTGCGAGTCCATTCATAATTTTATAGTCATTCTATTTTTATAAGGTGATTTCTTCCCTTAGCTATAAATCCTTCGCTTAAATATAGGTATTAAATTCAGATTCATCAAAATTAACAGCTACATCTAAGTCCATGGATTTATTTCTATTAGTTTATTCGACTAATCCAAATGGAATATTAGGAATGTCATTGGTAATAAAATTGACAACCTTTGATATGTGTAAGAAAAATCTCATTTTTGTTTCCAATGTTTGAAATGCATTCCCTCAAACTTGAACAGTTTGCCCGAGACAATCACGGAGGCATCAATAGTTTTTTCGGTAGCCATGGCAGTTTGAAACATCTTAAAATTGTTTTACATTTTTTTTAAAATTGCCTCTGAAGAAATTATTGTGTCGAGTCTAAGACTAGGTCGCTCTCTTTAAGACGTTTTGCGACACTTCCCAAAATTATTCAAAACAGTCGAACTATTGTGTCACCACTAGGATAAAATAACTCAGTTCTATATTGTACGATTACTACTTACACGGTAGATAATCGGTCTAGAAATACACTTTTATGGTAGAAAGACCATCCAAATATGGTATAAATACCACTCATAGTATCTGGTATAAATAACAATCGTAATAATTTCTCAAACGAGGAGAAATTCAAATAATTCTCCAAAGAGAATTCAATAATGGTCATTTGATCAATTAAAATAATTTCTCAAACAAGAGAAATTCAAACAATTCTCCAAAGAAAATCTAAAAATTAATACTTGTAATTTTTTAACTCAATCGGGGAGAAATTAACATAACTCTCTAAAGAGAATTCAAAAAGATACTCGAAAAATTCAACGAGTAGAAAAAATATGGAGAAGTTGGTGCTTCGACAATTCAAAATACGCATAGTTATGAGAGTGAGGAAGGAAAAACTCAATAGAAGTTTTTGGTGTGTTTTAGAATAAAAAAGGGAATTTCCTTATATAATGAAGTGACATAGCTAAGATATCTCACCTAAGCAATGTGGGACTAAATAATTTTTTCAACTAACACACAATATGGGACTTAAGGAACTTTTATAAATCATCTCCCTATTGGAATATTGACATGTTTGTCACACCCCGATTTTGATCCTGAATCACCGATTCATTTCATACATCATAGTTTTTGCATCTCTGCATAGCATAACATGTATTTCATACCGCATAATGCCTAGAATGTCAGTCGAAATAAATTTTTGGATTTACATGCAAATTGGTTGAATCATTTTTCAAATGTGGGACAAAATAGCGAGCAAAAAAATTTAAAATCGAGCTTGCAGACGTCAATTTTATTAATCTATGTTTTGCGTAGTTTAACCTGGTGTGCTTGAATTATTCTTTCGGCTACTTTTTCAATCATATTTTGATCCATCTGAGCGTTTTAACCTACCGTTTTCTATTTCAAAATTTGAAAAAAAAACTGTACATTTTCGAGAAGTTTATTTCGCATTGATCATTATGGTGCAATCATTTTTATTTTCGAGCATTTTTACGCCCGTTTTTTATTTATTTTTTATCCATTTATTTTTGTTTTTAGTCAAAATAATCGGGACGATTATTTAGAATTTATCATGTTTTTAATTTGAATTTTGTTTGTTCCATTCATTTTTAATTAATTTTTAAAAAAATTGCTTATTAATTAAATTTTGTTAAAGAGAAATAAAAAAAATGAGAAAATATCTCCTTTCATCCATTCATCATAGCCCACGTGGCCACTCACATTGAGAATTAGTTGGCAAATGCTGAGAAGGGGAGTGTGACTTTTCGAGATAGTGGGGGGACACACATAAAATTCCATTTGGAACGGGCCAATAGAAATCCCCCAGAAGAATATTGTTCTCCCTCCACTCAAAAGATCCCACGCCTCCCACCTGAAAAAGCACTCAATCACATTTCAATTTTCTCTCATTTTTTTCCTCACCATAACAAACAAACACCAACCACTACTCCTCGAGAGTCCATCTGCGCACCTTTCTCCTCTTGATTCTCTTTTTTTTTAGCGAAACCCCACACCTTCAAACAAACCTCACTTTCTCTCTTCCCTTTAACTCACGCCTTCTGCTCTTTCCTTCTGCTTCCACATACACATAAATCGTGCAACAACACTTCCTTCCTCTTCCCTCTCACGCTGCAAACCACCCTGCACACTCCTTCACAATTTTTTTTCCTCCCTTCAATATCCTCACAAATTGCAGCATCACCATTAAAACCCCTCCACCAACTTGTTGCACATAAACCTCCATAAAATCTTCTTCACCTCTCAAATCTACTCCACAACCGTTAATCGCCGCTGCAGACCACCCTCCTTGCTTCCACCTCCACAATAACGTGACACAACCACCCATTTCCACCTTCATGCACCAACCCTTTTCCACCTTCATACTCTTCCCATCACGAAACACCACACACCAAACCACATGCAACCTTCAACCTTTGAAACTAGTAGCTCCCCCGTTCTACCAACAACAACCTTCATCCATTACTTTAAAGTCACCATGTGAAACCGACAACAACACTTACAATTCCCTTCACATCTCAACCATCACAACCTTCTTCAAACAACAACCAACACCTCATAACCACCATACAGGAACAACCAAGCTCAGTGATAACATTCCCTTTTCATTTTGGGGTCCCTGAATCAAGTGAAGAAGAAGATGAATGGTGGATCAAAAGTATGTTGCTACTGAGTTATTGTTCTACTTTGTTTTTTCATTTTATTTACATGTTTTTATTATATATATATTTATGCATGCCATTTGTTAACAGAAAGAGGGTCATGGTGGAGTGGTTGAGATTTCAGTCTCCCAACCACCATGTTTCCATTCATTATGTGTTTTTCTTATATATATATATATATATATATATATATATATATATATATATATATATATATATATATATATATATATATATATATATATATATATATATATATATATATATTGTCTTGTTATTTTCTTGATTAATAGAGGAGCATGGGGGAGTGGTTATGACTCATGCCTCCTAACCTCTATATCTTGAGTTCAACCTTTGTTTGCCACATTTTGTGCATATTTTTCCATTTTTTACCTTTATTTTTGTTTTCTTTTACATTTTTTTAACCATTCAAATTGTCATTCTTTATAATTTTTATAACATATATTTCTTGTTTTTGACACTACATTTGCAATGTTATATTTTGTATTTATTTTTTTCCATTATTTTATTTCAATTACGATTCATTGTAAATATGTCATATTAACGATTAATAGAGTGTGGGATGTTGGATTTTGGCACTATTCCTTTGAATATTTTCATTGCTAAACATCAAATTCTTATCTGTGGATTCGACATTTTCATGTCGTCATGCCACCGTTTTTTTATCGATACATTAATTGTACTTCGTCGCGTTTTGACCCTTTGCATACAACGTCTCCTTTGTTATCAATATGCACAAACCGGCTTTGAGCATATTACCTAGGTTTTTTGTTTACGTTTCTCAATTTTCATTTGCCTTGCACATCCTTGCGTTATGTGATATTGATCTGCATTCTTGCATCATGATCTTAATTCGTTCACATTTCATTTCTACTTCTTTAGATTTAATTATTATGAACTCGTGTTTGTATATATGACTTGTGTGTTGCTATCTCCAATTCACATGGCATACTCTTGGGCTTCCTTACAATTAGACAATTTCCTCGTGCACTTACACTCATTTACTTGCATTTGTTGATTGGGTTTCGATTTAATTATTTCATTATCTCATACTCACATTCGACAAAATGTACCCTCATTCCTATGACGTGTAATAATTTTATCATTTTTTGTTTGCTTGCTTGTTTAGCTAGTTCTAACACAAAAATAAAATCAATCTCTTTCTTAAAAAATACCAAAAATAAAAATTTGATCCAACGTCAAGTATTTTCTCAAATAACAATTAAATCATTTCCAACCTACCATTTCAATACATTCCAACTTTCTCAACCATTTCATTCAAACTCTTTTGCAATCGCTCATCAAATGTTTAATCCAACGTCAAGTCATTTTCACAATAAAAATAAAAAACACTTAATTCTTATCAAACAATTTCTTAATAAAGATGGAAATAAAACGGGGTAGATATCACGATCTCCTGAGACTAAGATTCGAGATGGATATCTCGCCCATCCTAGCTCTCGCCATCATTCAAAACTGTCAATACGGTTTCTTCAAACTTTTCTCAAATAAAACCTCAAAACATCTAAGAGTTATTAAACACTTTTGCAAATAAGATGGAAACGGAACGTGGTGGATATCACGAGCTTCTGAGGCTAGGACTCGAGATGGGTATCTCGCCACTTGATGTGAATGTTCCCTTCTCCACTTGTTTTAGGTAGCCAACAATGCTGTCGTCGATTGACAGAAAGTAGCTCTCACTAAAATCGACCAACAAACAAACATTTTATATCCAAAACCACGTAATTCTTGAGTTCTCTATTGCACCCGAAGATACATAGGAGCAGGATTTGTAAATCTTGTCAGACCCATTAATAAAAAATTTAGGTTTAGTTCCTTTCTTCTCGCATTAATAAAATATTCAAAAACATTTTCTATTTTCTTTTCTTCTTTCCCTCTTAATAACTCGAGAAGCCTAATA
This sequence comes from Lathyrus oleraceus, assembly GCF_024323335.1. Taxonomy (NCBI): domain Eukaryota; kingdom Viridiplantae; phylum Streptophyta; class Magnoliopsida; order Fabales; family Fabaceae; genus Lathyrus; species Lathyrus oleraceus. The sequence continues at coordinate 500,341,864 of NC_066583.1, forward strand.
TTTCTAAGCTAACACCAACGTGCATAATTAACATAATGGTTCCCGTTGAGTACAATGGACATAAGGGGTGCTAATACATTCCCCTTGCGTAATCGTCTCTCGAACCCTGATTTGATTGCAACGACCAATATCATTGTTGTTCTTTCTTGGATTTTATCGATATTTCCCCTTTCCTTTTTAGAAATAAATGAAGTTTGATGGCGACTTTGTTTAGTCCATTATCATGAGCGTGTGATTGCGCTTCGTGAAGTCGTGTTCTCATTTTTTCGAGATGCAACAATGTTCCAACAGTAATGGTAACATAGGGTGAAAATTCTAACTAATGGTTGACAAATATAATCATAGAAGCGATTAAGTTTCCTTTTTAATTCATTTATCCCTAGATATGGAAATTCTCATGACTAGTCCTACAACGATTCTATTTCGATTATGACTTTTTACTAAACATGAAATTACTTGCAATCCATCATATATTGCATGTAGCCAATGTTGGAATATTTTATATTTAAATATTATTTAATTATTATTTAATTATTATATTTCAATAATTATTATGTGAATATATATATATATATATATATATATATATATATATATATATATATATATATATATATATATTATTAGACGATAGTACCGATCTAGAAGGGGGGCTGAATAGATCAGTTTTGAAGTTTAGCGCTTTTTAAAAATGTTTTCAACGGTTGCGGAAGCATCCTAGATTGAAATCGTCTAAACGATTTGTTAATGGAAAGATCGGATATACGTGAAACCGAATGGAATTACTTAAGATAGAGAATATCAACCCCTATCTAAATCAATCAATTAACTACTATGATCCTTGATATCGTTATCTCTAATAATGCTCAACACAATAAGAGATCAAGGAAAATATTACTAAGTTTGTGCGAAATTAATTTTGTCGAACACTTGGTGTGCACTTCACACCAAGTATCAATTTCACTCAAGTTGAATGTGCAGAATTTTACTCAATTGCAATCAAAGTGATTGCAACAATTTATCAAACAGTTGATATGCACATCAATCAAGCGATATTGATTTTACAATTAATTTCACACACAAAGTAATTAATGCAGAATTTAAAGAGTTAAGGGATAGAGAGAACAAGACCGGATTTGTTGAGGCAGTTTCCCTATCGTCCTCGCTTAGGGTACGTCTTCCCTCAATTCTAAATCAAGAATTGAGATGTTTTTATTAACACGTTGCAAAGTCAATACAAGAGAACAAATGATCACTGGCGATCAACCCCTAGAGTTGTTGCAGATCCTATTCTATTCTCTCCCCTTGATTCGAGTTGAACCAAGTTCTTCAAGCACTTCGAACAAACCTCCGTTTACCGCTACCTTATTGGAAGAACGCCTCGTTCTCCAAAACTTCAGCTCGACTGATTTCGAACGTGTTTACCAGTAATTTCTGACAAACAACCGCTAGTCCTCCAATAGTATGAATCTTGGTAACTTACAGGATCGACTAGATTGATCCTAGGACATGTGTCTCAAGAACTAATGTTATGATGGTTTGATTCATGATTAAATTTGCTTCTGGTTTATGAATGGTACCAAGCAAATAGTGTTTCGACAATAACCCTAAACGAATCCTAATGGCTTATGACTTTAAAGATAAAGGACAAATAGCAGTAATTCTGTAAAAAGGTTTTTTAAAGATAACAAAGGAAATTGGCAAAAGTGAAAATAAATAACTTGAAGTAAAAGTTTTAAGTTTGAGAAAATGTTGGAAATGAAGGTCTGGTGAAATGTAAAATGCAAAGGTAAAAGTAATGATGGAATACTGAAAATAAGGGCAATTCGACAGAAGAAAAGACAGTAAATGGTTTTAATTTAAGTAGTTTGCATTAAACAAATAACATGAAAAGTAATCATGGTGTTCTTCATACATACATTTTCAGCAAAGGCTCGTTTCTCTCGCTCCGGTACTTTGAGTATTTTTAGTGAATTTTGTATATCAGTTTGAACACACCAAATCTAAAAACTAAGACTCCTATTTATAACAATTCGACCCTAACGGTCTCTACACAGATGATTGCCACGTTCGACGTTTTCAAGCGTTGCGTGTCTCAGATGCTTCCACGTGTTGGCCTGACGAAACTGCTTCGTCTAAATTTCAAATCTTTCCCGCTTGAAGCTTCAAATCTGTCAAACGCCTACGTCGAAGAGAACTTGTGGAGATCAAAAAATCTTCTAAGTATTATGCTTCGACAGAAAGGTCCTTTCTCCCAAGAAAAGGATTTAATAAATAGCTTCGACAAAGCCATTTTTCTATTATTCTCCAAAACATTATATTTTCAAAGAACTTCAACTTAATGGTCGAAATCTCCAGCTAACAGAATGCAAGTCACTTGAACCATAAGCTTTCTTCATAATCCTCCGTTTACCGCTACTTGTTTGACCGAACCTTCCGTTCTTCAAACTTTTCACTCGGCTGAATCTGCGAAGCAAAGGTTAGTGCAAAAAAACCCAATTCTTGGAGGACAAAACCTCAAGGGTTTTATTCAAGAAAAACCCACACAAAGTCTCAACCCAAACTAAGATAATCCAATCTTATTTGGACGTTATCACAGCTGCAATGCATAATGCTCAACAAAGATTATCACGTGTGATTGTTGAGAAATGCAATGAAGAATGAAGATGATGAGCACTTTGGTGTATATTTTCACTTTTCTTGTTAGAATGTTGAAGAAGAGACATTTGAATATTTATATGATGTATGGACAAATAACTAACATAACATAAGAATTTCACAAAGTTACACAGCAGAAAATTAAGTAAAACAGGCGACGAGTCGACTCAAATAAGGGATGAGTCGACTGAAACAGAGTTTATTACAGGGTTGAGTCGACCTATGAGTTGACCCGTTCGGACTCGTGGCAATATGGTTCAAAAGAAAGTGGGAAATGAGACGACCTAAAGAGTGGATGAGTCGACTCATTCAGGTTTTCCAGGAATGAATCGACCTGTGACTCGACCTGTTCGGACCCGAAGGTTTTGCTCCGAGTCATGAGTCGACTCACAGAGGTTAAACTTCCAAAAATGAGTTTTGCAACATATTATGACGAATTTAAACCGATCTCCTATGAACCTAGGATGTTTACTGTGATTAAGTGCATGATTCACATATAAGATATGCTCCTATATGCTTGAACACACGGAACCTATATTTTGAACATGTTAAAGTATGAATGTTTTCTATGCTATGATGATATTATTCAAAGATACGATGTGGACGACTAGAGAGGTTTGACATCATTAAAATAAGAATCAGGCATATTTGCCCTCACATTATATATATATATATATATATATATATATATATATATATATATATATATATATATATATATATATATATATATATATATATATATATATATATATATATATATATATATATATATATATATATATATATATATATATATATATATATATATATATATATATATATATATATATATATATATATATATATATATATATATATATATATATATATATAATCGATTAGGTAATCAAATAAAGTTAAATGGCTAATCAAATTTCTACTTAACAATTAATTAATTAGTCGAGTATGAATTCAAATATGAGTGGATGTCTAGATGATCCATTTTAAAATACTGAGAATCATAATTTTTCATCACCCTATTTATAAACTATGATTTCAAATATATCGTACACAAATGTATTATCTCTTTGACTCACCTGAACAATGTTCAAGTCATTAGGAATATCGAATGAGGAAAGTCCACATGCTAACAAATGTCAATAACTTATCTCTATACTTTTACATTGTAGATTGGTATCGAAAATTGGTACAAATATTCGTGCAATCTAATTTCTCATAGACTAGCATGTTGTAGATCACATAATTATATGCATGCTGATTTGTTTATTTTATTCTCAATCTAATATAATTGATATCATGGGTAGAGGATGTCTTTTATAATTGATTGTTATTTAATTAATTCTAAGTAGTAGAATATGAGTATTTCTTCATATTTAGTTTATTGAGATTTGTCCATAAAAAGTCAATATTTGTTTGTTTGTTTTGAAATGAGATCATGAAATATGTTTTTGGAAATCATGATTTTCTTTTTCTTTTTTAATTAGATTGAAATATATATTTTATGAGACATAATTTTTTTTTTATGATAGTAAGTGGAGACTTTTTTATTTGTAACAGTTTAATGTGATAATATATAATTCATGGGGAACCTTTTTATTTGTTATAGTCATCGTAATAATACGAAATTCATGTTTGTTTTATATTTGTTTTGAAATAATTTGTATTGATTTTAATTTTTCTATATCTTTCGCATGATCCCTTCAAATATATAGTTTAAAATTTTGATTGTGAATTTAACATTATTATTATTATTTGATTTTTTGATTTTTTTTTATCAATGGATTTTTCTTTGCTCGTCAAGGAAATCCATTTATATGCACACATATACTTTTATGTTTAAAAATAAATAAATAAATATATAAATAGTTGTTTTATATTTTGTTTTCTAAATTTGCTTGAAGTATTTGTCTATTTTTCTTTGTTTTTGAAAAAAAATGAAATTGGGGTCAAGAGTTAAAAAAAATAGCTCTCTTGATCGATGAATACAATTATCGAGATCCTTAATTGCATCATAATCTTGAATATTTTATTTATTCATGAATTTGTAGAAAAGAAAACAAAAGAAAATTTCAATAAAAATAAAGCTTCATTTTTTATTTTAAATATTTCCACTATATATTTTGTTTTATTTGATATTATTTAAATTCATTATTCACACATATTTTTTAATTCAAATATTATATTATAATATTTACATAAATTTTATATTTGAATCAAATATAATTTGTTGCTATATTTTAAATGCGAATTAGATATATTTCTGAAAAAATATATATTTGTGAAAAAATGGTTTTTTGAGAAATATATTATCTAATATATATATTATTCATATACGATTGTATTATACGAATAATTGAGAATCATAAATTTTCAATATTTTTTTTTAAGTATTATAGTTCTCTAACATTTTTTTCTTGAAAAGATGTAATGCATGGTTAATGTTTTGAGACACATATAGAACATGAATGATCAATATTTGGGATTTGGTAAGAAAGAAAGATCTTGAATGTCAAATGAGTAAAAACTAGTGTTCTTTCTTACCCATATTTTTAATTTTAATGTGCGGTAGTATAGGGGAATAGATTCTCTACTGTTAAATTTTTGTAGTGAAATCTGAACCTTCCATTCATTTACATATTATTTACATTAATAAAAAGTCATTGTAATTAATGGTTAAATTTTATACTGGACACTCTTTTATGAAAAACTCACTGGAGAAAATATGCTTCAAGAATTATAGCTTGGGGTGTTCGCGGTTTAGTTTGGATCGGTTTTGAGACAAAAAATCATCTGATCCAAAGATACAAAAAGCATACGGTTTGGTTCGGTTATTGGATGACAATAAAAAAAATCCAATCCGATCCGATCTAATTTATATGGTTTACTTCGGTTCGGTTTTATTCGATTTTTAAACAAACACTACTTCTAAATCTAAAATAATTTTAATTTTAATTTTTTTTTAAATTCTGACAAAAACATTTTCTATATGAGATTATATATATATATATATATATATATATAAAAGAAACCAATTTAATTTTTACATGCCCGTGGAATCTGTGGATGGTGAATTTTCCAATATGACACTTCAAATATTAAAATGAATTTTCCTGCAACAATTTAATATTTTTTACATGCCTTGGTGAATTTTTTGAACAATCAATTTGCATGACAGGAAAACAATTCAATTTAATTTTCCGTCAACAATTGGATTTGAACAAAAGAACAACAATAAATTTAATATAATTTCAATAGAATTGCAATAAAGAATTTAATTTAATTGAATTTAATATACTTTAGAATCTTGCAACAATTCAATTTTCCTGTATGTAACAGAACAACAATCATCATCATTGTAGAAAAGCAAATCAAGAACAATTATTGAATTGCAAATTCAAGAACAATTCAATTTTCCAGTAGAAATTTAATTTTTTCAGAAAATTATTACAGGAATCAACAGAACAATAACATAACCGTAGAAAATCATAATAAAAGCATGTGTATATAGAGTTAATGAGAATATTATATGAATAAATATCAGTTCGATTTGGATTGGTTCGGTTTTCATGCAGCCAACCGAACCGAACCGGTCGGTTATTCTACAAGGTGGTCTAAACATATAAAAAAATCGGTTTTTTTTTTGTTTTCGGTTTTTTATTTTTTATTTTGATTTGATTGGATTTGAACACCCCTAATTATAGCTACCTCCTCTTAAGAGACGGACCACGTAGAATAAACATGGTCCGCCTCTTGAGAGGAGTTAGCTATAATACTTGATTAAAAGTAAAAACAAAGAATTAGTGCATATATGTCAGCAAACATTTCCCTAATATATTATTAATTAAAAGTAATAAAAGATTATTCCTTTTTTATATAAAATATAAAGTTTCCCATCTCGGTATCTAAACCAACGGAGATAATAGACTATTTTTATCGTAAAAAATGGTGAATAGAAAAAATTAAAAGTAATAGGTATTTTTTTTTATTCATCAATTCTTTTGTGTTGCAATATACAAACATATAATTAAAAATAAATTTTTTAATGTTGTCCAAAAAAATCAATTATATAATATTTTTTTTTACGGACAATATTGAAAAATTATTTTAAAATATAACAAGATATGACAAGAGGTGGAAACAACAATAATATCATTATGGGAGATAGATTATAAGAATATAAAAACATTTTATTTAAAATTGGTAAAATTAGTTTCTTCCAATATGTTTAGGAAAAAAACAACACACAAACTTGAAAGATTTCTTAACTAATTAAGAAAACCGAATATTTTTTGGTCTTGCAATTCATCCCAAAAAATTATATTTACGAGTTGGAGCACATGTATATGAGTTGAGTTAGATTTATGATAAAACTTAATTAATGAAAGCTTTTATAGTTAAATATGAGTGTATATAACCACTTTGTTAGTTGTGAAATCGAAGGAATAGATCATTACATTTTTAAATAAAAAATAAATAATAATAATAAATATGACACTTTTAAATAAATAAAAACATAAACGGCAATTGATGGGATTCAAAATATGTCCACTTAATTAGTTTTCCCCTCGAGCATCTACTCTAATCGAAGGAATATATGATATTTTTATAAATAAATAAAAATTAAAACATGGCGCGTCCAAGAAATATACCTCGATTATTTATTGGTTGAGGTGAAACATTTGTCATAAAATATATTATTTGTAGTTGTGATTCGTTAGAGTCGGTGAAGATCTTTGATCAAGCAGTTTGTTGATGATAGTGTTTACCTTGAAGAGCTATCTCAAGCCTCGTCAAAAAAAATCCAAGGTTCCAGTGAAATGGTAAAGTTAAAGATAATGTGACAAGGAATTTTAAACTTCAGGGTCGTGGAAGACATGAAGTCTGAAAACTCGTCGAGTCTATGTCGAGGAATCGATATCTTTAAATGTATAAGACTAACTCTCGATTTTACTAAAATAAATCCCGCACGCGCTTTTAGCCCTTTGAAAAGTCTCTCTTTTTACGAAAATTACCATAATTTTTTTGTCAAGCTAGCTGCCTAAGAACTCAAAATGTTCTCAAAGAACGCTTTTTATATTGTATAATTGATTAGTTGTTAGGCATAATAGATTGTACATTTTGTAATGCCTAATAATAATCTATTAAGGTTAGTGTTCAATTAAGTAATGACTCTTTTAAAAAACCTTCTATTTTTATAACTCATAATCGATTATGAGACATATATAACCAGATTATCATCCTTGAAAAACCCATTATTATTTCCTTATTTGGACCACCTTTTATCTTATAAATAGATGATTTTTTTTTCATGTCTAACACATCATAAAATTTATTTGAGATACATTTCTCTCACTCTACTCTCTCTTTATTTTCTCACATTTAACTTCAAATTTAGTTGTGTTGTTTTTATTGTAAGTTCTACTCTTCCAATCTTCTTTTTTTTTGCTTTTAAATCAATTATTTGTTATATACTTTAATCTTTTCCTTCATATTTCTTCGTCTTGTTTTGTTGTTAAAAAGTACTATCTTGACATATTCCAAACTCTTGTGTTGTATGCATTGCCTCCTAAATTAAACGCATAAGAATGACTTTAGTACAATAGATTACTTACAATGCAACATGTTACTTTTATTTCCACCAATTTATTTTGATTATCTAAAAAAAATAGGATACATTTGAATTTGTCACATATGGAAAAATATATAAATATTCATTTTTTTTCCTTATTTTTCTTGTGATTGCAATTGATTGTGCTGTATGTGATTTATTCTCTCAAAATTCTTGATAATTTTGTAAGAAATATATAATCTCATAGCAATTACCTATTGAGGACTAGGATTAGGTTAAAAAAATCATCATAGGTTAAAGCAAATAATTGTTCATTGAAACAATCTTTAATGTTTGGTGTTTCTCATCAATCATAAGATGGACGGTCAAAAGTACGCGGGTGTAGATAAATGGAATGGATGAGAAGCAGTGAATCATTTCCTTATATACGTTTCAATTTCAGACATGTGGATGGATAGAACATGAAAACGGATTCCCTCCGATAAAACAACATAAATAAAACCGAAACAACTTTTGTTGTTGAACTCAACACAACAATGGCTTCAATCACATGCACCACTCACCAACCCATCATTTCAAATTCCAAATCTCAAATCACTTCAAAATTCTCAGTTTCTTCTCGGTTTCTTGGCATCAGAGTTAAGAAACTTGGATGGTCAAGCTCAAGCATCAATTCTAGAATTGGACCCTCCAATGGTTCAAGATTCACAAGCTGGTTCAGATTTGGTAAGAATGGTGTTGATGCTGAAGGTGCTGGCATTTATGGAAGCCAGTCTCGTGATGATTTTGATAGAGATGATGTTGAACAGGTAATTGGGAAACTAAAAATGAAAACTTGGAAATTTTGTGCATGCAACTTTGTCATAGTTTTGCTTTTGATTCTAGCATAGATAGTCATTGTTATTTGTTTGGTTCTTTCATTAGGAGTTTATAGTAACTAGTAAGGAATGAGAATGAATGATGTTAGTTGTTAGGAATTTGTTTTGACTTGTGTAACTATATATGGAGGATTGTGTTTAAGCATAAGTGAGGGGCAGTTTTGATCTGTGTGACTATATATGATATTCTTTTGCAGTACTTCAACTATATGGGAATGCTTGCGGTTGAGGGAACATATGATAAAATGGAAGCTCTGCTAGGCCAAAACATTCACCCTGTTGACATCTTACTGTTGTTAGCGTCAACAGAAGGCGACCTTCCGAAAATTGAGGAACTCTTGAAAGCGGGAGCGAAATATGATGTGACAGATGCAGATGGAAGAACGGCGTTGGATAGGGCTAATGCAGAAGTTAAAGATTTCATTCTTAATTTTTCAGTGCAGAGAGCATGATTGGTTTGAAGTTAAAGATTTCTTTCTTGACTTTTCAGTGCAGAGAGCATGATTAGTTTGTTCAACTATATGTCAATTGTGTGACATGGTTGTTTAGATTATGATAACTTTTGAACTATGTTATTTCATATGCTTTGGCACTTTTTATTCATCATTAGCATGAAGTTTATGGCACTAATCAGTTTATATTCTGAGGACTATCATAGACATTCTAATTAAGAACACATAACAATGATAGTTATTTTGGAATAGAGATTTCCAACCTTCTCTATTGATTAAGCATTCCTTCCATCAAATTAATTGGCTTTAAAAAATTTCCTTTCAACAAACTTCTGAGCATTGTAAATATGATATGAAGATCACAGAGATTGGATATAATGTACAAGTTGCCTTCAAATTTCAACCTTTTATACCAAATCAAGTTTTTCTATTGTAAAAATACAACCAAAAGATTAATCATCCAAAATGAGACATTTACAATGTTGTTGCATTTGAAAACATTGGCGCTTAAAAAAGACTATCCTTTGCATTTACATTAGTAAATATACTAGCAAGTGAATCCCCTTTGTCATCTTTTGTTTGATCACTTTCCTTTGTCATGAAGTTGAATACATTAGCTTTAGCATTGCTAGCTAACACAGAAACACTACTTTGGACACTTTGAGGCACTAATGTTGGATTCTTTATAGACACAAATGCTACCTTCTTCGAACACGGATGAAGTTTGCCACTGTTTAAAGATTGTGAATGTGATAATGCATGCAAGTTGCCCTCTGGTGAAGACTTGCAAAAGGGGGCTTTTGTGGTAGAACAATTCCCTCCTCCTTCCTCGCTACTAATCACAGTCTCCGTAACTTCATCAATTTGGGGCGAGCCTGTCAATAAATCAGTATTCAGATCCTTAACATGAGGGCTAGTCAATAAATCAGTGTTCATATCCTTAACATGGGGGGGATCACTTTCAGCTGCAGCAGCTTCTTCATCTTTCTCCGGATCAAGCTGGTCATCTGCACGAGACACAACTTACCATGTTAAATCACAACATAATATTACGACTTAACTTGTAAAAATAATTAGAATTTCCTATTATCTGTTTGCTAACTAACTCGGTGTATAGTTAAAATTGAGATTTTACATAAAATTGGGACGGGAAAGTAATCTATGAAGCACGGACACCGGAAACACGACACTGACACATCGACACCGATAATAATTTGAAAAAATGAAAAAACTCAACATAATCACAAGTGTAGGTGTCGGACACCGACACAGACACCTTTTTTCAGAGGTGTCGTTGTTGCTACAGAGGAAGTAATTTCATAAGTGTGGAATCATAACATGAAACGTAAGACTATACAAAATTCATAAAACTCATCTATGAATATAAATTTGTATATATCCATATAAAATAGCACAAGTCTGATTAATGTATATTTGTGTGTGTATACGCACACCATAAAACTTTCATATCACTCTAGTGCGGAAACTAAGTATAGGAGTCGAGCTACTATTATTATTATTATTGCATCAGAAATTATATGAATTCAGTCTAAGTTTCAGTTTGATAATTTCGTATTGATTATTATTATTACTAGCATTCTGTTAACTAAAGAAACAAATAGGCAGCTTTTAGATATTCAGCTATTGTATAACTACCTTGTTGTACTGCATTCAGAATCAAAATAACAAAACCAGGTTTTGATTTCTAAACACTTTCCTCTTTTTTTCTCAAACTTTCATCTCATTAACCCTATTGAATACAAGCTGTTAACAAGACATTTATTATAAAACAATTAAAAAACTGACCAACCAAACAATACACCAAATAGTTAAAGGGTAATGCTTACTTGTGCCCCGGGGCACAAGTTAAAAAACCTACTTATAGAAAGTTTGTATCGAAAGAAGTAATTCAAAAATTATTTACATATTTTTATTAAAATCAATACACAATTTCCAAGACATTATTTCTTCATTTAGTTCTTAGCCCTAGAGGCACAAGTTAGCATTACCCATAATTAAATTAATTATACAAATAATAAACAGCATTAAATAATTATGGAATAGCATAATGAGCACATCATGGTTCTTACCGCCAAGAATAGATTCGATAGTGGTATAGTTGACAGCTGATGCTTGAACTGAAAGATTTCCAACAGAATCCTCCTCACCTTGACTTTCATTCTCCACTTTATGCTTCCTCTCACGTAGTATAAACTTATCCGATTTCCACACACACTCTAATGTAACATAATCATCATCATCATTAGCAGGATAGAACTCTCTAAAAACCTGATTCAGTAGTATACGTCAGAACAGATGAAGAAAGAATAGATTAGCATGTAAACTATTATTTTCGATACATACTTGTGGCTATGCATAAGTATAAAAAGCAGAGAATTTAGTGGTACTACAATTTCAAACTAACCTCTATTCCGTTATGAGTAATTTTTACTGATTGCTTCTTTTTGGACAGGGAAGAAACCATGTTGAACAAATAAACAACATCAAGTAATATCTGCACAAGGAGAAAAAAGCTCACTCAAGATATGCACAATCACAAAGAAATATAACATAACGTCTTTAATAGCACAAAGTCTTCAATTTTACAGTATGAAATGGTATCACTTGTACTTATAGTTAATTTACAAAAAAACTCTCAAGATAAATGCATAATCACATAAACATAACATAACTTATTTAATAGCGTAAATTCTTTAATTTTACAGTATCAAATCATATCACTTGTGCTTTATAGGTAAATTACCAATAACCTCAGCATCAGTGTTCCACATTAAACAACTTACAATTTAACTATGATGGAACCTTGATTAAATCAAATTATAATACATAAACCTGGAAGACTTACTTGCTGAACCAAAACACGTAGACGCGCAAGCAAAGCCATAATTGTCACAGAAAGTCCCATAAAAAAGGATCGGGCAAACAAAACAGATATCTCACTGTTAAATAGTCAAGGAAAGAAATTTTATATGGAAGTCTTAACAGATTATTCAAAAAAGATGTTCAAGAAGCATACACTACATGATACTGGAGCCGACCATGGTAACAATTTCTATCCAAAATATACAGAAAAAATGTGACTCAATGGCTAAATAATAGAATATATCATAGTAGACAACTATAACCAACCAAATTTTGGAAAATGCTTCAGAAACTCAACTTTGGGATTTTTTCTACCAAAAAACATTGAGGTTATCAAGTATGAAATAAGAAGTTTCTGTTTCCTATTTCAACCTAGTTATCTAATCACTAACAGAGATGCAGAGGGGAAAACATAAACAAAATGGGTAAAAGAATGACTAACAGAGATGCAGAGGGAAAAACATCAACAAAATGGGTAAAAGAATGATTGAGCACATACAAATTTTAGCGTGGAGAAAGAAATTATGTAACACCGCCTAAATGTAAGCATGTAAAATCTTAATGTTCAATATTGTAATTACTAGGAAAAAAATATGAAAAACAAACAATAAACTCATATAAATATGCACTTTGTAAGATAAATTGGCACCTAATTACCTATACTGTGAAGTAAATGCGAAAGGTTTACATTCCTTATTATACCATGATCAAACTTTTGCCAATCAACTAAACCACGAGCATATAATATAAATGAATATATCACTATAGTAGAAACCACATGATACAGATAGATCACATGAAGAAGGATACGTTGCAGCCTTCAGCATTGGTTCAACCATCTGCACAGGAAAAAACAAAACATCGATTGACATAAGAGAAAGGAATATGGAAGAAATAAGCAATCCAATGCTAAATCTATGGTTGCACAGACGAGGGGAAATCCTAATTAGCGTCTGATAGGGACTTGGGTATTATGAGGTGTTCAAGTACCGCATCAAGGGAGGGTTCGTCAAACACTTGAGCACCCTATTATACACACGCCTCTATCAACATCAATAATGTGTTGAATACTCATAGCCATATTCTATCCATGGAAAAAGGAAGCACATGATGAGCCAGTACAGTAGAAACATTATGATCTTAATAGATTATTATTAAGTATTGAAAACAGAAAGAGAATAACTTAATAATATTTAGTTGCAATTTCACCTCTTCTAGTAGTCGTGCAGATCCTAAAAGACGCTCCAAAAAATTCAGCTTCTCATCATTATATTTTCTCCTTTTCAAGCTGTCATGAAATAAATATTATAACCAAACATGTGGTAAGAGGTGAAATGCATGAAAGATCAACATGAAAGAAACTACGTGTTTTAAACACACTGTCATTCATGCCACCTCGTTAATATACCTAAATTAAATCTTTGCTCATAAAATTTGAAAAAAAAAAGCGGAAAGAAATAATACAAACCTACCTCTCTAAAAGATGAATCTTCTGTTTTGGTCTATCTCCTTTGATAACATTGAAACATGATGTTACAAGCTCCTCCAAGTTTCCCAGACGCAGAAGCCTTAAATCCCTCCTCACCTAATAATCACCGCAAAATCCACAATGACTCGTAAAAACACATCACTTGCAAAAGCAATAAATACAAATTTCCACACAATTCCAATTACTCTTAAAAACTTTAACTAAATGAGGAAAAATAAAACAACAACAACAACAACAGTCAAGCCTTATCCAACTAAGTGTGGTCGGCTACATGGATCAACTTCTGCCATAATGTTATAGCCATAACCATGCTTCTATCCAAATCGTTAATTTCTAAGGGCCTGGTTGGATAAACAGCTTATTTGGATCTTATAAAACAAGTGCTTATCAAAATAAGCACTTATGAAAAGTCTTGTATAAGCTATTTTTATCTCTATGTATTATAAATTGTTTTCATAGTTATCTTTGAGAACTCATAAAAATAAGTAATGTTATAAGCTTTTTAAATAAGCCCTTCCAACCAAGTGTCACAAAACTTATGGCATATAAGATAAGCTCAAATAAAACAGAGGAAAAAACAGTTTCACAAAATTTTCAACCACAAAGCAATTTCAAATCATTGAACAGTTGGGCGAAACTAGACTCCGTTAGTGCATACCTTCAAAAGATGGTGGAAATAAGAACAACGGCGGTGCTGGTTCTTATTCTTGTAAACCAATCTTTCCAGGATACCACACTCACATTGCAGCTGCGGAAGCATCGATGTTAATCGTCCCTCAACTTTTTCAAATTCAGTACTCATCGAATCCGTGCAATTTAAATCCAAGGCAGAACTACAATCTGCAAATAAAACAAAGAACAAATAAAATAAACTGAGTCATGCATTGCTAGAGAATTTAGGTTTTCAGTGCCATGAATAATATGAAAGTATAAAGTGCAGCGACACAAATCGGAGCTTGTTGCAACGCGAATTGTGATATAGGAGAAGGGAATGAAAAATCGAAAATATTATAAAAATTAAAATGAAAAACCTGGAGTGGCTGAGTTCAGCGCCTTCGTTTTCCGGCCACCGTGCGTTCAAGGGGAAAGCAAAATTTGTGATTCTGGCTGATGGAGTGGCTGAGTTCAGTTTGTTGTTTTTTTGGTTTATCAGGGTTTTCAATTGTTAATATCAAACAACGTTTTAAAAAACGGTTCGGTTTGCCGGTTGAACCGGTTCGACCGGGAAGGTGGTGTGGCCGGCTCGGTTTGGACTAAGAAATCGGAATATATTTCATTTACCCTTTTTATTATCACAGATGGTAGACATGTGGCAAAACAATATCTAAGGGTTAAAATTTAAAATTGGTTTTTAATAAATAAAATAAAGAAAGAAAAACACTATCGTTTTCCTTCATCCTTAGGTTGGCTTCATTTTTGTCGGCGATGTGATGCAGAAGGGCGGAGATGGAGTGGCGGTTGTCTGCAATGTTATGGAGAGTGGAGGTTGTCGGAGATGTGACGGAGAGTGGCGGAGATAGAGTCGTGGTGGTCGAATATGTGACCGAGAGTGGCGGAGATGGAGTTGAGGTGGTCGGAGATGTGACGGAGAAGGGCGGCGGTAAACAGAGATGGAGGAAGAGTAGTCGATTGATCTTTAAAAAGTGAGCGTAAAGGAAAGATAGTGTTTTTCATTATTATTACTAGCATTCAGACGGGCACTCCCGTGTCCGTTTGTCCGCTTTTTTTAATGCGCACAACAGAGAAAAATAAATGTTTGTTTTTCTTTTTATGAGATTTCTATTGTAGGTCGCATTAAAAATAATATTATTACATTTTGAAAATGGAAAATAAAGATATTCAAAATTATATCGAAGCATGCAAAATAATATTGATACGGTGTAATCAATGACGTTCTTTAAGAGGAATGTCGAACATGAAATCTCTATTTGAAGTATTTTCTTTTTCCCTGCAATTATTTTCCATAGTAAAGAAAAAATGTAAGACTCTTAAATTAGAATTTTTTTAGAGAAAAAGATAGTAAAATTAATAGTAAGTATTGTAATATATTGTTTTTTTAATCTTATAAAGATTCGAATCAATTCTTCCTACATTCATTTACCAATGCGCTCTTGAGATTTAAAAAACTACAAATACATGACGAAATATCATATCATCAAAGAAAGTATGACTGTCACATTAATGTAGAGATTTCTTGCTTGTGGATCTCGAAGATCCAATGCAAATAATTGTGTGAGCATTGTTTTGGAGTTGCATTCATTATTTAACACATCTGCAATTCGTTGATGATCATAAAAGCGCACTTGATGGCGGTTCGGCAAGTGGACCTGTAATCTTTCAACTGGATGATATAATTGGTAAAGAGTGAATCAGAATATTTTCCATAATGCCTCTGGAGCATAAATCTTTTGGGTCACGTAACTTGTCGTTACTTTCTAAGTAGTGGCGGAGCCAGATAAAAAAATTGGGATGGCCGCTAACGTAAATAAAGATTATAAATAAAATGTAAATAGTATTTTAAATAAAACATTAAAGTTAAAATAAATACAAAGTTAATTACTAAAAATTTAAATTACATGACTTAAAACTATCTTAAAGTAATGCTTTACGCGTTCCGAGTGACTTGAAATCGTCAATAATTGACTCCGAACTAATGCTTGCACTAATCTCCCTTTCAATATATACTGTCATGATATCTCCAAGAAACTCATCATCCATCTTGTTTCTCAACTTAGTCTTAATAATTTTCATTGCTGAAAAAGACCTCTCAGTTGTGACCGTAGAAACGGGAAGAGTCATGATAAGACGAAGTAGTCTATCAATCAAGAAGTAAGTTTCAGCCTGTCCAGATGCAACCAAACATGAACATAGTTCTTGAATAGTTGATAAATTATTCAAGTTTGATGCTTGACGAGCAACAAATAGAAAATGTTGGAGTTGAAATTGCAAATTATTCTTCTCTTGATCACTAAAATCCATAGGATAATATTTTTCAACTAAAGAACAAATAGTATCAACGCTAAAAGCTTTATATCCATCCTTAGGAGATAAAGAACAAGAAAGAGTTAACAAATCCATTGTCTGCTCACTAAATCTGCTATTCAACTCTTGTAACTGTTTGTCAATGGTAGTGAAAAAGATTTCAACTTTAAAGTAATGTTGAATTGTGACTTGATTCTCTTCAAGACGGGAGCGTCCAAATCTTGTTGTTGAATGAACATCATTAAGATCAGGAATCTCAATACCATGCTTTTCACAAAAAGGTACCACTTTAGTAAACAATATATCCCAACCATTTTCTCTCAAACCTTGAATAAGATGTTTTGTTGAACGAACCAAGTTCATAGCATTAAGTACATACCCTTGGCCACGAATGTTAGAAACATTAAGGTTATGTCGAGAAAGTATATCACATATTGCTTCCTTAAGAGTTAAAGATGTGGTGTCTTTAACATGTGCCACGTCAAAAAATCTCTCTTGTATTAAACCAACTTTATCAACAAATCTTAATACAAGAGTCATTTGTTCCTTTTTTGACTCATCACGAGCTTCATCAACAACGATACAAAATTTGGAATCACCAATTTCCTCACGAATACTCTTTTTCACCCTACTAGAAAGAATTTGCAAGAGCTCTTTTTGAATTTGATGTGAAGTATACTTGCAATTTTGTGGAGCATTTTCCAACACAACTTTTGCAACTTCATCATTGTAGGATGCTAAAAGTTTCAATAACTCAAGAAAGTTACCTTGATTTCTTGATTTGCTACTTTCGTCGTGACCCCTAAAAGCACAAGCTTGTAGTGTTAACCAACGAGTCAATTGAAGTCTTGAGTCGTAACCGATTATTCATTCTTTGACTTGAACTTTGCACTTGAATAACATTTCTAATATGACCATCTTGATTCAACAAGTCTTGACAAGCTTTCATTGCATTGTTGTGTGGTGAGCAAGGATCCTTCCCTGTGTGTTTAAGAAAGGAACAATGTTTTCCATTCCTAACTTTCTTCCAATTTCTAAAACCCATAGAAATAAAGACAAGTGATCCGGGACGTCCACTTAGTTTTTTGCTAAAAAGGTAACATGGTAAGCAATATGCGGCATCTTCAGATGGTGAATATTCTAACCATGATGGAAATATGCTAAACCAAGTATGTTGAAACCTTCTCGGATGATCCTCATTACCGGACAAAGGATAGTTTTCTAAATGAATTTGATATGGACCCCATTTTAGATAAGCTCTTCGTATTGCATCCACTAGATTTGGTGGAGATTGCCAAATCGGAGGACGTTTTCCAGGATCGTGTTCCAAAGAATTTTCAAAACCATGATGCTCTTCAATTGTTGGATTCTCAAGAACTGTTTCAGATTCGGATGTCGGGATTATAATTTCTTCATCTCTCTCTTCTCTTTCAATTTCACATGCTTTCCTTTTGAAAAAAGAATCAATTTTCCTATTATTCATATTTACTCTTCCTATAATATCATATCAGATCCAAAAATCAATTTAGAGAACATAAAAATTAAAAGAGAAAAAAATTAATAAACTTAATTAATCAACTTTAATCCGTTTTCAAATACCGGTAACTTCACTATTAGAAATTAGCAGCAAAAATGATTAAATAAACCTTATTATAGTGTATAACTATATTTGTAAATTACAGTGTTATGAATTGGCTTAATAAACCTCATATAAATTATTTTAACACATCAAGAAAGAAGAACCCTAAAAATCTCAAAAACACAAATCAAACATTCACTTTAATTTGTTACTTTTTATAAAAGAAGAATGAATAAAGTTTTTTACTTGTTAGATGCCGATCACTTTAATCTGTTCCGATTTTGGTGCCGGTAGCAAACCCATATGAGAAAGAAAGGAAAGGTAAGAGTTTTTTACCTTATCTGTATTTTAACCTAACTTTGAATGAAAAAGAAAAAATAAAAATTAATTTTAATTTAAAATAAGGATGTTTTAGTAATTTAATATATATGAATTAAAAAAAATAAAAAGTTGAGGGGTGGTCGTGGCCTTCCCACGTCCCCCCTCAGTTCCGCCACTATTTCTAAGACCAATAACATATGCACATGCGGAAGTCCTCGCTTTTGAAATCCAGTAACATATATGTAGCTTTTAAATTTTTCCAAGACTCCTTTATTAATAACACCATCCTTCAATTGCTCGAACTTGGAACAAAATATTCTTGTTAGCAAAAGCCGGACGATCTTGTGGTGTTTGAAAAGGAGAAAGTTCTTATGTTATCTCACTCCAAGAAGGATTGCATGTCATTATTAGAGAAATATCTGGTTTACCGCCATTAAGAACAATAGGAATGCCATCTTCATAACGTCGTGTCATGTCTCGACGACCGCCAATAAATGATGATGGAAATATTGTTCTTTTTTCAATGTGCTCTATGACGATTTATGAAATGAATTAGTATTAGAATACATGAATGATTAACATTAGAAGTACAACTAATTATTAATCTAAAACTGTATATATATGCTCTATGAATTTGTACCTGCATTAGTTTCACCAACATGCAAAGCATCCTGTAAACCTTGGTACAATTCAGAATGTATATCATTTTGGTGTTCTTTAATCCACCTTAATCTCCCTGATTCAATTTTGACATAATTGTCTACAGCATATTGTTACAACAGTCGACCCGCATTTAACAACATTGATTGATCATTTGGGCGAATCTACAGTTGATTGAAAAAAATGTCGGTGCTAAATGTAAAGTTTTTTAAACAATGCTTAGCCAAATATACTATCTAGTAAAATTAATCTAAATTTATCTGAAGCATGTAACTGTAATACGCTCGACATGACACTCTTCGTCCATTACAATTTGTTGTGTTGACGTCCCAACCATGCGTCCCAAATGGAAACAATACAGGGTATTGCAAAGGATCATAATATCTTTTTGTCTCTTGAACTTTATTGAGATTTCCATCATGACGAATGACATTAATATCCCTTCCATATTCCATAGAATATGCATCACATCCAACAATAGTTGTCGCAACTTGTTCTGCAGCGGAAGATTGTATTGATGGCGATTACTTGGACGCTCCTTAAGTATGAGGTTACATTCACTGATATTTGGAAGCAGTGACAGTTGTTTGAACCTAATTACAAAAGGATTAAACTGATGGAGCATTTTCTGTAATTTGTGAACTACATTTTGGTGCATTTTGTGGATTTTCCTGTATTCTATTATGTAACTCATTATCAGTGTCGTAGATCTATAGCTGTAAGGAACACGGTCTGACACCCTCACTTGGATAGAAACCTCCTATGTTATGGTAAAAAGCACATTGAGTACGAAATGTGTATATGCCACAACCAGATGCAAGAATATTCTTATCAACGTGAACACCAATTGAAGTGAATGAGAGCACATGATTATAACTTCGAATATATTGCCTAAAATGTTTTCCTTCAGTTGAACCATCTAAAAATAATTGTTGCAACTCTATAGGAGTATGAACCCGTGAAAATGATACTTTTCCACCATTACAGCACGTGTCACGTGATTCATGATGAAAAAATCTTGCATTGCAGTGTCTACAGGTAATTGGATGAGGCAACCAGGATTTTTCCATCATCATGTTATTTTTGAAATTTCGAGCAATATTGAGCTTTGCTCGAAAAGCGTGTCATGATTCTACAGGCTGGAGTTTGATATTGATTACTAAATATTATCTAAAATCTAAAATAAAAATAAAAAATATACGCAAGATTCCTCAATTAGAATATTTTAATATTGCATGATTTTAAATTTTATGTCACTTGATTAAAAGCTACATTTATTTGACACAAAATGTTTATGAACATACCTTGAGGACGACATGATAATGCACCATTTTCTCTGGCGTCCATGTTAACATATGATATTAATGCATCCTCCAAAGCTTCACCAACATCAATATCATCTGATACAAAATAATAATTAATATATATACATGTGTAAAAAATACTACTCGCATACTTAGAACTATATCCCTTATACCTGTATCGGATTGACTCATGTTGTTTCGTTGATTAGGTGATGTGCAATTACGATTTGCGGATTTAAATACATAAAATGAGATATGAGGAAAGCGAACAAAATTATACGATATAATATATAATGTATGTATTAATCATCACCAACCAAGTGCAACATCATTAACATGTGTAATTCTAATTGGGTCGGCTTCACTGCCATGTGTTCCTTGAAAGTGTGATCTTAGAAAAGTCATATTTGTAAAATTTTGAAATGGAACTCTCGCCTGACTGTTTGTAGGGCGAGATGTTTGAGCTTGTTTCTCTTGCTCTTTTCGCCGCCTATAATTTTCACGTCGTCTCGACAAATGGTTTTCTCTTTGCTCGTTGCTCATATTTTGTCTCCTCTTCCTTTCATTTTCGGCCCTTCTTAACCTTTGTTGTTGACTTGATATTTGCCGGAATTTTTTTTCCATTTTGTTAATGTAACTGTCAACTGGGAACTATACTAAATCCTCTGTAGAAACAATTGATCGAAAACCGATATATCATCAGAAGATGATTTGACAAAAAAATTCTTCTTCAATCACTACATATCATAGACTAAATAATAGTTAATTATGCATGTTATAAGTTATCTATACCTATATATAAATGGTATAATTTATCTTTAGTTTTTTTTAAATAAATAATACAATATAATTAAAAAAAAATTGTGTATTTGGTAATTATTTTCATACTACATACTAATTTAACTTGATAAATAATTTACCTTAAAATTAAAATTAAAAAAATTGTATTCTATAAGAGAGAGTACAATTAAAATGGAATGCAAAACAAATATGAAAGAGCATATCACAAAGTTGATTATACAAATATTTTGAAGTTATATTCGTTTGTATTTTGCTACCTATTAGTAGATCAATTATTATTCCACTTGAGAAATTGATATGTTATTATTCATTTATTTGCTAGTTGAATTGTCAGTTTTGACATCCCACATTACACTTTGTTAGGGGAATGTTATGAGAATAAAATTAAACTATTCCAAACGTTTTAAGATATTTGTTGCAGTAGTAAATAAATTTTGAATTGTATTTATAATAAGATTATCGTGAATTTTAAAATACAGTAGTAAATAAGCTTGGAAATCTAAATAGAAAAGTGAAATCCAATTCATTAATAATTTAGAAGTTGAACCTGAAATCGATGATAGAAATTGTAAGATATTTTGATTGATGTCTAAAAGTAAAACACACAAATTATCAACATGAAATTAGTAGTGGGTGGAAGTAAAGTGGAAATAGGTTGTAGGTAAAAATAAAATGAGAAAAACATTATAAAAACAGGACTAACCTCTGGCATTTACATGTATAGTAGAAGCAAATTAATGCTTCAATTATCCAGATTAATCATAACGTTCCTAGAGAAAACATACAAACAATATAAAGCTCCAACTTTGAATAACAACTTTTCGTAAAGATTTATGATATCATTAAGAATTATACTAAGAACTATTAGGTTGGAACATTATGCTAATGTTTCATCTTACATGTTGGCTAATGTTTACGATGACATAATTATTTAGATTCCAACTTTTTGAGAGTTATGGAGTCATAATTATGTTATTGAAAATTATCATAAACATTATTCAAAAAAATCATGCCATCATAAACATTAGTAATTACTTTAACTTTCAGGCATGGAATTATGCTAATTACCCAAAGAATGATCTGAGCATATTAATAATTACTCCAAAAATTTATGCTATAAATTAGGCTATGATAAACATTATTAAAAAAACTGAACATGAATAGAACAATTAAGTTATGATTTTTCAAAAACACATTCTGAAACAAACACAAATAGATATAAACAGTTTTTTTTACACAAATAGATATGTTTCACCTGCCACTTATTTTCTTGACATTATAATTAAGAGTTGAGGTTAGCAAAAAAAGGAGGAAACTATACACTTGTAGTAATATTATTGTCACTTTCTAATATGTTAAATAACACCATAAACGATAAGATGATAATTCTTCAAGACATGTTCCTTAAAAAGAAACTTCATGTAAACATATAATTCTAAAAATTTGCTTCTTTCTTTCATTGGTTTTTGGATATTTACATGACATGCAATAAAAAAGAAATGATCATTTACATGATATAAATTAACTAACAAAGATAAAACCTTAAAAAAGATATGCAATAAAAAAGAAATGGTCATTTACATGTTTAGAAAACAAAATTTAAAAAAGGGAGATGATTCTCCGATGCTTTAGTTACATGTGCAGTTACTTCTTCATAAAAAAAATGACCAAATAGAAAATTTAAAAATATCAAACTTAACCAAATTCAAAATCGAAATGATTCAAAATGAAAATGACCATTTTTCAAAACAAATAAAAACAAATCGAACAGAAGGGAGAAGAATTATAAGAGAGTTAGGGGTTGTTATTCATTTGAAATATATTTTTCTAAGTAAAAGAGATAAAAAAAAATATATTTGAAAGACATGAAAAAGAGAGGAAGTTTGAGGGCTTGCCTTCAGAGTGGTATATTGCCTTTGTTAATTGTTGAATGAGTAAAACAAAGGATTCTCATTGAGTATACTAAGTGTACTTTTCAAAGAAAATTAATGATGAATTATATTTCAAATATAGATGGCATGATCAGTGTATACTTGGATTAAAGTGTGTTCAGTGGTTATCCTTGGGTATCCTGGCAGTGAGTCGTTAAATAATCTCAATTGGAAATGCACAGAAACTGATTATCTCAAGTGTATGCAAAGAACCGAAACGTGGTATGCTTAGGAGGGAGTTAACAACGGTTACCAATTATATTGTAACTGAGTTAAAACTGCTATATTTATGTGTGAGATAAAAACAGTTTGTCTAAAGGGTAAATATGGAAAATAAATAGGTCATGTCAAAAAGATGTATCCCCTTTATTTATATGTATATATATATATATATATATATATATATATATATATATATATATATATATATATATATATATATATATATATATATATTATTATTATTAAACCCTTAGTAGTTGTTTTATCAATTTTAAATTATAACCCTTAGATGTTGTTTTGCCACATGTCTACCATCTGTGACAATAAAAGGGGTAAATGGAACATATGAAAGTGGAGCAAGATGAGATAAAGTAACCGTAAATGGAAGGAGATAAAGTAACCGGTTTTCTATCCGGTTGTCTTCCTTTTTCAACTTTGAACTCAAAATTTAATTATTATGCACATTTATGTAAATTAAAAATAAAATTGAGCAAGATGAGATAAAGTAACCGTAAATGGAAGGAGAATAAACACAAATCTGTGTTTACGAAGAAACCAAAATTAAGCAAAACACATTTAAATGGATGATGTTATTGTTATGAGCTAAAGAATTAGGGTAAAATTGAATTTATAAGTATTTGGTCTTAATTAATGAAGGGTATTTTGTATTCTATTTAGTGCTAGTTGATCAGGCTGAAAAGTTACAAATGTATTTAAATTTCAAAAATGTATCTTTGAATGCATTTATATTACATACACAATGTTGTTGTGGGTGAATCACTTCATATTGTCCAAAATTGTGTTCGGAGATGCATCCTTTTATTCATATTAGGGTGAATCTCCATATGCATCTTCATAATAACTCTTATTTTAAAACTCTGTGAGTTTACGAATATGCATCTCTTGATAGATTTTAATTCATATATCTCGCGCTTGACACATCCTCATTCCTTCTTCATTTGCTACACTTTCAAAAACTCTTCAAAGAGCTCGTGTGCAAGAACCAACTATATCATTTTTCAACCTTCGACATTACTTCTACCTCATTACAATCAATCTCAGGACATTTCATTTACTACATTCAAGCTTTCACACAACAACTCTCAATTGGTAAGTTTTTCACTTCCTTCGACATATCATGTATTAGGTAAAATAGGTTGTTTAAAATGCATTAGGTTGTACTTGCAATCAAAATAGGTGGCTTGTATAGACATGCATTCATATTTGTTGGTGTTTTTGGAATCATAGGGGTTTCCTGCATTTTCTGCCATTGCGACTTTTTACGAGATGCATCTTCGAATTTTTCCTTTCCTGTGTTATGAAGATGCATCTTCGGATTTTGCTTGCTTGTAATATTTTGATATTTATATGATTTGCTAGTTTTATTATAGGTACAATGCCTAAAAACTCAAATAGATTGAGGCACGATCGAGTGGCCCAACATGCATCAGCTCACAGACTCTCGCGACCATCGGTTGGTACAACTTCATTTAATTCGGAAGTGTCAACTTTTGGATCTCACGTGTCTTTGGCGTCGTCATCTATGACCCATGTTTCCCTTGCTTCCCCTGTAGTTATTACCCGTGAAGCCCAATAGGAGGAACTTATTGTTGTTGCTCCCGTTCCTGATATTTTTACAAGAGGCCCCTATAACACCTTCCTACTTCCCCTTTATGCAGACCATGCTGTTAGACATTTGTGAAAGGAGAGGTAGCATAAATAATTAATTACTTATGCATTACATCAATTTTATACTAATTGAATTGACTGATGTTGTTGTATTTTTTTTACGGTTTCTTGAAAGGGTAAAATTCATAAACCACAACAGGAATATTTTGAATCAGTCACAACATGAAGATGCATGATTTCAGGATGGATTGTAGCTATATGGGATGCAATATTTATGTGTGATTAGGTACAAGACCATTAACCATGCTATGTTGGCATCTTTTATGGAAAGATGGCACTAGGAAACGTCATATTCTCATATTCCTATAGGTGAGATGTCCATCACCCTTGATGACGTCTCATGCCTCATACATCTTCTGATCATGGGAAGATTACCAAACCACTCCATAATATTTAGAGTTGAGACACTAGACGTGGTGGTGACCTATTTGAAAGCCTACACAGGTGAAGCCCAAATAGAGATTGATGTCACGAGAGGCGTTCATGCTAGATTTTCATATATGAAGAAGTTGTACAAAAACCACCTAGTTGTCTCAATGGGGGTTGAAGGTGATGATGAACGGGTTTGTACCATAGACAATATGCATTGAGGTCATACCTCATGTACTTGGGTGGCATTGCCATATTTGTGGATAAAAGTGCAACTTAAGTCGATGTAGTCTACCTGACATACTTCATCGACTTATAGTGGATCCACGAGTACAACTGAGAGGCCACGTATTTGGTTTATTTGTAATCGAAGATAGGTGAAGCTTTCCTTTGAAAGACAAAACAATTTACAACAAGTTGCACACTGCTTACGGTAATATATTTGAACATTCAGTATTACTAATATGTCATAACACTTGTGAAACTCTTTTACTAATATTTTATTTGAATCATTTTCAAGCATGGATCATTTCTCACTTTCCTCGCATATTCGATTGGGCACTTGATGGTAACTACATTCAGGGTTGGCCACGTGTTCACTCTTATATCCCGCTCAGAGGGAATAAGGCGATAAAACCATTTCGAGTGCTTATTGACCATATTATAGCAGATGACATATGTTACTTGTCGTATGACGATCACCGTCATATGCATACCTTGGACGACATAGCCTTCTACTCTTGATGGTTGGCATGTGGACCATGTTTGATGTATCAACATCTGCCTGAGTGGGTCATGCACCAGTTCGGGTTTCTTTAGTTTATTCCTAGATACCCCTATATGGTTACTCCTTCTACATTCCACTGCAAATATCATGATGCCATACTCGATGATTTCTATAATCATTTGGTGCCACATGATGCATGCAGTGTGCCAATTCCTGATCCATATGTTACTGCATTCGGCTACATGCAATGGTGTCACATCCTTACATGACATAAGATGTTGCGGGAGAACCATCTAGGCCACCTCATCAAGAAATATTGAAAGATGAGCATGCTAGGCATGACCACGCCCAAGACGTGTTATTGGCATGTCGGCGTATTGCGACGCTTGCAAGAGATGCCATAGAGAGAGGAGATTTTGAGAAAGGTAGTTCTAGTATGGCCTCTGTACAGGTCATCTTGGTCGAGGCACTAAGTGCCTTGCAATACATGCAGAATATGAGAAACAGGGGGTTAGATATACACAGTGGTTTATTTTTATTTGTATTTTGGTAACAATTGTATTATTTATATTTTTTGAACAAATTACGTATCGTGGTAACGTTTTGGTTAAGTGATTAATTTTTGGATTTGTATTATTGTTTGAATTTATATATCACAATCTTGAATTATATTAGTATAATTAGCATGGTGTTATGATATCATTAATATAAATGGTCTAAAATATAAGCTCCCTAAAATATATCAATTCCAGGACAAACTTACTACTTAGGACTGATGTTCTAAGTTCAGGGGGTTTTCCATATATACGCTTTTAAAATACCCTCTGAGCTATGCAAAAACATCCTTTCATTAGTTCATAATGCTTTTAGAGGTTATTTCGAAGATACACTTACAAACACACCCTACAAAATTACGGAGATGCATCTTCGGGTTAATATTTGGCAAATATGGGGTTGGATGGCTCACTTATGAAACGCATTGCACGTTTAATGTGCGCCTGAAGATATGGAAAGGGAAAATTCGGGTTTTCAGTGTGTTCACCCTTACATCATGGGATGGATAAAGTAATGTTGTAATTAACTTTCTAGTTTGTTATTGGATTTGGCATAAAATAGTGCATTTTATTTTATTTTATTTTTGCTCATTGCATCCTTATTAGTTATCTTACACCCCGATGAAAAATCAAAGATACCTTTTGTTCTCGTTTGAAGTTTGAAATTCGAATGCATCACAATATAATAAACCACTTCATCAAAAACCCAAGGCAAAATGTGTGTGAGCTGACATTGCTCAGCAGGAAAAAAAGTAAGCTCGCTAAGTGCGAATGGGGAAATAGTTATGTATAATAGAATAATAGTTATAACATATGGAGAAATTTTCTAATTTTTCTTTATCAAATGTGTTGTAAATTTATTCACATTTTTAAAAAGGATAATTGTTGTGTTGATAAAATGATTAATATTGTTATTGGACAATAAGCTAAGTTGATAACAATATATGTACATCAGATTCAGGGACGCGGGTTCGTACCCATAACACCTTACTTGATCATCTTTAAAAGGGTGAACTTCAGTCAATAGACTTGACAAAAAAATGACCAACATTATTTTATCTACCTCGTCACATAATATAGAGTATTTGAAAAAGGGAACATATAAGTTTTAGTTTTCAATATTATCATTATAAATTTTACTTTTCAAGATTGAACGATGCATTCTCACCAAATTTGATTAACTAATATATGAAATTTATAATTTCTATAAGGGTTAAATAGGTTTTTATTCACTCTAAATAGGCCAACATTTAATTTTAGTCTCTCTAAATTGTTTTTTCAAACAGTCGTCCTCGTAAACTTTGTCGTCCAAAAAATAGGTCCCTCATGTTAGTTTCCACTAACAGAGGCTTACGTGAAACATGTTTAATTAACATACATGGATTTTATTTTAAACTTATTCGCCAATGTGGATGTTATTCTGATAAGGTTAGATAAATAATTAACCAATGTGAATCCAAAAGTCTTAAACCATTCCACAATATTTTTCACAAAAGCCCTAAAAAGTCTTCTTCTTCAAGTTGTGTGGTCCCTTCATTCCTTCCCAATTGCATATGTTATAGTGGTTAAAGTTAAAATCTTGTCGTTGTTGTGTTCCCCTCCTTCTTTTCAGTTGCAAGTGTTCTTGTGGTCCCAGTTATTCGCAACTTGTGGTCCCAAATATTTCAATTTGGATTATTGTGTAATGTTAGGGATGGATTAAGTATCATTTTACTCGTATTTTTATTGTTTATTGTATGCTTTGCTCTGAATTATATATGTAATCCAGGTAGTATTTCCTGTTGCATATTGTATTTGACCTAATTTGGTAAATTTTAACCCTAAGTGAATTAACTATACATGAAATGAGTAAATTTAAGGTTGTGTTCTACATAAAGGATTGTTTTATAAAAGACCTTAACTTAAGATATGAGGGTGGGGATGTTTATGCATATAGTGGTCAAGATCTGGATTATTGGTCTTATTTTGAAGCTTGTGATTTATTCAAAGGGGTTGACCCTGAGTTTGATTTTAGAGGTGTTAAAATATGGTGGAAGCATGATGGTGGTTCTTTGGAATAAGATTTAAAACCATTTATGGATGATGGAAATGCTTATGAGTTAGTTAGTTATGCTTTTGGAAATATTTATGAAGTTGAGATTTATACTGAGCCAAAACCAGTTACAGGAGAGGCCACCTTTATGGATAGGGTTAGAGAGAAAGGTAATGGGAAGACATGTGATGAAGAGGTTGACAATTTAAGTGAATCTAGTGATGATGAATCTTTGAAGGGTGTACATTTTGATGATAGTGAGGAGGAGAGAATGAAAGGGTTTGTGAAAGGTTTGATAAAGGTGTTAATGGTGAACATATAACTGAAACAGTTATAGATAGTGAAACCCCTTATGTACCACCAAAGTAAAAACTATCACACAAGAGATGGGTAAGGAAAATATCATTAAAGACGATTACATGATTGATGAACTTGATAGTGGGGCAGATGATGACAACTGTGATGAAAGGCCTAGTATTATTAGGTTCAATGAAGAAGATGTTCTTTGTAAGGATTTTACTTTCAAGGTTGGAATGGAGTTTTCTTCATTGAAACAGTTTAAGAATATTATACTATAGTGTAATGTTCTGAATGACACGTATGTGATGATTGAAAAAAATGATGCCAATAGCTGCAGGGTGGTATGTAAGGACAAAAAAGCATGTAACTACATTTTCTTGTGTAGTAGAGTTTTAACATATACAATATTTAGGATAAAAACATTGTTTCATAAGCACAAGTGTATAAGACGATTTTTCAATAAAAGTGCCAAAGCTGATTGGGTTGCAAAGTTTGTTGTTGATGGGTTGAAGGATAACACAAAGCTGAAGTTAAATGAGGTGGTATCAGATGTTAGACTTAGGTATGCAACTTAAATCCTGGGGTGTAGAGCTTTCAAGGCAAGGCAGGTTGCTAGACAAGTTGTAGAAATGGACTCTAGCAAACACTTTAGCTTGTTATGGTCTTATGGTGCTGAATTAAAGAGGGTTTCAGTAGGAAACACTTTTAAGGTCAACACATCATATCCAACTTTAGGGTTGCAACCAAGATTTGAAAGGTGCTACATATGTTTTGATGGGACCAATAAGGCTTTGACAAAAGCATGCAAACCATTTATTGGCTTAGACGGATGTCGTCTGAAACACAATTATGGTGGTATATTAATGATTGTTGTTGGGATAGAT
Source organism: Lathyrus oleraceus (assembly GCF_024323335.1). NCBI lineage: Eukaryota > Viridiplantae > Streptophyta > Magnoliopsida > Fabales > Fabaceae > Lathyrus > Lathyrus oleraceus. The sequence goes on from NC_066583.1 coordinate 500,372,151, forward strand.
CCTAATGATCAGTATTTTCCTATTGCTTTTGGAGTTATTAAGAATGAAAAAAAAGATTCATGGAGCTCATTCATTAAGTTTCTTCTTGAAGACATTGGAGAAAACAAATGGTGTTTCATATCTGACCAAATTATAAGGCATACTAATGCCAACATATAGGCCACCTTATGTCCAAAATATAGATCATACCATGTCAAAATAACATAAACAATTAAATTGAACAAAATTACATAACTCAACTGTTGGGGTTGGTTGAAAATATACATATTAAAGAAGTCCTGTGTCGCTTAGTTTTATGAATGAAGAGAGATTCCAAGGCTATATATAGGCTACAAGTTATTTGGAGTTGAAGGAGAATGGAGATCCAAAACGCAACAGAATTTAAAATTTCTCCTTTAATGATCCTTACGAATGGGCATGATCAGTGATAGAATCGTTACCTCTTGTGGCGATCATGAAAGTTGAACGATGACAACGCCTATACTCAGTCCACACTGACGGATTCCTTCAATCTCAGTGCTAGCTGCTACGAATGAAGGCTTTAAGTGAGAGAGAGAGAGAGAGAAATAAAATTACAAGTGTAACAATGCTTTTACACAAGGGTTCCATTTATAGAACCACTTGTGTGGACTGCAAGCTAAAAAGCCCACTCAAGTGTATATGGCCCATATCTTATAATATGTCAAAATCACTTAAGCGTGTGGTACCTTACCATATTTCGTATTCTACTTAAGTACATCGTACCTTACGCTGTTCTATAATTCACTTAAGGGCACCGTACATTACGGTATTCCTTAATTACTCTATCTCTCATCAATCTGTCCTTTGTGTGTGACCCTATAGGTTTTTGCGGCATTGGCAATTATATTAAATCACGTATTTAACATAATAAACAGTGAGCGGTATCTAGCAACACGTCACTGCTACCCAGGACACGAAAATGTCATGTGATCTGACAAATCCTTCTGTGATAATAATTATGTGTATAATTACCCTTTTGCCCTTATGTCTATATTGAACATAAGGCATAGACCGTGTCATCCTTGTCCAGTTCAATATTGGGCCCATAGACATTTATCCTGTTACACAGAATGGGCAAATTCCATCTAGGTCACTCATGTCCCTTAGCATGCTTCGTGGAGTACCCATCAACTGTCTTTATGGTCATCCAGTTACGGACAACGTTTGATCAATAATAAGGCACTCGACTCTACATCTAGGGTCCATAGTGGTTTCAGGTCGAAGGGTGGTATACAACATTATCACCATGAGAATAACTTATGACACTTTGCATAAAATTCTATATAGTATTCTCATAGCGGGTCAATCCAGTATAAATATTACTCTTAATATTCATACCTATGTTTGAGACTTGATAACTCCTTATCCATGATCCATGAGATGTGATCATCAGTCTATAAACATAATAGTCTTCATGCTTTAATGTTATGCCACTTCACAATAAAGCTCGACTACGGATACTTTAAGAATAATGTCCTTATGTTTAATGTGATCTCATGATTAAGTCACACTTGATACATTAAATGGACTATCTATTCCAGGGACTTTATTAAACAAACATAATAAAGAAAAAGCCTTTTATTATTAATAAACAATTCGATACAAGTACCAAAAGTATCGACCTCTAGGGCTTACACCAACAATCTCCCACTAGCACTAGAGCCAATCAGGCATACCCCTAATGCCCATAGATCTAGTATGGCCATCATGCTTCTGCTGTGCAAGAGGCTTTGTCAGTGGGTCAACAATATTGTCAAGTGTAGGTACTCTGCATATTTTCACATCTCCTCTATCTATTATCTCTCGAATGAGGTGATAACGCCTAAGTATGTGTTTGGATCGTTGGTGAGATCTAGGCTCCTTAGCTTGTGCGATAGCACCATTGTTATCACAATAGAGACCAATGAGATCCACAATGCTAGGAACTATGCCAAGTTCACTAATGAACTTTTTGATCCAAACAACTTCCTTTGCTACACTTGAGGCAGCAATATACTCGGCCTCGGTTGTAGAATCAACAACTGTATCTTGCTTTGAACTTTTCCAGCTCACAGCGCCACCGTTTAAGCAAAACACATAACCAGATTGTGATCTAAAGTCATCCTTATCTGTCTGGAAGCTAGCATCGGTGTATCCAATTACAACCAACTCTTCCTGACCTCCATATATCAAGAATGAGTCCTTAGTCCTTCTCAAATACTTAAGGATATTCTTGACAGCTACCCAATGGGCATCATCAGGATCAGATTGGTACCTACTCGTTGCACTTAAAGCATACGAGACATCTGGTCAAGTACATAACATGGCATACATGATAGATCCTATTGCAGATGCATATGGAATCTTATTCATGCGATCCCTTTCTTCCTTAGTTGAAGGGGATTGTGTTTTTGATAGACACGGTCCATGTTGCATAGGTATGAATCATTTCTTGGAATCATGCATATTAAAACGTCTCAGCACTTTGTCTATGTACGTACTCTGACTTAGGCCATGCAGTTTTTGTGATCTATCTCTATAGATTCTGATTCCTAATATATAAACTGCTTCACCTAGGTCCTTCATAGAAAAGCATTTCCCCAACCAAGACTTTACTTGTTGCAGGGTAGGGACATCGTTTCCAATGAGTAATATGTCATCTACATATAATACCAGGAAAACGATCATGCTCCCACTAACCTTCTTGTAGACACAAGGCTCATCTTCGTTCTTGATGAATCCATATTGTTTTACCGTTTCATCAAAACGAAGATTCCAGCTTCTGGAAGCTTGCTTCAATCCATAGATTGATCTTTGTAACTTACATATCTTTTGGGCTTCTTCTGGTATGTCAAATCCTTCAGGCTGTGTCATGTACACATCCTCAAGAAGATTTCCATTAAGGAAAGCAATTTTGACATCTATCTGTCATATTTCATAATCATGATATGCAGCGATAGCAAGTAAAATCCGAACAGATTTAAGCATTGCAACTGGTGAAAAGATTTCATCATAGTCAACCCCATGAATTTGTTTATATCCTTTTGCAACCAGTCTTGCCTTATAGGTATGTACCTTACCATCCATGTCAGTCTTCTTTTTGAAGACCCACTTGCATCCTATAGAGTTAACTCCTACAGGAGGCTCTACCAAGGTCCAAACTTGGTTTGTGTACATGGAATCCATTTCAGATTTCATGGCTTCTAGCCACTTCTCAGACTCGGGACCAGTTATGGCCTCTTGGTAGGTCATAAGCTCATCTTGATCCATGAGTAATACATCACCTTGATCAGTTATGAGATATCCATATCTCTCAGGTATGTGACGTATCCTGCTTGACCTACGTTGGTCTTGTTCTACTTGAGCAGGTTGCTCTTCCACAACTACTTGTGTTTCCTGCTCTAATTCCTCCATAGGTGTATCAATGCTTTGTAATTCTTGAATTTCTTCAAGCTCTACTTTCCTCCCACTGATTCCTTTGGAAATAAAATCCTTTTCTAGGAAAACTCCAGTTCGAGCGACAAACACTTTGCCCTCAGAAGGATTGTAGAAGTAATACCCTCTTGTTTCTTTAGGATACCCCACAAATAAGCATTTGTCAGATTTGGGCTCAAGCTTAGTTGAAATTTGTCGTTTCATATAAACTTCGCAACCCCAAATCTTCATGTAAGACATATGTGGTTTCTTACCACTCCATATCTCATATGGTGTCTTCTCAACCTTTTTGGATGGAACACGGTTAAGTGTGTAAGTTGCTGTCAATAATGCATGTCCCCAAAAGGAGTTTGGAAGATCGGCGTGACTCATCATGGATCGGACCATGTCTAACAGGGTTCGATTTCTTCTCTCAGATACACCATTCCATTGGGGTGTTCCAGGAGGAGTAAGTTGGGATAGGATCCCACACTCTTTCAGATGGTCATCAAACTCTAGGCTTAAATACTCACCACCTCGATCTGATCAAAGAGTTTTAATATTCTTACCTAGTTGGTTTTGTACTTCATTCTTGAATTCCTTGAACTTTTCAAAGGATTCTGATTTGTGTTTCATTAAATACACATAACCATATCTACTGAAATCATCAGTAAATGTGATGAAGTACTGAAAACCTCCTTTGGCTGGTATGTTCAGTGGTCCACATACATCAGTATGTATGAGGGCCAAAAGATCATTAGCTCTTTCACCTTTTCCCGTGAATGGAGACTTTGTGATCTTTCCAATTAAACAAGATCTACATGTCTCATATGATTCATAATCAAAAGAGTCCAACAGTCCATCTTTATGGAGTTTGGAAATGCGTTTCTCATTTATGTGGCCTAATCGACAATGCCAAAGGTAAGTTGGATTTAACTCATTAGGTTTCATCCTTTTAGTATTAATGTTATAAATAGGCATTTCAAGATCAAGGACATATAGTCCATTGTTCATTTGTGCAGTAGCATAGAATATATCATTCAAATAAATTGAGCAACAATTGTTCTTTATCATAAATGAAAAACCAAACTTGTCCAAACAAGAAACGAAAATAATATTCCGTCTAATTGCAGGTACATAATAACAGTTCTCTAACTGAATTATTAAACCACTAGGTAAAGTCAATACATAAGTTCCTACGACTAAAGCAACAACCTTTGCTCCATTGCCAACTCGTAGGTCGACTTCACCTTTTGCCAAATCTCTACTCCTTTTTAGTCCCTGCACATTGATACAAATGTGAGAACCGCATCCAGTATCTAATACCCATGACGCATAAGTAGATAAATTAATTTCAATAACAAAAATACCTGAAGTTGAAGTCTTTATTCCATTCTTCTTATCTTCCAGGTACTTTGGGCAGTTTCTCTTCCAGTGTCCGGTCTTACCGCAATGGAAGCAGGTGCCTTCTTTTGTTATGCCTCCACTAGGCTTCAAAGCAGCAACAGTGGGTTTGGGTTTGGCAACTTCCTTGCATTTCCCTTTATCACCCTGCTTGGTGGGCCTTTTGTTTTGTCTCTTTCCATTTCCGATCATCAGAATGGACTTCCCTTTTGACTTCAGATTCTGCTCAGCAGTTCTTAACATGGCTAGTAGTCCAGGAAGAGATTTGTCCATATCATTCATATTGAAATTTAGGACAAATTGACTGAATCTATCTGGCAACAATTGCAAGATTAAATCAGTCGCAAGTTTCTTTCCGAGGGGAAAACCCAACCTCTTAAGGTTTTCCACATACCCAATCATCTTGAGCACATGGGGACCTACAGGGGCTCCCTCAGCTAACTTGCCTTGAAAAAGGGCTTTTGAAACTTCAAACCTTTCATGCCTTGCTTGCTCTTGATAGAGCATCTTGAGGTGTTCGATCATATCGAACGCTGCCATGTTCTCATGTTGCTTTTACAACTCTGAGTTCATGGTAGCTAGCATGAGACGAGCAGTTTCATTGGCATCATCGACATGCTTCTTATAAGCATCTCTTTCTGCCTTAGGTGCAGAACTAGGAGGTTCCTCTTCAGGAACAGGTTTCTCCAAGACATACAACTTTCTATCATGTTTGAGGACAATCCTCAGATTTCGGTGCCAATCCAAAAAATTCATCCCAGACAATTTTTCCTTGTCAAGGATTGATCGCAAAATGTTGTTAGAGGTGTTTGTTGTCATGGTAATCTACATGAAAATAATGAAAATATAAGTATCAATAACATATTTAATTAGGTCTTTAATTAAATATGCTCCCACTATTTTACTCAAAAGAAATGACCCTCACCATTTGATTCAGAAAATCCCGTTGGAAGATTTTCTAGTGGGTCGAGATCCATATTTCACTTTGTTTTAAGTCCGCGTATGCGGATTACACAAAACTAGGTTATTTAGGTAGGAACTCCTTCCAATTGTATCTAATACAACTCTCGAATATTTTAGTTGGGTGAATAACTCCTTATTCCAATCCATCACATGGATCATTTCCAACTCTTGCTTCTAAACATATATAATCTTATTATAATTTTTTTAGTTAAGTTTGACCCATTGTTTTAACAATTGGATATTACAATTATCCCATCGCACCTTACTAATATAGAACATGCACCTCGCGTAGGCGAAACCTACATTATCCGATACTAGTCTTGATGAGTGTTAAAACTTGGAAAGCATAAACTTAATATTTAATTTGAGGGAATTTGCAATTATTCTGATCTCACCGGCTTATTTATCATATAAATCGTCTCTCACATGCATCAACATACATTCACATGCATCAACATACATACATAATGAAACGGTTATGGCCCCTAGCGCAATTGTTCTCCCAAGCCAATGAGAGAACCTAAGCTAACCTAATAACGATCTAAGCTTCTCCAAGCAAGATCTTCAAGGTTGTCCTCCTTTGATATTGAATTCTTCTCTTTCTTCATAATATTACATTACATAAAAGAAACTCGCTTTACATACGAGGGAGTGAGATGAGAAAAGAAGTTACATTAAGAGATTAAAAGAGAGGCACGACACGCAAGTCGTATTTTAAAATCCAAAACAAAATAAAGGAAAACTAAGGCCATTATCGATCACCACGAGACAATAATAATAAACACATTATTATTATTATTAATTTTAATTCTTTTAATTAATTAAAACCAAATTAAATTTCGGCGACCGATCACACTACGCAGAGTTAGCCGAGGGTCCGCTGTCCGGTTAGCGGGAACGGGTGTTCCGCTGCCCGGTCAGCGGACGGTGGGTCAAGGGGGCAGTGCCCCTTGCGGGGTTGAAGGGGCAGCACCCCTGGCCGAAAATTCTAATGAACAATTCATTTAAAATCGACGTTGTTTTTCGCATCAACACTTGATACTTTAAAGCACAACTCTTGCGCAGTCACAACCCTAATTGCATAACCTTTTTAACAACACAACCCTTGTGCCGTCATTAACCCTAATGCATAACTCTTTGACAACACAACCCTTGTGATGTCATTAACCCTAATGCATAACTCTTTGACAACACAACCCTTCTGCCGTCATTAACCCTAATGCATCAATTTCAGACCGTCAAATACATCTCGATTGTTGATTCAGTATGATTAATCAACACGTCATTGCTTCACCATACTAATGTCGGATCAAGAAGCAAACGACCATTGATCGTTCAAAGGAAAACAACCATTAAGTGTTTGAATGAATGAAACAGAAACAGTATATCATATATACCGTATTTTGCATCAGGATTACTTATATCATATATATAACTTGATCGATCTCAATTTAATTACTCGTTTATTCTTTGATTCATTCTGTCTTTTAATCGTATTAATACAGAAATTACAGAAAATAAACAGCTATAAGATGCATGGTTTCGTAAGTGGCTCCGATACCACTGAAGGAGAATGGCGATCCAAAACGCAACGGAATTAAAAATTTCTCCTTTAATGATCCTTACGAATGGGCATGATCAGTGATAGAATCGTTACCTCTTATGGCGATCACGAACGTTGAACGATGACAATGCCTCTACTCAGTCCACACGAACGGATTCCTTCAATCTCAGTGCTAGCTGCTACGAGTGAAGGCTTTGAGTGAGTGAGTGAGAGAGAGAGAGAGAGAGAGAGAGAGAGAGAGAGAAAAACAAAATTGCAAGTGTAACAATGCTTCTACACAAGGGTTCTATTTATAGAACCACTTGTGTGGGCTGCAAGCTAAAAAGCCCACTCAAGTGTATATGGCCCATATCTTATAATATGCCAAAATCACTTAAGCGCGTGGTACCTTACCATATTTCGTATTCTACTTAAGTACACCGTACCTTACGATGTTCTATAATTCACTTAAGGGCACCGTACATTACGGTATTCCTTAATTACTCTATCTCTCATCAATTAGTCATTTGTGTGTGACCCTATAGGTTTTCGCGGCATTGGTAATTATATTAAATCACGTATTTAACATAATAAACATTGAGCGGTATCTAGCAACACATCACTACTACCCAAGACACGAAAATGTCATGTGATCTGACAAATCCTTCTGTGATAATAATTATGTGTATAATTACCCTTTTACCCTTATGTCTATATTGAACACAAGGCATAGACCGTGTCATCCTTGTCCAGTTCAATATTGGGCCCATAGACATTTATCCTGTTACGCAGGATGGGCAAATTCCATCTAGGTCACTCATGTCCCTTAGCATGCTTCGTGGAGTACCCATCAACTGTCTTTATGGTCATCCAGTTACGGACAACGTTTGATCAGCAATAAGGCACTCGACTCTACATCTAGGGTCCATAGTGGTTTCAAGTCGAAGGGTGGTATACACCATTATCACCATGAGAATAACTTATGACACTTTGCATAACATTCTATATAGTATTCTCATAGCGAGTCAATCCAGTATAAATATTACTCTTAATATTCATACCTATGTTTGAGATTTGATAACTCCTTATCCATGATCCATGAGATGTGATCGTCAGTCTATAAACATAATAGTCTTCATGCTTTAATGTTATCCCACTTCACAATAAAGCTCGACTACGGATACTTTAAGAATAATATTGTAGCGGTGTATTCGTCACTTTATGATTTATTGATTAAACCAAAAGCAAAACATACAAAGAATCGAGTCGCCACCGCACTTTTATTTATCCTAAGGAATGTCTAAAAAGCGAACAAAAGCCTAAGAAGTTTTACACGTAGAAAACTAATGAAAAGATCAGAGAATCTGGGTAAGGGGTAAATTACGCAATGGGAAGGTGTTAGGCACCCAAAACGTCCTAGGTACTCCTAGGGAGCCCTTTTCACACTTGTTGAATAAAAAGTTTATTTGTTTATGACATATTGTGCAAACATGATTGGGAAGATGAGAAAAGAATGTACAAATTTTATTATTTTTGTGTTTGAACGGATGAACCCGTTGCCTACGTACCTTCCATGAAAGGTAAGGATCAAAACGCCGTAGTTCAGCTAAAAGATTTCCAAATGGTGGGTGAATTGATTTTAAAACAAGAGCACTAAGGCTTTTCATTATCAACGGGAGAAAACTCAACCAAGACCAACGATCCACCATGCGAGGATGGCTTCAACATACTAGTGAGGGGTTAACCCTATAATAAGTATGGAAGACTTACAATCAACTCACTAAGGATGTGGTGAGATTTACATCAACCACTATGATAATTGAAACCTATGGCTAATGTATGAAAACATATCAACAATGGACAAAGCCACAAAACAATTGAATGAGTGTGATTAACCAATTATGAGTATTTACAAAATATGGTCAAAGTATGATTAGAATTCAATTCAGAAAGAAGTGTTATAAGAAATGGAGTTTGAAAATCAAGGGCTTAAGGCCCAGGTTTCTAATTTGAAAGCAGGTGAAAAGTTTGCACAATAATATTTTCAAGTTTTGAAAGCCAACAAGTGCAAAGAGGTTTGAAGAAACAAAAAAATGGGAGGTGAGGGAGTGTGAAACTTCTCAGATGTTCACCTCTTGAAATCATATGGAAGATGATTCAAGTGTGTCCTTAGGAATAGGCAAATGAGCAATAACAAATAAGCAAAACAAATGATACCGGCTGCCAATCAATGGACTTACACCAATCTCACAAACAAAGGTGGATATCGGATACCAATCAATGGATTTACACCAATCTCCTAAAACAAACAGGGATATCAGATGCCAATAAATGGACTTATACTAATCTCCTAAAGCAAAACAAAACATGGATATCAGATGCCAATCTATCTGGACTTATACCAATCTCCTAAAACAATCAATGATACCAGATGCCAATCAATGGACTTATACTAGTCTCACACCATATCATTGGAACAACTGCCAAGTAATGGTCTTATGCTTGTCTCCTCCATGGACAAAGCAAAAATGCTATAAAGCAAGGTTTATGCAATGACATACAAATGATGATGATAAATGCACAAAGGCACACTCAAGCAACTATGCACAGATGAATCAAGGTAATCAGACAAACAAGTCAATTAGCACACACTATATACAAGCAATTAGGCTCAAACAAGGTTGGACTTTAAAGTTAACTGGAATGGGGTAAGTGTGCTCTTAACCTTAACATTGAGAGTTAAGGTGAAGCAGATGAAAAGGAAATGAGGGGTGTGCCTCATAGCTCTTATCCCTGGTCAGGGAGAGCTTTGAATATTAGAAGATGTGGGAGTTCAGAAAGTTGGAACTCTCTCCACAAGTGAATGACTCTATAGATCTTGGGTTAGTATCCACAATGCATCAACATGTAATGTGAGCAAAGGGATGACACACTGAATAGTAGGAGATGGACTACACATCTCTTTTATCTACCAATTGCCTTATCAAAGGACTTTTCCTGCTTGGGGACAAAAAGTAAACAATCACAAGCATTGCCTCTTAAGGAGGACTTCAGACAGGTGCCTGACCACATAACAGGCCAGGTCTTCCAGACTACATGAAGAAGAGAAATTATACCTAAGTGGTTAAGAAACCAAGCAAAAGCAAGTTCAAAGTGAACTTAAGCAACTAATGTACCTGAAAACAATCCAACTCAATCAGTATACAACTCAAAAAGTCAAACAGACAGTTAATAGTCAACAGTCAACAGTACACAATCACACAAGCAATGCAACAATGTGCAAGGCACAAGCTCAACTCAAATGAGCAAAAAGCATCCTACAAAACAAGTCAAGGTTAGTCAATATCAATCAAATAAACCAACTCCAGCAATGTGAATCAATCCCGTTATGGCCATGTACTTCTCAACCTGAAAACAAGCTCAAACATGAGAAGCAAACCACTAGGTCAAGGCCTAGGGTCAAAGAAGGAGAAATAATCCAAAACAGATCATGAAAATTGACATGAATCAAACTCAACCAACTAAGAACATTATCAAAAGGTCTCATGTCAATAGCATCAACCAAATTTATTTCATAAACCAATCATGTCAAGGTATGCAAGTTGGAAACACATTGAAGCAACAGAATGAACAAATGCACCCTAATTCAAAAATGGTTCAATAAATCTCCATAAAACTCATGGCTAAACAGCACTCATAACATGATCAACACACCAAAAATCAAGGCATTTGGACAAGTTTAAGTATGGCAATCAAATTCATCAAGTCAAGGTAAGCACAAACAAGCTCAATTGAGGCACAATTTGATGCACTAACTTAGCACAAGCCTAAAACAGAATTGGAACATGATAAAGAAGTCTAATCAAAGCCAAAACAAAACTCAAAGTGTCTAGAAACAATGTGCAAAATTTCACATTCATAGGATAAACAACCATCATTTCACAAATCATTGAAGTTCATGACTATTCAAAAGTTCACAAATGGTCATCCAGCAAGAAAAATACCAAACAAATCATAAATCAATCCAAAAATTCCACAAAACTTCATGAGCAATCCTAACATCCAGAAGAAGCATCATGCAAAAAATCACATCATTTGGCATTTAGTTGGCATGGCAAAGAAAATCATCAAATTGAGCAAGCAAAGGTGTGACACACATTGTCACACCTACCTTCAAAAGATCATAACTCAACAACCAGGAATGAGAAAAATGCAAACTCAACACCATAATGTCCATTAAGATGTCTAGTTTAAGCATGCAAAGTTTCAAAGGAATTGGATTAATATTCATCATTTCACAACAAATATGGCAAGCAAGGTCCAAAAAGCACATGCATACACAAACCCTAAGCCAAATTAAATTCTATCCGAGCACAATTTCTGGGAAAATATTCAAAACAAAGTAGACACAATGAGGAACAAGATGCAAAAAATCTCATGTCATTTGGATGATTATTTATGGAGTTATGATTTTTTAAAGTGAATGAAAAAAATAAAAACATGAATGAAGCATAGCATGAACATGTGGAATAAAATGCAAAGGTCATTTGGAAACATGCTGAGCCAGGGATCGAACCGAGTGAAAATTCAAATTGGGCGCGCTCATAGGTGAAACGCACCGTTTCACTAAAGCTTATGTGGCGCTGCAAAGCGCTCTCAACCAATCAACATGCCAAGCTAGCAACACGTGGTCCAATACATGGCTAAAAACATAAAAACGCATGCAACAGGCGCTGGGAAAGATCAAACACAATCTGGAAACTAAAACCCTAGCGCATACATGTTCTTCGTGTTCTTCATAGGCCAAGAACAAAAGTGCACAGAAATGAACAATAAGCATATCATCGTGTTCCTCTCACATCATACATCATCAATCCATGTCTATTTTAACCTAACTCAACCTAGATTCAAAGATTCGATGCCAAGAACATTCGCATGTCAAACTTAGATCTAGCATATCTTGTTCAATACTGCATGAAATTCAAAGATCTAAAGCTCAGTGTACTCAGTGTTGCACGATCTACAATAAGCACATAAACATTTCAAGAATTAAAGCATTCGAAATCTGACCTTCAAGAAGCTACAGAACTGGAATCGCTCGAATCAGGTCTTGTAATGCAGAAACAGATGCTCCTCAACTCTTGGATGAATGAATGGATGAAGAACAATAGCTCAATCGTGCTTGATTTGTCCAGAAACTTCAACTGCCATGGATGGGCATAAACTTTAACAGCTTCGAATCTTGATGAATTCTCCTGGATCTTGCTTCCAAAATGCTCTTCAATGCTCCTATGTGATGAATCAACCAAGAACCAGGCAATGCTTTTGCAGAATTTTGATGAAAAGTTTGAGAGAAAATTGGAGAAAAATTTCTAGATCTGAGATTTGTGAATTGTTCCTTATGATTTTCTGTTAGGATTAGCTATATATATGATCTATTAATGAAGCTCTTAATCCCAATTAGGCTAATGCAAGTGGAATTAAGGAAAACCAAGTGTAATGCCAAATTTACAAATGCACCCTTTATGCATGCATGCCAATGCTACAGTGCACGTTTTCTGTTGGAAATCCACATGAAATGATGTTGTGAACCAAATGCAAGTGATACCATGTGTGGACAATGCATAATTTTTGAATTTAAAAGTTCCCTCCAAAATTCAAATGAAAAGTCAAATATTTTTGTGATCAAAATGCATGGTATGTGCTGCATGAATTGGATAGTACATGTCAAGAGAGAAATGTTGCAAAAAGAACCACTTTAATTGGCCTTATGGTTCAAAAGTTATGCACTTGTGAAGTTCAAATTTGCTTGACCATGATTGATCCATATCTTTCCAACCATGCATGAGAAATTCATGATCTTGGACTTTTTGGAAATGTGAGAGAAAGATCTACAACTTTCATGTTCAACAAAATTTCATTTTAAGCTTTCTTGATAATGTAATCTTGAGGAGAAAACCTTTCCATTTTTGGCAAATCCAAATTACAGGTCACTTTCTATTTTTGGAAAGTTTTCATCTGACTTTATTTTCTTCAATGTTGATGTTTGAAATGTCAAATGAGACTTGTTTGAACATGAATTAAGTATTTCTAGGCTCTTCCCACCTCCAAATCCAATAGTTGACTGGCTAGGGTTTCAGTTGACTGAAGAATGCCTTGATGAGATTCAAGCTTCTACCACTTGGGATTTTGATTCAAAATGATGTCATAGCTCATATGAACTCTTATGAATGATTATGGTGCCCAAATTCTCAAGAATGGCCACCATCTATTGGCTCAATGAAATGCATTGACTGCCTTTGACTATCTTTGACTGTTGATTGCTTCATCTGCAAGACAAAGGTTAGATGACATATTTTTGTACTTTTGGTTAGTGAACAAATGAAAAGCAATGATATAAATATGCCAAACATGCTTGGTGATCAAGAAACCACTCTCAAAAGATAGCCCACCCACAGGGAAGGAGGCCAGGTGCACAATGATCCTTGAGGCAATGATATGATATGATATGATGTCATGAGGGATCTTAGGGACAAAATTGGGATCTTATAAATATCTTTATGTTTAATGTGATCTCATGATTAAGTCACACTTGATACATTAAACGGACTATCTATTCCAGGGACTTTATTAAACAAACATAATAAAGAAAAAGCCTTTTTATTATTAATAAACAATTCAATACAAGTACCAAAAGTATTGGCCTCTAGGGCTTACACCAACAGGAGTCTAACATCTCTTAGTTTTGTGAAGGAATATGGAGTCGGAGGCTATATATAGGATTTAAGTTCTTCATTCTAAGATGCACACTAGTCAAAAGCATTTTAAGCTTGTATTTGACTTTCTTTGTTCTCTTATAATCTTGTATTAGAGTATTGTGAGATGTACTTAAATATTTGTTTTGGATGGCGTGGGTGTACTGGGGGCATGGGTTAGTTAACGGTATATTATACGCTATAACAATTTTCACATAGTGTTATTCTCTAGTTGTCTATTGACAATGGTCATGGTTTTTTCTCCGATTTTGGAGTTTTGACGTTATGCTCTTATGTTGTGAATGTGTTTCTCTTTTTTCTCCTTGCTTTGTTTTTTCCTAACATATGGTATCAAATATTTTGGTTTGATTCGGGGATAAGTATTCTTAGTATGCTATGTGGTTGCAGTTTTGTATGATCTTCCACATCAGAAAAGAAGGATAGTATTGTGTAAGAGTTGTTGAGTTGCAGTCACAAATTTTGTTGTATAGTTTGGGCTAGAGAAAAATGGTGGAAGAATTGTAAGATAATTTTAAATTGAAATACTATTGAAATGGTGATTCTTTTGGGAGGTTTTTATTGGTGATATATGGTTCATACTCTAAATCTATTTTGGGTGAATAATCATTTAAATAACATTGAGTGATTTATACTTGTTTGGGTGAATTGTATTGTTTGACTACTAGATTTTTAATGCATGCATATATATTGGAGTTAGGTGAAACTCCGGTCTATTCGGTGGCCTTAAATCTATTTGGTAGGATTGTTGGTCTAGTTGAGAGACCAGAGGCAGGTCTTAGATCTATTTGGTGGGGATCGTCGATTCAAGTGAGGGGCCGGAGACCGTGGAAAAAATCAATAACATACCTCCGATATCCATAAAAACTTAATACCACATGCACATAGTTGGTGCATAATAGCATTGTATATGTTGAGAATGATATATGTGTTTGTACATGTGTATGTGTTTGTGTATTGGTATTATTGTTATATTTGTTTATCTTCTTGTTGTTAAATTTCATCGTTATTACTTGTAAGTGTATTCTCACCCATTCTTTATCTTGTTGGATTGACTTTGTGCAATGTTGTACAGGTAATCAACAGGAGTGATAAACTGTGATGATCATGAGATAGTTGCGACACCCTCTTAGCATTTACTATTTTTTTATTTAGTCAAATAATGCTCTGATCTATAACATAGGGTATTCCGACGCTTGTATTTTCATATATTGAGTTGTAACTCTCTTTTATGGAGTTTTCAGAGATGTTTTATTCAGACTTATGATATGTTTTCTTTTATCTTCCACTGTGAATTTTTTATTTGCATGTTATGTATGATAGTTTTAATGAAGTAACATCATATGCATGGATATTTCATTAAAAATTAAGTTTGGAGTTTAGGGTGTTAAGCGTTCGGGTCGCATAGGTCGACGATATTCGAGTTGCATCGATTGACGATGTCGGGTCGTGCCGATCTGCTGCTACCAGGACGCACCAAAAAAGCAGCGACCAACAATCGGCGGTTTCCATGATTAGTCATTTTGCGATTTCTTGATTTTCGATCTTCGCGATTAGGAGTCGCGTCACGTTTCTGCTGCGGTTGGCTTATTCTTGCAATGTTTCTTGATTTCGGGCATTTTCGAATATTTTTTAGTTTTTGGGCATTTCGGTGTTTTCTGAGTTTCAGGCATTTTCTGGATTTTTTCGAGTTCGAGATCCCTTTAGTGGTATTTTTGAGCATCTTGTGTTATTAGAGTCTTTTTGGTGACCTTAGAGTCACTTTTGAGTAAATTGAGGAAACTGTCTCTTATTATCCTAATATAGTTATCACTCGTGGATTTTAAACCTTTTTTAGACCTTCTGATAATTTTGAGTTTCTGAGAATTTTGGGAATTATGAGTTTTGAGACTTTTTTAGTTCATATAGTATTTTGATGAGTTGAAGTTTAGGGTAATAACATAAGTTTACCTTTTTGAGGAGAAATAATTGAAATTGTTTTAGGCAAAATACTCTTTTTAGTCCTTTAACTTTACCCCGGGATCCATTTTGGTCCCTTAATTTTAAAAAGTTTCAAGTTGATCCTTTAATTATTCAAATAGTGACACATTATTCCTTTCCATCCATTTGGCTAAAATAGACATTTGTTTTGTTATGCGTGACAGCTGACGTGGATTTCATATTTCACCTTCTTTGTTCCATCGTCTTCCTCCCTCTCTTGCTAGGTTTTTTTGCCCAATTCGATTTAGGGTTCATCAATTTGAAGAGGTCTACACTGAAATTGGTTGTGGAAAATGAAAGTATCATCATCAATGAATTATGGGCGTTTTTCAAACGAATCTAATTTGAAGAGTTCTGGTAGTTTGGATTCGAATTTGCGATGGAAACCCATATGTCGTTGTGGAGACATGGATGTTCTTCGCAAGGCCTCAACTGTTACAAACTTGAGGACGAATTTGAATTTAGGGATGTCATCATTATAAGGTAAGAACGAATTTGAATATTTTCTTATTCGCTGGTTATTCTGATATAGACCATTTGTCAAATACACAGGGTACAACACAAGCTGGTTGTGGATATTTTAATTAATTTTATAAGGATGTGGTATATGAGAAAGATCAGTTTATGAAGAAGTAAAATAGTAGGTTGGAGAAACTAAAAAACGAACTTGATGCAATAAAAATAGAGGTAGAGTATATCATGGATACAAATGAGGGTCTGAAGCTATAGTTGAGTGAATTACATATTCAAATGAAGAAGATGATAAAATGGGAAAAAATTGGAAGACCATGTTTTGTATTGTTTTAGGTGTTGTGGTATTTAGAATGTTGTAATAAGTGTATGAGATTGAATTAGTTTGAATATGTTTGTATCAGTTTGAATGGCATAAATTTTTTATTTTGTTTGTATCTGTTTGTAAGAACATATCTCTTAATGTTAGCAAATGACATCAGTTAATTTGTGCATCAATTAATGTATTTCAGTTTATTATGTATCAGTTTATTATGTATCAATTCACTATGTATTAGTCCATTATGTATCAGATGGTTTATACCATAATAGATAAAAGAAGCCACTAATATTATGCATTACAAGGCGCAACTGTGTATACTAAAACAGATAAAATTAGGCACTTAAATATTATGCATTACAAATATTATGCATCACACATTACAAATATGGTGTAAACCACTAATATTCAGCATTACTACCATGGTACAAAACACACTGCATAGGTTCAAAAGGAACTGCATAAGTTTAAAACACATTACATTTCCAAGACACAATTCAAATTTAAACTAACAATTCTAAACTGAGTTCAACAGATAAACACATTACATTTCCAAAACATATGACAAACAACAACTCTAAGTTAAACTAATTTTTCCAGTTTTATATGGATCTCTTAGTTGGTGTTGTCCTCCTTGTTGTTCGGCCAACTGCAGTCTTGGTTGCACTCAATCTAGTTGTAGGTCCTGGTGGTACAAATGGTGTTGTTGGCCTTCTGATTGGTAGCTTCTTTTCCCTTCCATGAGTTGAGTGATGGGATGTTTCAGTAGATGTTTGAGATACCTTCTTAACTGGTTGCTTGTTTTCCCTTCCATGAGTTGACTGTTGGGATACTTGAGTAAATTGTTTGGATGCTTGTTGGGATATTTTTTTGATGATTGTTGGAATGCATTAGTAAGTGCTTGTTGGGATCTTTAGTAGGTGCTTGTTTACTAACTGGTGTCACCTACAAGTGAGTTTGTTGTGACCTGGTTTCTTACATCTACTACACTTGACAATGAAGCCAGTTCTTCTCATTTTGCAATCCGATCCATCAATCTCACCTTGCTATAGATTCCTCCTCTTTTTTGGCCTTTCAGGCATTTTCCTATGCTTAGGTGGTTGCACATCGGGATATTATGTTTTAACCCACAAATTTGAGCCATTAACAGGAAAAAACACATATTTGTATACTTCCATATATATTGATTTCCTATAATACACAAGGATGTAGTCATCCACCTTGTAGTTTCTACTCTTCGTAGTTGAAAGTGCATGAACACAAGGTAGGCCTGTTAGTTCTCATCTTTTGCATGAACATAAGTGTTCCTTTAAATTTACTGTAAACTTATCAGTTGGGTTTTCCAATTGCCTCACTTCAAAGATGTGTTCACCGGACATCCTAAAATAGAAAAATTAAGGTTAAGTTATAAATCTAGTATGAAACTTGTATAAAACTCATATTAAACTTATGTATATTTGTAGCGGTAAATTCATGACCATCAAGCTATGAATAAACTTGACGTCAATAAAATCAGAGTCGCCACCGCACTTTTATTGTTTCTAAAGGAAAAGAGCAAAAGTAACAACAAACCCCAAAGATAAAAAGTTTTCAAATCAAAACTAATAAAATGCCAGAGATTTCAGGTAAGGGGGTTGGTTACACAGATGGAATGTATTAGCACCCAAAGTGTCTTAGGTACTCCTATGGAGCCCTTTTTTGTGTGCAAGTATTTTGGTCAAAATGATGTTTGATGAAAATAGAGAGTGAGGGGATGAGGAAAGAATTCATTAATTATATTTTTGTGTTTGACAAGACCTTCAGTCTTATGCCTACGTACCAACATAAAAATGAGGGATCAAAACCTCGTAGTTCGTGGTAAAAATTTCAAAGATGTCAGTGAATTGGTTTTAACAAAAGTTTAAAAGAAAAGGCACAAAAATGCCAAAGACTTAAATGAGGTTATTAGCTCTTTTTTTATTTTGAAATTAAAGTCAATATGGTTAAGTTTATCTACAAGTTTGATTTAAGAAAATGTTTGAAAATTCAATGGCATAAGGCCAAAGTTTCTACTCATTAAAACGAGTCTAAGTTGAAAATCACAAGCAAAGAAGGTTTTGAAAAGAGTGAGAGATTTGAAATTAAAGAAGTGGGAGGATATGAAGAGACTATCCTAGACAAAACTTAAAAGTTAAGAGTTGAAAAGATCTGACCAATGGGATGCAATTCACAAGATAAGAATGTCAGATAAAAACTCATTTCCTTTGGACTTTTGAGCAAACAATAAGCATAAGCAAACATCCAAGAAATTATATGAAGACCAAGGCATCGAATAAAGATAGCCATAACATCCAAGCAAGCACTCCAATAGCTAGAAGTTTCCAATGTCTATCAATGCATCAGATGAAATATTCCTTGGCAAACTCTCAAAAATAATCATCAGACATCAACAATAATAACAGTATAACAATCAAGTACAAAGACAATTTGACAGATGAACAAAAAAACACACTCAAGGTTTGCATCATATGAAAGGCACAATCAATGATAGCTCAGTCTCAAATAATGGCATTGACCAAGTACTCAAAGCATATGGAGGTTGTGTATTCTAAGTCCAAAAGCTTAGATCAAGTCTAATAGTCCACCAAGATATTTTTTAAGGGTTTTGTTGTTATTAGGTATTTTAAGGTCCTAAGACCATAAACAGAACAAAATCACAAGCACACAATATATACAATCACAAGATATGGCTCAAGTGAGCAAAGTGAAGAGGACTGAAACATAAACAAGTTACATGAAAATGTAAATGGCAATGAATGATAAAGGTACTGGAATTTAAATTGCATTAAGTAAATGAATTGAAAGTAAAACAATATTAATAAGAAGTTAATCAAATGTTAGTGAAAAGTTCAATTTGTTTAAGTCATTCTTTGGAGAACACTCAACCATTCATTCACAAGTATGAATACATGAACCAAGACATCATCCATGATAAGGGCTCCAACTTGGATAACTCAACAAGTATGCCACTAGCTCTCATGAATGGAAAAAAGGTCAAGTCTTCACACAATACCATGAAGAATTAGAGACTTACAATCCCACTTACAAGAATGATATGCCTTTTTGGTACAGATTTAGCTTTATGTTAAGCAATCGTAATTGGACTTATATAGAAGTCACAACTATCTGAGGAGGGGCAATAAAAATATTGGTGTTAATGCATGTTAAAGACTTGGTACAAAGAACCAAACTCCTAAAACATACCACACACTAAAAATAAAGTGGGAGGGACCTATCTTAGTCAAGCTCATGTTGATTCATCTGACACAAGGTCATTGATGAATCAACTAGCATTAAACATGAAGGTAATTCATTGGTCAATGATGGATTGGGGAAGAATAGAGATGAAGATGAAGAGGGAAGGGGACATGAGAACCCAAATTGATCACAGGATGAAATTCATCTGATCAATACTATCCATTCATTTTGGGGGATGAAATGTACATTTTATCAACCCCTAAATCCAATAGTATTGATCAAATGGAAGTTCAAATCAACCATGATCAAGGCCAAACATAAAGTCAAACATCAGAAAGTCAAACAAATGGCTCCATAATATTTTCAAACAATTAAACAATTAAAAATCAAATTAAAAACGAATTAAAATGCATTTTTAAATGGACAAAACCTCAAATCCCTTCAAATTGCCAAATAAATGGCCAAGGGATTTATCCTAGGTCAAACAAGGTCAAAGAACCGTAGACAACAAAATTCATAATATTTGGAAAGTCAGAAGTATTTGAAAGTATTTTAAAACAAGTCCAAAATCAATTAATTCACAAAAATTCTCAAAGTTAATCTAAAAAATGATCTTAATTCAAAATATGGAAGATGAAATTATTTAATTTTTTTTGGTGAAAGTCCCATATTTTTTTGATTAAAAATGAATTTATTATAAATTAATCAAAATAAGTGGATTAAACATAAAATCAGAAATTAAAATAAAATAAGAAAAAACAAGGCCCATCAAATCTCCCTCATTAATTGAGGTGGCAGATCTGATGGTCACGCATGTGCAGCCTACCAAAGACCTTAGTCAACACGTTGGAACATGAGTAATCAGAAGCAACAGATGTGATTAAAACGTGGAAAGATGATCTGATGGATATGACATTTCCACCACACCACCAGAGCTAGGGCTCCGGTCATCTTCTCCGATGGACCTCACCGGACTGGTCCATCATTAACTTTCATGAAAATGAAAAGTGTATACAATATTTTAAAGAGAAAATCACCAGGAATTCAAATCTGACCTAAAAACTCTTCAATTCTAAGTATATTGAAAGATATATGGAATTGAAAAAATTGAGGAGTATGAACTGAGTTGTTTAGATTTGACCTCAAAGTAACTCAACCTTGATGCCTACATTGGTAGGACTTCAGCCAACCAAAAATCAAGTGAAATGATTGAGAATTAAGGGAGAATTGAAGAAAATTTTCACAAAATTCACCTTTTGTTTGCAGTGAGGAAGCTCGATTTTGATCTCAATTTGCTCGGGCTTGCTTCTACCAACTTGCAGGAAGTGATGTTGATGATTAAAAGGCTTGGATTCTTGGAGTTTCAATTCTAAAATAGAATGAGAATTGAAACTATATTTTAAGAAGAAATCCTCAAGATTATCCTTTAATGGAGGTTAGGGAAGAAGCGGGTCAAAGCTTGAGCAAGAGGGATCCATTTCTGAGCTTAAGGCACTTGTATTTATAGCATGAGGATTGCTCTTCACACACTTCCATCAAAAATCCAAAAATAGCAATACTCTCATGCGTGCTTGCATGGGCGTGTACAAAGCCCATAAAATGATGTCAAAAGGTCCAAACTCATGTGCAAACCAACCCGAAACAATAGCATGAAGTCATGCATTAGTGAAATCGAAATTGATCATGGAACTTACCAAATGGGGCCTTGCATTACACCCACGAGAAAGTCACTCAAAAATGCCCCAAATTCCATGATCTTAGACTCTTTGGAAAACTAACATGAAGGGGAACAACTTTTCTGTTGGAACCTTTTCCATTTGGAGCTTGGATCGTGATAAATTTTGAGGTGGAAGCTGGAGAAATCAAACATAGTTGAAAATTTTCTAAGTATAAAGTCAAATGACCACTTCTTCCATCTTGAATAACTTTTGCTATGAGCTTCAAATGAAAATTATTCCTTCTTAAAAGCTGTAGCTATTTAATTCCTATTCAATTTGGTCACAAATTTTACACCATTTGAATCTTTCATGACGGAGTTATGGATTTTAGAAGTTGAGGAAAATTGCTTGTTCAATGATGATGGTCCAAAATGACCTATAATGTTTCCTCTTGGCACATGCCCTTGCAAGTATAATGTGACATTTATCAAAGAATAAAAGTTGTATAATACATATTGAAATTGATCATAAAAATTTGATGGCTTTCATATCATAAAAATTGAGCAAGTTATGATTATTGGAAGTTGACCTTCCATCTAGGGCACAAACAAAATGACCTATAATCTTTCACCATAAAAAATGACTTTCCAAGCAAAATTAGCTCTTGACGCCAACATGAAAGTTGTTTGTAATGTAATAAAGAGTAACTCTTCTCTTGGAATCATTTTCATATGAAAAAAATTGTAGGAGATAAGGTCTAGGGAACCCCAGACTTGACCAGTTGACTTTTCTGGTCAACCTCCTTGAACCAACTTGCAAACTTGAAGTTATTTTGATCTTTGGAGCTCATGAAGGATCATATATGCTTATGATGATGTATAATGGAGTATACTTTGATATATTTGACCAATTGATGAAGAAACTTATTGAGGAAGTCACACAAGATACCCAGATGAATTAGGGCTTCCAAGGCAAACAAGCTTCACATTCTTGATGAATTCTTGATCAAAATTATAAATGAAGAACATGTGGATCCATATATTATGCTTAGAACCGTTGTGAACCTTTATTTAATTGATCTCTTGCCTTGAGGGTCTCAAACCCTAGATATGAGCTTGGTGGGGGCACAGATGGACACGCACACAGACCTACAAAAGAAACAAAGCTACACATAGACATATTTTTGGTATTTTGGTTAGTAAGCAAAAGAAAATAAAGTATGATACAATAAAAAGTGTTTGGTGATCTCTCCCAATGCAAACCCAAATGAATGAGGGGTGAGGAGGATGCCAAGGTGTGATCCCAAATCCAATGCAAATGATGAGATAGCATGAGGGATCTTAGGGTCAAAATTGGGGTCTTACAATATTAGCTTACAAGCCACAAGTTTGTGTATGTACTTGTTTTTTCAATTTTCCTTTTAATGTTTGGTAACACTTCAACATCTGCCATGTTTTTAAACCTCATCTTATTTGTGGCCCATCTTTCCATCACATAGGTCCTTATTTTTTCCACCATGGTTATCAATGGCTTGGTCCTAGACTCCAAAATGACACTATCTTTCCATCACGTAGGTCCTTATTTCAGCCGTTCAACTTGTTGAATTCTATCTGCTAGTTGGGCCATGTCCCTCAAGTATTGGGTATCAAACTTCTTGCTAATGGAATAATCTAGACCCCATGCGACTAGTTCGACTAACTCGTGTTTAATAACTCGAGTGAAACACCTTGACTTCAGTATCCTAAACCTATCGAGATAGTTATCTATTAATTCAACCAACTTTTGCCTTACACTGGCTAGTTCTTTGAGGATGATCTTCGACTGATCCATGTAAAAATGCTCAATGAACACCATTTCCAAATTAATCCAATTATGTATGGACTGTGGGGGAAGGGTGGTGAACCATGTGAAGGCTTTCTTGGTCAAAGAGTTAGGGAAATATTTCATTTTCAAAGTTTCATTATTTGTTGTGTCTCATGCCTCTGAATGAAATCGATTGCTCGACAATGGATTCATTAGTGTACCCTACAAACTTAGTGAACTTGGGGATTTTCCAACCCCTTGGCAGTTCAGTTTGCAACAAATATTCAGATAGTGCAGAAATAAAGTTTGGCCTATGCAAGCCAATATTAAGGCCATTATGGGCTAGGATTCGTTCGATCATATTAGTTATATTGTTCTGCCCCCAAAATTGTTTTGTTGTACATTTCTAACTACTTGGTCAACATCCTGGTTTCTATGCACCAACACTAACTCAAAGTCATTTTGACCTACGTTGCCTTTGACTACCCTTAGCATGGGGTTCTCCTGTTGAGGCACAATTTGTTGTTGCCCTTGATTATTATGGATCTCTGCATTTTTTTGGCACTTCTAAATTTTGGACAAGCCTAGCATTTTGAATTTGAGGGATATGTTGAACGGGGAGCACCAAATAAATCTGCAATTCAATCCATTTGGTGAGCTAATTGCTAGTAACTATGGTTAGTGTTAGGAATAAGAGGATTAAACACAATCCCTATTTGATGTGTAAGCATGTTAACTATTTTGTCATTACTTTCATCAATTTGTTCCCTCGTAGACTGGAGGGAAATAGTAGTTAAGAAAGGCATAACCTAGGGGGCGGATTGTAACTCTCCTTGTGGTTGCGCGATTCGACCAGAGATGCTAATAGGGGATCCTGATTCTAAGTATGCATTAATAGGGGATGCAATAGCCATTGCATTATCTTCATAAGTAGATCCACTAGATTTTATGTGTTTCATCATCATTGTTGGCATGCCATAAGGATAATCCCTACTTATAAGGGGTAGTGTAAAGCTTAGGGGAAAAGACGGCCTAAGGCCTCCCATTATTGCTTGCGTGACCCTGTGAGTAGTTGGGATACTTGTTACTTGTGGTGTTAATACCACCACTTATGGTGGTATTTGACTTGTAATTGTAGGGGTTTCTCCAACGGTTGTTGAAGTTCCTATATTGCCAACTGTCAAATCAATTGGTTGTTCTTATATGTTAGAAGTACTACTCTTGAGAGGGAAGGATTCCTTAACATTAGACAAGTCATTTTTAGAAGAGTTTTACCACTCTTCAGACGCATAAACACTTGACAACTGAACACATATCATATATGAAGAACAAAAATAAACAATAAAAGACACAAACTCCTTGCTACATAAGTTAAGATTTCTTGCACAAAAGGGTCTCATTAGACATGTCAATTTGTTTATTGATATTTTTAGTAAACAATCACGAGTTTGGTTCACTTAAGAGATTAAACTAAAAAAGATCTCAAAGACAATTTATGTAGAAAAGTGCAATGAAAAGTGTTTGTGATTGGATTTTAAATGTTTGAACGTTGAGAAACTGGATATAAGATAATAAACAAAAGGTGTGACAAAAGTCATTAAAGGTAAATGCTTCAATTAAAAGGACAAAGAATTTTAAAAGAGGACGCTGAGTCATACATTTCTCATAAAATATTTCTCTTTGTGACTTGGATACTTTAGTTCTATAGAGAATATGAAATTTGTGATCCTGATCCCAACAATGAGATCAACTGAATATACTACAATAGTAATCATCGATAATGACTATTCCCATAGCATTTGATAGGTATCCCATTACGTGTGTTTCAACACTCTAACTTGCTTCCACGCGTCTTTGATGTTTAAACTGCTGCAAACCAACCATTATGGTGTTAAATGCTTCTGAACTCCCTAAATGCCTTTCGTCGAGAGTTCCTGGTTAACTCCTATATTACTGATGAAACACATTTCGTTCGGCTGACTCATAAACTGCACAATACTCTAAGTCCCAACGTTTGATGAACGTGTTAAACTCGACACTTTATCGAATGATTGATTTATGTAACCCTTTTTGAAATTTTGGACATGTTTTGAAAAGGGAGTGATCCTAATCTTGTGGATATGTTCTTGAGACTCCTCCAAATCAAGTCTAGTAAGTTGGTCAAACCATCTTGATCGATATGGCTACCCTGTCGAAGACTCAGTATCTTCATACTTAGTCGTTTTCAACGTGGTTTATCATCATTCTCCGGTGATTCCTTTAGCTAGAAATTTCAGACTAACACATGACTATATGATAAAATTCTATTACATGATGGTTTAAAATCATTTTATACCAACAATATACTACTTTTAAACCTATTAATAAATTATATGACTTTCAATTTAATAATTTCATTATATATTTGTAATGAAAATAAATAGTTAAACATTAATACATAATATTTTTCTTCTCTATTTTTTAATACTTTTAATATGTGTAAATGGCTTAATTAGCTTATCGGACGAAAGTAGTATTTATATCTACCTTCAAAGGGTCAAAATAAAAATATCTGAACCTAACTTTGAAGCAATCATTTCTTGGAGCAAAGTCGTCTTAACGTACAAAGTCCTCTAACTGCATTTATTCAAAAGCTGGAAAAGTCCAAACAAATAAAAACAGCCAAATATAAAACTCATATT